>NC_083347.1:31161028-31898923 GCF_019175385.1 Lycium barbarum
CTGGTGCTATACCGCAAACGAGTTAGGTGAAATTTACCCTCAACAACCGGGGATTGAATTTCTATGACGTCATATTTGTAGATGGGTAACCTTCGGATTGGTATGGCTATTTGTTAGTGAAGGTAAAATTAAAATTGTGGTGTTGTGACGGAAGTGTGGAGAAGAAAGGTAGTGAAGAAAATGGTAAAGGGAAAAAAGATAAAGAAAATGATTTTTTAAAAAAAAAACTAATTAAATACACTTAATTTTATCTAATCCAATAGGAAGATGACAAGTGTTTAATTCTACTGCTTTTAGCATTTTTTCTTCTTCTCACGCTGTTCTAGGATTGATAACATACTCTTTGCCGGGTCACCTCTTAGGGAGATATTAAATTCACTTCTAACAACAATAGGGGGTAAATAAATATATATAAAGTTAAATTGCTAAAGTGAGTTTTCAGTGCAAGTTTAGGGGTGATTTTATGTCTTTTCTCTAAAAGAAAATTACTACTCTTATTTATGTAGATATTAATTGGACCCCATTTATATTAATCTCTGCCATCAATATGTTATATATTTAACTATCTTTCGTTACATCCTGTCAAATTCTCTGTAAATATATGTACCAAATAATGCCAAATTTTACTACATAGTACTTCCTCCGTTTCAATTTATGTGATATAGTTTGACTAGGCATGGAGTTTAAGAAAAAAAGGAAGACTTTTGAAACTTGTAGTCTAAAACAAGTCAGATCTATTTGTATGGCTGTAAATCATTTCATTAAGGGTAAGTTTTAAGTTAAATTATTTCTGTTATAAATATTATTTATTTATTGTTGTGGATGTCTATCTTTAGCAGAAAAGTTAGGGTTTGTGACTTTAGGACCAAACCACTTTTCCCTTATAAATAGAGGTGTTCTACTCATTGTATTTTCATCCCTCAAGAGAAATAAGAACTCTCCTATCTTCACTCCTTCTCTACAAATATTCTTGTTTTAATTTTATTATTTTATAACACATTATCAGCACGAGTCTCTAACCTTTTATTGGAGTTTAATCCATATTAATACTACCGTCTTTGAAAGTTTGAGGGTGTAACCCGGGGCTTAGTAAACCTTGAAAAACAATTGTGTTGGCCAGGTAAAGTGATTTGAGCATTTTGCTCATTATTGTTGGTTTAGTATTTTTAATTCACTTCTAAGATTACTATGCTATGTTTAAATATTAGTATGTCCTGGCTAATTTGGTACTTGTTTTTAGAAAGACCACCAGATGTGGCATTAATACTTCACGAGTCTAAAGTATCACTAAATTTATACTAAATTTATTTGTATTCATGATCATCAGAAGTGATGATTTATACATAGGCCTCCATATTGTGATTTATACCGAAGATACGTTAGAGAAAAAATTCTCAATATTATATGTGTCTCGATTTGCTCCTGAAGCAGCAATATCTTAAAATAAGTTTTAAGCTATCATAAATTGATATGGTTCAAAAGAGGTAGAATAATTGAGAAGAATAATTGGAATAGTGTGACTTTGAAATTTACTCCCGAAGTAGTATGAATTTATGATAGTTTTTAAATGTTCATTTGATTACTCTTTTCTTTAATGACACCGACAGTCTCTACTTAAGTTTCCTTCATGATACCAGCAGTACATGTCTAAAAAAAAATATTTGATAGTACAAATTAATGATCAAGATCTCCAAAAGAGTCTAATTATTTGTCTACAAGAATCATGACATCAGTAGTGTACAAATAATATCTAATTATGGAAAATAAATTGAAAGCTCCTAAAGAGTTTATTTATTATTGCCATTCATCCTATATCGTAATATACAAATGTGTTATGACTGAAACACAAGTTGTAGTCAACCCGAAGTTTGCTAAAGTAAATGACTATCATATTGAAGCTATAAATGATAGGGAGATTAAATATCTTCATAATCATAGTGAGTAAAAATTATGTATATGAAAGGTTACCCAATTTGTACTACAAATATAAGCATGATGAATCACATGCCATAATAAACCTGAAGTTTATATTGATATAAAATTTATGTCATAATAAATCAAAAGTTTACTAAAACAAATAGCACATGTCATGTAAACTTGAAGTTAACTAGTATAAATAATTCCAATTGGCATGAAGCAATTTGGCCATCCTGATTCAAATATGATGTGTAGATTGAGTATTCGACGTATATTGAAGATCTAGAAGATTTTTCAAGAATTTGTTTCTGTTGTTTGTTCTCATGATAAGTTGATTATATCAGCTCATTAATATTAGGATTGAATTCCCTAAATTCTGAAAAAATATAAAAGATGAATATGGGCCCGTTCACTTGTTATGTAATATCTTAAATAGATGCATCATGAGATGGTCACGTGTGCTCTCAGTGTCAACATGCAGTTTGACATTTGCATAATTGATTGCTCAAAATAATTGAGTTACGAGCATAATTTCCAGAATATCTAATCAAGACAGTTCATCTTGATAATACTGGTTCATATCTAAACTAGTTTAGCATTGAATGCCTCCAATAAATAGCTAAACCATTGCTTATGAGAACAAAGCTTCTTGTGCTCGTCTGAGCTATGATATATTGCATATAACATCACTTGTATGCTTCAAGACCCATAAATTATGATAAATTCTCCCCTCATAATTGGTTCAGGGTCAGGAACAAGATATTTCCATGTAACAGTTTTTATGTGTGGTATATGATTAATTAATCTACCATGATGCACAAAGATGGATTCCCTCAAATAAGATGGGATAGATATTAGTTTTTCTAATAGAAGAGGGACAATAAGCAGCTATGAAATATGTTGTAAATTATCATTAGTTTGATTCTCATTCAAAGATAATTAAAGTCAAATGCTAGAACCATTTGCTGGCCTAATGCTAATTTCATACTTCAGATGCAAAATGCTTCTATTAATATTAATGTCCCAAAAGGATCGAGTCTATACCGTGAATGAAGTGTGGTAGACCAATCGTTTCCGAATGGAATACTCCAAAAGAGGGGAGCAAATGATCAAAATGACCATAATGAGGAGGCACTGTGTTATTGAAGATCCTATGACATAATATTTCATGAAACCTCATGAGAGGTTAAGGTACCTGAAAATAATGAAAATGATGAGATCTCAATAAGTTAAGTCGCATTGTGTACCAATACAAATGATATATCGTCGACGATATCTTTGATACAATATAGCGCGCAATATTGTAGAGATTATGAGGATTAGAATTTTACGTCTGTTAAAGTATGTTGATATAGAAGTAATTACCAAGTGAAATGACACATCTTGGTAAGCATAAAGCTTATTAGACCTACAGTCTAGACAAAAAAAAAAATGTCACGCATTTAAATTTAAATGGATATAGTCACTTGATAAAAGTTATATGAAAATTCTTGAAGAATTTTAAATGCCTGAAGCATATACGAGTTCTAGAAATTTGTTCATAATTCTTACATGAAATAAATCAAGCAAGGTGAATGCGATTTAATCATCTTAATCAATATTCATTGACTGAGGGTCTATTTATCCTTACGTCTTTGTGGAAATAAAAATCTATCATATTGTTAGTGCAAGTTGATGGCTTGAAATATTATTAAAACTCTTGAAGAGTTCTTAGAAGTAGTATATTATCTGTTGAAAGAAGTTGAAATGAGAAAACTTGCAGAATTCTTTGGTCCTGGAAGTACCATATGTTTATTCAATTGATGCATTTATTTATTTTGCTATAACTATGAGCCTGATATAGTTTTACTCCTACATGGAGATATTGAAATAAGATCAATTACAAGTTTGATATGGATGTGTTATCCTAACAAATATTAATCAAATTTATTGAATCTACAGAGCATTTATGTAATCGCCAAAAATGTTCGATCTTGAAATGTTATCTATTTCCATGAAGGATTATGGTCATACGATGTTGTTCAACAGGACAATCAACTCATACAAAGGTAACATTAGTTTATAAAGCAACTCAGAAATGTACTCGGCGTGATTCCAACAATATTATATGCCAATGATGCAACTCTATCAAAAGAGTGGAGATGCAACATACACAATCCAACTAAAGGGAGGATTCATAAATGAGATAGAACAAATCACATTTCACTAAAGCTTTTTCTTCACACGAGCTCCAGAAGAATGATAATATCAACCTGCAACAGATTCGTTCAAGTGATAATATGACTGATTTATTCACCAAGTCTCTACCAACTGCAACTTTCGAGAAGATGGTGCACAAGATTGGGATGTGAAGATTCAAGTTTTTGGATTGAAGTTCTCATCAAGGGGAATTAATACGCGTTGTGCTTTTTTTTCTTTTCAAGGTTTTTGTTCCACTGGGTTTAGGTTTTTTAATGAGGCAATCAAAGGGCATATTACTAGAAATGTGCACTCTTTTTTCTTCACTAGAATTTCCCACTGGGTTTTTTCTAGTAAGGTTTTAACGAGGCACATTATCTATAAAATATACATCCAAGGGAGAGTGTTATGAATATTATTTATTTAGTATTGTAGATGTCTATCTTTAGGAGAAAAGTTAGGATTTGTGACTTTGAGACCAAGCTACTTTTCCCTTATAAGTAGAGGTTCTACTAATTGTATTTTCACCCCTCAAGAGAAATAAGAACTCTCCTCTATTCTCTCTTTCTCTACAAATATTCTTGTTCTAATTTTATTATTTTATAATAATTTCTAAATATAGAAATGTATTATTCTTTTTGGTACAAACTAAAAGGGCAAGTGTATCACATAAATTGGGACAGAGGGAGTAATCGAATTGCACGTGAACTTTATCTTAATTGAGAGTGAATAGAGTTAATTCAGGTTATGGGTTAGGGTCAGTTTGATCAGTGGTTTATGCTAAGTTTTGAATTATTAATGTCATGTGGACTGAGAAAAAAAGTCCATATAGACTAAATAAATTGCCACGTGTCATACTAATTCATTTGCGACTTTTGAAGTGATACAGAGAAAATTGAGTGACCTTATTGTTACAAAAGAAAGAAACATGACTTTGTTAAATAATTTTCAATAATTGGATGACCTTCTAAGTAATGAACTCACTCTAATACAGTGGGGAAAATGACATGTCTTGAAGACACGTTAATTATGTGAAACCATCAGTACCACTAGATCATAAGTCTCGATGTACGAAAATTGAAACAATGACGATTCTTGTATGTTATAAGATCCCAAGCCAACATGTGGGAGATTTACCAGGGAAAGGAAATTGAAAAAAGATTGATAAATTGTAAAGTCACAAAATTCTCTAAGCTTAATGAGGGTGGAGTTTAACTGGAAGACCCTTGGCAGGAACAGGCATTGGATCAATAATAATCTTCTCATTAGGAATAACTTTTTGCCACTTGAACCTTTTCACAACGTGATGCATGAATACAAGTATTTCTAGTCTTGCATACTCTTTTCCAGGACACATCCTAGGACCTCCTCCAAATGGCACAAATGTAAAAGGAGCTGGTCCTGATCCCTCGAATCTTGATGGGTCAAACTTTAGAGGTTCTGGGAAAAAGTCTGGATTTCTGTGGGTCGTGTTGGAGTTCCAATATAGCTGCATTATTAATTTGTAGCACATTAAATAATTTCTATAATGTATTGTACTAATTGTTTTTGTGCAAATGTGGATTAAATGAATCGGCGGATTAAATTTCCTGTATAATCACTGAACTTTAATTTACACAATAAACAGTAAAGTGGTCACATGATTGTTGCCTACTATAAGTCTATAACAGTAAAATGACAAAGTTATATGTAGTTTTACACATTAAAGAAAGGGAACTTTAACCTACTGTAATAGTAAAGATACGACATTGATGGGTGATTTTGTTGTTGTATATAGTGGATAGAGTTTAATTTAGTGGTGTTACCGTTATATTGGATAACATTCAGTTACTTTAATTGAATAAAAAATACTTTTGTGATATGCCATTACAATATTACAATTTAGTGACTTCACCGTTATAGACTTACAGTGTGTAAACTTCAAGTTTCTTCAATGTGATAAATATCGGTTCGTACTTTACGGTTATATTGTATGAAGTTCAGTAATCATACATGAAACTAAGAAATTTCAAAAGAATCTGGTTATTAATATATACCTTCCATCCTTTGGGAATGGAGAAACCATTAAACATGAAATCAGCAATGGCTTCTCTGAAAGCACCTTGGAGAGGTGGTGCAAGTCTTAAAACCTCACATGCCACGTTCCAAGAGTATTTCATCTTCTGAAGATCATCCCACGTCAATAATTCTCCTGGTGCTTTTGACTTGGCAATTTCCATTTGCTCTGTTTATCCATAAGTACATCATCGAAAAGGAACAAAAAAAAGAAAAAAGAAAGAAGAAAAAGACTAAAAATTTATATTCAGCATTTGATTTAATATGTGTATTGATCTTTAAATTAAATTGTCGTTTCCTAGATAGGAAATATTTAGAAATACAATCTATGTTTTGCCGGCCAATTTCATCTCACAATGCATAGTACGTCTATTTGCTACGGACATGTAAAAGAGCTTGGCAGATGGCCAAACATAGAAAAGGATTTTGTCAATTACTGTATTGTTTGTGCAAATTAAAAGCTTTGTCAAGATTATCAGAGTATATATAAAAATGTAACGAGCTCATCATATTTTAGTTAACAATAGAGACAAAAAGGGTGGCCAATCTTGGTCGACATTTTGTAATAGAGAAATTAGGTGATAAGCAAAGATTTAATTTGAGCAACATAATAGAGCTATAAAAAATAGCGATTCATTTTCTATGTTACATCTATTATATAAGTGATCATGTAAGGAATGAATCATAGTTCATTGGTAAAACTCTTATTTCAGAAGAGTGAGATTCAATTCTAATGAAAATGATGGGAGCTCTCAAAGAATATTAAAAATAAAAGTAAAAAAGACTAAAGAAGACAAAATCGCAACTACCAATGAGAGTGGCAAAACAAAAGGAGGCAAGGACAACTACATCAACAAGGTCTAATAGATCCAAGAAGAATTGATGAAGTATCCAGAGGTTTTGGAGCTGTTGGAGGAAGAAGACAAGGGGAAGAATCTAATTTTTATCGGGCTATATCAAATCGAGCAGGGAAGAAAATTTCTATTTATATGATGAAATCCACATCCTCTAAAATCTTTCAATATTGAAGGGATGAACTTTTTAATCAAAAGTTATACAACACGTGCAATTTGATCACAATTCGATTCAAATAACAACAACAATAATAATTATAGTCCCTCTGCTCAATTTATACGACACTCTCCCCTTTTTAGTTTGCCAAAAAAGAATGACAACTTTTGTTACATTTAGAACTAATTTACCTTAAACTTCTCATTTTATCCTCAATAAGATAATTTACATTTTTAAGCGTTTATTTTATAACACAAGTTGTAAAAGTTTCCTTAAACTCCAAGTACATCAAACATGTACAAACACATAAATTGAAACTGGAGAGTAGCAATTTTGTTAGAAACTACATATTTCATACAGTAATTGAGAAAAGAAGCATATACACGGAGTATAAGAGAACAAATTAAAGTAGTGATATATAATTAAAGTTAATATTGCTTACCATTATAAACAGCTTCATAAACGTGAGGAAGCTCAGCAAGAAACTTAACAATTGAAGTGCATGCAGAGCTAGCAGTGTCATGTCCACCAACCAATAAACCTAATATCTTAGCAGCTATTTCCGACTCATGCATGAATTTCCCACTTTCATCACTTGTCAATAGCATGTGTGACATTATATCTTGTGTTGCCGATGCTTTTCCCTCCGCCAAATCAATCTTCCTTTGCCTTATGATCGCCAAAAGATCCTTTCTTATCAAATTCGAAGCTTTGATCGAACGGTTATACGCCGTTCCTGGTGTTAAAAAATATAATTAAATAAATAAAAATTAGGTTCTCACATGAAGAGCATGTTAAAGATATATTCTTCCATTTCAATTTATGTAACACAATTTTATTACTAATGCGTTGCTAAAAAGAATGATATGTTTCTACATTTAGAAATATGTAACTATAAACTTTTCATTTTATCTATAGGAAGCTTTTATAGTTACATAAATATTATGACACGTTTAATACCATAAATTTCAAAAGCCTTATAGACACAAATACTATGACATATTGCGGACACAAATTTCTGAAGTATATCCTTCTTTACTTAAAACGACATGCCTGAGGCAAATTATGTCACGTAATTGAAATTGATGGAGTCATTAAATAAATAGACGTGTGATTTTTGTAACAAGTTAAATTTTTAGATGAGATGATCACACTCTTCCATACCTGGCAAGTCAATTGGGATAGAAATCAATCCAGCAGCCAAAACATCAAAGGGTTTTGCAAATTTAGCAACATGTTCAGGATCTTCCACACTCATAAACAATCTACAAGCCAACCAGAAAGTGTATCTTTTTGCAAGAGGGTAGACTTGCACTTGGCTCTTGTTTTCCCAGCATGACTCAAAATGGCGTTTAGCAATTGAATCCATGATTCCAACGTAACGTTGAAGAGCCTCGGGCTTGAAGAAATTCGGAAGCAATCTTCTAACTTTCATGCCTTGTTCATTTATACTAGTCGTGTTTTGATCAACCGAAGATGGGAAAACTTTGTTGATGGAATCAGGCCACCATACTTGTACGAGTTTGTTTTCATTCGAAAATAAGAATTTGTTACCCGCAGCACCACAAAAAACTGCTGATTTTTCCAATAAAAGGTGAGTTTTAAAGACACTAGAGGAGTACTTAGACATCCTATCAAAGATGAATTTTTCAGGGTGACCTTTCCAACCGGTCGACAGAAACTCGAGGGTTTCTCCAATGAATGGCCATCCAGTCTTGCCCGGAGGTAGGGTTCCGGCCAAGTGTGAAGAGTTTTTATTGAAGTAGAGAAGATTAAGGGAGAGTGAAACCAACAAGAAAAAGATACTAAGGATAAAGAGATAGGAGAACTCCATGGGTAATATTAGTTAATTAAAACCTTTTACGTACCACAAGAATAGAGTGAGTTTTGGTAATTGAAGTGGGCACGTATTTATAGGGAAGCATAGCAATGGAGCTAAAAATAGGCTCTTGTGCTTGGAAGCAAAAATAGCAATGGTCAAGTTATACTGGCTTAAAATTAAGTACATGTTTTATTTCGTAACTTATGACTTAAATGAATTAGTGTGTGTTTGGCATCGAGGAAATGTTTTCTAAATTTGTGATGTCTTTTTTTTTTTCCTTTTCCAGAAAAATAAGTTTTTTGAAATTTAGAAAAATGACTTCTCTAGTGAAAATAAAAAATACAAGTTCTATAAGTAGCGTTCAACCGTGATTGACTCCTTCCGCCCATAGCGTTTGACTAGATTTTGTGTAAACTCTATTGGAATAATATTTTGTGCTTACTTACCTAACGTTAGAAAATTATTTATTTCCTAAGGAAAATATGTTTCATAGAGAACATTAAATCAATTCATACCAAACATACCGTAAATGTTCTTTTCCTTTTTTTGTTTTGTTTTACAGTGATTAAATTATTCACTCTCTCAACTTTTACTTTTTGTTTTTAATTAGGTGTCCCTTATATATTACTCTGATACTAATTATATTTATATGTGGTTGTTGGTTTATCCATTAGCATCTGGACAGGGGAACATGGTTACTTTTTTTTTCCTTTTGGGAATTTTATTGGTGGATGTATACATTAATGTAAGATGAAATCACATAAGGAATTGTAAGATTCTATACATGTATATACAAGAAATATTGCTGATTATTCTTGGGTGTGAATCCAAGATAAGATGTGAGAGTAATTTTTAAATCTTATATATATCATAATACCCCGTATAAATTGAAGGTGGGTTTTGAAAATTTCAGTTAATTGTCTGGTAATATAATAATTTGTTAAGGAAATAAACTGAACACTGATGTCCTATTGCTAGATACCAGCTTGTCGCTACTGCAGGGTGGCAATTTCAATCCAAAAGAATCTTTGCGTTACAGCCCCGTATTAATTTATGTGATAGGTATTATGGGATTTGATTCGAATAGCAGTTGAAGGAAGAAAGAATTTTAGAATTAATGATTTTAAATATGTTCCGATTTTTATATAGCTATATGTCATTAAGGATAAACTAAACAGTTTACAGTTAATAAATTATTGCTTCGAAAATATAGATATCGGTTACTACTTACTCCCTCCATCCCAATTTATGTGATATAATTTGACTAGCACGATATTTAAGAAATAAAAGATTGTTTTTGAAACTTGTGGTCTAAAACAAGTCATAGAGACTTGTGTGGCTGTAAATCATTTCATTAAGGGTAAAAGGAAAAGTTTTGAGTTAAATTATTTTTAAATTTGGAAATGTGTAATTTTTTTTGAGACAGACGAAAAAAGAAAATTTATCACATAAATTGGAACATAGAGAGTATTATTTTCTGAACAAACCAACAAGAAATACAATGAAATAGGGGAGAATTAATTTAATCTTTTTGTTAATGATTTGGATATTAATTGGGTCAAATTCAAGACTCTTTAATTTTGTACCTATGGTCACTGGCGTATATCGTTCCGGTTTTTGCTACTTCTTGGTCAGAATACTGTTTCTAACAAATGAACTAATCAAGTATATACTTTACCACAAAGAGAAAACAAACCAAAAGGGAAGATAAAAATTTAAACAACTTATATGTCTAAACCTCTGGCAGAATTCTCTTGTCTATTTGATGGAACAGAAAATATTCCTATCCCCACCTCTCCCCCCACCCACAAAACCCCCAACAACTAAAAAAGAAAACCATTATCAGTGCCAGTGCCATTTGGAAGAGCTAGAGACATTTCCGGCTTTCAGCTAGCATTTATTAACTGGACACAAGAAAACTCCAAGAAGTACTAAATTTTTTATTTTCAATTAATGTTCAAATTTGAAGTATTAGGTACATTAAGCATTTAGCCGTTTTGTTGTGGTATGGGTTTGAAAGAATAATTTTAGCTAGGTTTGATTTTGGGAAGCAATACTCATATACGTGTGTGTGCAAAACAATTTTTTTTGAAACCCTTTTACGCTTATAATTAAAGCTAGATGCCCTATGCTCGTACTGCGCACGGGCCCAACACTTTGGATTATAGTGTATTTATGTGTATGTAGTTGTGTTTGGATTATGGGTGTCAAGTGGTCCGGGCCGGGCCATTTTAACGTGGGCCACAAGGGGCCGGGTCGGGACCAGGCCGGGCCGTAAGTTAAGGGGCTGGGCTGGGGGTCGGGCTTGGAGAGGGAAAGGGTGTCCGGCCCAGCTCACCTCGGATAGGGGCTACACCTCGGGCTAACCGGGCCTGTTAGTGGGCCGGGCTGGGTTTTAATTATTTTAAAAAAAAATTCTAATACTAAAATTTATTAAGTTTGATACTTTAAAATCTAGTTGTTGTCAACTTTATTTTAACCATCAAGTTCCTTAAATTATACTTTGACCGTATTTTCAATATATAAATACCATTCATTCCTCTCCATATTATCTCACAATTCCCTACTCTCCTCTTTCTCTAAATTTCCTACTCATCTAAATGGGAACAATGCACATGAGTTTTGATACTAAACCAAAGTTCTTAATTTAATTATCTCATCTGATCCTAAGTCCTAATGTCATGTGCAGATTGTCACACCTCCATCATCGGCGGAGACATTTCAATACGCTAAAAAATATTTAATTATTATTATATATAAAATATTTGAAACTAATAAGATTTTATTAATATTATATATATATATATATATATATATAACTAACTAATAGTTTATATTATTATATACTGTATAACCTATTGAAATATTTTTGAACTTGTGTAAGCCAACAGCAAGATAGTAACTTAAAAGGGGTATTTGATTTATTTCACGCATCAGCAATTTCAGAGGCTTGTCATTTCACTGATTTTGTCAGCCTCTTATAAAGTTATAATGTCTTGTTGCTTTTGGGCACTGATCAATGTTTGTCCCTCCTTGTAGAAATTTATCTTGGAGTTGCTGCTTGTGTAGGATTAGTTTTACACAATTACATTTATAGTTCTATTTTGACTGCGTACAGATTATTATTCTTGTAAAGAAAATTATAACACAAATTTGAAAAGAAATTCAAAGGCTCAGTGAGCCTTTAGTTTTATTAATCGATAATTGATTTAAACTTTAAAGCTTACAAACTTACATTTACTTTTCTTTGATTTCGTAAACTTAAACTAGAAAAAGAAAATTCAATTTGACAACTCTTCAAATTTAAATCTACATATTTTCCACCATTTTATTCAATTCTTCCATATTAACATTAGGAGGAATTGGCTCAAAATTTTCATAATCGACATCTCCATACATTGGAGATGTTTGTACCGATGGATCTCCAAGTGACATTATATCTTCAAGTTGCTGGTCTTCTCTTGGATCTTGTTCTCTTCCTTGATTTCTTCGCTCTGATCTAATCCAATCTCTGAAACATACTAGAACATTCATTGCGTTGCTGCCCAATGAGTGTCGGTTGTCTCAGAGCTGTTGCCTTCCTTGGCTAAATGCACTTTCTGATGCAACAGTTGACATTGGAACATTTAGCACATCTCTAGCCATTGTTGAAAGAACGGGAAATTGTCTTCTATTGTTCGTCCACCAATCCAGTGCATTAACTCCATCTTCGAAAGGCTCCAATGGCTGTCTCAAAAAAAATTGAAGCTCATCAAAGTTTGTATTACTTTGTTGAGGTGCTATTTGAGACCAAATAGATAATCTAGGAACACCCGTGATAGGCACACTTTGTGCCTGTCTTTTAGAAGATGAAGTTTCGTTAGAAGGACCACATGGGATAGAAGTCGGTGTAGCATTATCAAGTAATGTAGAATAATGGTTATATAATTGTTGTGCGTAATCATTTGCATCACACATAGCCTTAAGAAGGGATGGTTCCTCAGTAGTTTTAATATCTAAAGAAGTATATATAATACGGGTCAATTCTGACATATTAATATATTTAATACACGGATTTAATATAGCACCAACTAAGTAAATAGGAGGAATAGGAAAGAAATACTTTTTGAATTTAATTATCATTGCAGTAACAGCATCTGTGTAACCTTCTTTAAACTTATATTCTTTAAGCAAATAAGAGATATCAGCTAGATAAGCTAAAATGTTACAAACAGTAGGATAATAAGCACCGGAAAATTCCAGAGTAGCGAAATAAAAATTTTCTAAAAAATCTACAACATCCTTAATTTTGATCCAATCAAAATCACTTAACATTAACTCGGGATATCCAGTAGCAAATTGGTTAAAAGTTGCAGTTATAGGAACTTTATATTCAACACAAGTTTTTAAGAAATCATAAGTAGAATTCCACCTAGTGTCTATTTCTTCAGGCATAAATCTTGGTCTAAGATTATTTTGCCTGCATTTATTTTTAAATTCAGCAAGTCGCTTCCTATTATTATTATTTCCTTGAATAGAACCAACTGCGTGTCTAATTTTCTCAATCACAGGCTCAAAGAAAGAAAGACCATCTTGAACAATTAAATTATAAAT
Organism: Lycium barbarum; assembly: GCF_019175385.1. NCBI lineage: Eukaryota > Viridiplantae > Streptophyta > Magnoliopsida > Solanales > Solanaceae > Lycium > Lycium barbarum. The sequence goes on from NC_083347.1 coordinate 31,174,605, forward strand.
ATGACAAGCACACCGAACATGAAATATTTCAGGTAAAGGTGGAGACAACTAAGATTTTAAACTGTCGATAGCAGATGTGTTGTTAGAAGCATTATCAAAGGCCATACATAAAACTTTGCTTGTAAGACCATAATATTTTGCAATGACAGCGACAGTATCAGATATGAATTGTGCAGTATGTCTACGGTCTTCTTCGTATTGAAAAGCTAAAATACGTTTTTGCATATTAAAATTATCATCTATCCAATGACAAGTAACTGTTAAATAATCATTTCTATTAACAGCACGACCAAGATCCGAGGTGAGAGAAACTCTACAAGGGAGATATGTCAATAAATAACGTAGATAAAACAGATATTGTCCATGAAGCCTAAAAATATCAGATCTACAAGTAGTTCTAGGAATACCGCTAAACATAGGATTATAAATTTTTTTTATATAATGAATAAAAGCATCAGAAGAAGCAAAGGTGAAAGGCAAACAACCCACAGCTATCATTTTCGCTAATTCTTCACGATCCTTCATTTTATTATATGATCCATTTAATTTACCGGTCTTTAGGTTCAATCTTGTTTGGGTTAATCCCCCGGTGGCACCCTGAGTTTCTACTATCTCTTCTTTCCAATTTGGGTGATTGTTATCCAAATGTCTAGTCAATTGACCCGTCCCCCCTTTACTACCCCCGGTGCTATGCTTATAAGGTATCTCACAAATTTTACATGCAACATAATCCAGATTATTTTCTAATCGGGCAAAATAATTCCACACTAAGCTAGTTTTTTTTCGGGCTCCTTCAGGCAGTGGAGGACGACCCTGAGCCTCAGTTCGAGACAGAGCAATATCATTAGCGGGACTAGTGGGTGTATTATTGTCATTATCATCATCGTCTACTTGTATCTCAACTTCATTCTCATCTTCTATACCGTACGTTTCTTGTAATTCTATATAATTCATATCATGTGCACCCACACCTATGTCGCCTATTTCACTAGGTGGTGCTTGCGGAACACGAGTATAATTTCTAGCGCTAGTACTACCCCTACCACTATCACTACCAGATTTTTTCTTACCGCTACTACTACCATCAGGACATAAAGCTTTACCGATTCTTTTTAGTGGTTCCATTATGCAAATTAAAATAACGAAAATTAAAATTAAAATGCAAGAATTAAAGTACTAAATAAAAGTAAGAGATGGAACGAAGGTACCAAATTCTCGGAGATAACGAAATAACAACGTGATCGTAAATTGATGAATTGAATACTTAAAGCCTTCCACTTGATCTTGTTAATTGCAAGTTTGCAAAAACAATTAAAGTAGAATACTAAAATTATAGAAATTGCTGAAAATTAAGAGGGAAAGTGAGATAAAATGAGAGGATTGTAGTAAAAAATGATGAAATGTATGAGGTATTTATAGGTGAAAAATGGGTTAAACTGTAATTTTTTAAACTTAAAGGTCAAAAATAGTTTTAAGGGGTTGAGGGGTCCTTTTTTGGGCCAACGGTTGAATTGCCAATCTTTCCGTTGGCAATGGTCACTTGTCCACTTTGTTAATTCTTTGGGGCCCACCTGCCCATTATTAATTGAAAAAAAAAAACAAAGGAAGAGCTAACTAGTTTGAAAAAAAAAACAAAGGAAGAGCTAACTAGTTTTCAAACGTTAGAAAAGGTCACTGCCCACTTTATTAATTCTGTGGGGCTCAGCTGACCAGTGACCACTAATTTTTTTTTTTTTTAAAAAGAGAGTTAATTAATTTTCATTTAGTAGCAATTAAATATAACGGATCCGACTCCTCTCCATTTTCATTGTCTCTATTTTCCCCAAGTTCTTACTTGAATAAGAGACACATTACATGAGTTAAAATTAATGGTTAAGTTTTAATTAACTAAAGTAAGATTCTAACTATGGTTTGAATAATTAATAAATATTTCATATATTTGCTTCCAAAATTTTAAGAATCCCACAATTATAACTACAGCTATTTTATTGGGATACAATATTTTTAAAATACTTATTATTAGTAATAAATGTAGTACTTATCTTTTTTTTTTTTTATTTGAAGTGGGACAGGCCGGGCCGGGCCGGTGCCCCAGTGGGCCATCCCCTGGGCTGCTGGTGGGCTGGGCTGGTGGGCTGTCCACCTAGTCCGGCCCAGCCCCTAATAAAACCCACCTAGCCCAGCCCACTTGACACCCTTAGTTTGAATAGTGATAATATATATATATATATATATATATATATATATATATATATATATATATATATATATATATATATATATTGATGAAAAAAAAAGTTTGTACTGTTTTAATGGATATATATATATACTATGTTCAAAACACGATTAATATAACATTGTAGTTTGTGCTCCGTATCTAAAACTTTATTATATTCGTGTTTGCTACGAATACAAAGTCGGCAAAAATTTATTAATACTTTTTAAAAGAAAAGATTTGTTTAAAAGGAAACTATTTTCCTCTCTTTGAGATAAAACAATAGCAATATTTAAGCATCAGTTGATACTTTAAATTTTAATTCGATTAATTTAAAGGTGTAAAATACTTATTATTTTTTATCAAATTTTGATTTGGATAATTCTAATTAAAATTATTAAATTAATTTTACATGTTTAAAACTAAACAAAGTAGAAATTGATTTTCTATTTAAACGAAGAAATACTATTTTTTAATTTTTGGTAAATATTCTCGGTTTAGCTCATTTTACTTGTCATGTTGCCTTTTGAATGGTTTTTTAAGGAAACGTTAATTAGAATTATAATTTGACTAATTTACCTTATTCATTATTTGATCTGAGTAAGAATAAAAATGAAAAAGTAATTAAATTCTATCTTATTTTAAAATATAAATATTTTAAGTATATTTATTTTAGTAAACATAACAAATAAATGGCATGGCGGAATAACAAATACAACAATTAAATATCTAGATTAGATATAAGAAAAGAAAGGAAATTGTATGTATTTGGCTACTTAACCTTTTGAAGAAAAGCAATAATATGGGGTCCATGTTTTTTGTTGTGCAATAATTTCATTTGCTCTCACTAATGGGTTGATACGCATGTCGCAATGAATCCAATATTATTGACTTGATGGGGATACTTTGGGAAATACATGAATATTGTTTGATTTTTTAATATATGGGGTGCACGTTTTTTTTTTTTTTTTGACATTGCTTGTTTTTTTAATATGGGATCTACTTTGTTTTCATGAATTTGGAGAGGGTGGGGTCCACATTTTTTTTAATGAGTTTGGAGAGAGTGGGGTCCACTTTTTTTTTTTTTTTTAATATTGCTTGGTGTTTTTAGTATGGGATCCACCACTTTTTTTTTTTTTTTTTTAAGAGTGACTGACGACGAAGCATGGGTAAACCGATGCTTCTATATAGTAGAAAAATAGAAATATAAGAAAGTATTTCTATCTACATTTTAGAAGAGTTGGTAATATAAAGTATAAAATGTAATTTTTTTGCCCTTAAATAAAAAAGTGGGACCAAAGAACAAACGACGATCTTGTTTATAACCGGCTCTTCTATATAGTAGTAAAATATAAGTATTTTAAGTATATTTATTTTAGTAAACATAACAAATAAATAACATGGCGGAATAGCAAATACAACAGTTCAATATCTAGATTACATCTCAGGCTAATATAAAAAAAAGGAAGAAAATTGTATGGTTTGACTACTTAACCTTTTGAAGAAAAGCAATAATATGGGGTTCATGTTTTTTGCTGTACAATAATTTCATTTTCTCCCACTAATGGGTTGATACGCATGTGGTAGTGAATCCATCATTATTAATTTAATGAGATACTTTGGAAATTACATGAATATTATTTGATTTTTTAATATGCGATGCACTTTTTTTTTGACATTATTTGTTTTTTTAATATGGGATTCACTTTTTTTTTATATTGCTTGAGTTTTTTAATATGGGGTTCACTTTTTTTTTAATATTGGTTGGTGTTTAATATGGGGCCCACACTTTGTTTTTAAAGGACAACGGACGATGAAGCATGGGTCTAAACCCATGCTTCTATATAGTTAATTTAGTGGTCATTATTGAATCTTTCCTAACGCGACATTCTCTCATTTTATTGGGTGAAAATAATTTTCACCCCCCAACTTTGCTTTAAAAATCAAACTCCCCCCTCAACTTTGAATAATAATCATTCTCCCCCTTTTATGCTAATTGAATTTTTGAAATTCCTATTTTACCCTTACATTATCAACTTGTCTTTTTTTCTTTTACTACATCTCTTTAATCTATGTAACAAACTTCCTATAAGAAAATAACTATTATTTTCGAGATGAAAAAAGAAAAGTAAGAAATACTAGTTGAGTATATTACTTAATGTCGTTCTATACTGAAACAAATGAGAAGAATAAGAATTTTTTTATTAATAATAATTAAAGCTCTGATACTTATTTATACAAGTAAAAAATAACAGGTAATAATACCTTTCTAAATATATTTCAATGCATGTAATACAAAATAATTAATAAAAATAGAGGTATATTCCATAACAAATTCCTAAAAGATTACCTATTATATTATAAATAAATTTTAAATTATGATTCAAAATATTCTATTAATGACAATCAAAACTCGTATATATATATATATATATATATATATATATATATATATATATATATATATATATATATATATATATATATATATACACACACACACACACATACACATGCATGTACATACATAATATATACTTAATGTATGTAACATTAAAATATCAATCTTAAAAAGTAACACTTGATTTTGTGATAAATTCATAAAAGGATTATTCTACTTATAATATGAATTTTAAGTAAAAATCTACAAAAACCTAGGTTAAAAAAATAAATTGTATATAATATAAAAAGGTATTACATAAATGGATATTGCATAGGATAAAGGGGGGAGAATGTCTATTGTTCATAGTTGAGGGGGGAGTTTGATTTTTAAAGCAAAGTTGAGGGTTGAAAATAATTTTATTTTTCTTTAACTAAGTAATTTTGAAGAAAATTATAGATCAATATTAAGTGTATGTAGATTTTTATTTTTTTAAAATGTTTCTCTTCACTTCTCTACGTGAGGTAGTGGCTTCATCATATGACCATGCTTTCTTTATTAGATTCTTTATGAGACAACAAAAATTATGGCAATGATAACAAAAAACGAAAACAAAAAATTTTTAACGTTGAAATCCTCAAGCGGAAAAAAACCAAGCCAACTCTTATTATTCAATAAAGGAATAATCCTTCCCTAATATTCAAATATAAATGTAACGAAAAGGTAGATTCTTGTTAAAGCTAAAGATAGTTAGAACATTTTCCAACATAAATTAAAAGATTATATTTGATATTGTGTCATATATCAAGAACCTAAATGATTGCAAAAGTCTTACTCTTTGATCATTTTTTAAGTATACATTTTATTTATCGTATCATTTTTTTCTTGATATGATTGACTTCTCATATTGAGTGAGTTTTCATGAGATAATCAAGAATCACTTTCTCTATTTTTGTGTACATGAAAAGTATAAATATATTCAATTTAAAGGCGTTCACACTACTCGTTCTCAAGCATCAAGTTTTTCTTACTGTTCTATGACATTGTCCAAAAAATAGGGTCTATTCTCCAGCAATAAACCCAATGTAACGTATCAAGCTTTCCAGGCTATTCATTATATGTCAAGGAATTACTGATAGTCGAAACTTTTAGACTTAGGATTGGTGATGGGTAAACCCAAATATTTCAAACTCATGGTCGCAACCTTCACATATAGTATAGGCGAAATATTTTCTTCATCTTCTGAATACACATAGTTGGAGAAGAGAATTTTAGACATATGATGGTTAATCATTTGTATCTCGAGATATCATAGAAGAAGTGAGAGAGGATGTTATTAATAATGTAAGAATTTTGGGTGTTTGTTTATGCAAGAGATTATGTGAAGATGAAAATGAAGATTATTTTACCAGAAAATTCAGGCCAAAGAGAGATTTGTTAGGGTTTGTCCTGAATTTCCTACCTTATTTGGATTCTACCATAAATATGTTTTATTTCAAAAAGGTTTTCTTCGCGGAAAAAGTTTTCTTGGTGAAAAAGATCTCTTCCATAGTTGAATAATCCTTTCTTAGAGGATAAGTTTCAGACTTCTATAATTGTTAGGTTCGAACTAACAGGGTGTCATGCAGAAGCTTACGATCGCAAATCTTGAAAGACGATAAATCAGATAACAAAAGAACTATGCTAAAATAAGCATAATATTTTTATATGGTTTGATCAATTGACCTACATATAAAAAACTAGTAAAATAAAAAGAAACATAAAAACTATAGAGGCAAGTCATGATTATATAAATTATATGATGACATCATGCAGATCTGCCGATCCATGGCATGTATGAAAAGATGAGAAGAAAGAGGGTAAGAGAGTTTCTGAAACCAACACTTTTTGAGAACTCCCATGTTAATCTTTTAACTAGTAGCCCTACTGTCTATCGGAAATAACCTTTCTACCTCCAAGAAAAAATAAGGTCTTCGTACACTTTACCCATTGTTGTTGTAGTAACCAAGGCACACTAGGGGAGTCCAATTCTTCTTGGACCAAAATTTTCTTGATGTAGGGGACAGAAAACTCTAATCGAACATGTAGGAGACGAACAGAAAGAAGGTGGATTCATTTGTTACAAGGAAAGTGAAAAGAAAAAAAATTGAAAGGTTAATAATAAAAGAAAGGAAACACTGGTGCCGGCGGGGCTCGAACCCGCGACCTTCGGCTCATAAGACCAACGCTCTAACCAACTGAGCTACGGGACCATTTGATTATCAACCGACAAGGAACCTATTTCATCCATAGGTTGCATTGTCGTTCCTAGATCATGTTAACTTTACTCTCTCTCTTTTTATTTTTTTCGGTTGTTTATAGTTCTTTCTTTGTTTTAAGTGTTTACTGCCTCCGTCCATTTTTACTTGTTATGTACTCCCTCCATCCCATCTTAGTTGTCCATATTACTATAATTTTTTTTTTTGGTAAATCACATTACTATAAATATTTGTCCCAAAATACTTGTTCTTTTACAAAATTAAGATAGAATTAATTAAGTTTTTCCTACTTTGCCCTCAACATTAATTATTTTCTTAAGTAACCAATATTGATTAGAGTGTAATTAATTGGAGAGAGATAAAAATAATGTAGTAAAAATACACTTTTATTTATGAGTTCTTAAAGGGCGTGTAAAGGGGAAAGTAGACAAGTAATATGGGGCGGAGGGAGTATTGACTTGGCATGCCTATTAAGGAAAATAGAATAACAAATTTACTATATTACCCCGAACTATTGCTAAGTAATCTAATGATTGAAATCAATAAAACATTCTTTAAAAGTTCTGTAACCACTAAGAATTCCTTGAACTCTACAACCCAATAATTAATGCTAAGGGTAAATTATGTATGAAATGGAAATTATCTCTTGATTTTCTAAACTAATCAAGTAAAAATGGACAACCATACTTAGTATACATGACAAATAAAAATGGACGGAAGAAATATTATATAGGGGAGAATTGGGGTGAGGATTACAAAGTGAAAACCAAACATTTACCAACAAGATGAAAGTTTTAATAATCAATCAATTGAACTAGTAGTAAGATTCTCTACAATTACTGTTATATATTTATCCTTGTAAATTTATATTTTTGTCTATCCTCGTACAAAAAAATTTCTTTCACAAATTCTCGTTTGTATTGACTTTGAAAAGTAAGTGGAATCTTGCAAATGATTTAAGAGAGGTTTTTGCAAGTAAAAAGAAATAAACCGTCTGAATGCATCCTAGCTTGTAACTTATGGTTTCACGCGAACTCAATAGATTTTCTCTAATTATTATGATATATTAATGTGAGATCGTTGTATGGACTCATAGATTATAATTCTTGTATTCGTCTCTCTTGAGTCATGTGAATGATATATAGTACACTTTTGTAGTCATGTTTCTATTCTTTCATTTTACCGTAATAAAATTTGAAACTAGTTGAATGTTATTTTTTTTACTTGAGGGTATGTTTGGTTGGTAAAAAAATTTGGAAAATATTTTTTCTAGGAAAACAAGTTCCTAAAAAATATGAAGACTGACTTCTCTGGTAAGAGTAGGGAAAACAAGTCTCATTGTAGCATTCTACATTGACTGTCTCCCACCCACTGTCACCCTCACCCCCATAACTGTTATCCCTACCACCCCCACACCCCATCTTCCATAGTGTTTGCTTAGGTTATATACAAATATTTTTGGGATAATATTTTTTGCTTCCTTATCAAACACAAAAAAGATAAATAAAAACCCCACTTATTTTTCAGGAAACTATTTTCTAAAAAAAAAAAAAGATTTTTCTTCATACCAACACAGCCTAAATCAAATATCTGGGGGTACCTCTTTCATCTAGAAAACTAAACATACATCAATGCTTGTCTTTGGTTGAAAGAATTATTGCCTGGATTACGTGTTGGTCATCCAAACTGCTTTCCTATAGTAGTAGACTACAGTTGATAAAGAGTGTACTATTTGAAATGCAGACTGATTGGGCTTAAGTATTCCTCTTACTTAGGAAAGTAATTGTAATGGTCACTACTGTCTGTAGGGTGTTTCTGTGGACAGGAAGTCATGAAAGCTCAAAGAAAGCACTGGTAGCTTGGGATTCTATTTGTCTCCCTAAGTTAGCTGGAGGACTGAACCTTATTAAATTTCAGCATTGGAATCGAGCTGTAATTTGTAAACTTCTTTGGGCTCTGTGATGTGCCGTGAAATTATGACGCATTCGACGCCAATTGCATAGTCTTTTGTGAATCCTCAAGTACTTTTGATGTCGTTTGTCGTGTTTTTGTGTTGATTTGTAGAATAATAAGTGTTGGAAGAAACATGAGGCAAAATGAAGCAAAAACAAGCTAAAGTGAACCAAAACACCACCTGCGAGTCGCAGGTGCTACATCATTTGATGACAGAGATACTCAGAACTGAAGAAGTGGTGCAGCACATGCGAGTACCACATGCGAGTCGCACCTGATGCTGCACCACAGCTATTTGAAGATGCAGTACTTGCGAGACTTTGGTGAAACCTGCGACTCGCAGGTTGCATATGCAACACCAAGTGCGATTCGCACCAGATACGCAGGGGTATTTTTGTCTGGAATTGGTTCCCGTTTTGGAAAGTCTTTAAATAGATTTCTAGGGTTTTGGACTCATTATTCTACAGATTTTAAAGTTGTCTTTTTGTGGAGCTCATTTATTATTGGTTGGTGAAGCTTTTAAGAAATTCCTTTGCTTTTGTCATCTTCTCCATTCAATACTTTTATAAGCTTTATGAATACACTTTATATTATTTCTTTACTTTTAATGAATATTAGTAGCTAATCTCTTTAGCTAAGGTTGTGGGACCAAATGTGTTAGTTATGTGATCGGGTTTCATACTCATACTTCATTTATATGCTAATGGTGTTTTCTATTAACTCTTCAAGAGTTAATGTCTTGTGATGGTGTACAACATTACTTGTGCCTTAATACCATTACTTTGCTTGGAAAAGAAAGTGGAGGTTAGGAAAAGAGTTAATAGCAACAATTTGGGTCATTAAATCCATCTAATAGCTTGAGCTAGGAATAGGAAAGCTAGTTGAGGCTAAATGACTATTCTCATATAAAACATTTGAGAGCTTGGAAAAGCCTAGGATGAAATTTGCTAATTTGGTTGGAAAACTTTTGGCAAGAATCACGTGACTCTTGGTTTAATACACCTAGGCGTATGAATCAGTTGAAGTAATACCCAAGCGCATTACTTTCCATTGGAACCACAAACTTAGTCCCTTTTATCAATAGTTTACATCTTTTAACAACTCTTAATCATTAATGATCAAACATCAAACCAATTACTATTATATTCCCCTCTCCCTTGAAATATAGACTAATAGTCGAGCGTTACACTTAACAATTATTTTCCCTTCATTGGGTTCTATATTTGACAACAACCACTTACTGCTGATATTAAAGGTGTAATTTGGGCGTATCAAATTTTGGTGCCGTTGCCGGGGAATGCGGTCTAGAAATTTACTAATTAGTGTAAAACTTTACTTTTAGTCTTTATTTCTCTTCTTATTTTCTTTTGTTGTTGCGTGTTGTGCAGGAAATATGGACGAGGATGGTAATCCCATTCAAAATCCACCAGTGGCTGTCGCCGAAGTGGCGGCGGGGACAGGCTATGCAGCCGCAATATCTGCTCCGCCTCTAATTGGAAACTCTAGTTTTCACGTGACCAACACAATGCTACACCTGCTTAACACTAAGGGCCAGTTTGGCGGTCTACCCAAAGATGACCTGAATAAGCACTTAGGAACTTTCTTGGGGTGTGTTCTACTAATGTGCATCCGGGCGTCTCAATTGAAGCAGTCAAACTACGACTCTTCCCGTACTCCCTAACGGGGAAAGCCATGGATTGGTTAGATGATCTCCCGTCCGGATCCATCACTACTTAGGAGGAATTGACCGAATTATTCCTCAAGAAGTTCTTCCCTCCATCTCGGATGTTGCAACTCCGTGACGAAATCAACAACTTTCGTCATCTTCCTGATGAGGCTCTCCATGAAACTTGGATTTGTTTTAAAAAGAAAGTCAAAAGTTGTCCCAAGCATGTGTTGCCCGATAGTGTGCTTCTACAAACATTTTATAGGTCTTTAAACTCGGTCAACATATCAGTGGCGAACAACATCGCGGAAGGGTCTATTATGGATAATTCTTATGCCACCGTTTGTGAATTATTAGATAAATTGACCGAGACTAATGAAGCATGGCACACTAGGGACTCGGAAGTAGGTGGAGGAAGTTCCTCCAAAAATGTGCTCACTCGTGAGATGATTAAGAAAGAGGAAGTGAGAGATGAATCCATGGCTAAACTTGTCACCCAAATTGACCTTCTTACATAACATGTCATGGGTGGCGGAAGCAAAAAGGTGAATGTGGTAGAATCTTGTGAAGGGGGTTCTCTGAATGAGAAAAATGTATGATGAGGAGGTAAGTTATATCAACAATCAAAGGGAGGGTTCCCGTCCGAACTACCAAGGTATGAGTCAAGGATCTTGGCTGCAAGGTCAAGGGAATCAAGGTTGGAACAATGATCAAGGTAACTCAAATTGGAGAGATAATCGTGACAACAATCAAGGGGGTTACAACAACAACTACAACAATCATCAGAGTTCAAATCCGTATGTCCCTCCAAAGGCGAATCAACAAAGCTCTAGTCAATCGCGCACTAGCGATCCCGCTAGTTCAAAAATTGAAGGTATGTTGTCAAGAGTGTTGAAAAAAGTGGAATCCACCGATACCTTTTGAAAGGAGACAAGAGATGAGGTGAAATCAATAGGGCAAGTTGTAAGGTCACACTCCACCTCCATTAAACAATTGGAGTCTCAACTTGGTCAAATCTCGGCTATTCTCAACCAAAGGCAAAAAGGCGCACTCCCTAGTGATACTGTTGCGAATTTAAGGAATGATAGTGATCATAAATGCAATGCAATTACTACTAGGAGTGGTAAAACAATTGGGAAAGAGGCATTGGTGAAAAATAATGTGTTGATTGATGATGAGAAAATAGTTGAAGAACCCATTGTTGTTGAAGAAGAAGAGACTCCTAAGAAGAATCGGGCTAGTATTGAAAAGCCTATTGTTGTTGAAGATGCTCCGGAAATTAATGATGCTTCAAAAAGCAAGGAAGCCGTAGAGGAGGTACCAAAGGCTTCACCGCCCGTTATGTAGCATCCTCCTCTATTTCCTCAACGATTGGCAAAGAAAGTGGACGATGAAAAATTCCTCAAGTTCATCGAACGATTAAAGGGGCTCTCAATAAATATTCCATTAGTTGAGGCACTTAAGAAAATGCCCGGTTATGCAAAGTTCATGAAAGATCTTATGACCAAAAGAAGGAGCCCCAGCCTTGAAATATTGGGAGGCATTCATCATTGTAGTGCAATTGTTACCAAAGCTTTGGTACAAAAAAAAAAAAAGACCCCGGAGCATTCACAATTCCGTGCACAATCGGTAAATACAAGTTTGCAAAAGCTTTATGTGATCTTGGAGCAAGCATCAATTTGATGTCGTTATCTATATTCAACAAGTTGGGATTAGGCACTACTCGTCCTACCACGAAGAGATTACTTATGGCGGATAGAATCGTAAAGAGGCCCATTGGCATTCTTTATGATGTGCTTGTGAGAGTGGATCGATTTATTTTTCCGACCGATTTTGTGATCTTGGATTGCAAAGTTGACTTTGAAGTTCCCATAATCTTGGGAAGACCATTCTTAGCTACGGGGTATGCTCTCGTGGATGTGGAGAGAGGTGATTTGAAATTTAGGATGAATGATGAAGAGATCACTTTCCATATTTGCAAGTCAATAAAACAACCGGCGAATATGAGTGTTGTGTCAGTTATTGATACAATTGATGAAGCAATGAAGACAACCATCGAACATAAGCATATAGGTGATATGTTGGCAGCGGTGATAATGAACTATGAAGGGGACAACGAAGAAGAGTTTGAGGAGATGGTCAATGCATTGATTGGGATGGGGTCATACCACCTCAATCCAAAGAAACATGATCTTGATTTAGAAAACCGAGAAACTCCTCCTGCAAAGCCTTCCATTATTGATCCCTCTACTGTGGAACTCAAACCTCTTCCTTCACATTTGAGGTATGAGTTTCTTGGACCCAACAGGACATTGCTCGTGATTATATCTGCTCGGTTGACGAATTAGCAAAGAGAGAGGTTGATGGTGATCTTGAGAAGATACAAAAAAGCTATTGGGTGGTGTATTTCGGATATCCAAAGCATTCCGCTCGGTATTTGTACTCATAAAATTCAACTTGATAAAGAATGTGAGTCAAGCGTTGAACATCAAAGGAGGTTAAATCCTCCTATGCAAGAGGTTGTGAAGATTGAAATCATCAATTGGTTAGATGTCGGTGTTGTGTACCCTATATCGGATAGCTCTTGGGTGATTCTGTTTCAATGTGTGCCCAAAAAGGGTGGAATCACCGTGGTTGCAAATGCTAAAAATGAATTGATTCCCATCCGCACGGTCACCGGATAGCGGGTTTGCATGGATTATCAGAAGTTGAATAAGTGGACCAAAAAGAGCCACTTCCCAATGCCATTCATGGATCAAATGCTTGATAGGCTTGCGGGAAGGGATTATTGTTACTTTCTTGATGGTTATTCCGGGTACAACCAAATCACTATTGCCCCCGAGTACACCGATTCTTGAGGTTGAATTGTTTGATGTATGGGGCATTGACTTTATGGGTCCATTTGTGTATTCCTACAACAACAAGTACATTCTTGTGGCGGTGGACTACGTGTCTAAATGGGTGGAAGCCGTTGCGGTCCCTAATAATGAAGGAAGAAGTGTCACCGCATTCTTGAACAGGCATATTTTCTCAAGGTTTGGAACCCTAAGGGCAATCATTAGTGATGGGGGCTCTCATTTTTGTAACCGGTTATTCAAGACTCTACTTGAGAAATATGGATTAAAGCATAAATTTGCCACCCCGTATCATCCCCAAACAAGTGGACAAGTTGAAGTCTCAAATAGAGAGATTAAGAGCATACTCTCCAAAAAAGTGAATGCTAACCGAACCGATTGGTCAAAGAGATTGGATGATGCTTTATGGGCTTACCGAATGGCTTATAAGACACCAATTGGCATGTCTCCTTATCAATTAGTGTTTGGCAAAACTTGTCATCTTCCGGTGGAACTTGAACATAAGGCGTTGTGGGCCTTAAAAAAGTTGAATCTAGATTAGGGAGATGCCTCAAACTTGAGGATGGAACAACTTAATGCGCTTGATAAATTTCGACTTAGAGCTTATGCTAGCTCTTCACTCTACAAGCCCCGCATAAAACACTTCCATGATATGAAGATCTTGCAAAGAGAATTTATCCCCAGGGATCGCGTATTGTTGTTCAACTCAAGGCTCCGGTTGTTTCCCGGAAAGTTGAAATCCAAATGGTCCGGCCCATTTGAAATCACCCAAGTGTTCCCACATGGAGCAATTGAACTTGTTTGCCCAAGTGGCAATAAAATCAAAATGAACGGGCAAAGGGTGAAGCATTACTTGGGATCTCAGAATGAAGCAAAGATTATTAAGGTATTCTTCCTCAATGAGCCATGAAAAGGTACCAACGTCGTGCTGCGATGTAAAATCCAGTGCTTCTTGGGAGGCAACCCAAGTTTCCTTTTTCATGTGTTTGTTGTTTTTACTTTCGTGATGTTTTTGATATGTGTATAAGTGTGTAGGAGTAAGTTGTGTGCACAAAAGAAGAAGAGTTGGAAAATTGTCAACAGGCATAACATGCTGCAGCACATGCCACTCGCATGTCATGCCTGCTGCAGCACTCGCGTCTCTTAGGTGGTGCAAAATTGCAGGCCAAGAAGGTCACATTTTCTGTCAAGAAGTGCGAAGAAAATGCACAACATGTGATTCGCATGTTCAACATGCTGCACCACATGCGAGTCGTATGTTGTGCAGGTAAGTGCAAATTTCACGGCTCAGTTGACCGACCCGACTCGTCTTTGTTTTTAAAATTTCAAATAAGAGGCACGTAACTGATGGTTTCATCAGTTTCGTCCCTTCATTTTCCCTCTCCTCCTTCATCCTTCTTCCCTCCTATATCATTCCATCACCCCATATCACTCCAATCATTCCTAATCACATCACAAATCATCATTATTGTTTCTTTCTAATTCGATTTGGCAAGCTTTTTCAAGCGTGCTCACTTTCATCAACCCTCAAGGTATGAACACTCTACTATTCTTTACATTAAGTGATGCCTAAGAAATGCTTCAATCCATGTCATTGCCATTCTGTTCCACTTGTTGTAATTAATTAGTTTGGTGAAGAATTATCTTATGCATTTTGTGGGTTGTTAGGAATTGATGAACAATGGGGAATTCTTAAGTACCAATGCTTGTGTAATCCTACTAGGTTGATAAAAAAGTGGTTGTTAATGAATAATTAGGTGACAAATGGGGAATTCTTGAGTACCCATTGTCGTAATAGTTGATTGTTGATGAATGTTCACAACTTGTTTGATGAAATGCCTAAATGGCCCTTAGTGTGCTTAGATTTTGTGGAAGTGTGATCATTTGCCAACCTTGGGGAATTCTTGAATACCCAAAGCACATTACCTGTAGAATAAGACCCATGATGCCCTCAGAATTATAAAATTGACATTGTCTTTTATAAGGGATGACCGTCGAACATTGGCACGAGTGATTAAATAGCTTTTCCCAATGATAGACGGGGTGACAACCTTCTTAAGGAAAATAGTTACATAAGCATGTTCTTGTGTGTGCACGAATGTGATTGCCTGTGAATATGTGTTGTGTATATATCTCTGTATTCGAAGAAAAAAAAAACAATAACAAAAATGTGTTCAGTGCTTCACCTATGTGCAGCATCTGCGAGTGGCATGTTGAACATGCGAATCGCACTTGCTGTAGCAGGTGTTGACAGTGAAGAACAAAACTAAAGTTCGAATTGTGCAGCACCTGCGACACTACATGCGACTCGCATGTAGTGTTTCACAGGTGATGCAACCCTGCATTGCTATGTTTTGCCTTGATTCTTTCTTCTTACTTAAAGAGCACCATAAATATTGGGTATATTTTTGTGTGATGTGCAGGATGGATCGAACAAATAAAGCATAAGGTGGAGGAAAAAGAGCAACATGACAAGACTCCACCTCGAGAAGAAAAGAAAAGGCACCTGAGGATCCGGTCCCCCAGTCTGAAGAGAGGACACATGAGGCTTCCTCACCTGAGCCCGAGGATGTCGTCACAAGAGCTGAAAGAATTGAAGCGGTGGAGCAAAGGTTCACCGTGCCTGGATCCAGGGACCTGTACAAGGCTTCGAGCGTTATTAAACCCGATGGAAATCCAATCCGGGGCTTTATTGTAGAAAAGAGGGTCAGTCTGAATGGTCTACAGGACCAATGCCCATGCATCATCCGTAAGCTCGAGGCCTTGAGATGAACCTATTTCATGCAGCTGGCTGAATATTGCCCAGCCCTTGTGATGGAATTCTATGCGGCTTATGCGGCCAAGTTGAATGCAAAAATCTCGCGCCGCCAACCCAAGAAAAATGTGGAACACTTCTGTAGGATTCCAGTTCGGGGGAAGGATATCGATTGCGCTGCTGATACTATAACTTCCATCATATAAGAGCAGCGACGAGAAACAGACCCTATTGAAGGTTGGCCTCTAGTGAATTCTGAATATGAACTAAGGATGGAGAACCCGGAGGAACAACGAGAGTGGGTTGCTTCAGTGATTGCCTCAGGGAATCCGCCATGGCTGAATCCATCTGTCTCTATTGAGAAGAACACTTTCAACCGCGAAGCTAAGTTTTGGCTATCACTGGTATCATCGCGGGTGCTTCCCTCCAAGAACAACACCGACATACCCATTGCGAAGTGTATTCTCATTGCTTCACTCATGTCCGGGTACCTCGCCAATGTGGGGGTAATTATCAGAGATGAGATCAAGAACAAGTCCACTCAAAAGGGCACATCATTCCCTTTTCCTTGCTTAATCACTGAATTATGCTGAAGAAAGAAGGTTCGTGATATTCC
Source organism: Lycium barbarum (assembly GCF_019175385.1). NCBI lineage: Eukaryota > Viridiplantae > Streptophyta > Magnoliopsida > Solanales > Solanaceae > Lycium > Lycium barbarum. Next base: position 31,191,303 of record NC_083347.1, read on the forward strand.
TCGGGTGGACAGGATATTAAAGGTTGACCAAACGATATATTACACCAAGTTGGAATCGGGGACTAGAAAGAGAAAGTGGGTGAGTCCAGCGCCAAGAGCCTCGACAACAATACTTAATGCTCACATTCTTGAGCCCGAGGACTTGGCCACAGATGATGATGCTACAGCTCCTAGTTTTGTGCCTCCCACTCCGGGGCCTGACCCTCCGAGTGCTCAATCTTCCACTACAGTTCCCTCTGCTCCCATTCCACCATCCACCATCCAGCACAGCAGCTCGTGGGGTTTCTAGCGAGGGTATGGGAGTGCTTCGGGCAGCAGATGCTAAGGTAAATTGGCTTGTGGAGAAGCTTCCTAATTTTGTGAAAGAGGCTACTGAGGCAGCGATGGAACCATATATTCAGGCTATCATAGATATTCAAAATGAGCAGAACAAAATTAAGGAGCATGTACGCCAGATCGATCTTTAGATGGAGCGTATTGCAGGGGGTGGTGAAGGAGGACTTCCAGCCATTCGGGCAGACCTAGCAAAGGTCAAGGAGGATATTTGGGTGTTGAAAGTTTCGGACATTGAGCTCACTGCACCCATTCTACCATTCGGTGCCTCCTTATTCTCCACTGGGCCCAGAGTACCCGCCATACCTTTGGGGAAAGGAGTTGAGAGAGTAGCTGAGGAAGAAGAAGAAGAAGAAGAAGAAGAAGAAGAAGAAGAAGAAGAAGAAGAAAAAAAAAAAAAAGAAAAAGAAGAAGAGGAAAGTGAGGAAGAGTTCGAGGAGGAGCTTGAGCGTGACCCAGCTGTTGAGAGGGTAAATCCGTCTTGAGTTGGTGAGACAGAGTAGGAGGCCCGAGAGAGAGAGCATCTCGAGGAGGCACATACTTCAGCTCGGGCTGCTGGTATTCCTGAGGACAAGATTGACATATATGTGGCCATATAGCAGTCCTTTGAGACGAGCAGGAAGTCAAGGGGGGCATCCCAACCCCCGAGGGTGGGTGAGGCCAGTTCATCCACCGCCCCTCCAGCTGACATACCATTGCCACCATCTATGGGCCCTGAGATAGTGACACCCAGGCCAGAGGCAACAGTGGAGGGTGATACTGAGACGACTCTGTTGATAGTGCCTCCATTGGAGGTCCTTCCTGCTGATTAGACACCATCGGATGCTTGCCGCGTCCTTCGTGAGCTACTCATCTCTTGTACTACATTTGATACATTAGGGACACTGCATATTCTTTTTATTGGGGGTGGGACAGCTCATGTTTCATGTTTTATTTTTTATGTAAGATGGTTCATGTTTTATGTTTCGTGTACTCTCAGTTTTTTATTGCCAAGTATGATAGTGATGGTTGATCAATTTATAGCATAAATGTTTTCATCTTGTTTTGTTTTTCCATCGTGTTTTAATAACACTCCTCCCAAAATTTTGTAGTGCATATGTACTTAGAGCGAAGGAGCAACACTAACATGACTCGTTTGGTGACATAGTTATTTTGTAAAGCCTAGAATGATGGGTTGAGAAGTAATTAGAAAATAGTAAAGTAATCCATATGCCATGTGTTGTGAGATGTTATTGTTCTAGTCTTGTGCATAATTGTGATCTAGAACTTGCCCGGAAAGTGTCTCAAGGCGAAATCCTAAACTACACTTGTTTGAAAGAGGATATTAGGCTTTCTTTGGATCGCCACTAAACCTCAAAATTCCTACCCATTGCATATCTATCCTAGTTAACCCCTTTTTTAGCCTTAACTTTGTTTTTCTTTTCTTTTATTACAACCTTGTGACAAGCCCTGTCCCTTTTGCCTTTTTTTACCCACCTTTTGGCATCCTATCTCCCTAAGTGAGTCGAATACGCTAAAATAGGCTAAAACGCCTAAGTTTGGGGGTGGTGGTTGGCAAGAAATGGTGTGGTATGTGATGGAAAGTTACAGGGCACAATCAAAAAAATTGTACATGTATATATATGTATAGAACGGTGTGTATATGTACATATAAATTGTATGTGTAGTTATGAACACGAGTGTGTACATAATGATTGTGACTTAAGAAATAAATGGGGAAGCTAGGGAAGTAATAATGGTGTTGGCTGAAGGAGGTACTAATGGGCGGTAGATGCTTAAATGATGAAGAAGGGACGAATTAGGTTGGGGAAGTGTGTTTGAGAATGCTTAGGGAGACGTCAAGTCACTCTTATCCAAAATACACCCCACCTTAACCTCGAACCTTCATTATAACCCGCAAGTCCTAGTTGATTTTGAACAAAGTGTGTTTACATTAGTGGAGAAATACTTAAAGAGCAAGCTTATGGCATCACATTTGTGTACATATACATCATCTTTTATGAGTGTGAGTTGTTCTCTCCTTATTCGTCTTTTGTCCCATTTGTTATTGGTGAATATGTGTGTTGTGGGACTTTCTTTGGTCTTTTTTGTGAAGGCGTGTGAATTACTAAGCTTAATGAAAGAATTATTTCTTGGCGCGTCATTTGAAGTCGTTCCCTTAAAAGCTAGAATAACATTGTGTCACCAAGTAAAGCGGTTGCTTAATGCTCGACCTTTGAGGAAATGCACCATGTTTGGTAACAAGAGGGAGGGGTAATCATCTTTTAAATGTATGCGTTTAACTGATCACTATCATCACTGTAGTACCTTAGCAATTGTCATATGTTATTGTTTTGCTTTAATTGCTTGAGGACAAGCAAAAGTATAAGTTTGGGGGTGTTGATGTGCCGTGAAATTACGGCGCATTCGATGCCAATTGCTTAGTCTTTTATGAATCCTCAAGTACTTTTGATGTCGTTTGTGGTGTTTTTGTGTTGATTTGTAGAGTAACAAGTGTTGGAAGCAACATGAGGCAAAATGAAGTAAAAACAAGCTAAAGTGAACCAAAACACCACCTGCGAGTCGCATGTACTGCATGCGAGTCGCAGGTGCTGCAACATCTGATGACAGAGATACTCATAACTGAAGATAATGGTGCAGCACATGCGAGTACCACATGCGAGTCCCATGTGGTGCATGCGAGTCGCACCTGACGCAACAGATGTTGCACCAGAACTGTTTGAAGATGCAGTACCACCGAGACTTTAGTGCAACCTGCGAGTGACACCAAGTGCGATTCACACCAGATGCGCAAGGGTATTTTTGTCTGGAATTGGTTCCCGTTTTGGAAAGTCTATAAATAGATTTCTAGGGTTTTGGACTCATTATTCTACAGATTTTAAAGTTGTCTTTTTATGGAGCTCATTGATTATTGGTTGATGAAGCTTTTAAGAGATTCCTTTGCTTTTGTCATCTTCTCCATTCAATACTTTTGTAAGCTTTATGAATACACTTTATATTATTGCTTTACTTTTAGTGAATATTAGTAGCTAATCTCTTTAACTAAGGTTGTGGGACCAAATATGTTAGTTATATGACTGAGTTTCATATTCATACTTCATTTATCTGCTAATGGTGTTTTCTATTAACTCTTCAAGCGTTAATGTCTTGTGATGGTGTACAACATTACTTGTGCCTTAATACCATTACTTTTCTTGGAAAAGAAAGTACAGGTTAGGAAAAGAGTTAATAGCAACAATTTGGGTCATTGAATTCATCTAATAGCTTGAGCTAGGAATTGGAATGCTAGTTGAGGCTAAATGGGTGTTCTCGTATAAAACATTCTAGGGCTTGGAAAAGCCTAGAATGAAATTGCTAATTTGGTTGGAAAACTTTTGGCAAGAATCACGTGACCCTTGGTTTAATACACCTAGGCATATGAATCAGTTGAAGTGATACCCAAGCGCATTACTTTCCATTGGAACCACAACCTTAGTCCCTTTTACCAATAGTATACATGTTTTAATAACTCTTAATCATTAATGAATAAACATCAAACCAATTACTATTATATTCCCCTTTCCCTTGAAATATAGACTAATAGTCGAGCGTTACACTTAACAAGTATATTTCTTCATTGTATTCTCTGTGGGATTCGACCCCAACCTCGTTGGGTTCTATATTTGACAATGACCGCTTACTTCTAATATTAAAGGTGTAATTTGGGCGTATCACTCTGTCACTCGAGAAAGATACATTATGGGTACACAGTTTCTACATTAGAGACAGGAATTTGACAGAAATGGAAACCCCAAAGCAGGCCTGCTGTCTTGTGAGGAAGATCTTTGATGCTAGAGACTGGTTTCCCAATGTTGATGCTATTGCCCATTTGGAGCAGTTTGCAGCTGAAGGAACTTTCAGCATTAGGAAGATGTATATGTCCTTCGTTCCTTAGCATCCCAAAGTCAGATGGAGGAACTTGGTGATGACAAAAGGAGCATTGCCAAGGCACCATTTATATTGTGACCAGCAGTTCAGAACAGGCTTACAATTGTGGATTGACTAGTAAAGTGGGGGATTCAAGTTTCACAAGGGTGTGTGCTTTGCAATTATGGAGCTGTGGAAACTTTGAATCATATATTTTTTGAATGCAGGTTTACCAGATTCATTTGGGACACTCTTCTCAGGTGGATAGGGATAACAAGACAAATTGGTGCTTGGTCAGAGGAGATTGATTGGCTGGCCAAACAGGTGCCCAACGACAGACCAAGAGCAGGTGTAATAGGCTTCATATTTGTTGCAGCAGTGTATCAAATCTGGGCAGAAAGGAATGCAAGAAGGTTCAAGGCTCAAGGCAAATCTAATGTGCAGATTATTAGAGATGTTATACTTCAACTCCACATTAGGGGACAGAAAGTTTGTAAATGGCATAGGCTATTAGAAGGTCTTCATAGATATCCTGTATAGGCTATTTTCTTACTGTAAATGTTAAGTAATACTTAGAATAGGTAATGAACGAGGGACTGGCTCTTGAGTCCAAAAAGAGCTGGTTGTGTACAATGAGTTACTTGGTTGAATAAAATCTTTTCATTTGCCCAAAAAAAAAAAAAAAAAAAAAAACCTAAATCTAACCTAAATGTTACCTATAACAATTAAATTTAGCTACTGATGTCCAATTAGTCTGCTGCGCCAGAATCATAAGTGTCCTCTAATTAAATCCACTTCCATTGGTTCACACACTAGATGCAAGACATGATGTTTTGAAAAAATAACCCTATGACAAATTATACTAATACACAGCTTTTATACAGGATAGTAACCAATTCATTATACTAATTATTTTACATGCACAAGTTTGCTTAAGAAAAACTTAAATTCAATTCTTTTGAGAAACTTGGAAGGTCTTGCCTATTGATTGACTATTATATTATCGTATCAGCTTTAGGTGTAACTTGTTATGCCACATACTTGAAACATGGCATGAGTTGGTCTTTAGGATGTATTCCAATGTACCTTTGGGCTAATCAATTAGATTCATCTTGTGAAGCCCATATGTATTAACACTTAGACCCAGATGAAGATGGACTTCTCATTGTTTGGAGTTACATACTCTTGACAAAGTCTAACTTCAGACACAATGTCTCAAGTTTGATATGGTTGAAATTCGGTCATTTTTACCTGACTGTGTCTGAAGTTTGATATGGTTGAAATTCGGTCATTTTTACCTGACTAGTCATTTATAAACTCGTACTTTAGCCATATGTAGTCGATGTTCAATAATGTTTGCCTAGCTTCAGCCATTTCTATCCAAAGTTGATGCACATATGGCTGAAGACAGACAAAAGTAACTAAATTTCAGGTAAAAATGTAAGAAGTTCACTCATATAACTTCTGACTTTTTTGTCTGAATTTTTTTTAGTCAAGTCTAACTTCAAACACAGCATGTCCAAAGTGGATATATGTAAAAAAAAAAAAAAAAAAAAAAAAAAAAAACGAATATGAGTTAAATGACAGTATCAAAACAAAATCGCCTGTAAAATTCTTACGACTAAATAGTCAATTATTATTTGGGTCATATTTTTTGAATTAATTTTAAATTTAGTTCAATTGTTAGACGACACAGATCCAATAAAATTTAAATGTCTACACTCTTATGATAAAGTAAATGCTATTCTTAGGTAAATTTTGAACTGTGAAAATGACTCTTGTGGTTATGCTTTGGTTTATATAGAGGTATCCAGATGCATGCTACATCAATTTACATGCAGGTTCTTCATAAGTTTATGATATAAGAATTTGAACTAAATAAAATTCAATATCATAATAACGGAAAATTGTGGTTAGTTCACTTAGTTGCCTCATATCCAATTTTTATATATGTATAACTAGACATATAACAAAATGAAATTATCATCATCAGACGAGTAACTTTTGGAGGAAAATACTAAGCCTGCAAATCCTCATACTGTAGCTAGAGAAGATATAATATCAAGAAATAGAAACATAAAAAAGTACTGCAGCTATTAACACATATGAATAACTAGTGAATTTGTCCGCACTTTGCGTGGTTGCAAAACACTTTACTTAATTTATGAAAATGTTAAAAAAAAAAACCGAAAATATAAGTTTGCAACAATTAAAAGTATCTTAAATCTATCTTACCATAGGAAAATATTCAAAGTTTAGGCAAAAGACTTACTTAATTTATGAAAATATTGAAAAAAACAAAACCGAAAATATAAGTTTGCAATAACTGAATATATTTAAATATTCTATCTTACAACAAGAGAATTTAAAATTGAAATATATAATTTCAACGCAAAAGTATTTCAAAAACTTAAATTTAAAACCGAATCTAAGAATTAAAACCAAACATAATCTTAGGGGAAGAAAAGAAAAGTAGCCGCGACATCACAATTACCAAACTAATTTTTTTCTTTTACTTCAAAATTCTTTTTAAAAGAAAATTTAAATATGTTTTCCTCAACTTTTCATCCTAAAAATGATATACTTCATTATTTTATAAAACTTCGTCTGAACTCTTAAATCCACAGATGATGAAGGTGTGTTGGAGCCTCTGCAAGATCTTGTTTGTGGCCTCTGATTTTAAAATACTACTAGGTGAGACTTGTCACGACCCAACTAGAGGGCCGCGACGGGTACCCGGTCCTAGCTCACCCGGGCACCTCTTAACATACCTTTACATTCACATCTAGGTGATCCACATATTATATCATACATTTCTATTCATTAATCATACGAATCCCATTAGGCATCAATACCTCCATATCAACAAAGCTCATATCAATGTACATAAGCCGACGAGGCTAACAAAATGATATCCAAAATATAGGCCAACAAGGCCAAACACATCTAACTACATACACATGTCTACGAGCCTCTAAGGAGAGTATGTCATATCATATAGGCGGGACAGGACCCCGCTATGCCCATAAATATGTACACAAAAGAATCAATACCAAAAAGCTATAGCTCCGAATGAAGTGGAGCTCCGCTATGTAGTCCCTGAGTAATGTAGCTATGAATCAAGTCGGTCTCCCTGGCCACCTGCGGGCATGACGCAGCGTCCACAAACAAAAGGACGTCAGTCCGAAGAATGTACTGAGTATGTAAGAATGATCAGTATCAATATAGAAGCATAATAAGCAACATAATAAATAGCATAAGATGGGAGATATAGAATCATCGTCATAAGCACTTACTTGCTTTTCATAGGGACTTTCCATTTCTAATGCGAGGTTGTGTTCATACAACCGTATTAGTATCCGTACTCATATCCGTACTCGTTTACATTCGTAGCCATAGTCATATCTATATACGTAGTCTCATTCGTATTCGTATCATATTCGTATTCATACTCATATCTATATCATATACATAACCATATCATATACATAGCATTTACATAGCATGCCTGACCACGAAGGTTCGGTGTTTCACGTACCCGACTATGGCTAGGCTCGGTTATCATACATACTTGGCCAACCAAGGCTCAAGGTTACAAATACCTAGCCCTACCAAGGCTTCAGGGTCATCCGTACCCAACTGCAGAGGTGCGCGCGCGTTTCATAAATATATACATATTCTACCCGGCCTTATAAGCTCGGGGTTCCATAATAGTCATACATAGACACACATACATAATAGCTCATAAGCATCTTTAGCATCATTACCATTTTCATTGTCGTCATTATCGTTATCACTATCATCGTCGTCATCATTATCGTTATCACTATTATCGTCGTTCTTTACATCTATCCTTATAGGATTAATCGTCATATGAGGAATTTAGTACAATCATAATACATATCAAGGATTATAAGCTTCGTAGCTTTTTGAAGATAGAATCATTTGGAGCACATCATAGGCTCATAGAGAATAGATATTTGGCCAAAGAACCATGCCTTATGAATGAAGGGTTAGCCTTACATACCTTTCTGTTCAACTATTTTATCACTTGCACGTTCTCCTTCAATGCTCACGTTTCTACCTTCATTAGAGTTATACTACCATTAGAAAATCGATAGCTAGCATACATGACTAAGGCTAGAGAAAATTGGACAGCATCTCCTTTATTTATACGACATTCCTCCATATCGTAAATAAACTCCCAAACGTCAATAATACATTCACAATATCTTAAAAATAGTCTTTATTTATCCACATTATCTATATTTCTCAATTCACTTCCAATCATCCATATCCATGGTCATAACACACGACTACGTTCATTCATATGCATTGCCTATCCCATGTTCTTAACATCATTTATAACATATCCATATCACAACACATCAAGAATCATGACTTAATCCAAGCTATTACTCAAAAAATGACATTATTCCCATATTCAAGACCCATTTTCTATATCCTTTTACAATCCAAGTGTTTCAGCTTTCAAATACCTTAAACAACATGGAAATACCATAAATATTACCTTAGATGGTGTAGGAATAAGCTTTGTGTGGAAATACTTCACTTGAGCAAAACCCTAGTTTCACCCCCAATGAGATTTCTTGACTTGGATGATCTTTAATGAGTTTCTTACACTTGGTTTGCTTAGCTTGATGAAGTAGATCATAGATTTCTCTTGTGTTCTTGTAGATGAAGAGTGGAGAGGGTTTCTAGAGAGTTATTGAAGTGTGGATGAAAAATGAAATGAAAATAATGACTTGATCCCTTTTTAATATCGTGAAAATCTGATCTGTCGGGTAATTATACGGAAAATAGAATTTGGCCACACACGACCCAAAAACATAAAAGGAAAACATACATACCTTATGATCTTGATGTCTCATCTTGGATCTTCTTCCAAGGGCTGAAATAATTGTGGGTACTTGGATCTCATGATTTCTTCCGCTTCCCATGTCATTTCTTCTCATTTATTGTTTCTCCATAAAACCTTAACTGAGGTTACTTCTTTGTTTCTAAGCCTCCGTACTTGCCTATCTAGTATGACAATGGGTACTTCTTCATAAGTCAACTTTTCTGTCACTTGAACATCATTTACTGGTACAATCCTAGTAGGATCTCCAACACATTTACGAAGCATCGAGACATGAAAAACTGGGTGAACTGACTCTAAATCTGGAGGTAGATCTAACTCATAGGCCACTTTGCCTATCTTTCGCACAATCTCATAAGGTCCAATGTATCAGGGACTAAGTTTCCCCTTCATTGGTGACACTTTTAAGAATACCCAATCTTTCACTTGGAACTCTAAGTCCCTTTGACGATTATCCGCATAGGACTTTTGACGACTTTGAGCTACTAATAACCGATCTTGTATGAGCTTGACTTTCTCTATGGCTTGCTGGACCAAGTCTAGCCCTATCAATCTAGTTTCTCCTACCTCGAACCATCCAATTGGGGATTTACACTTTCGCCTATATAAAGCCTCATACAGTGCCATTTGAATGCTAGAATGATAACTATTGTTATAAGCAAACTCAATGAGTGGCAAGGGATCATCCCAATTACCTCCAAGATCTATCATACATGCCCGTAACATATCCTCAAGAGTCTGAATGGTACGTTCGGCTTGTCCATCAGTCTGCGGATGAAATGCCGTGCTAAGGCTCACTTGGGTCCCTAAACCCTCTTGGAAGGACTTCTAAAAATTAGCTGTAAACTGAGTCCCTTTATCAGAGATAATAGATGCTGGGACACCGTGGAGTCGCACTATCTCTTTAATATAAAGCTTTGCATAATCTTCCGCCACATATGTCGTTCTGACTGGTAAGAAATGGGCCGACTTCCTGAGTCTATTTACAATCACCCATATGGAATCATACTTATGTCGAGAACGGGGTAAGCCTGTAATGAAGTCCATGTTAATTACTTCCCACTTCCAAGTTGGAATTTCTATAGCTTGTAGCAATCCGCCCGACTTTTGGTGCTCGATTTTCACTTGTTGACAGTTGGGACATTGAGCTACGAATTCCGCTACATCTTTCTTCATCCCATTCCACCAATATATAGACTTACGATCATGGTACATTTTCGTTGCTCCGAGGTGGACAAAATAACGGGAGCAATGGGCTTCTCTCAATATTTGGTGGCGTAGACCTGCCACATCAGGAACACATAATCTGCCTTGGCATCGAAGAACTCCGTCTCCTGAAAGCTCAAATGATGACTCCTCCTTCTGAGGGAGTGTATCTCTGTAATGCATTAGCATGGAATCTTCGTATTGTCGCTCTTTCACTTCCGCTACTAGCGACGACACTGCTGAATTCTGAATGGTAGTTCCCCTGCTCCCTGAGTCCACTACTCGAACTCCTAGGCTAGCTAACTGCTGGAGCTCACGAGCCATTTCTCTCTTCTCTGGTTGTACATCATACAAACTTCCCATAGATCTACGGCTAAGAGCATCAGCCACAACATTTGCCTTTCCGGGGTGATATAAGATATCAACATCATATTCTTTTAGCAATTCCAACCATCGTCGTTGCCGCAAATTCAACTCTTTCTGCGTGAAGATATACTGAAGGCTCTTATGATCGGTATAAATATCCACATGGACACCATATAAATAATGTCTCCACATCTTTAATGCATGAATCACTGCAGCCAATTCTAGATCATGGGTTGGGTAATTTTTCTCATGTTTCCATAATTTCCTTGAAGCATACGCAATCACCTTACCATGTTGCATTAACACACAGCCTAGCCCAATGTCTGAGGCATCGCAATAAACAACATATCCTTCCAATCCCTCTGGAAGTGTCAAGACAGGGGTAGAAGTCAATCTATCTTTTAACTTTTGGAAACTTCGTTCACAAGCATCTGTCCATTGAAACTTTGCTAATTTCTGGGTCAACTTTGTGAGTGGTGCAGAAATAGAAGAAAAACCTTCAACAAATATCTTGTAATAACATGCTAAGCCCAGAAAGCTACGAACCTCCGTAGGAGTTGTGGGCCTTGGCCAAGTCTTCACGACCTCAATCTTTTGGCTATCTACCCGAATACCATCGGCTGCAACAATGTGCCCCAAAAATGTCACTGAGTTCAACCAAAACTCACACTTAGAAAATTTTGCAAACAACCCTCGAGTTTGAAGAACTCTAAGGACAGCACGTAAATGATTCGCATGTTCTGCCTCGGATCTGGAATACACCAAGATATCGTCAATGAATACGATCAAAAATAGATCTAAGAAGGGCCTGATCACATTGGTCATCAAATCCATAAATACTGCCGGTGCATTAGTTAGCCCAAATGATATTACTCGGAACTCAAAATGGTCATATCTTGTTCTGAAGGCTGTCTTAAGGATATCTTTCTCCCTAACTCTCACTTGATGATACCCGAACCTCAAATCTATCTTTGAAAACCATTTGGCACCTTGTAATGATCAAATAAGTCATCAATCCTCGGAAGAGGATATTTGTTCTTAATCGTCACCTTTTTCAATTGCCGATAGTCAATGCACATTCTCAAGGAGCCATCTGTATTTCGGACAAACAATACGGGTGCTCCCCACGGGGATGAACTAGGCCTAATAAAGTCTTTCTCAAGCAAGTCTTTCAATTGCTCCTTCAACTCTTTCAATTCTGCGGGGGCCATTCTGTAAGGAGGAATAGATATAGGCTTAGTGTCTGGCAACACATCAATAGCAAAATCAATCTCCCGCTCGGGAGGAAGGCCTGGAAGCTCTTCCGGGAACACATCCAGAAACTCATTTACTACGGGAACTGACTGAAGAGTCGGCGGTTTAGCTTCTACATCTTGAACCCGCACTAGATGATAAATGCAACATTTTGTGATCATTTTCCTTACCTTTAGATAGGAAATAAACCTACCTTTTGGTGACGCAATATTCCCTTTCCATTCTAAAACTGGTTCTCCCGGAAATTGGAAACGAACCATTTTCATTCTACAATCAACATTGGCATAGCAAGAAGCCATCCAATTCATGCCCATAATAACATCAAAGTCTACCATTTTTAACTCATGCAATTCAATCATAGTACGACTGTCACAAACCACAACTATACAGTTTCTATATACTCAGCTAGCTATTACCGATTCACCAACGGGTGTAGACACCTCAAAAGGTTTGATCGACTCCGGTTCAACTCTAAATCGACCCGCAATCTATAGAGTAACATATGACAATGTGGAGCCCGGATCTATCAAAGCATATACATCATGAGAGAATACCGATAATATACCTGTGACCACATCAGGAGAAGACTCAAGATCTTGGCATCCCGCCAAAGCATAAATACGGTGCTGAGGACCACTAGAACTAGGGACTCTGCCTCTGCCTCTACCATGGCCGACTGGCGCATGTGAACCTGGCTCCATAGGGCGTACAGATGATGAAGATCCGGCTACCGAACCTGAAGGCTAGGTCCTACCCCTACCATGAACTGAAGGGCAATCACGCATAATATGGCCTGGTCGACCACATGAATAGCAAACCTCTAAACCCAATCGGCACGGACCCTAATGTAACTTCCCACACTGGGAACATCGTGGCACGTGTGGCCTCGCCTGACCCGAATCACCTCTGAACTGAGATCTCGAAAAGCTCTGACTCGGCCCGGAATGAGTGGATCTATCAAATCTCTGGCCTGAAAACCGTGGTGGCGCACTAGTCATAGAAAGTCCTGAATGCCTAGAAAACTGTTGTTTGTGCCCGCCTCTAAACTCACTCATCGGACCCGAAGATCTAGCCCTCTTTCTATGTCCCCTATCATGCTCACGTTCACTTCTTTACTGTTGTAGACTTTTTTCTAAATTTTGAGCATGAGGCTAAATGCGTGAAATATCCATATTGTTCTGAAGGGACGCAGTCAAGCACCTATCCATCAAATGTGGCCCTAGGCCTTTCACAAATCGGTGTACCCGGTCACCCATATCTGCTACCATGGCCGAAGCATACCTAGCTAAGGAATTGAAGCGGAGACTATACTCTAAAGCACTCATGCTTCCTTGCTTCAAATTCAAGAATTTATCGGCTCTAGCTCGCTGAACTTCTGGAGGCATATAGTGTCGGAGGAAAGCATCAACAAATTCTTGTCATACCGGGGAAGGTGCATTGGCTCCCCGTGACGCCATCCAAACCGTGTACCAATAGATCGAGACATCCCTCAATCTATATAACGCTAAGTCCACCGATTCGGTGTCTGAAGCATGTATCAAACGAAACGTCCTTTGCATTCCATCAATAAAATTCTGAGGGTCCTCATCCGGCTTTGATCCAAAGAATTCCGGAGGGTTCAAGCTAATGAAGTCACGGGCCCTTGCACTAACAACCCTATCACCTTGCCCTGTACCTTGTCGCTGAGTCTGGGCAGCAACCAATTGAGTAAGCAAATGAATGACCTCTTTTACATCTTGGCCTGAAGCATTTGGTGGAGGAGCCAGAGGTGCTGGAGCTGAAGCTGAGGCTCCCTCACGCTCCTCGGAAGCAGGCACGGACTGGGAGGACTGAGATTGAGCCGCATTTTGGGTCTCACTTTCCTCTACAAATGTTGGCGGTGCTCTTTCAGCCCGCTTTTCTGCCACTGTTCTGCCCTTTTGGGCTGCCGTAGCCTTTCTCTTTACAGGCATTTCTGAAATACACAATACACGGTTAAGGAAAAGGAAGTTCTTATATCATAGCTCTATCGCACGATGTTATGAAGAAAGAAGGTCAATCATTCCTAAAATGCCCGCAGCCTCTTGTTTATAAGTGTGGCACGCAACACACCCATAACCAAGACTCTACTGGACACGGCTCGTAGACACACCCTAGGACAGAACTGCTCTAATACCACTTTTGTCACGACCCAACCAGAGGGCCGCGACGGGCACCTCTTAACATACCTTTACATTCACATTTAGATGAGCCATATATTATATCATACATTTTTATTCATTAATCATACGAATCCCATTGGGCATCAATACATTTATATCAACATTGGCAACTAAGCCCATATCAATATACATAAACCGACGAGGCTAACAAAATGATATCCAAAATATAGGTCGACAAGGCCAAACACATCTAACTACATACACATGTCTACGAGCCTCTAAGGAGAGTATGTCATATCATATAGGAGGGACAAGACCTCGCTATGCCCATAAATATGTACACAAAAGAATCAATACCAAAAAGTTATAGCTCCGAATGAAGTGGAGCTCCACTATGTAGTCCCTGAGTGATGTAGCTATGAATCAAGTCGGTCTCCCTGGCCACCTGCGGGCATGACGCAGCGTCCACAAACAAAAGGACGTCAGTACGAAGAATGTACTGAGTATGTAAGAATGATCAGTATCAATATAGAAGCATAATAAGCAACATAATAAATAGCATAAGATGGGAGATATAGAATCATCGTCATAAGCACTTACTTGCTTTTCATAGGGACTTTCCATTTCTAATGCGAGGTTGTGTTCATACAACCGTATTAGTATCCGTACTCATATCCGTACTCGTTTACATTCGTAGCCATAGTCATATCTATATACGTAGTCTCATTCGTATTCGTATCATATTCGTATTCATACTCATATCTATATCATATACATAACCATATCATATACATAGCATTTACATAGCATGCCTGACCACGAAGGTTCGGTGTTTCACGTACCCGACTATGGCTAGGCTCGGTTATCATACATACTTGGCCAACCAAGGCTCAAGGTTACAAATACCTAGCCCTACCAAGGCTTCAGGGTCATCCGTACCCAACTGCAGAGGTGCGCGCGCGTTTCATAAATATATACATATTCTACCCGGCCTTATAAGCTCGGGGTTCCATAATAGTCATACATAGACACACATACATAATAGCTCATAAGCATCTTTAGCATCATTACCATTTTCATTGTCGTCATTATCGTTATCACTATCATCGTCGTCATCATTATCGTTATCACTATTATCGTCGTTCTTTACATCTATCCTTATAGGATTAATCGTCATATGAGGAATTTAGTACAATCATAATACATATCAAGGATTATAAGCTTCGTAGCTTTTTGAAGATAGAATCATTTGGAGCACATCATAGGCTCATAGAGAATAGATATTTGGCCAAAGAACCATGCCTTATGAATGAAGGGTTAGCCTTACATACCTTTCTGTTCAACTATTTTATCACTTGCACGTTCTCCTTCAATGCTCACGTTTCTACCTTCATTAGAGTTATACTACCATTAGAAAATCGATAGCTAGCATACATGACTAAGGCTAGAGAAAATTGGACAGCATCTCCTTTATTTATACGACATTCCTCCATATCGTAAATAAACTCCCAAACGTCAATAATACATTCACAATATCTTAAAAATAGTCTTTATTTATCCACATTATCTATATTTCTCAATTCACTTCCAATCATCCATATCCAGGGTCATAACACACGACTACGTTCATTCATATGCATTGCCTATCACATGTTCTTAACATCATTTATAACATATCCATATCACAACACATCAAGAATCATGACTTAATCCAAGCTATTATTCAAAAACGACACTATTCCCATATTCAAGACCCATTTTCTATATCCTTTTACAATCCAAGTGTTTCAGCTTTCAAATACCTTAAACAACATGGAAATACCATAAATATTACCTTAGATGGTGTAGGAATAAGCTTTGTGTGGAAATACTTCACTTGAGCAAAACCCTAGTTTCACCCCCAATGAGATTTCTTGACTTGGATGATCTTTAATGAGTTTCTTACACTTGGTTTGCTTAGCTTGATGAAGTAGATCATAGATTTCTCTTGTGTTCTTGTAGATGAAGAGTGGAGAGGGTTTCTAGAGAGTTCTTGAAGTGTGGATGAAAAATGAAATGAAAATAATGACTTGTTCCCTTTTTAATATCGTGAAAATCTGATCTGTCGGGTAATTATACGGACACTTATACGGTCCGTATAAACTTATACGGTCCGTATAAGTGATTGTGAAATTGCCTCTCTTTCCACTCGCTTCTGTGACCATTTGACGGCACTTTATACGGGTCGTATAATTTTATACGGTCCGTATGAGTGACCTTAAAATCTCACCCATGAGGGACTTCACTGTGACAATCCTACGGTCCATTATACGACTGTATAACATTATACGGTCCGTATAGTCGACCGTATAACTCATCTTTCCACTGATATTTTTCTTTTCACTTCGTTTGATCTCCAATCCTTAGTGAACCTTCTTAGCACTTGTTTATCACCTTATTAACAATCTAAGGGACGTTATAACTCTTCTCCAAAACACCATTTAGTTATCATTAACTCTTTACTTGGAATTTCTTTCCGATGCACATCACATGCCTTGCCTTCTCTCGGCAAACTTTCTTCTCTTATCTCGAATGCCTTTGAAATCTTAATTAGGGTCATCAAACGTCATTCCTTTCTTATTGAAATATTGTATACTCGTATTCTTCGTTAGTCTATTCACTGTGCATCGACAGAAAACTTTCCGAGGTGTAACAAGACTGGTCCGTGCAGCACTGGCCCAATATTTTACAAATTGAACGATAAATATATCTTTATCAAAATAATCTCGTAGTCTATTAATGTTCTAGATTCTAAACTCTTAATTTAGATCCAGGAATATAGCAAGCAGTGAGCAAAGATGTTTTTTAACCCGTTTTTTAACCTTACAGTTGATTACCTCCCGAGAGTACAGGCCCACACCCATATTTAAAAAGCTGAATTTATTACTTTTTTCATTTTATACGATATAAAGTTTTTAGATATAAAAAAATTACTATCCATATTTAAAGATAATTTAACTTTAAAGATCTTAATTTATCAAGATCATGTACATTGAAAACCATTCTTATGGACTCGAAATTGTTAATATAAAACTTTTTTTTTCAAGTGAAATTTCTTGGTATATGAAAGAGCGAAATAGTGTATGTCAATATTAGTCAAATTACATCATAAGTTTAAATGAAAGAAGTAAATCTTCTTTTGCTCTCGTTCTTTCTTTTCATAACATCATTTTATTTATAAGAAAATAATTTGATATATTTTAAATTGAAAAATTTCTTATTGATCCTATAAAAATATTTGAATGCTGAATAAAATAACTTTTTCTTTTTTTACTTCCAAAGAAAAATGTTATAAGTTCTTATCCTTTTTATGTTAATAAATTTTATTTAGAATATAAAGTCTGATAAGTTCATGAAACTCAAAGTTGGTTAATATATGTAATATCAATAACTCATAGGAGCATTAGTTAGACTTAATAAAACATTGGGTGGTTTGTTTTGCGTATAAAAGAATGGCGAATTGTTACACGCTATTTAGTAGTGAATTATGTTTACCCCCCACAAAGGCAAAAATTTATTCATATTCGATGTTTACCCTCCGTTGTTTTATTTGGTTATGTTGCCTTGATACTCTCTTATGAAAATATTTATTAGGGGTTTATTTTACTAAATTAAACTTATTAATTATGCTTTGAAATCTAAATTTGACTATTGATAGTATTAGAAGAAAATAATAAAATCTCTCTTGATTTGCTAAAATAGACAAGTAAAAAATTCTTTAATTTCAAGGCTAAATAAAAAGGAAGGGAGAGAATTCAGGACATGTATTTATACATACAATTTTAGTATTTAATAATAATGATTAAGTAAGACTATAAATTATCTCCTCATCAAAATTACTTAGCAATATAATAAACATGGGTATATATAAGTACTTATCCTAATGGAGGAAATTAACATAAAATTTTAGTATTTAATAAGTAATGATTAATTAATACTTTAAATTATCTCCTTAAAATTACTTAGCAATATAATAAACATGGGTATATATAAGTATTTATCCTCATGGAGGAAATTAGAGTAGAGTATGACATCATTATTGTTAGATTAAGGGCCACATGCCAATTTGAAAAATCTAATGGCCCCACCTCTTTAAATGACATCTATTTCAAATGAGAGCATGATCTGTAATTACAATGGAAAAGGTGGACTTTTGCTAGAGGTATTGATAAGGTCCAACAAACAAACCAGAAAATACAACCTCCCAAAGCAAGCTTTTGGCATTGATGTGTTTTAAAGGCTATAATGCCCCCAATTTTTTCATTATTGACAAAAAAACAGACATGTTGAAACCACTCTTTATAATATATAAAAAAAATTGCACTGTTTTGCGGTGTAACACTGTAACCAAATTAAAATTAATTAGAGATTATACTTTATTTTTATTTTTCATCCAATACTGGTAATTATATTTGGATAGATTAATCAAATTCATTTATGCTAGGTAGTCTCACTTTAGATAAACTATTCCTTATTAAAAACGGCTTCATTCTCATAACTCTAACCCCAAAATCTCCAGTTAAAGGTTGAGGGATATGAGATTAAACATTCTATATAAGGTAATTCAAAAGACTATAATTGGAATAAAAGAAGAGTATAAGGCCTCATTTGTTTTCATTAAGATTAAGACATCTGAATCTGAATGCACATCTGAATGAATAAGATGTTGTCTCTAGGTTGAACACTGAATGATTAAGACTATTTTTTTCAACATCTGAATGTGTATAATGTATTCATTTAAACATAATAAATATACAATTCAAATAAAAAAAAAACTAAATATCAAAAAATAAATACAATAAAATAAATATTATTTGATAAAAAATGAAACATTTATGTTCACTAGTAATGGTGGAGATGATTCATAGTCGTGGTGGGTGGTGAGTGGAGATGGAGGGGTGGGTGGGCGGTTGGGGTGAGGGATGGGAGGTAGTGGGGGTGGTGTGGAGTGGGGTAGTGGGGGTGGGTGGTGTGGGGTTGGTGGTGGGGAGCGGGGGTGGGTGATGGGGTGGGGTTGGGGGTGGAGCTGGTGGTAAAAAAAAATCATACAAAAATACATCTTAATGATATTAAAACTTGGTTTAAGATCTTAATGATTAAGGCTTATTAAGACCCAATAAATGCTTAGATCTTAATGCAAACAAATGCACTTAATGGCTTAAGGTCTGAACCATTCAGATTCAGACATCTAATAAGTGCAAACAAATGAGGCCTAATTAAGTGTAGCATTCACTTGAACAAAAGAACAATCCATCAATTTCTCAGCATCACCAAGCATTATAAGTATTATACACAAACCCTCTTTGTCTGCAAAATACAGAAAACCAAAAATCCCTGGTTTACAAGATATTTTGTTACCTCTCTCTCTCTCTCTCTCTCTCTCTCTCTCTCTCTCTCTCTCTCTCTCTCTCTCTCTCTCTATATATATATATATATATATATATATATATATATATATATATATATATATATATATATATATATATATAGTCAAAGATCCTAGTCCGGAATTATCTCCAAGACAAGGGATGTCACCGGTCCATAATTCAGATTTTGAAGGAGATGATATTAATTTTCAAGATAGTGCATTTCAAGACTCGCAAGATCCAAATGATGTAGACTCAGGCATGAGCTTTGATTCAATTGCTCACACAATTTAGACACTTAGATCAGTTAATGGAGGAAATAATAGAACCTAATTGAAAGATGAGGATTGAAGACATTAGCCGGCAAAAAGACAAAATAAAAAAGTAAGGTGGAAAACATTTCAAGAAAGGTAGATGAAAGGAAAAAGAATTGAAAGAGACATTTTAGTGGCATGGTTCAGTGAAACATAAAGAAAGGAAGACAAAGGCATTAAAAGAAGAGACAATGACATTTGACATCATTTCTCAGAAAGGTAAAGGAAGATGAGACAATGATAGAAGACTTTCGTGACTTTGTATCAAGACTTTTGTGATCTTTCAGAGAAGATACTTTGGATAAAAAGATGATAGTGACACTTCAAAAAAAAAAGACTAGACTTTATTAAAGTAGCTTTAATAAAGTAGTAGTTTTATCAAGAAATGGGACAGCTCAACAAACAGACAAAATTATAAAGCATCTTTTGAAAAGTTTCACGTGACGATGGAGCCCAAAGAACTCAAAAACGATTCTTCACAAATTTGAAGTCCGCAGTTCAAGTCCGCCAGACTCCTATAAATAGCAGCATTTGTAGAAGAATAGATCATCGATCATCAATCGAGAAAAAAGCTAGCAAGAAAAGAAAAACCATCTGACGCCTCTCTCAACCAACTTTTCCATATTCCTCTTCCCTTTCACAAATGCCCCAACTCCTTTTCCCAATAAAATCCTTTGTAATATAAATTCCCTATAAAATAGTTTAAGCTTTCCAGTAATTTCTCTTAGTGTGAAATAGTTTTCGGGTTCCCCGAAAGGGAAACCTCTCTCCATCTTCAAGTCATGTAAGTTTTATCTATGTTTTCTGTACTAATCTCCCTACTATGTAAATTATTTTATGTTTAATTAAAATATTATGTTGATAATATTTGAGTAATTACTTACCTGTTGTTATGAATCTATTACTCTTAGTATATGGTTATTCTCTTAATTTCTTAATGGACTCGATGGATTAACCTGTAAATTCCTAGGTGTTTGAAAGGCAGTTTTAATGTCCAAATGATAAAGGATGATGTTGGCCATGGTAACCGGGGTGTGGTTAAAGAAGACGGATATTAAGAACCATTATTAATGGAACGAGATGAACAGTGTAATAAAGATTCATAACTAAACAGATTTATTAAAAAAAACGAAAATTATAAAAATTGGAGGATAGGCAGAAAATAAGAAATACACCTACATGATAAGAGGAATCAAGGAGTGAGGGAGTACCGAGTAGGATTGTTTTAAATAGCAGCAAAAAACCGCACAATATTGTTAGCCACATTTATATTGAAATAATATCTCTATTGAAACAAAAAATATAACCCCCCCTATCACTTTGGTATCAGAACAAGAAGATTTTTGGACCTAAACCTATATCTTAAACCTATCTTTTAGACAACATTACTACCTAGTTTTACTCAATATATAAGTTAGACATTTAAAGCAACAAGTAAAAATTTATCCCCTTAAGGTAATGCAAGATAATTATTTAGCCGTAAAACAAGAGCTAGAAAAACTATATCCTGAATATACCAGACTAAGTACTACTCATGAAAACCAGTTAAGATTACAAAAATTAATAGATATAATATCAGGATTAGAATATAAATTACTAGAATATATAAAATCTAGAAAAACCTCAAAGAACCAAAAGCGATTTAGACCATATTAATTGTATGAGAACACTACCCTTTGTTAGACAAATACATATTAATCATTAGTATTTATATAGAGATATAAAGAAAAGACGAGAATATCAACAAGTAGAAAAAGCCTTAAGTGCATATTTAGAAATAATAAATTCAGAAACATTATCCTCACTAATACAAAATAGACACTTACAAAGTCAGATTAACGAAGAGACAATCTCTGCTATAACGTGGGAATTGCACGGTCTGAGAGAAGATATAGCAAGGCTTACAACTATTATAGAGCACCATAAGAAAGCTTGTAAAATAACAATTCCGTTAGGATAATAAATAAGCCTAGAAAAATAGATACCAATAGAAATATGAGTAGTATAGATGAGGAAATTTTAGCTGTAATATATGGATTAAATAGTTTTAGACTATATATCCTAAATAAACCAGAAATACTAGTTAGAACGGACTGCGAAGCTATAGTTAAATTCTATCAAAAGATAAATGATAAAAATAGCAGTAGAAGACGATGGCTAAAATTTTTTAGATACCATTTCAATTTATAATTTAAAATTTGAACATATAAAAGGAAAAGATAATAATTTAGCAGACCAATTAAGTAGATTAAAGATTACTGCTAACTAATTTTTTATTTGGACAGCATGAGACCTAAAAATCTAGAATACTTAGACTTAAAAATATACCCAGAAAAGAAATATAGAGTATTAACAGACCATAGTATTATAAAGTGTAATTTTAGTAACGGAGATCATATATTACATAGTGAAGACAAACAGTTGAATACAGTAGTAGATTTAGTCATAAATTTCAGTGAAAAAATACAAGAAAATAATAAAGATATCACTAGAATATTAGAGGTGGTAGCTGCATCTCAGACTAAGCAAAAGAAAACCTTTGAAAAATTAAAACAAAACCTAGATTACTTAAAAACACAAGAATTAGAATTAGAAAAGAAAATCCAGATTCTAGTTAATAAATTTAATTTAGAAAAATTGCCTACAAAAACGGGGGTTATATTTTTTGTTTGAATAGAGATATTATTTCAATATAAATGTGGCTAACAATATTGTGCGGTTTTTTGCTGCTATTTAAAATAATCCTACTCGGTACTCCCTTACTCCTTGATTCCTCTTATCATGTAGGTGTATTTCTTATTTTCTGCCTATTCTCCCAATTTTTATAATTTTCATTTTTTTTTAATAAATCTGTTTAGTTATGAATCTTTATTACACTGTTCATCTCGTTCCCTTAATCTTGGTTCTTAATATCCGCCTTCTTTAACCACACCCCGGTTACCATGGCCAACATCGTCCTTTATCATTTGGACATTAAAACGACCTTTCAAACGCCTAGGAATTTACAGGTTAATCCATCGAGTCCATTAAGAAATTAAGAGAATAACCATATACTAAGAATAATAGATTCATAACAACAGGTAAGTAATTACTCAAATATTATCAACATAATATTTTAATTAAACATAAAATAATTTACATAGTAGGGAGATTAGTACAGAAAACATAGATAAAATTTACATGACTTGAAGATGGAGAGAGGTTTCCCTTTCGGGGAACCCGAAAACTATTTCACACTAAGAGAAATTACTGTAAAGCTTAAACTGTTTTACAGGGAATTTATATTACAAAGGATTTTATTGGGAAAAGGAGTTGGGGCATTTGTGAAAGGGAAGAGGAATATGGAAAAGTTGGTTGAGAGAGGCGTTAGATGGTTTTTCTTTTCTTGCTAGCTTTTTTCTCGATTGATGATCGATGATCTGTTCTTCTACAAATGCTGCTATTTATAGGAGTCTGGCGGACTTGAACTGCGGACTTCAAATTTGTGAAGAATCTTTTTTGAGTTCTTTCGGCTACATCGTCACGTGAAACTTTTCAAAAGATGCTTTATAATTTTTTCTGTTTGTTGAGCTGTCCCATTTCTTGATAAAACTACTACTTTATTGAAGCTACTTTAATAAAGTCTAGTCTTCTTTTTCTGAAGTGTCACTATCATCTTTTTATCAAAAGTATCTTCTCTGAAAGATCACAAAGTCTTGATACAAAGTCACGAAAGTCTTCTATCATTGTCTCATTTTCCTTTACCTTTCTGAGAAATGATGCCAAATGTCATTGTCTCTTCTTTTAATGCCTTTGTCTTCCTTTCTTTATGTTTCACTGAACCATGCCACTAAAATGTCTCTTTCAATTCTTTTTCCTTTCATCTACCTTTCTTGAAATGTTTTCCACCTTACTTTTTTTTTTTGTCTTTTTGCTGGCTAATGTCTTCAATCCTCGTCTTTCAATTAGGCTCTATTATTTCCTCCATTAACTGATCTAAGTGTCTAAATTGTGTAGAGCAATTGAATCAAAGCTCATGCCTGAGTCTACATCATTTGGATCTTGCGAGTCTTGAAATGCACTATCTTGAAAATTAATATCATCTGCTTCAAAATCTGAATTATGGACCGGTGACATCCCTTGTCTTGGAGATAATTCGGGACTAGGATCTTTGACTATATATTTATCTTGTTCTTTTGTTTGGAAAAAATTTTCTAGTGTCTCTTTTACTATATTTTCTATTTTTTTCATTTTTCTTCTTTTTTGCAAGTGTGCTTTTGTTTGTAGAAGTCGCTCCTTGCGTAAGTGTCTTTGGTAGTCTCTGTCTGGTTTGGAGAGATGAACATCCCTCATCTTCACTTTTTGGCAAAGTGACAGCCATCAACAGATTTGATAAGTCTTTACCGGCTACCGTATGAACCGGACTAGCTGTATCCTTACCCGATACAGTGGGTCTAATTGCATTCATTGGGGAATGTACACCCGTCTCATCCATTTTTGTCTGAGATGGAGAACTCTAAGATTGCATCAATTGGAACTTAACCGCTTGTAGTCTTTGGTCTAATGTCTTCACTTGATCCAAGAGTTTCATTTTTTCTTGAACCAATGTCTCTTTCTGCTGGTTTAATCTTTTGACCACGTCAGTCATAGTAGAGCAGTGATCATAAAAAATTATCTTGTCTGTGTCTTTTTTTACATTGTACCGAGGGATTTTGTCTGGGTTTTGTCTGAGGGCTGGAGAAATATAGTAGTTTGGGCCCAATACTCCTCTAGCATAGTCTAATGCTTCAGTGAAATCATTAAATCCTTTAAAAAGAGGTTTTCTTATGTATTTAATGGAGTCTACAACTTCTATCCAAGTTTGGAAAGTACCATTAGTTTTACCGTGAACTACAACATAAAATTTATATTTTTTATCTAAATTTCAGTCTGTAAAATACTGACAAAGAGAATTTATAGTAGCTACAAAATGTTTAGCGTCTTTTTTATTATGCGAAATCCATAAATTATCCACTAAGCATATTTGTTGTTTGTCTATTACGTATTCTGGTAATACTTTAAAAGTCCAATTTGATGGCTAGAAAGCTACTAAGTTATTGGCTCCGAATTGTATTCTTTCCATAGTATTTCTTTCTAATAAAGATGTAGGTCTAAAATGAAGGTTACCTAATATTGTTTGTTTGTATGTGTCTAGGGTTGAGGCTATGCCTTTCCCCTTGTCTGCTGTCTGAGAACTGGAAGGTCTCATGCTGTCCAAATAAAAAATTAGTTAGCAGTAATCTTTAATCTACTTAATTGGTCTGCTAAATTATTATCTTTTCCTTTTATATGTTCAAATTTTAAATTATAAATTGAAATGGTATCTAAAACATTTAGTCATCGTCTTCTACTGCTATTTTTATCATTTATCTTTTGATAGAATTTAACTATAGCTTCGCAGTCCGTTCTAACTAGTATTTTTGGTTTATTTAGGATATATAGTCTAAAACTATTTAATCCATATATTACAGCTAAAATTTTCGTATCTATACTACTCATATTTCCTTTTTCTTTATACTTACCACTTTGATAAGCACATATCTTTTCTTCATTTTTATTACTATATGTATCAGGTTTTGCTTTTAGTACTGCTCCCCATCCTTCAAAACTATCGTCTGTCTCTATAATTAGATAGTCTGTTTCTAGAAGCATATTTAAATCGGGAATGTTTTCTATTTTTTCTTTTATTTTTTGTACTAATTTAATGTCTTCAGTATTAAAGTGTTTTTGACAATTTTATCCAGTCTTTGAATACAATGGTCCTGCTATTTTTCCTAAATCTTTTATAAAATTTCTAGCATAATTGACTATTCCTAGAAATTTTTGTAATTCTTTAACATTGGCTAACTCATCTGGCATTTCTAAAGCTTTTTTGGCTATATGAGGTTGTAATTTTATTTTACCTTCTCTTAGTATTACTCCTAAAAAATTTATATAAGTTTTACATAATTTCATTTTTTTCTTACTAATTATTATTCAATTTTCTACAAATAGTCTAAATACTGTTTGGAGGTGTCCTAAATGTTCTTTAATATCTCTACTAAATACTAGTATATCATCTACATATACTAATACAAACCTTTTGTATTCTCCAAATATACTGTCCATTTTTCTTTGGAAAATTGGTGGAGCTGTCTTTAATCCAAATGACATTACTAATCATTCTAAATGTCCTTCAGGACAGGTGAATGCAGTCCACTCTATACTTTCTTCATGCATTCGTACCTGCCAATATCCTGATTTACAATCAAATTTGCTAAATATTTTCTTTCCTTGTATTCTGTTTATTAATTTTGTTTTGTCTGGTAACTTATATCCATCTGTTCTAGTGTTATCATTAAGTCTTTTATAGTTTATTACCATTCTCGCTTTTCCTCTTACTATTTCGCTATGATTTCTTACCATAAATGCTGCAGATCTATGTTTAGAAGTAGATCTCCGTATTACTCCTAAGTCCAATAGTTCTTTTATTTGTACTTTAAAATCTTCTACATCTTGATTTGTTGCTTCAATCAAAGCTGTTTTAATTATATAATCTGGATTTATTATATCTAGTTTACATACAATCCTATTATTTTTCCAATGTTTTAATGGGTTTTCTCCTATAATTTCTATTTCATCTAGTATTTTTATTATATTATCTAGGTCTTTTTGATTCTTTATTATTCCTATTCTTTCTATTCCTGTTTTAAAATTATATAACTCTGTTTCTATGTCTATTAAAGTATAATGTTTTTCTAATGAATCCTCTTCTCCTAGAATTTCTTCTTCTTCTAGAGTTAAATTTTTTACTTCTGGCTTATCTTTACAACATTTATTATTTTCTTGACATTCTTTACAACAACTATCTTTTTTCTTTTGCAGGTCAGTGGTGGGTATCTTTTTATGACATATCCTAGTTTCAGTCTTAAGAACTTGTACTGGTGTATGAGTAATATTTTTTTAAAAAATTACCCCATCTCTTGTAATCATATAGCTGCCATTATTATGTAACATAAAGTCCAATCCTATAACAAAGTCTACATTTATATTAAGGTCTCTTACCCATATCTTATCCATTTTATAACTTGGTTTGTAAAACTCTGAACATGATGTAGGCTTTATGAACATAATGTCTACATATGTTATGGGTTCCATCCATTTGCATGGCCGCAACTGGTTTTTCCAGAATTTTTATTAAATTAGGTGGAACTATTCTTTTATTTATTATGCACTTTGTGCACCCTGAATCTACTAATGCTAATGTTTCTATCTCATAGTCATCTATTTTAATTCTTGCAAGTATTTTTATTGTTCCTGATTTTTTATCTTCATTACATACTAATGCTTCATGATATTCTATACTCATTAGTTCTGCTTGAGAATCTTCTGGTATTATTCTTAATGGTTTCATTATTGGTTGTATATTTGATAATCTTATTTCTTCATCTTCACTATCTACTTCTTTTTGTTTTCCTTTTTCTAAGTTACATAATCTAGTTTCTAATTCATTTATTCTTGTTTCTAATGTTATTATTCTTAGATTAATAGTAGGGTCTTCAATTTTCTTATGAGTTGTCTCTTTATTTATTTTTGTTTTAAATTCTTTTTCTATACACATTGTACATCCTTCTATATAACAATTTTTACATTTAGCTCTTTTGTTTCTACTAGGATACCATTTACAAAAGAAACATGCATTACTATCCAATCCTTTATTTTGTTCAAACTCATGGTTATAGTCTTCGGCTATATTTGCTAAATTATCCATTGCTTCTAAGTCTAGATTTTCTAATCTCATTTCATTAATTAATTCGTCTGCTTCTGAGTCTGTTTTGATTTTTTCTTCAGTGTCTACACTTACTATAGAATATATACTTTCTGTATCTGACATATATTCGTCTACATTTATTAATGTTTCTTGAAAATCTTCAATTAGCTGAGAATTTCTTGTCTTATTATTTATTCTCTTTGGACATGTATTTGCTAAGTGCTCTACACTTCCACAAGTGAAGCATTCTAATTTATTTTTATAGTTCTTTTTTGTTCGATATTTTCTTACATGCCTATTTCTGTCTAAATAAGGTTTTCTAGCTGCTGATTTTCTAAGATAATATTTCTTTCTATTATATTGAGGATAATTTCTATTATAATGTGTTATGTATTTTTTATGCTTTTTCTTTTTGTAATTGTCTTTATCATAACTTTGTGTAGTGTAAACTACACTTTTACAAAAGTTCATTTCATTTTGTTTTAATTATTTTTGTATCTGTATATGAGTACATTTTTCTTGTAGTATATCCATTATATGTTATATTCTATGTCCTATAGACCATTTTAAATTAGGGTTCTCCACTACTCCGTCTCTCTTATTCCATCTATCTTCTATTTCTCTTCCTAAGGCTCCTAGTAGTTTATTAAATAATTTTTTACCTAATTCTTGATCAAATGCATTTCCACTAATAGTACAGTAGTAAAAATAATCGTTTAAAAATTGCTTAATAGGAAACCAACTACTTATGTTTAGTTGTTCTAATTTTATTACCGCATTTCTTTGTAGTACTAATAATCCACTATTTGGATCTTCCCCTGTAATTAGAGTATGTATCTTATTAGTTAAATTATATAGATTTGCTCCCATGGATACTAAGTGTTGAAATTCCATTGGAAAATTTTCCTTATAAGCTTCCCATAAAGCTTTGGCTGATTCTCCTAAAAAAGTTTCTAAATATTTATACATTGTTTCTGCGTCTGTATCACTATATGTTTTTATATAGTCTGCTACTACTATTCCTTTCCAAAGATCTATTACTGAATTCCATCTTTGCGGATCATGTGCTGCTATATTTAATATTTTACCTTTATTACCTCCTTCTTGAAGAATAATGGGTTCTTCTATGGGCATTCTTTTTTCTGATGGTTTGACATTGTCTAAGGGTTCTCCTGCTGTTCTAAAAACTCTTCTTCTAGGTACATTTCCTGTACTAGTATCTATAGTGTATTGTTCTCCCACTGTTGTTCTTTGAAACGGGATAGAACTAGACACGCTAGATTCCATTAATTCTTTTTGACTTATTACCGAGTCTATCTCTATTTCGTCGTCATTATATTGCATATCTTCCAATATTTTATTAAAATCGTCAGATTTCTTTTGGTCTATCTGTTCTACTCTATATCCCCAATTATCAGTTCGGGCTTCACATAATTTAAAGTGACTTATGGTTTCTTCTATTGTTAATTCTCCTAACTTACATCCTTTACATCTAAAAAGCATATTTTTGTTTTCTTTTTGAAGTCTTTTTGCTTCTTCTATAGCTATGTCTACTGCAAACTCGTTGTCACGACCCAAATCATGGATTATGCGGGCACCCACACTAACCCTCCCTAGTGGGCGAACCCTTCAGGTAACTACCTTAATTTGATACAACATGCGGAATAAATACTTTTATTATAAGAAATTCCCAAAATCTGGTCTAGACTCATACAAGAGCTTCTAAGAAGTTTACAATTTGAAGTAGATAACAGACTCAAACTGGATACGACTTCTATTTAAGGATAGAGAACAACAGAAATCTAAGGAGAGCCTCTGGGTTGCAAGATCTCAATAACTCACTCAAACGCCTTTGACGAATGCCTCGAAACGGTCGTGAGACTCCGAACATCACCTGAAAATAACTCTACACTCCACAAGGAGTGTAGCAAGAGTAGTATGAGCACAACACAAGGCTCGTAGGTATCATAGGCCGACAATGGTTAGTTCACGCATATAAACAAGAAGCAACTAACAAGTAAGCAGATAAGTAATCAAACACAGTCACAACTCTAGCACATATGAAAGTCTTGCAGTAACGATAATCACACGGGATTTCAATATCTCAGGTTATAAGTCTAGGGGGAAATCTCTAAACTTCGAGTCCATCAAGCCTCTAAAATAAATACTTACAAACAACAACTCAATAGTTTACAAATCAAGAATTAATCAAAGAATGTACCATGCAATGACATGAATAGGAATTCAAATGGAGTGTTATGCAATGCAATGTCGTGCTATGTAAATGTTATGCGATGCAGTAGTCACCTCTCACACTCCACTCTCGTACACACATGCTATGGCAATGCCTCATAGTCATGACCCATGGGGGACCCGCGAAGTCCATGTACCACTCGTGCTCTCCGGCAGAAACCTCGGAGGCTGTCAATCTCCGGCAAAGACCTTGGAGTCTCTCTGTCACTCTCAATCTCCGACAAAGACCTCGGAGTCTCTCTGTCACTCTCAATCTCCGGCAAAGTCCTCGGAATCTCTCAATCACTCTCCTCACCATTAGGACAACATAAAAGTAATATGGAAGCATGTCATGCATGATATCAGTCTCAACTATGTCACCAATATGCAATAAACAAGTACAAGTCATATTATTGTCCATGGCTCAATAATCAATGTTACCCTTCCCTTTCATAAGGTGAGTGAGCTAGTATGTGATAAAGATACAACTAGGTGATAATTACATCACATAGCAGATAGAATATGAGATGCATGCCTCGCATGAAATCAACCTCAATAATCACCGCAGTCATAGGTTCCATAGATTCATACTAGGAAGTGTAATTCAATAGTCAATTTCTCAGTAATAACCTTCCTCTTCCATATGACCAGTGAGATAACTAGAGAGAGGAAATTATATCAAGTACATGAAATCACAATACAGTGACAAACTCACATAACAATATCGCAATAATGGCGACGAGCCCACATAACAGTATCACAATAATGGCGACAAGCCCACGTAACAGCTGACAATATCAACCTAGATGGAATTTACCTCCACACCATGCCTGAAGACCTATCATGCTTTTCCCGTCAATCACTACTATCTACATACGTTTTGCTAACCGGAGTCTAGACATAAAGTAAGCCGTAACCTACCTCAATGCCGAACAGGTGTCACGAACTTCCACGCCAAAGCTTTTTCCTTTTGAAGTGCTTCCGAACGGACAAAGTCTTAATGTAATTAGGACAGATCCTATAATCACTTGCACCAATTACACCGCTTCTTCTTCCTTAATTCAATTTCCTTATGTTGCTGCCTCCTTAGCAAGCTTGGCCTCTTAAATGTTTTGCTGGAAGTCATAAATCCTCTTCTCAATAAATGAAGCTTAGCCGAGAGCTTCAAACAACTACAGCCGTATGCAGCTGCTACTAATAGATTTATTCAAAAGGGGTATGAGAGTTAATAGAAATATTTTTCGTTCCTCCAAAGAATAATATTGCTCCTTCAACCAGAAAATGGGATTAATGTTGCTGGAAAACGTTTGTGTCCTTTCAAGACAAGTTTCTACTATATAAAATAAGGTGTTGGATTTAATTGGGTCCTTGCACCTAGAAGGACACGTTAGGACCACCTCTAGTCATTAGAGGCTGTCCACCCCCTTAAATCACGTAGCCGCCTAAGTTGAATATCAAGCTATTGCTGACTTAATTCATATAAGATTCTTCTAACTTAAGATAAGAAAAAGCATATATCTCTCACTTTATATATATATAAAACGTGACTGCTGCCTCCTTGTCAACAAAATCCAAAGATATGTTTGCCTTTAATAAAGTACGATAAGAATTGTACACATTAAATGCAAATGGGTCTCATCTAATCATTACATTTTATCTATCTCCCTAAAGTGTCAGCTATTAAAATATAGTCATAGTCATCTTTTTGCTGTTATATTTACTAAATGTTGTTGTACGAAATAACATAGTGGCTGCATACACATTTATAACATAAAATGGGGAAATGATATGATATAATATAACTCTATTTTTATTTCTTTAAATGTGGGCTCCAAGTAATACTCACCCACTAATACTCCTTCCTAGGATGCCACCTTTTTCTACATAACCCTTAGTCATTGTTTTGCACTACTTCAACGTGGCAGTGCACTACAATAGCCATCCACAATTGATTAATTAAATGATTAATCTCCCGATATGTATTCCAAAGTTCAACAAAATGTAGTGGGTGGATGATGTCCACTATGGCATTTATCCCTAATCCACTAATTAATTGTTTAGTCTCCCACTAAAATCCAATATTTAACCCCTACTCACATAATTTAATTATGGGCTTGTCCTATTACTCCCCAACTAAAATCATTGTCCAAAATAATTTTTTTACTCCACCATTTTGTTTTATTTAAAAATTATTCACTCCGTCAAATATCATATTTACCCATTTACACCTTATATGTGTGCAAATAATATTTCTATGAATAAACTATTCACACACTTTAAATACATATATTCTAAAATTTACTCGTCAATTAAATAACTGAATCACCCGTTATCGTAAGCTATAGACACCCTAAAATTAGACCACGAAAAGGGTGTTTTAGGGATATTAGGCCTAAAAGTGCTAAACGACCAAATGGGTCATTACACTCGTCTTGTATTAATTCTATATTCATAAAAGTTGTTTTCTGTAATTTCATTTTCGTCTAAAGTACTTTCTTCTTCTATGTCTTTTTGTGGCGTATAATTATAATTAGTAAAACGTACAGATGTCTCTCCCTTAGAATTAGTGTACATGAGATGAGATTCTGGCTGTAGAATCTTTTTTCTATTAAAATCTTCCAAATTCCAATCCATCCCTGCATATTCTTCAGGATTTATTTTAATGGGTTTTATTAGTCTTGTTCCTCTATTTCCCATTACTTCTACTACATCTTCTACCTTAATTTTAAATTTTGTATTACTATTATTAGTCATTTTTCCTAGAAATCCTACGCATATTAATAAATTATTACCGTCACACATCTCTTCATATCCCTTGGTCTGTATTCCTATTTTTATGTGCTTTCCAAATTCTGCTAAGTTCATTATAAAATCTGGGCTAATATAAAAGATTCCTCCATTATTTGTCATGTCTACTTCCGTTAGTCCTATTATTGATTTTTTCATGTCTGACCATCTATCGTCATAAATTACTATTAAAACTTTAGTTCCTAAGTTCTTTCTAGTTAGTCCTTTTAATCCTACTACTATTAATCCCATATGCATTAAACTTCTTCCAGTATTTTTTATTTGTCTTACAGCTACTGGGTCTATTAAATTTATGGTAGTAATTTTAGTTCCTATGGTTGATATTTGTTCTTCTCTATAATGTCTATATAATTGGGTTGTACTTGAAAACTGTCCTATATTATATAGAGTTTTTGGATTTAATAATTTTAATTGGTTTTGTTGGAAAATTTGTATATCTCTATCTACGTCTATTACTTCACTTAACTGTTGATTTTTTTCTTCTGGGATTCTTCGACTTAAAATTCTTGATAAGAAATTATTACCTATTCTATTATCTGAAAAGTTTACTCTTTGTCTTTCTTGCCTTTCTGATCCTCCTTCGTTTCTTGGTCTAATTGAAAGAAGGTCCATTTTTGTGATTGTCTAAGTACTTTAACTTTTTCTTTTTGAGGTGTTATTTCTACCTTTTTTAATTGGTCTATTAATTCTTCAACTTCTTTGTTTTTAAACGTCTCTTTATTTTTTTCTTTTTGTTGTTCAGTTAACCACCAAATGCGTTCATCTAATAATTATAACCTTGGTATTATTATTTCTATTTTCTTTATTATTTCTAGTATTAATGAGATTATAGTAATATTTTGTTGTAATATTATTTGGTCCGATTTAGCGTTGAGTATATAATCTTTATAGTCTGCTGGTAAAGGTATAGACTTTTCTATTAATTTTAAGGCTTCTTCTTGAGCTAATGTTGGTCTACTCATGAAAGAGTGATTTCTTTTAGTTCTGCTACTGTCTTTTTTAATTCTCTAATGTCACTGGTTAAAATTTCTACTTGTTGCGTTATTTTAGAGACTATGTGGGTTGTTTTTAGTTCTATTTCTTTTGGTTTTTCTATAATAACTTTAACTACCTTTTCTATTTCCGTTTTTGTAGGCATTTTTTCTAAATTAAATTTATTAACTAGAATCTGGATTTTCTTTTCTAATTCTAATTCTTGTGTTTTTAAGTAATCTAGGTTTTGTTCTAATTTTTCAAAGGTTTTCTTTTGCTTAGTCTGAGATGCAGCTACCACCTCTAATATTCTAGTGATATCTTTATTATTTTCTTGTATTTTTTCACTGAAATTTATGACTAAATATACTACTGTATTCAATTGTTTGTCTTCACTATGTAATATATGATCTCCGTTACTAAAATTACACTTTATAATACTATGGTCTGTTAATACTCTATATTTCTTTTCTGGGTATATTTTTAAGTCTAAGTATTCTAGATTTTTTAAGGTATCTAATTTTTCTAGGCTTATTTATTATCCTAACAGAATTGTTATTTTACAAGCTTTCTTATGGTGCTCTATAATAGTTGTAAGTCTTGCTATATCTTCTTTCAGACCGTGCAATTCCGACGTTATAGCAGAGATTGTCTCTTCGTTAATCTGACTTTGTAAGTGTCTATTTTGTATTAGTGAGGATAATGTTTCTGAATTTATTATTTCTAAATATGCACTTAAGGCTTTTTCTACTTGTTGATATTCTCGTATTTTCTTTATATCTCTATATAAATACCAACGATTAATATGTATTTGTCTAACAAAGGGTAGTGTTCTCATACAATTAATATGGTCTAAATTGCTTTTGGTTCTTTGAGTGTTTTCTAGATTTTATATATTCTAGTAATTTATATTCTAATCCTGATATTATATCTATTAATTTTTGTAGTCTTAACTAGTTTTCGTGAGTAGTACTTAGTCTGGTATATTCAGGATATAGTTTTTCTAGCTCTTGTTTTACGGCTAAATAATTATCTTGCATTACCTTAAGGGGATTAATTTTTACTTGTTGCTTTAAATGTCTAACTTATATATTGAGTAAAACTAGGTTGTAATGTTGTCTAAAAGATAGGTTTAAGATATAGGTTTAGGTCCAAAAATCTTCTTGCTCTGATACCAAAGTGATAGGGGGTTATATTTTTTGTTTCAATAGAGATATTATTTCAATATAAATGTGGCTAACAATATTGTGCGGTTTTTTGCTGCTATTTAAAACAATCCTACTCGGTACTCCCTCAATCTTTGATTCCTCTTATCATGTAGGTGTATTTCTTATTTTCTGTCTATTCTCCAATTTTTATAATTTTCGTTTTTTTAATAAATCTGTTTAGTTATGAATCTTTATTACACTGTTCATCTCGTTCCCTTAATAATGGTTCTTAATATCCGTCTTCTTTAACCACACCCCGGTTACCATGGCCAACATCGTCCTTTATCATTTGGACATTAAAACGGCCTTTCAAACACCTAGGAATTTACAGGTTAATCCATCGAGTCCATTAAGAAATTAAGAGAATAACCATATACTAAGAGTAATAGATTCATAACAACAGGTAAGTAATTACTCAAATATTATCAACATAATATTTTAATTAAACATAAAATAATTTACATAGTAGGGAGATTAGTACAGAAAACATAGATAAAACTTACATGACTTGAAGATGGAGAGAGGTTTCCCTTTCGGGGAACCCGAAAACTATTTCACACTAAGAGAAATTACTGGAAAGCTTAAACTATTTTACAGGGAATTTATATTACAAAGGATTTTATTGGGAAAAGGAGTTGGGGGCATTTGTGAAAGGGAAGAGGAATATAGAAAAGTTGGTTGAGAGAGGCGTCAGATGGTTTTTCTTTTCTTGCTAGCTTTTTTCTCGATTGATGATCGATGATCTGTTCTTCTACAAATGCTGCTATTTATAGGAGTCTGGCGGACTTGAACTGCGGACTTCAAATTTGTGAAAAATCTTTTTTGAGTTCTTTGGGCTCCATCGTCACGTGAAACTTTTCAAAAGATGTTTTATAATTTTGTCTGTTTGTTGAGCTGTCCCATTTCTTGATAAAACTACTACTTTATTAAAGCTACTTTAATAAAGTCTAGTCTTCTTTTTCTGAAGTGTCACCATCATCTTTTTATCCAAAGTATCTTCTCTGAAAGATCACAAAAGTCTTGATACAAAGTCACTAAAGTCTTCTATCATTGTCTCATCTTCCTTTACCTTTCTGAGAAATGATGTCAAATGTCATTGTCTCTTCTTTTAATGTCTTTGTCTTCCTTTCTTTATGTTTCACTGAACCATGCCACTAAAATGTCTCTTTCAATTCTTTTTCCTTTCATCTACCTTTCTTGAAATGTTTTCCACCTTACTTTTTTATTTTGTCTTTTTGCTGGCTAATGTCTTCAATCCTCGTCTTTCAATTAGGCTCTATTATTTTCTCCATTAACTGATCTAAGTGTCTAAATTGTGTAGAGCAATTGAATCAAAGCTCATGCCTGAGTGTAACAACCTGATATTTTTTTTTTCAAGTGTCTAGAATGACTTCTTTATTTGTAGCTTATTTAATTTTAGCAGGTTTCATATCGAAGCGGATAATTATATATTCCTATAATATATATGTAGATTATTATTAGAAATATTATATTTATTTATGATATAGTATATGAAAGGTGAATGAATTAGTTAAATTAGTGTGTGAGTGGGCCAAGCCCACTACTCTGGTTACTGGCTGCGTTATATTTCCTAAGGGGAAGAGGGAAATAGGAGGAAAATATTAACTTGCCTCTAACCTAAAAGGAGAAAGAGAAAAAGGTCGAACAAGAACATTGCAGTTGTTGTGTCTAGTAGCACACAGTGAACTTTTCCACAAGTTTGAAGGAAATCAGGTATAGATTTTATCATCTTTAGTTATACATAGTGCTGGTGTCAGGATGTAACTATTTAATTGAGTATAATAGTGAAGACAAGAAAAGTCTAGATGTGAGTTAATAATTCCCCAATGTTTAGAGGGACCCACGGCTATGAATAGTGGTAGATTGATTAGTGATGGAATTTTAAATAGGACAAGATAGGTGTTGAAAGTAGGAAAACTATTTTACTGCAATTCTCTAAATTGTTCTACTCGTAAACTGTGTCCTTTTATTTTATTTTTATCTTTGTTTTAGTTTCCCTTGTCTATCTATTTACTACAATACAATGAAGAATAAATGAACGGGGCATTACTACACGGTTTACACGGGTTATAGTCATGGCAATGGTGATATCAGTGATATTGCTACTTTTTTTTTTTTTTTTTTGTTGGTGTTCTAGTCCTGATTTATATATGTGTAGTAGACTGTGATTATTGTTATTTTGGGATTAGATCATATTTTCTACTAAAGAGTATTGAGATTTTAAAAGAATGAAGGTTTAGAATGTTGAAATTTAGTTCTAAACCTAAAATTATAGAATTAGTTTCCTTAGACTAATTTGGACCATTTATTTATGGTATTGAATAGATTGAGGCTATTGGAGATTGTTTGAAGGAAATTTGGCACTTTCGGAGAGGTTGCGTTCCGGTTATAAGGCAAGTGAGGCTTAAACTCTTAGTTTACTTGCTTTTCATAAAAAGCATATGATTTGTGTTGTATGTATGCATTTAAACCATTTAGTTCGTGTGAGTGGGCAAGCATGATCTAAATTGGATAATTTCCAATTTTCGAAAGTAATGACCGTATGAGTCCTTTAGTGTAATTTCGCTTAAATAGATACTATTTATATAAATGTAAAGTTCAGAAGTGGTATTGAATGGGTGTATGTTCCACTTATCATATCTTCAGAGAGGCATATTTCCACAGGTCCCATTGATGTTCGGTGAGAGATAGATGCTAGAATTTTAAGTAACCCGGGTAAGATGGGGGAAATAATGCCCTCTCCGGAAGACGGGGTAATACATAGACAAATACGTACTATGTCCCGTGAGCATACATTCAGATTCAGTGTATTTCATGTATTACTCGTCCGGGTAAGATGGGGGTAAATAATGCCCTCTCCGGAAAACGGGGTAAGACATAGATAAATGCGTACTATGTCCCGTGGGCATAGATTCAGATTTAGAGTATTTCATGTTTTGCTTGGTTGTGCTTCATGATTTTAGCTTTAGCTTCAGTGTTTGTGTATATTTAATATACTTGTACTGTGTAATTGCTTTTATGCATTATCAGGGATATCAAAGACTTGCCCCAGGGGTAAGCTGAGAGTGTCGATGATCTTGCGGGGTCTTTTACACTCACACTTGTTGATGTTGTATGTGTGCAGTTGTGGTTAACGGTGACCAGATAGCCGATATTTGATTCATTCCAGCTTTGTTCAGTCCAGTTCAGTAGAGGTGAGCCACCATTAGATCATGGCGGCCTCTTCTTCTTTAGTTGACTTAGTAGTATTCCGAGCTTCGTCTCGTACTTTTCTATTCGGACTAGTAGTTCCATGACTTAGACATTTTATGGGGTTTATGGGCAAGACTCAGTATTTGTATTTCGCTTCCGCACTTTTCGTTATATGATGAGACTTTGCGTATTATTCATTTTATTCATTAATTTTCACATGATTAGCTTAGAGGGTTCGCCTTTTGGGTAGAAGCTCGAAAGGTGCCCAGTCACGGCCTAAGTGTCAGATTTGGGTCATGACACTGAGTCTACATCATTTGGATCTTGCGAGTCTTGAAATGCACTGTCTTGAAAATTAATATCATCTCCTTCAAAATCTGAATTATGGACCGGTGACATCCCTTGTCTTGGAGATAATTTCGGACTAGGATCTTTGACTATATATTTATCTTGTTCTTTTGTCTGGAAATTTTTTTCTAGTGTCTCTTTTACTATATTTTTTCTATTTTTTCATTTTTCTTCTTTTTTGCAAGTGTGCTTTTGTTTGTAGAAGTCGCTCCTTGCGTAAGTGTCTTTGGTAGTCTCCGTCTGGTTTGGAGAGATGAACATCCCTCATCTTCACTTTTTGGCAAAGTGACAGCCATCAACGGATTTGATAAGTCTTTACCGGCTACCGTTTGAACCGGACTAGTTGTATCCTTACCCGATACAGTGGGTCTAATTGCATTCATTGGGGAATGCACACCCGTCTCATCCATTTTTGTCTGAGATGGAGAACTCTAAGATTGCATCAATTGGAACTTAACCGCTTGTAGTCTTTGTTCTAATGTCTTCACTTGATCCAAGAGTTTCATTTTTTCTTGAACCAATGTCTCTTTCTGCTGGTTTAATCTTTTGACCACGTCAGTCATAGTAGAGCAGTGATCACAAAAAATTATCTTGTCTGTGTCTTTTTGTACATTGTACTGAGGGATTTTGTCTGGGTTTTGTTTGAGGGCTGGAGAAATATAATAGTTTGGGCCCAATACTCCTCTAGCATAGTCTAATGCTTCAGTGAAATCATTAAATCCTTTAAAAAGAGGTTTTCTTATGTCTTTAATGAAGTCTACAACTTCTATCCAAGTTTGGAAAATACCATTAGTTTTACCGTGAACTACAACATAAAATTTATATTTTTTTATCTAAATTTCGATCTGTAAAATACTGACAAAAAGAATTTATAGTAGCTACAAAATGTTTAGCGTCTTTAATTTGGTATATAGAAACATACTAAGATATAAGAAAGTCATGGCATATTTATTGTGTAAACAGATGCAAAGCTAACCCAATTCAATTATTACTATATTAGTTGAAAGTTGTGACGACACATGCCACTGATCGCTCTTGTGATTATTGAGAAAACTAGTAAACTTGTTCGCGCTTCGCGCAGTTATAAAAAAACAATATCAACGATTTTTTTCTAAAGAAAAGCTACTTACAAAGTTAAATACTATCCGTTTTTTCCGTCTCAGGAAAAACGCTTATAAACAACATACATTCAAATTAATTGATACGTTAATTCATAAATTTAGTTTTTCGTCGACCAAATGCTTCTACATATGTAATGTATAGTTAATTATATATAAAATGAAGTGTATTGAACTTTTTATCTAACACGGAAAGATTCAAAAGGAGTATTAGAAAAATAACTAACCTAAATTAAAGTTTAAATTACATAACCTAATATGAAAACTTTGACCTCACGTTGTGGGATCCAACTGGATATGTTGTTGTTGTTTGTTTAACCTAATATGAAAACTA
Organism: Lycium barbarum; assembly: GCF_019175385.1. Lineage (NCBI taxonomy): Eukaryota > Viridiplantae > Streptophyta > Magnoliopsida > Solanales > Solanaceae > Lycium > Lycium barbarum. The sequence continues at coordinate 31,231,108 of NC_083347.1, forward strand.
CAAATTAGACAAATAAAAAAAAATCAAATTATTGTTATTAGTTACGTTGTATATTGAGAAGATAAATGAAATACAAACATATTCATTAACAAGAAAATCATTCAACGGGGCTAAATGGAACAAAGATATTTTTCTAGTAGACATAGAACTGTAGGATATCGAAAAGAATATTATAGGAGAGGTGCGAGGAGTCCAAACTTCAATTTTTATTTTTTTTTTAAAAAAGAAACCATAATATGGATCACCCGTATGCTATTTTAAATTGGATGATTCTACTTTCCTCGATAGGAGTAAAATGCTTGCATCTTCTTCTCATGAGCTTCCTATGCTATCATCCCCTCCATTTGTTCCTATTTCATTATAAGAAAAAAAAAATGAAATTAGCTACAAACTTCGTTGATAATTCGTCGCTAAATTACTCATAGCTAATAGATTTTCTTTTTTGATAATTCATGCTAAATAAAATTAGCAATGAATTTTATTGTTTAGCAGCATAATTTTTCCATTGCAAATTCTATTTTTTTTTAGTTGTGTCTGAAAATCAAAGCCGCAAAATTAGAGAATTCCGTCCAAAAATCAGGAAAAAAAAAATAAAACAAATGGTTTACTCACTTATCCTTTTCTGTTGTGCAAATCTAAAGAAGCACAACAATAACAACATGAAAAATAAAATAGGGAAACAACGAATAAGGATGATGAAAAGGCATGCACATTAATATAAACTAATTATTGACTTTAATTAGAAGGTCAGTGGGCTTTCCACGCTCCGCCTTGAATTCATAAGAGATCACAAAATTGAAAGAATAATGAGAGAAAATTATAGGAATGAGAAAGGTTGGGTTATAATATCAGAACTTTTATTACAGTAAAATGAATCTAAACGTTTCTCTTATAAAAATGTTATGACGAGTGTCAAATGTAGCAAATTAAGTTATGAGTAAGAGAGTTAATGGAGTATCTTTTTAGTTTTTTTTAACATGGCATGTAAATGGGAAAAATGAGGGAAAATGTAAAAAAAAAAAAAAAAAAAAAAAAAAAGAGTAAAAAGATAAACAGGAATGCTAGTCATAGAGATGTGTCCAATCACCTCGACTATGCCTAGCTTTATATTATATATAGATGATAACGGTGACAAACAATTTACTATCAGTGTCAAATTGTCAATCGACAGAGTGAAAATGCAAGCACCTTGATTATTTTGGTCAAATTTCACTTTCTTGCACTCTAAATCACTATCTTTAATTTCGTATATAGAAACATACAAAGATACAAGAAAGTCATGGTATATTTATTGTGTAAAAAGATGCAAAGCTAACCCAATTCAATTTCTAACTATTTAGAAGAGTCGGTTGGCACCTTTTTCGTCGTCCAACCGGCTCCTTTTTGGTTGTCTTCCAAGTTAAAAAAAAACATATATGGGCCCCATAAACAACAACTAATATTTAAAAAAAAAAAATTGGCCTCCATATTAAACACCAACCAGTATTTAAAAAAAAAAAAAAAAAAAAAAAAAAAAAAGTGGAACCCACCACATCCAAACTCACGGAAAAAAAAAATGGACCCCATATTAACAAAATCAAGCAGTATTAAAAAAAAGAAAAGTGAATCCCATATTAAAAAACAAACAATGTTAAAAAAAAAAGTGCTTAGAAAATCAAACAATTAAATCAATAATGATGGATTCATTGCCACATGTGTATCAACCCATTAGTGGGAGCAAATGAAATTATTGTACAACAACATACTTAAAATACTTATATATTAAAATAAGATAGAATTTAATTACTTTTTCATTTTTTCCTTATTCTAATAAATGTGAAAAGAGATTAATGTCATAAAAGAAAAAATACTATTAAATGGAGATCAAATATATATAAAAAAAAGTGAACCCCATATTAAAAAAATATATAATGTTAAAAAAAAAAGTGCAAATTTTGTATTCGTAGCAAACACTAATATAATAAAGTTTTAGATACGGAGCACAAACTACAATGTTATATTAATCGTATTTTGAACATAGTATATGTATATATATTATATGCATAAAAATAGTGCAAACTAATAATGTCCCAAAAAAAAAAAAGTGCACCCCATAAAGGATGGACCCCATACTAAACAACATCAAGCAATATATATAAAAAAAAAAAAAAAAAAAAGGAGTGGAACGCACCATCTCCAAACTCACAGTAAAAAAAAGTGGATTCCATATTAACAAAATCAAGCAATATCAAAAAAAAAAAAGTGAATCCCATATTAAAAAAAAATAACGTAAAAAAAAAGTGCAGACTTTGTATTCGTAGTAAACACTAATATAATAAAGTTTTAGATACAGAGTACAAACTACAATGTTATATTAATCGTGTTTTGAACATAGTATATATATGCATAAAAATAGTGCAAATTAATAATGTCCAAAAAAAAAAAGTGCACCCCATATTAAAAAATCAAACAATATTCATGTAATATCCAAAGTATCTCATTAAGTCAATAATGATGGATTCATTGCCACGTGCGTATCAATCCATTAGTGGAGCAAATGAAATTCTTTTTCTTCAAAAGGTTAAGTAGTCAAACCATACAATTTTCTTTCTTTTTTTATATTAGCCTCAGATCTAATCTAGATATTAAACTGTTGTATTTGCTATTCCGCCATATCATTTATTTGTTATGTTTACTAAAATAAATATACTTAAAATATTTATATTTTAAAATAAGATAGAATTTAATTACTTTTTTTTTTATTCTTACTCTAATAAATGTGAAAAGAAATTGAACATAATATATATATATATATATATATATTCACTATTCAAAGACAACTACATACACATAGATGCACTATAATCTAAAGTGTTGGGCCCGTACGCAGCACGAGCGTAGGCCGTCTAATATTATTAAATTAGTTGGAAGTTGTGACAACACATGCCATTGATGGCTCTTGTGATTATTGAGAAAACGAGAACGGTGACACACAATTTAATTTCGGTGTCAAATTGTCAATCAACAGAGTGAAAATGCAAGCACCTTGATTATCTTGGTCAAAGTAAGTACGAGTACTATAGTTTTGAGCAATCATAAACAGGGGTGGATGCAGTTTTAATTTGGAATATCACGTTTATTTATTTCAATGCAGAGTATAAATATATGTGTAAAATTTCACTAAAACTGCAATAAATAGCAAAAGTCAATCTCTAACTTTAAAAATATAATGAGTTCAGTAATAAAATTTTAAAGGTTGAATTATAAAACTTAAATTCTGAATCTACCTCCGATCATAAAGTGGAATATAATTTTGACTTCGACCACTTCTTGATTTCTTTGTATCATTCTTTCACATAGATCATGCTAATTTTCTCTATATCATTCCAATTTTATCAGATGTCCCAGGAGGAACATAAGCTTTTGACTTGGGTTGTTAATAATTTCCACGGTGTGACTTTTGTAAACTTGTCATTAAAGATAAATAATGAAGTTAAATACTTATATATACCATATTAAGATAAATCCTACTTAAAAGATAAAAAAACTTGATTGTTTCTACTCTTTTTGTAAAAAGTAAGAATAGAGTTCTATAGTTTTTTAGGCATTCATAAAGTAGGAGATGGGGTTTCTGATTTGTTTCTTGGTAAACCCCAAAGTTTGACACTAAGGGCGTGTTCGGTGTGAAAGAAAACATTTTCTGGTTTTTTTTTTTCAATTTTCTCATATTCGGTTGTTTAAAATTTTTGGAAATTTTTTTTTTTAGGAACTAAGGAAAATAACTTCCCTAATGGAAGCAGGGGCGGATCTAGTGGGCGGAGGGTGTTCACCTGAACCTATTCGGCAAAAAATTACATTATATATATAAAGTAATATTTTTTATTTTTTATGTACATATACTAATAGAAAAGTGTGGATTACGGGGATTTTCCCGAGGCTTATATTGAAAAATTCGCATGTAATGTAGTTTCCTGTGGATTTTCTTACCAAAAACAATCCAAAAAAAAAAAAAAAAAACCTTCGTGGGTAATTATTACCTGTGGAATTTTAAATCCCCAAGTAAATTACCTGTGGATTTTAAATCTGCAGGTAAGTTACTTGTGAATTCTCTTGCAAAAAATACTAATTGTTCGCAAAAAAATTTGGTAAAAAGATTGTGAAAGGAGGAATTTTCTTGCGGATTTTTCCACAAGTAATTCCGCATGAAAAAATGCCAGTAATCCGCAGGAAATTTCTTGACAAAAATTTTGTGGAAAAGAAGATTAATTATTTTAATTCTTAATTTAGTTTCTCGATATTTAACTTTTTGTTTGTCGACTACAATATTTTCTCATATTCCAATTATTTTAGTCGTTGTACTATATTTTGTTCAGTGGACCATTTTCCTCTCAATTAATGTTTTTATTGACTACAATGTTTTCTGAATTATCCAATATCCAATCCAAAGCAACCATTTACCCAAATATTGGGTCCTTTACATTTTGGTAGTTGGCAGCATAGTTTAACCTCTGGAAGGTCTCGCGGCTAGCGGTCTTCCCCCCTGTGCTTATTCGTAATAAATGCTTCTTGTACCGAAAGAAACCACAGCAAGCGAAAGAAACCACAAAGAAGCTTCTTGTACCGAAAGAAACCACAGCGATGCTTATTCGTAATAAATGCTTCTTGTACCGAAAGAAACCACAAAGATGCTTCTTGTACCGAAAGAAACCACAGCGATGCTTATTCGTAATAAATGCTTCTTGTACCGAAAGAAACCACAGCGAAAGAAACCACAGGAGTTACAAAGATGCTCTTCCATCTACTAAATTAAAGAAAGATATAAAATAAGCATTACTCTCTAGTTCTTTTAGGATTAATTGCATTAAACACTCCTATGTTGTGATTTAGTTTCGAATACTACTTACGTATTTTAAACACTTGCACATCATATACTATGAAAATCTTATGCTTACACCCTGAGTTATATCCGAAATTAAATATATTAAAATAGATCAATCAAAATCATGTTTTTTTTTATAATTTAGGGAAAAAATAAGTATTTTAGTTGAAAATCCTAATTTATGCCTTTAAAAATATTTATTTGTTATTTATAAATATTTCTCAAATTTTTTCGTAGTTTTTTAATCTATTTTCATATTATTCAAGCATGAACTTAGAATTTTGAATGTCAATAAGTTTTATATCCTATGGATGTTAGTAATTCAAATAAAGTCTAAAACAAAACCAACTCAACACTAATGCTGACAAAAGAAATTCAATAACTACTAGAAATGACATAATGTTGGATATCTATTCTTTAGTCTTGCATAATTGATTTAGAGAGTAAAATACATAACTTAAGTTTTTTTCTTTATCATGTAATTAATACTTATTAGCCGTATTTATTTTAGCATGACTTAGTATTTTTAAATTATGGTCATTTTCTTTATGGCTTATTAATTAGCAATCTTTATTTTAACCAATTTTATTATCTTTTGTTGAATATTTTAATGTCATCACTCTTATCACATTTTGTGTTATTTTCTTAAGAAACACCTTAATTATATAGTTATATCTTACTAGGAATAAAAAAATATTTGAAGTAAAAGTTATATGTTTTGTATCAAGACTTTTCCGAAAAAAATCCGAAAAACCCGAAGTTGAAAAACCCAAATTTTATTGATTTGGTTTAATGTATAAATTTAAAAACCTGACGCAATTAATTTAATTTGATGTTTAAAAAATCCGAACTAATTCGGTTCATGTACACCCCTAGCCAGTGCTAGCACAATAGAAGAATGTTACTTGGGTTCTTTGAATATTTGTCCAGTAAGCTTTGACAATTGGTCAGGAAGTAAATAGGAGGAAAGTAATAGTCATGAAGTGTAACACGCATGATAACGATGATTTTCTCCTTGGTAAATGAACAACGTGCAATACCGTTCCATAGGGTTGTACATGGATCGAGTTAGTTCAAATTTTTCAAATATCAAATCAAATCAATTGCGTCAAGTTTTTAAATTTATAAACCAAACCAAACCAATAAAATTCAAAATTTTCAACTTCGGATTTTCTCAGGTCATTCAGTTTTTTCGGGTTTTTTCCCGAAAAAGTTTTCATACAAAACATATGACTTTTACTTCAAATATTTCTCTAGTCCTAGTAAGATACAACTATATAACTAAGGTGTTAAGAAAACAACACAAAATGTGAGATGGGTGATGACATCGTATTAAAATATTCAACAAAAAGATAATAAAATCGGTTAAAATAAGTATTGCTAATTAATAAGCCATAAAGAAAATTACTTTAATCTAAATACTAAGTTATGCTAAGATACGTATGGCTAATAAGAATTAACTACATGACAGAGAAAAAAAATAAGCTATGTTTTTTTTTATAAATAAGCTATGTATTTTTATGCTCTAAACTAATTATGCAAAACTAAAGAATAGATATCCAACATTACTGTCATTCCTCCTGTTAGACTTGATTTTCTTTTGTTAACTGTAGTGTTGAGTTGGTTTTGATTTGAACTTTATTTGAGTTACTAACATCTATGGGATATAAAACTTATTGGCATTCAAAATTCTAAGTTCAAGCTTAAAATAATATTATAAAAGACAAAAAACTATGAAATTTTAAGAAATATTTACAAATTACATTACAAATAAATATTGTTATGTATAAAACATTTTAAAAATCGAATACATGTAATGTCGGGTCGGTTTGGTTTGACTTTTTTTTAGCTAAAATCAAACCAAATCAATTATGGTCAGTTTTTTTTTTGAATACCAAACTAAGTCAAACCAAACCACTAATCAGGTTTTTTTCTCGATTTGACTCAGTTTATCGGTTTGATGCGATTTGTCGGTTTATTTTGTACACTCCTACCGTTCCATATCAATTTAATGTTTTAAAACTCTAACTGTATATAGGCCTCTCAAAATACTCCTTGCATGCTATTATAGTATAGGATGTAATTTAGATTCATAGTGTAATAGCTTCTGTTGATGATCGTCAGAAATTATTCCATGAATCTAAATGCTCTAACTGTACCAACATTTGCAAGAATCCTCTTTTTTACAGGGATTTTCCTTTTAATTTAATTGCTTATAACAATTTATTCACCGTGTTTACTATTTAATAATTAGCGTGGCATACTAGTGTAATGCACGTGCATAGAGACTAGCCTATCTATATTATTTTAAAGGGAAAAGGGTCAAAAATATCTCTCTACTTAGAGAAAAGGACTAAAAATATCCTCCGAAATAATTTTGGGTCAGAAATATCCCTCGCGTCATTAAAGTTTTCAAATATACCCCTGTCTTAACGGAAATTCCCAAATCCCCAAATTAACCCGATTTCATTTTTTAAACATGCTCCATCATTTAAACCCGATCCAACTAAATAAAAACCTACGATCCTACGATCACATTTTTTCACCCTGGTCTACGTGTTTAAAGGGGATCGTAGGATTGTAGGTTTATTATTTAGTTGAGTTGAGTTTAAATGATGAAACAGGTTTAAAAAATGAAATCAGGTTAATTTGGGGGATTTGGGATTTTCCGTTAAAACAGGGTTATATTTAAAAACTTTAATGACGCGAGGGGTATTTTTGACCCAAAATTAGTTCGGAGGATATTTTTAGGCATTTTCTCAAAGTAAAGGGATATTTTTGACCCTTTTCCCTATTTTAAAAGCATGAATATAAATGTTAGTTGACCAAAACATCTTTTAAATATTAAACGACTTTTATATCCTTTTAAGTTGAAATTTTCTCTAAATAATAAGTTCATATTGGATAAAATTGTAATATTAATTTTAGGACTTTGAATTCAACTGAAAACTTAAATCCTTCCGAAAACCACTTAAAAGTTAAAACATATAAATACTGAACAATTTAAAGATGGATACAATCGTAATATCCAAAATATTACCCAAAGATAGAATTATTTTTCCAATTTAAAGTCAAGTTCATCACACTAATAAACGCCTACATTAAGCTGCTAGAAAATTCTTTTACTTCTACGAGTCAACTAGAAATAGTTGTTGGTTTACTTCTACGAATAGTTGTTTTGCAATTAATGTGCCAAATATAAAATATTTTGCCGACGTAAGTATCATCAGAGATTCTCCCAATAAGCACCCTGCTGGAGATAAAGAGATGTTATCTAATATTGTTGGGAATTTGGTTTGTGAAACTTTATCTCCTTTCCTTTTTTATTTCAATTATATTTACAATTCAATGGGAGTTAAATCCATTGTAAGAATTCGTCAAGAAAAAGAATAAGTCAAACATTTCTATAAAAGAAATTATTATTCTACATTGTCCCTCATAAATTGTATTGAAGAGTATTAATCATAAGCTGTGTGGACTGCGGAAGAATGAAGGAACAAAATTTAGCAAATTTCTGAAAAGGTATATTAGTTTCTCTATTGTTTTTTCTTTTTTTTTGAAATTGAGGAATGTTTTATTTGTCGTCCTATAAATGGATTTAGCGTTAAAAGGTTTAAAATAATTCTAGGGTGATGAATTTTTTTATGAGAATTTGGGTTACCTTTATATTGTTTTGTTTTGCTTTATTGTTATTGAATTATGAATTATTTTAGATTCATTTTAGGGAATTTTACACTGTATGCCAATTATGGCAAAATATTTACCCGTTTTAGCCCATCTTTTTTTAATTACCCGCCATAGCCATTTTTTTCCTCTTCAGTTTTTTACTAGTCTTATACATTATTATACACTTTTATACAAGGTTTATACACTGTCTACAATAGATGTATAAAGTTATATATTGTTGTATAATATTGTATACTAGTCTTATATATTATTATACACTTTTATACAAGGTGTATACATTGCCTACAGTAGGTGTATAAAGTTGTATATTGTTGTATAAAGGTGAATATTCAAGTTGGGCCGTGAAATGTTGGGCTGTATGTTTGTAATTTAAAATATGGGCTATGAATATGTAATTTTGACCCATAAATTGTTTATAAGTGAAATTTCCCCTTGATTTTATACATATGCCATAATAAAAATAATTTTTAGAATATCAATGCAATTAAAATTTATAATTCAATAGTACGCTTTTGGCAATATTGTTCAGAAAATATTGGTGCAAGGCACGAACATAGAATCTATATCTATATTATTTTAAAAGCGTGAATATAAATGTTGGTTGACCAAAATAGCCTTCAAATATTGGACTTTTATGTCCTTAATTATTAACTTTAACTTTTGTTAGAAAAGGATAAAATTGTCATTGAAAAGAGACCATAATGTAGCCGGTTATTAATGTAAACACAAATTCTAAAAATGCAATCCTATTTAGGCCACGTTATGCACATTAGCAGACATACGGACTCTTTGCTTAAAACTTAATCAATTATGCAACAAATTTTAAGCATTATCTTCCTAGTACCACTTAATGCTATAATCGATTAAATTGAGCACTGATGTGCCGTGAAATTACGGCACATTCGATGCCAATTGCTTAATCTTTTGTGAATCCTCAAGTACTTTTGATGTCACTTTTTGTGTTTTTGTGTTGATTTGTAGAATAACAAGTGTTGGAAGCAACATGCGGCAAAATGAAGCAAATACAAGCCAAAGTGAACCAAAACACCACCAGCGAGTCGTAGGTACTGCAGCATTTGATGACAAAGATGTTGAAGAATTGAAGATAGTGATGCAACACATGGGAGCACCACATGCATGCGAGCCGCACTTGCTGCAGCATATGCTGCACCACAGCAGCTGGCATCTGCAGCACCTGTGATGATTTTGGTGTGACCTGCGACTTGTAGGTTGCGCATACGACAGCAGATGCGATTAGCATTAGACGCACATGGGTATTTTTGTCCAGAATTTGTTCCCGTTTTGGCAATTCTATAAATAGAATTCTAGGGTTTTGAATTCATTATTCTACACTTTTTGAAGTTGTCTTTTTGTAGAGCTCATTTATTATTGGTGGTTGAAGTTTTTAAGAGATTCTCCACTTTTGTCATCTTCTCCACTTAAGACCTTTGTAAGCTTTATGAATACCCTTTATGCTTTTACTTTACTCTTAATGAATATTAATGGCTAAACTCATTAGTTAAGGTTGTGAGACCAAATGTGTTAGTTATGTGATTGAGTTTCATATTCACACTTCATTTATATGTCAAATGTGTTTTCTATTAACTTTTCATGCTTCAATGTCTTGTGATAGTGTACAACATTACTTGTGCCTTATTACCATTAATTTGCTTGGAAAAGAAAGTAGAGGTTAGGAAAATAGTTAATAGCAACAATTTGGGGCATAACCCTCATCTAATAGCTTGAGCTAGGAATAGGAAAGCTAGTTGAGACTTAATGGGTGTTCTCATATAAAACATTCTAAGGCTTGGAAAAGCTTAGAATGAATTTTGCTAATTTGGTTGGAAAACTTTTGGCAAGAGTTAAGTGACCCTTGGTCTACTACACTTATGTATAGAAATGAGTTAAAGTGATACCCGAGTGCATTACTTTCTATTGGAACCACAACCTTAGTTCGACTTCCAAATATTTAAATCTCATATCAACAAAGCATAGACAATAATGGTCAAAGACCAAAATCAAATATTATTATACTCCCCTTCCCTCGAAATATAGATTAAGAGTCGAGCGTTACACTCAACAAGTATATTTCTTCATTGTATTCTCTGTGGGATTCGATCCCAACCTCGTTGGGTTCTATATTTGATAATGATCGCTTACTCCTACCAATTAGCGTAAAACTTTACTTTTAATCTTTATTTGTTTTCTTACTTTCCTCTTTTGTTGTTGTGTGTTGTGCAGGGAATATGGATGAGAATAGTAATCCTCTTCAACCTCCACCTCCGGTGGCAGTCGTCGAGGAAGCGGCGGGGCTGGCTATGCAGCCGCAATTCAACCCCCGCCTCTAATTGGAAACTCGAGTTTCCACGTGACCAACACCATGCTACACCTGTTCAACACTAAGGGCCTATTCGCCGGTCTACCCAATGATGATCTGAATAGGAACTTTAAGAACTTTCTTGGGGTATGCTCTACCAATGTGCATCCGGGCGTCTCAATTGAAACAGTCAAGCTAAGGCTCTTCCCGTACTCCCTTACGGGGGAAGCCACGGCTTGGTTAGATGATCATCCGTCCGGGTCCATCACTACTTAGGAGGAATTGACCGAAGTATTCCTCAAGAAGTTCTTCCCTCCATCCCGTATGTCGCAACTCCGTGACGAAATCTACAACTTTCATCAACTTCCTAATGAGGCTCTCCATGAAACTTGAATTCGTTTTAAAAAGAAAGTCAAAAGCTGTCCCAATCATGGGTTGCCCGATAGTGTGCTTCTACAAACATTTTATAGGTCTTTGGACTCGGTCAACAAATCAATGGCGAACAACACTGCCGAAGGATCTATTATGGATAATTCTTGTGCCACATTTGTGAATTATTGGATACATTAATCGATACTAATGAAGCATGGCATACTAGGGAGTCGGAAGTAGGTGGAGGAAGTTCCTCCAAAAATGTGCTCACTCGTGAGATGATTAAGAAGGAGGAAGAAAGAGATGAATCCATGGCAAAACTGGTCACCCAAATGGACCTTCTTACAAAACATGTCATGGGTGGTGGAAGCAAAAGGTTGAATGCGGTAGGATCTTGTGAAGGGGGTTCTCCGGATGAGCAATGTTTCCAAATGTATGATGAGGAGGCAAGTTATATCAACACCAAAGGGAGGGTTCTCGTCCAAACTACCAAGGTCTTAATCAAGTATCTTGGCGGCAAGGTCAAGGGAACCAAGGTTGGAACAAGGATCAAGGTAACTCAAGTTGGAGAGATAATCGTGATAACAACCAAGAGGGTTACAACAACAACTACAACAATCATCGGAGTTCAAATCCGTATGTCCCTCCAAAGGGGAATCAACAAACTCTAGTCAACTACCTAATAGCGATCCCGCTAGTTAAAAAATCAAAGACTTGTTGTCAAGAGTGTTGAAGAAAGTAGAATCCATCGATACCTGTTGCAAGGAGACGATAGATAAAGTGAAATCAATGGGGCAAGTTGTAAGTTCTCACTCTACCTCCATTAAACAATTGGAGTCTCAACTAGGCCAAATATCGACTAACCTCAATCAAAGGCAAAAAGGTACACTTCTAAGTGACACGATAGCGAACCTGACAAATGATGAACACAAGTTGAATGCTATCACAACAAGGAGTAGCAAGCAAGTTGGGGAGGAGACCATTTTGAAAAAGTATGTTGTGGTTGATGATGATCGGGTTGTTGATGAACCAATGGTTGTTGAAAAGCAAGTTGAGCCAACAAAGAAGCAGATTACTTTTAAAGAGCCCATTGTGGTAGAAAAGGGTCCCGAAAGTGGTAAAGCCACGGGACATAAAAAAGAGGATGATGAGGCACCTCAAGCAATGAAAACTGTTCCTAAGCCTCCACCACCATTCCCTCAAAGATTAGCAAAGAAAGCGGATGATCGGAAATTTCTCAAGTTCATTGAACGGTTGAAGGGGCTCTCAATCAATATTCCATTGGTCGAGGCACTTGAACAAATGCCCGAGTATGGAAAGTTCATAAAGGATCTAGTGACTAAGAGAAGGAGCTCAAGCTTTGAAACCATGGGAGGCACTTGTTGACACCTAATTTTTGACCTCCTGAAATCTATGTTAAGTGCTCGGAGTCCTTGGACAATAAATAAAACCAGTTGTGCACCCCTAAGGGGTCTAGGTAGTTTTTATGAAATTATTTGGGATAATACTTCACCCCTTGGAGTTGATAAAGAAACATGCGAGGTATTTTTAAATTTTGTGGAAATTGATTTTGGAGAAAATTTTATTGTAATTACACGAAGGGGCAAGAAAACCCTTTTGGATAATTATTCGTTTAGTTAATTAAATCAGGAAAATTAGATTAATGAGAAATTTTATTCCAGTTTTATTGTCGAAGGCATTCTGAGTAATTAAAACGAATGACCATTTTACCCTTTAAATCCTGATTCTGCACGCTTTGCATAATCGATTAATTTTCTTAACTCAAAAAAACCGGTATCTGCAAAATGATTTTTGCTTTTATTTAGGGATTGCTTTCTTAAATTGTTTAAGTCCTAATGGACTAACAATTATTTTTTTTCATTATTTATTTATGTATTAGTCTTTTTTTCCCCGACCCTCTATATATATGCATGCATATACACACATGTATATATATAAAAAAACATATGGGACCAGGCCCAGTCCACAAGAACCATGACCCGATCCACTTAACAACTAAAAGGAGGGGGGTAGTCTTATACTCCTCCCCGCTCATTTTATTTCCTTGCCCTAGGGGCCTCGGTGCAAAAAATGGAAAAGGGAGGCGGCTAGGGGAAACCCTAGCGCCGCTCCTGCACGCCACCACCTACCCGCCACTATTTCCTGTCATGTCCCCTCAATTTGAAGTGGGTGAAGTAGAAAGGAGGCAAAGCATTCAATGCTTTGTCCTTCTCTCCCCCAAAATCGGGCCAAACAGGCCTTAAAGGTATACCAACCCCCATATTATATGTATCTGTTGGATTTGAGTTGTTTGGAACCTTTGATTTTTTTTTTGCTTTAAATCTGAGCCGTTAATTTAGGCTTGTGAGTGAGACTTGCACAAAACTTGCAAGTCCCACACGAAAGAAAGGGGCGATTATTAAGAAAACACTAGGGATTTGAGATATTAGTCCTTAAAAGTTGAAATTTCATTCAAAGTTTTAAGGTTTCTTCGATTTGCTCGAAAACCTAGTTCTAAAATTTATTGTTTTTTTTTGTTATTTCTTGGCATTCTGGGCTTGAGTCTTGGAGGAGGTAATATCCAAGTTCAATTTTGGTCTAGGCCGTACCAACAAAAGATAATACTCATTCTTGCTGTTTCCTTAATTTTAATTTCAGTCCTTTAATGCTTGCTTTAGTTATGTCCTAGAGTTATTTTGGTCTTTGCTAGTTAATTGTGATTATAATGGTAACTTATTTAGGCTTAGAGCTTGGTGTTTAATCGTTTGGTGACATTGTTGATTGATTTCTATTTTGTATCCTTGCAGTTTAGTCTAATTTGATATAGACTTTGGTAGGACCTATTTGAATCTGGACCATTATGTTCGCTAGATTTGTCCTTGATTTCTTTTATAGATAAAATAAGTTGTTGATGAAGAAATGAATCAGTTTAAGCATTTGCCTTTTTGAATTAGTGCACATGGGTATTGTGTTGAGCTTAGCTAAGACAGTAGTTTAATGGAGTTTCTTTTAATGATATTTGTCTAGTCTTGTTTGCTCCACTTGACTGAGGCTTAGAGTAGAGATAGGATTCATGTTTTAACTTGAGTTGTCCATAGTTTTTTACTTCTCGTTTTGAAACTAAATGGTCCATGGCTAGGGTAGTTGTGGCTACAGTTTAGCTTATCTGGTAACTAACCCCTGGGAATTGGTTCTTTTTGTGGATTAGCCTAGTCTGAGTTCATGTGTGTCAAGCCTGGTCAAATTTGATTGGCCATCTGTAATAATACTGAGATTCTTGTTCGGTTTGATATCATTTGATCTAGGTGAGGCCGGTTTTGGCTAAGTTGAGATTGGTTTTGCCTGGTATAGGGGTTGTCTATTTTTCTTTTCTCTATTTCAAAACTGCATTCACATTTGTTTGTTTCCTTTTCTTATGAGTTTTGTCTGTTCATGATGGGGTTCTGGTCCCTCCCTCTTGAATTTGTTTGATCATATTGAGTGGATTTTGGGAATTTACTTAATGCAGACCTGTAATTTGAAATGGTTAGGTGTACTCCTAATTAACAAATACTTTTTTTTTTGTTGCTTGATAACTACTACTCTTCCTGAAATAACTTACTTAGAATTTACTTAAGTGTATGTGATTCATTCCTGACTTGTTTGGATTCTTCTAAGTGGCTTAGAGTTGTTTTACTTATAAAAAAAAGATTGTTTTCCATCTAAATATTCTCTACCTAGACATAGGACAAGATGAAACCGAGGAAAAGGGTTTGAAATGTAGACTGAACTTTAGTTGGTTTTTTGTTTTACTCATTTGGTTAAACTACTCTTCTTGGCCAAAGGGTGAAGAGTCAAAGTTGTTTCTTGAATCATCTTCTTTACTAAGTGTTGAGGAGTTTAAACAAAAGTTGGCACAAGTTTGGTACTTAGTCTTTTTCATTTGGGCAAACCAGTAGTGTAAAGTGGTAATTGACTTTGAAAGAGGAAGATCTTTGCTCATGTGTGTCATTATCACTTAAGGCAGGCATTTTTCTTAAAAAGGATCAAGTTAGGTGTGTGGTCTGGGGTACTGTTCTAATGTTGTCTTACTTGTACCCCCCCCCCCCTAGTTTGTCTGAATTTGATAAAGTCTTTCTCATTTGGATACAGTCATCTAGTATACTGGAAATTTGTAAGCAACTTAGAATAAAATGAGGTTTTGTGTCACTTCGCTTGTTTCTCCTTGTGTGATCATCTAGCTAATGAAATACTAGAAATTAAAAGAATTAGCAGTCTTTGTCATGGCTACCCTCACTACATATTCTTGTCCTCTCTTTGGTGTCCTTCCATTTTAGACTGTACTCATAGCATGATCAGGTTTTTTTTTAGTCAAAATTTTGATCAAGATTGAAAATTACAAGAAACAATTCTAGATATTTGCTTTGTTACTGAACTTTCAAAATAATTTAAACTTATGTTTGGTTGACAGACCTTCTTGTGATGTCTGTGTTCATTGAACCTACATGGAGATTGATATTAAGTTACAAAATTGTTTTACTTCAAACCTCCCTTTCCTGATAAGTTTTTGATAAAAAATAAATAAGTCCTCATTGTCCTAGGCTTAACATAGACCATGAGTTCCCCTTTTCTCTAAAAAACCTGCTAGTCTTGCAGCTTGTGATTTGGTTCAAGTTTTGGTTTTGTGTCATGAAATTTTAGTGTTCTTTCTTTGTACTTGTTTGACCTTACTGTGTGATCAACCGGCCAATTAGGCTGAGGTTTCTTGATGATTTATCTTTTTTGGAATTTGGTGAAGCCCCCATGGATTGTGTTTGTGTGTGCATTTTAGACTTGGAAGCCATTTGGCCTTAGAAAAGGGTGCATTAGTCATTACATTTCCTGGGAATGCAACTATGTGTTTTGACCTGTGCTTTTCTCCTACTTTGCTTGTGTTTCAATCTGAAACTTCCCTTTGTGTTACATGGATTTACATTCTTCAAATTGGGAGTTCCTTTTTTTCTTTGTTTGACTTCTTTTGCTTTCAAAATCCCCTTTAAATTGTCTTGTGGCCTCCGTGTTCACTTGGTGTTGGATTCTATCTTCCTTGTGTGGTTTGATTCTGATAAACAAAAGGTGTGTCCTTTCTTTTGAATTCTGGTGTGATTAAAAACAAGAGTCTCTCGCTATATTTTTTCTTGGCTCAGTTTAGAGATGTTAGGAATGATTAGTTTGTTCCCACCTATTGTGTGTCTATGAAAATGTCTGTGCCTAGTATTTGCATTTGGATTTAATGTCAAAGGGTTTCTGAAACCTGTACCTAGTCCTCATGAATCAGTTGGTTGCTACTGCTTGATGTATGCTTTTGAGAGACTTGTTCCCAGCATTCACCACTAAATTCAATTATCAGGAGCCTTTAGACCTAGACCACTGAGTCTATTTAAGAAGGAAGGTGTGACAGGATTGAATGTCTGTAAGTCTGCCTAAGGCCTCTAGTGTTATTAATGGATGATTAGGGTGAGGACATTAGGATGGGGGGAAAGGGTTTTAGGAGAGGAAAAAGTGAGCCTGGGCATGAATTGGAGGTACGGACTAGTAGAGCCCAGGATTCTTTTTTACTGAAAGGAGACTCAAGAAAAGGAGTTAGGGAGGTGATGACCCCACCCTATCGTGTTTCCCTTTCAGGGGCCTGAAACTCTTACTTTCATTTTCTTGGACCTTGCCCTCATGATCCTGGGACTCACAAAGGTTTCAGGTAGGGAAAAGTAGTCTAACTATGCCTAAAAAAGAAGGAAAGATGTGCCTGGAACTAAACTAACTAGCAAATGTTAATCCAGGCTGAGTGTTGTGTGATCCCTTTTGCTCTTTTCTGTCTTAGAGACCTTTGGTCTGCAGGGTCTATGGGCTCCTGAGCTTTATTTTGTTTGGAATTGGTCTAAACTATTGTTTGAATCTCCACTTGTCCATGGTTGTATATGTTGCTTCTTTGCTGGTATATTGTCTTGGCCTCTTCCTTTGCATAGAATTAGAACCAAGCTGTCATGAGTTATTTGAATGTCCCCAGCTTTGTGTCTTTACTCACCCTATACCTATGTGACATTTCCATTCAAACTTTCCTATTTTACATCTGTGAAGTGAGACCTTTTCTTTACAATCATGTTTTGATCTGGTCTTGGCTGCTGCATTTGTGTGTGTGATTCCTAGCCCCAGAACCTACATCTATTTCCTGCCTGTTAGCTTTTCTTGTGACCTTGCTCCTGTCCTCTTTATCTCTAGTGTCATGAGTTGCCTCCCATACCACTCTGTGTCATTGCTTTCCTGTGTGTTTTGCAAGACATCCCTTTTTACCTTTGACTTGTTTCTTCTTTGTGTGCTTCTCTCCTTTTCTGCTTCTCTTTTTTTGGTTGAAATAACCTTGTATGCTTGCTTATATGTGATCACATAACCTCCAAGGTATTCCATTTTTTCCAACATTGTTGTCTACATTTGATCTTGTACACCTCTCTCTATTTTAATATGCTTGCTGGACATGCCAGCTTAAGTTTAGTCTTGTTGAGGTTGAGATTAGTGATCCCCTACTGGACATAAGATGCTTGTAAATATTTTGAGGTTGGCTATCATCTGGCTAGGCTGTTTGAGCCTTTACAAGTATTTGGGTTTGTTGTACTTGCCCTTGGCAATTGTTTGTTTTCCTTCCCCTTTGCCTCTGTTCACAACTGCTGGTGCTGCTTGCCTTTCCCCTTTCAAAAGAAATTGTATTTGATTTGGTCAAGTGTTATTTTGTGATATCTAATTTTCTCTAGGAGGATTGTCTCAGTGTATATGCTTGTATAGTGTCCATGACTGCTCATTACAGCTACTTGTGTATCCATAGCATTTTCATTCTGTGCTCTCTCTGTCCACTCTCAATGAGGCCCAAATAAATCTAAGGCCACACATGGTGATTCGGGGTTGTCTTAATCTCCCAGTGTTAGCCATGCCTGGGGTTCCTCGAAACCCCTTGGAACTTGTGCGACATCGGATATACGGGATCCAGACCTAGTCCCCATGCCATGCCTAAGCCTTATGATAACTTGAGCTTTGTTGGAGTAGGCAAAGGAGCAAGTATGGAACAAGAGTGGGCTGCCTTATATAAATGTATATGTGTGCATACTTTATATCATACATGGGTGTATTTATAATTTTTAGTTATTTACCTTAGTGATAAGTTCAGCAATTATAAACTAACCGGTGTTTTCTCTCTTTTCCTCCTCCTCCTATCACGCGACCACTCGGGCCACAATGCATGAAACCACCCTCTTGGGCCTAAGGCCCAAGTAGGAACACTACTTCAAAATAGAGTCCGGGAAGACAAAAGGAAGATAACGAGGCGCGCAGAAGGCCCAGTCATGGGTGAAAATGACCAACTAGGGGCTTGGTACGCCCCTAGTCTAACTTAGTCTCGTTACATTCGATTAATTTATTTCCAACCTGATGTACTTGTAAAGACGTGTATTCAAACTCATATTATAGTGGAAAACCCTTATGATTGGAATTAGACGTTTTAGGACAACAGTTCTTATGCCGTTTAGTCGACTTTAGGTCCGTATATGGATTTTCAAAAACCACGGACTTGAATAACCTTTTTTTTTTTAATAAATGACTAAGTATATAAGCAGGATAACTCAAAGCTGGTTTTTTCACGTATATGCAAATAAAGGATAGAGTTTTCTCTAAACCTAAAATAAGGATATCAGCTTTTTCGACAAAAGGATTTCAAGAAGCAAGTTTCTTTTTTTAACACAGCCAAATACCAACGGGCCTTCTTTTAAATCAAAATTATAAAATGAGCTCACACAAGAAAATGACTGTTACATCCCGTGTTTTCATGCGTTGGAAAGCGTGCAAGTTAAATGACATTAGTAACTAAATGATGTTATCCCCCAAGCTTATAAGTGGTTAGAGTAATGGTACGGATGTATCGTAAGGATTAGAAGTTTATCAAATCGAAGAAAATAAGTTTCGTCGAGGTTCGAAATTCATTTAAATGAAATACGGTCCGAGCTACAACATCCCGTATTTTTGAACTAGGGAATTGGACCGTCCAACATGAGAAAATTTACTCGAGGTCGTAAGATTTAGCCATGTTCAAGAACGCAAATCAATAGCTCAGTATACAAAAGGATGAAGTCCCAAAATGATTTAAGACGAAAAAGTGCGACGACAATGATTGGAAATAATATTTGGTGTGTGCCAAAAGAGACTATGGGCTAGTGGTGTATCTCATGACCATGGTAATTAGTACATGAGATAGGTTAAAAATAATTACTATTTAAGTAAATTGAGATCAAGAAATTAATTATGTGGATAATTGGTTAAATGTTGAAATAAAGTGGGAGAGTAAAGAAATTAATTATTGTGCAAGTTGATAAAGGTAAAGCTACAACAATTGAGTACACGTGTAAGCAAGGGAAAATAAAGACACTGAGATTATTTTTTAAATAATTAGGTGTCAAAGGGATTAAGTGCTACATGTCCGTACTATAAGAAAGACAAAAGTGACTAATGATCTCATTTTGGGTTGGATAAATTATACAAGAAGAGTGTGCAGCAGCAAAACTTATTTACATCAATATTTCCATGAGAATTACGAAGATATGAAGCAACTTGATCGATTATTTTCCTTACAGCAACACTATTTAATTATCTTTTACGGGTTTCGCTCATCGCTTCAATCTCATTGTTATGTTATGTCGTGTTGTTGAATACAGGCTTTTTTCAAAGTGAAGTAAAGTGGAAGAAGAGTACTTCTTTGCATATAAGGTAATAAATCCTCTCTCTTACATGTATTTGATTTATCCAAGTCGTATCTACATTGCTAGATGGAAGAAATGTGAAAATTATATCGGATAAATTGCTGTTGTAGTTCGGTGGACTGTGTTGGGAGGTTGTTCTTATCAAATTATATGACTGGAAATTAATTGAATAACCTAGAGGTGTTGTTGTTGTTTTTAATACTGTCGAGAAATTTTGGAATGAATATGGGGTTTAAAACTATTGTTTAATTGACAAGCCGAGCTTGCCGCTCGTCGCATTATTGTGTGAATTATTGAAGCTATTTTTATATTGTTGAGGGGCTGGATCGATGAGATTAATTGTTGATATTTTTAATATGGTTGTTGGTATTGTTGTTGATGATTTGGCCGAGTTAAATTCTCGGGGTTGTTGAATTTATAAAGGAAATGATGTCCGAATTTTTTATAAATGACGTGCTAGCTTAGGGTTAGATTCTTAAGTACCTATAGCTAATGTTTGGTATCTACTGACGTTGTTGTAGATCTTGGGAAGCCCGAGACTTAGGTTTGGATTAGCTTAAGAAGCGGACAAGGTATGTTAAGGTTACCCCTTCTTTCTTTTTGGCATGAATTACATAAACGAGCGAACGATGAACATTCATGACTCCAATGAATTCTAGTTCTCAGCGGTACTTGACATCGCAGTTGTCTTTGATTTTCAAGTGTCGGTTCATTCTAATTATTTTATTGAGTCCCAGATGATGATTTAGTTTGCATATGGTTGCTCATGATATTCTACTCGTGCATGTCGTTAATATATCATTCACCGAGTCCCGGGCCAGGTATGTATTCGTGCACAGTTTCATTGCATTATTCACCGAGTCCCTCACTAGAGGGCCGGGTACGGTATATATATGATTATTATATTATATATGGATCGGGTCGTATGTTCCTCGGCATTATTATATTATATATGGATCGGGCCGTTCATTTCTCGGCATTATTATATTACATATGAATCGGGCTGTACGTTCCACAGCACTATCAGTATATTATAATCTATGCATATCATACGCCATAGAGTCAGTTTTAGTCATACAGAGTTACCAGTTATTCTCAGATGTTAGCCACAGATGCAATCAATTATTGATCCTGGTTTTCATGATCCATCTGTACTTGATGTTCTTATGCTTTACATACTCGGTACATTATTCGTACTGACGTCCCTTTGCCTGGGGGCGCTGTGTTCATGCCACACAGTCCTAGATTGTTTTGCAGGTAAAAGTATTCAGCTAGGATGGTTGGTTGGCTATTAGCTGGGATTGACAAACTCCATTTTCTTCCTGGAGCAGTGCGGAGTCATTATGGTTATCATATGTGTGTACGGGTATATCGGGGCCCTGTCCTGACTCATATGATTCAGGTGTTTACTCTTAGATACTTTGTAGACAGTTTCCTATGGTTTGTATGTTGAGATGTCATGTGTTGAGTAAAGCGACCACGTAGGCCGATATGTCAGTTTGACTTGCTCGATTTTTGATTATTGAGTATCGTTCGCAAATTTCTATGGTTTGACGGAAAGTACTTTATTATATTTCCGAAATTTTTCTATATGTCCAGTTTCATTATCTGAATGTCAAAGGGTTCGCTCAGCTCTAAGTAAGAGTTGGGTGCCCATCATGCCCTATCAAAATTGGGGGTGTGACAATGACCCCTAGTCTTTATAAACTTTCTTTTACACAAAAATGGTATTGCCCTCTTTTTTTACAAAATAGGCACAAAACGGATTTGGATAAAGCCGGATTTTTTCAAGTTGTAACACTTATCCTTAAAAGGTTTTAAAACAAATAATGGGATTTTACTTGTGATACTGTTTTGGCTCAGAATGGGCCTAACTTAAAGTATATTTTCAGGCGAGATACACTCGTCCAAATATAAAAATGCCTTTATAAACGAGTAAAGAACCTACGCATAATATAAAGTTCCGGATAAGCCTGAAACTTATCGATACGAGTCAACCCGGACCCCAGTGTATGAGTATAAAAATAACTTATAAACGACATTTACTTGACAACTTATACCTATTCCTTATACATAAAAAGAAGATATTTATACTCGGATAATAAATTCGAAATTGCGATATCTTTATAAATAAAGGGAATATATTCTTCCAAAGAATTCATGATATGCATGACAATTCCTTTTTAAGGGAAAATAAACACGAAATAAGCAATTTAAACAAATACTCATACATTGAAATTCGAAGGTCAACCGTATAGTAGGGATCCTTAATGCGGGGGTGCCTAACACCTTCCCCAAGAGATTATCAAAACCCTTACCTAGAACTCTGGATTGTGAAGGTTTTTCACTGCATTTGAATAAACCCTTCAAAACTAGTTTTCCTATTTTCCTATAAATTAGATGGAGACTCTTTTCAAAATAAGTCCGAAAGAGCACCAACGAGTTCGTAGTAGCTTTTCTTGCGCTCTAAACCCGTGCAAGAAAGCAAACAATTACATCATTCATCATTGTAGTGCAATTGTTACCAAAGCATTAGTCCAAAAGAAAGAAGACCCCAGAGCCTTCACAATTCCATGCACAATCGGTAAATACAAGTTTGCAAAAGCTGTATATGATCTTAGAGCAAGCATCAATTTGATGTCGCTTGCTATATTCAACAAGTTGGGTTTGGGCACTCCCCATCCCACTACGATGAGTTTACTTATGGCAGATAAAACCGTAAAGAGGCTGGACGACATTCTTTATAATGTACTTGTAAGAGTGGACCGGTTTATATTTTCGGCTTATTTTGTGATCTTGGATTGCGAAGTTGACTTTGAAGTGCCCATAATCTTGGGAAGACCATTCTTAGATACGGGGCATGCTCTCATGGATATAGAGAGAGGTGATTAGAAATTTCGAATGAATGATGAAGAGGTCACCTTCCACATTTGTAAATCTATGAAGCAACTGGCAGATATAAGTGTCGTATCAGTTATTGATACCATTGATGAAGCCATCGAATCAACCGTAGAACAAGAACATGTGGGTGAGATGCTAGCGGCAGTCTTGATGAATTATGATGGGGGTGATGATGAAGAGTTTGAGGAGATGGTGAATGCTTTGATTGGGTTGGGGTCATATCACTACAATCCAAAGAAACTTGATCTTGATTTAGAGAACCGGGCATCCCCTCCAGCAAAGCCTTCCATTATTGAGCCTCCTACTTTGGAACTCAAAACTCTTCCTTCACATTTGAGGTATGAGTTTCTTGGTCCTAACAACACATTGCCCGTGAGTATCTCCACCCGGTTGACGGATGATCAAAGAGAGAGGTTGATGGTAATCCTGAGGAGATATAAGAAAGCTATTGGTTAGTGTATTGCGGATATCCAGGGGATTCTGTCTGGTATTTGTACTCACAAGATATAACTTGATGAAGAGTGTGACCCAAGCGTAAAACATCAAAGGAGGTTGAATCCTCATATGTAAGAGGTAGTAAAGACCGAGATTATCAAGTGGTTAGATGCCTGGGTTGTGTATCCGATAGTGGATAGCTCTTGGGTGAGTCCAGTCCAATGTGTCCCCAATAAGGGTGGAATAACAGTGGTGCTAAATGCTAAAAATGAATTGATCCCCACACGCAGGGTCACCGGATGACGGGTATGCATGGATTACAGAAAGTTGAACAAATGGACAAAAAAAGATCACTTCCCAATGCCTTTCATGGATCAAATGCTTGATAGGCTTGCGGGAAGAGATTATTATTGCTTCCTTGATGGCTATTCCGGATACAATCAAATCACAATTGCTCCCGAAGACCAAGAGAAAACCACTTTCACTTGTCCTTATGGGACGTTTGCTTTCAAAAGGATGCCCTTTGGGCTATGTAATGTGCCCGTAACTTTTCAATGTTGCATGATGTCTATTTTCTCTGACATGGCTGAGGAGTCCATAGAAATCTTCATGGATGACTTTTCCGTAGTTGGGGACTCTTTTGATGGGTGCTTGGAAAATCTTTGCCCAAGTATTGAAAATATGCGAGGAGACAAATTTGGTTCTCAATTGGGAGAAGTGTCACTTTATGGTTAGAGAAGGAATTGTCTTGGGTCACAAGATTTCGAAAAAAGGCTTGAGGTTGATCAAGCTAAAATTGAAGTTATTGTCAAACTTCCTCCCCCTAGTTCCGTCAAGGGTATTCGTAGCTTCCTTGGTCATGACGGATTTTATAGCAGATTCATCAAGGATTTCTCGAAAATAGCCAATCCTCTGTGCAAGTTGTTAGAAAAGGAGTCAAAGTTTGTTTTTGATGATGCTTACTTGAAGGCGTTTGAGTGCTTGAAAGAGAGACTTACATCGGCTCCTATCATCATTGCTCTGGATTGGTCTAAGCCCTTTGAATTAATGTGTGATGCAAGTGGATTTGCCATGGGGCCATTCTTGGCCAAAAGCGTGACAAGATTTTTCATCCCATCTACTATGCAAGCAATACCCTAAATGGTGCTCAATTGAACTACACGGTTACCGAGCAAGAGCTACTTGCCATTGTGTTTGCCTTTAAAAATTTCGGGCATACTTGTTGGGAACTCATGTGGTGGTTCACACCGACCATGTGGCACTTCGCTATCTCATGACCAAGAAGGATGCTAAACCAAGATTGATACGATGGGTCCTCTAATTGCAAGAATTTTACTTTGAAGTCAAAGACAGAAAGGGGTGTGAAAATCAAGTTACAAATCACTTGTCACGACTTGAAGAGGGCGGGAATCCCTTTGATTGCCTTGAAATCAATGAAACATTCCCGAATGAACAAGTGATGGCCTGGTCTTTTGATATGTTTCCTTGATATGCCGACTTTGCCAACTACCATGTTAGTGATATAATGCGGAGGACTTGAACTTCCATCAAAAGAAAAAGTTCTTAAGCTATGTACGAAAATACTATTGGGATGAGCCTTACCTATTCCAAATTTGCGCCTACAACATAATAAGAAGGTGCATACCCGAGGTGAAAATGATACCTATTATTGAGGCATGTCCCGGAAGGTGGGTATTTCTAAAAGGCATGAATTGAATATGGCACCAATTCTTGAGGTGAAGTTGTTTGATGTATGGGGCATTGATTTCATAGGGCTGTTTGTGAGTTCCTACAACAACAAATATATCCTTGTGGCAGTGGACTATGTGTCCAAATAGGTGGAGGTCATCGCGCTTCGCGATAATGAAGGTGAGAGTGTCACCGCATTCTTAAAAAAGCCCATATTCTCAAGGTTTGGAACTCCAAGGGCCATCATTAGTGATGGGGGTACTCACTTTAGCAATCGCTTATTCAAAGAGCTTCTTGAGAAATATGGAGTCAAGCATAAAGTGGCTACCCGATATCATCCTCAAACAAGTGACCAAATTGAGTTGTCAAATCGCGAAATCAAGAGCATCCTCCCCAAGAAAGTTAATGCTAATAGGACCGATTGGTCAAAGAAGTTGGATGATGCTCTATGGGCATACCGAACTGCATAAAAAACACCCATTGGCATGTCTCCCTATCAATTGGTATTTGGCAAAGCTTGTCACCTTCCGGTGGAACTTGAACACAAAGCACTTTGGGCATTGAAAAAGTTAAAACTTGACTGGGGAGATAATTCGCAACTAAGGCTAGATCAATTAAATGAGCTGGATGAATTTCGATTTAGAGCCTATGTGAACTCTTCCATCTACAAATCCCACATGAAGCATTTCCATGACAAAAAGATCTTGCAAAGAGAGTTTAGTCCCGGGGAGCGGGTGTTATTGTTTAATTCAAGACTCTGGTTATTTCCCGATAAGTTAAAATCTAAATGGTCCGGCCCATTTGAAACCACCCAAGTGTTCCCACATGGAGCAATTGAACTTGTGTGCCCAAGTGGGAATAAAATCAAGGTGAACAGCAAAGGGTGAAGCATTACTTAGGGTCCCCGAATAAAACAAAGATCATCGAGGTATTCTTCCCCAATGAGCCATGAAAAGGTACCAACGTCGTGCTGCGATGTACAATCAAGCGCTTCTTGGGAGGCAACCCAAGTTTTCATTTTCATGTGTATGTTGTTTTTACTTTCGTGATGTTTTTAATGTGTGTTTAAGTGTGTAGGAGTAAGTGGGTTGCATAAAAGAAGAAGAGTTGGGAAAATGTCAACAGGCATAACATACTGCAGCACATGCCACTCGTATGTCATGCCTGCTGCAGCACCTACGTCTCGCAGGTGGTGCAAAGTAACAAGCCAAGAGGTTTAATTTCTCTGTCAACAGGTGCTACGGATGTGCACCACATGCGAAACGCATGCACAACATGCTGCTCCACATATGAGACGCATGTAGCGCAGGTAAGTGGGAAACACGCGAGTCAGTTGACCCGACCCGACCCGATCCAATTTTTTTTTAAAAAATTCAAAACAAAAAGGAACGTCAGTTACAACCTTTCCCTCTTCCTCTTCTCTACTGTCCCCCTTCCCTCCTATATCATTCCTTTACTAAATTCATTTTAATTTCACACAACAATGCATAACTAGGGTTCCTACATAATCCAAAAATTTTGGCAAAGCTCTTTCCAGTGTTCAAATCTTCATCAACTCTCAAGGTATGAATACTCTACTCTTCTTTCCACTAAGTGATGCCCAAGTAGTGTTTCAAACCATTGAGTTTCCATTCATCTCCATGTAATGTAATTAGTTAGTTTTTATGAAGAACTATCTTTTGAATAATGTGGATTGTTTGAAATTGATAAAAAATGGGGAATTTTTGAGTACCCATGCTTGTGTGCTCACACTAGGTTGATGAAAGTTGCTAGTTCATGAATAATGATGAGAAATCTGGGGAATTCTTGAGTACCCATGGTCGTGATAATTGATTGTTGATGAATGCTCACAACATGTTTGATAAAATGCCTGAATGACCATATGTGCTTAGATTTTGTGGAAATTAGAGAGTTTACCAAACTTGGGGAAGTATTGAGTACCCAAAGCATATTGGTTGTAGATTAGAACCCATGGTGCCCTCAGAATCTTGTAACTTTGATGTTTAATTATGAGGGGTATTCATTGAGCATTGTCCTAAACGATTGAATAGTTTTTCTCAATGATAGACGGGTTGACAACCTTCTTAAGGGAAATAGTTACATGAGGATGTTCTTGTGTGTGGATATGATTACCTGTGAATATGTGTTGTTTATATAAGACTGTGTGTGTAAAGAAAAAAAAGTTGTTCATTGCTTCACCTACGTGCAGCACCTGCGAGTGGCATGTTGTACATGCGACTCGCACTTGCTGCAGCAGGTGTTGACAGAGAAACAACATAGCTGAATGTGCAGGTGGCAATACTTGCTACACTATATGCGAGTGGCATATCATACATGCGACTCGCATGTGGTGCTCGCATGTGATGCCACAGTGCACTATTTTATTTTCTTCTTCTTCATTCGAATTCTATTTGCTTTGCTTACTTCCTCTTACTTAAGAGCACCATAAATAGTGGGTATTTGTTGTGTGATTCACAGGATGGCTCGAACAAAAAAAGCAAAAAGTGGATGGAAAAAGGCAACACGACATGCCTCCACCTCTAGGAGAAAAGAAAAAGCACATGCGGATCCTTTCCCCCAGTCTGAAGAGAGGACACATGAGGCTTCCTCATCCAAGCCCGAGGACGCCATCACAAGAGGTGAAAAAAGGAAAGCCGTGGAGCAAAGCTTCACAGTGCCTGGGTCCAGGGAACTTTACAAGGCTTGGGGGTTTATTAAACCCGATGGAAATCCAGTCTGGGGTTTTATTGCAGAAAAAAGGACCAATGCCCGGGCATCATCCGTAAGCTCGAGGCATTGAGATGGACTTATTTCATGCAGCCGGCCAAATATTCCCCAGCCTTTGTTAGGGAGTTCTATGCGACATATGCGGCTAAGTTGAATGCGAAAATCTCGCGCCGCCAACCCAAGAAGAATGTGGAACAATTCTGTTGTATCCCGACTACTGACACCATAACTTCCCTCATATATGAGCAGCGAAAAGAGACTGGTCCTATTGAAGGTTAGCCTCCAGTGAACTCTGACTACGAACTAAAGATGGAGAACCCGAAGGAGCAACGTGAGTGGGTTGCTTCAATGATTTCCTCAGCGACTCCGGCGTTGCTGGATCCATCAGTGTCTATTGAGAAGAACACTTTGAACCGTAAAGCTAAGTTTTGGCTATCTCTAGTATCTTCGCGGGTGACCTTCCAAGAATAACACCAACATACCCATTGAGAAGTTTATTCTCATTACTTCACTTATGTTCGGATATCTTGTTAATGTGGGGGTAATTATCAGGGATGAGATCAAGAATAAGTGCACTTAGAAAGGCACACCATTCCCTTTTCCTTGCCTACTGAATTATGTTGTAGAAAGAATGTTCACAATATTCCTAGGGTGGAAAGGATGGTAAAGGCTCACCAAATAATATATTACACCAAATTAGAACCGGGGAGTAAAAAGAGGAAACGGGTGAGTCCAGAGCCGAGAGATTCGGCGACAGTGCTTGACGCTCACATTTTTTATCCCGAAGACTTGGCTACTTATGATGATGCCACTGCTCCTAGTTCTGTTCCTCCCACTTCGGAGTCTACCCCTCCTAGTGCTTCATCCTCTATTACGGGTCCTTCTGCTCCTATTCCACCATCCACCACAGCAGCTCGTGAAGTTTCTAGCGAGGGTATGCAGGTGCTTCAGGCAGCTGATGCCAAGCTTAATTGGCTTGTGGAGAAGCTTTCTAATTTTGTGAAGGAGGCTACTGAGGCAGCGATGAAACCATATACACAGGCCGTCGTAGAAGTTCGAAATGAGAAGGATAAGATTAAGGAGCATGTACGCCAGATTGACCTTCAATTGGAGCGTATCGAGGGTGATAGTGATGGAGGACTTCTAGCCATTTAGGCAGACCTAGCAAAGGTCAAGGAGCATATTTGGGCGCTGAAAGTGCCGTACATTGAGCTTAGTGCACCCATTCTACCATCCGGTGCATCCCTATTCTCTACTAGGCCCACAATACCTACCATGGCTTCGGGGAAAGGAGTTGAGGAGGTAGCTGAGGAAGAAGAAGAAAATGAGGAAGAAGAATAAGAAGAGGAGGAAAGTGAGGAAGAATCTGAAGAGGAGCTTGAGGGTGATCTACTTGTTGAGAGGGTGCCACCGTCTCGAGTTAGTGAGCCAAAGCAAGAGTCCCGAGAGAGAGAGAGAGAGCCTCGAGGATGCACGTACTTCAGCCCAGGCTGTAGGTATCCCTAAGGACGATATTGACACATTTGTGGCCATACAACAGTCCTTTGAGGCGAGCAGGGGGTCCTGGGGGGCGCCACAGCCCCCGAGGGCAGGTGAGGCCAGTTCATCCTCCGCCGCCCCACCTGATATACCATTTCCACCGTCCATGGGCTCTAAGATAGTAACACCCGAGCCAGAGGCGACAGTAGGGGGTGATACTAAGACGACTCCATTGATAGTGCCTCCATTGGAGGTCCTTCCGGCTGATCAGACACCATCGGATGCCTGATGCGTCCTTTGTGAGCTACTCATCTCTTGTATTACATTTGATGCATTTGGGACACTGCATATTCTTTTTGTTGGGGGTGGGATAGCTCAGGTTTCATGTTTTATGTAGGATAGTTCATGTTTCATGTTTTTGTGTACTCTTAGTTTTTCTTTGCCATGTGTGATAGTGATGGTTGATCGGTTTATGGCATAAATTTTTCCATCTTGTTTTAATAATACTCCTCCTATTTTTTTTAATGTGCATAAGTACTTAGAGGGAAGTAGCATAACTAACATAACTCGTTTGGTGACATAGTTGTTTTGCAAGCACAGAATGAGGGGTTGAGAAGTAATTAGAAAATAGTCAAGCAATCCATGTGTCATGTGTTGTGAGATGTTATTGTTTTAGTCTTGTTCATAGTTGTGATCTAGAACTTTCCCGGAAAGTGTCTCAAGGCGAAATCCTAAACTACACTTGTTTGAAAAAGGATATTAGGCTTTCTTTAGATCGTCACTAAAACCTTAAAATGCCTACCCATTGCATATCTATCCTAGTCAACCCCTTTTGAGCCTTAATTTTTTTGTCTTTTCGTTTATGACAACCTTGTTACAAGCCCTTTCCCTTTTGCCCATGTTTACCCGTCTTTTGGCACCCTATCTCCATAAGTGATTCGAATACGCTAAAATCGGCAAAAAGGCCTACGTTTGGGGTGGTAGTTGGCAAGAAATGGTGTGGTATGTGATGGAAAGTTAAAGGGCACACTAAAAAAAATGTGTATATGTATATATATGTATAGAAAGGTGTGTATATGTACATATAGATTGTATATGTAGTTGTGAACACGAGTGTGTAAATAATGGTTGTAACTAAGGAAATAACTGGGGAATCTAGGGAGGTAATAATAGTAGTGGCTAAAGGAGCTACTAATGGGTGATAGATGCTTAAATGATGAAAAAAATTGATGAATTAGGTGAAGGGAGTGTGTTCGATAATGCTTAGGGAGACGTTAAGTCACTTTTATCCAAAATTTACCCTACCTTAACCTCGAACATTCATTACAACCCGTAAGTCCTAGTTGATTTTGAGAAAAGTGTGTTTACATTAGTGGAGAAATACTTAAAGGGAAAGCTTATGGCATCGCATTTGTGTACTTGTACATCTTCTCTCTGAGTGAGAGTTATTCTCTTCTTATTCTTCTCTTGTCCCATTTGTTATTTGTGAATATATGTGTTTTGGGATTTTCTTTCATATTTTTGTGAGGGCATGTGGATTACAAAGCTTGATGAAAGAATTGCTTCTTGGCTTGTCATTTGAAGCCGTTCCTTTAAAAGCTAGAATAACACCAAGTAAAGTGATTGGTTAATGCTCAACCTTTGAGGAAATGCACCATGTTTTGCAATGAGGGGGAGGGGTAATCATCTTGTAAATGTATGCTTGTAACTGACCACTATCATCACTGTAGTACTTTAGCAATTGTCATGTGTTGTAGTGTTGCTTTAATTTCTTGAGGACAAGCAAAAGTATAAGTTTCGGGGTGTTGATGTGCCGTGAAATTGCGGCACATTCGATGCCAATTGCTTAATCTTTTGTGAATCCTCAAGTACTTTTGATGCCACTTTTCGTGTTTTTGTGTTGATTTGTAGAATAAAAAGTGTTGGAAGCAACATGAGGCAAAATAAAGCAAATACAAGTCAAAGTGAACCAAAACAACACTTGCGAGTCGCATGTACTACATGCGAGTCGCAGGTACGACAACATTTGATGATAGAGATGTTGAAGAATTGAAGATAGTGGTGCAGCACATGCGAGCACCACATGCGAGTCGCATGTGGTGCATGCAAGCCGCACTTGTTGCGGCATATGCTGCTGGCATCTGCAGCAACAATGATTTTGGTGCAACCTACTATTACACCCTATTTTGAACGGGTCCAAGATAGTTTGCAATTTTTCGGTTCTTTTAACCGGTATAAAAGAGGTAGAGTCGCCACCTAATTTTTTAAGGAAAAATAGGAAACCTATATGTATTTGTGTGTCAACTCCATTTTTAGTCCACGAAACCTATGAGATTCTAGTTAAGAGTTTTATTTACCCCGAGGGAAAAGGATTAAGCATCCCTCAGAGCCTGTCCAAAGACAGTCCTTAAACTTAGTTTAACTGAACACTAGAGGGGGATTATCTATCTATTTATAATTATTATTACCTGTTTTCAAAATGTTGTGATTTCATTAAAATCTACACTAGGTGATTATATGCTAAGTATATACAGTGTATAAAAAATGTATTTATACCAAGTATCAAGTATTTATAAAGAATGTATATCGATAGGAATGTACAAAGGAGTGTAAAGAAAATATACCTCGGCGACAAGTAAATAAATATATCAACCATCATTCCAAAAATAAAGTTTCCACTATACTACGAATTTATGTTTTGTACAGTTATAAAGAGTGCGGAAAGTAAATCCAAACAGTGATTCGATTTCCTTAAGAGTACCGTCTTCGAGTTGTATTTCCTCGTACCTGCATAAACACTTGGTAAAAATGTTAGTAAGAGAATAAATAACCATCTAATGAGTTAAAGAAATGATAAATAAACTTAAAATAAAATCCGTCTTATGTACATGGGAGGCCTTGGAAATCGACAGAAATTTCTTCATTGGCCATTTGGGTTTAGTATCCGTTCAATACCAATTTTAATAGAATGTAAAACATCAGTCCGTACATCAACAAAACAGTAGAGGATTCGACCAAGACCACTAGAGAAAATTAAAAGTGGCCGGAGAGGTGTATGAATCACAAGAGACACCAAAAATGGTACAAAACTAGACCAAACAATGGACAAACGAGTGGCATCACGATGCAGAGATCAAGAGAATAGCAAACTTATCAATTCCGGCTATCAAAGCCAAGAAAAAATCAGAAAAATTTAAAATCCAACCAATAACAAAGTTAGCAACAATAGCAATGCAAACAAATTGAGCAAAGGGCCGTTTGACGTGGCTTCCACGGTGATGGGACACCGAAGATGAGAAAAAACAGTAGATCTAGAGATTTTTCTAGCTATGGTTTTGTGTTCTTTGTTAACGGAGGGAAGAGGAAAGAAAAGGGATATGGGGGAGGATGAAAAGGGTATGGGTTGTGTGGTGTCATTGGTGGTGGTGGTGTTGATCGAAGAAGTGGGGGAGTTCGCCGGTGTTAATGGAGTTAAACGGAGACAGTGAAGGGAGTGAGGTAGTGGTGGCGTGGTTGGTTGCTGGTTTGCTGGTAATGGTTGTTCGCCGACGATGTGTGGTGGTCAAACAATGGAGGAGAAGAGCAAAAAAATGGTGAATGGCGGTGTGGTTGCTCGCTGGCTGCTCCGGTTCACCGTAGCTTGAAGCTCCTCGCCGGAGCAGCGAAGAAAACGAAGAGGGGACTATTTTGGTGGCGTTGTGGTGGTGAGGATAGCGGATTTGTGTCGTGTGGTGGTCGAGGTTCCAACGTGAAGGAGAAAAAAGTGGGAAAGAGGAGGAGGGCGGCACTGTGGCGGCTGTTTTGGACAAGGAAGAAGAAGAGAGAAGACTAAGGTTTGGAAATCTGAAAATGTGTTAGTATGTGTTTGTGTCGGAGATGTGTAGAAGATTGTGAACTCCTCCTCTTCTTTTATTGACAAAATGGCTCTTATTATTATCCAAAAAATAAAGTGTCACGCCCTTTTATCCCCTTGATGCTACTTTTAATCCCTAGGTCATTATTCAATGGGTTTTCACCCTTTTAACCAATGTGTAAAAAATATATTAGCCAGTGGATGAAGAACCCAACCCTTCACTTCAAATGTCACCTTTTAGAAAGGTGACAAGATTTTGATTTGATCAAATTCTTTCTCCGCAATTGAAATTAATTGCTGCGATTTTCTCTATACTGACGGACTATAAAATATAGTTAACTCGTACCTGTATGAATAATAATGTAAGTATAAAATATAGATATTAATGTATAAGATATAAAAATGTACTGCTATAAAATTAAGAAACAATTATTAATTGCACAAAAAAAAATGGTAGTTTTCACTGTATATGTGCAAAAATAATGATTTTTGAAAAATGACAATAAATTGATAGAACTCCTAAAATGAGGACAATTATCAATAAATCATCAAAAATGTAAAAAACGTGTAAAAAGCTATTCCATGTTCTTTAACGAATCAGGGCCCCCGAAACGTTAATTTTAAGCAAGGCGAGCTAAAATTAGGTGTCAACAGCTTGTCCCTCTTCGACCGGAAATGATGAAAGAGTTTTCGGACGAAGACATTGACGTGTAGCCTACTTTGGCTCGGTAAAGAATTACTAAAGGGATATATACGGAGAAAGAAGCTAGACGTTGACAGAGCTTTGACAATACCCTCCGTCCGTCGACGATGTTGTTATAAAAATAAAAAGGGAAATTATAAAGCGGGAAGGATTGTATCGGGCCGAAAAACGTTTATGTACCCGCGTCATCACTTCCAAAATTTTCCCAGTGTCGATCCACGAGACGCTAGGAGGGCGCAAGATTGTATACTTTTTGGGTAAGAATGATTGTCGCCCGGATGTGACCGAACTCTACATAGAGTCTCCTACATATCTCGTCCATTATGAGAATCAGGTCAATGTAGTTCAAAAGGTGGTAACTAATGGATGTTGTGGAAATTTTTGTTCGTCCGATCAAAATTTTGCCCCAGTGTCATTGGAATGGTCCTAGCAAGTGTAGGACAAAGGACGGTCGTGCTCGAATTTGAGCTACCTACATATCCCTGTGATGGGAGTCAGACCGATTGTAGTTCGAGAAAACTTGTTGGGGAGGAAAATGATTCATTGCTAGAGGGGCGACCGAACTCAGAGCCATGGATTGAAATGGACTACAAAGTTGTGTGTCGGGACCCCGATGAAAACATCTAGTTGTGTGCCAAAGATCTAAATGTATAGGGGTCCTGGATTATGTGTGAGGACCTTGATGCATACTCCGGTTTGTGTGCCGAAGCCTTGAAATGAAATGAAATATCGTGTTTTGTGCCGAGATCCTGATGCATACTCTGCTTTATGTGCCAGAGCTTTGAAGGTGGGCGCCTATAAAAAAATTAAAATACCCGTATTTGAAGGTAGGTGCCTTACTGAAAGTAAAATACCCGCATTAGAAACGACTAAGAAGCTACCAATTCTAGGGTTATATTAGCCAATTTCATCAACTAATCTCATTTAGAAAGCTAAAACCCAAAAAAAAAACCTAATTCAATGTAGGGTTTGTAGACAATTAATTCCTCAACCCAGCATGCTTATAATTACTAAATAAGAATAATAATCAATGGGGAAACATAAAACTTATGATTAGAAACTTACTTCAAGCCTTAGATTCAAAGAAACCTCTCACAAATTCTCCAAAGCAACCTCAAGAACTTAGAATTTGGAAATGGAAGCCAACTCTCGGATTCTAGGGATTAATCACTGAAGCTATATTAACACCTTCGCGATCACGGTCCGAGACCACGCGATCGCGAAGCACCGCGACTTGCCCACCCACGTGCGCGCCTCATCGTGACCACTAGGCCACACCACACAATCACGGGGGACTTTCTCCCCCCAACCTTCGCGAATGCACCTCCTCGTTCGCGATCGGGAAGGACACCAGATACAGTTTTTTTGACTAACTTCAACCCTAAATTCGACCATCACCGAAGACCATCTGCTCACAACCACACATGTAGACATATGTAAACACACGCTACAAACGCACTCGTGGCCTCAAATTCCCATCGAAGGTCTCAGTTACCGAGTCAACCCCTAATACCTCAAAATTAACTTTCCAACCCAAATCCTAAAATGTGCTCGAGTGCATTGGGAACTGAATCGAATATACACATGAGTTCTAAAATATCATCCGGACTTCTCAGAATCAAAGGATTCCAAAAAAGGGTCCCTTTACCAAAAAGTCAACTTTTTTTCGCTTAAGCTCAAATTTCCCACAAAGTCACCCAAATCATAACAAAACACCTCGAGAAGCGTGTCATCGGTCCCTTTGGGGCAAATGTGAGCTAAACAAGCTTGGAAAAGGGTCAAAAGCACTGAAAAGGTTGTAACGACCAAACGGATCGTTACAAATTTGGTCAATGATTTGTTTGCCAAGATTTTTATGAGAAAATCCTGGGTAACACCTGAATGAACTATTTAAGTATTTTAGTGAACTTGTATCCTTTTGTATGGAGCTTGATACTTAACTCATTTCCACTAAGGATGGCACCACAATTCAACCCAGTGACCAATGCAAACTCTCTTAGCCCAAAATAACATGGCGTATCCTAAATTAAAAAGCACATCTCATCCTTCTTCTTACGGTTATTAATTTACCGTAGAAGAAGCGAAAGTATAAGCTTTCCACTAAATTTATCCCAATGTAAGGGCAGGTCCAAGAAGTAGCCGAAAAAACTTTTACGAAACATATTTACAAGTTTATGCTTTCATAATTGAACTTTAAAGTCAAATCACGTCTTCATAAAAGACCTTACTATGATACCAGCTGGGAAATCAACTTCTTAAAAAATTCATAAGGTCAATCCGAGCCATTCCAGCTTTTCTACGGTGATGGACTTGACATTTTCATGAACGGATAGGCGATCACTATTGTCCTCCTCATCTTTCGGAACCTTGCATTCGCCAAATTTCTCTTCTACGACACCACAATTGACTACTTTATCATCACTATTATCTTCATCTTATGGAACCTCGCATTCGCCAAATTCCTCTTCTCTAGCACCACAATTCACGACTTCTTCTTCTTCTTCTTCAAATTCAAATTAATCAATCTCTTTGAGAATCTTATCAAGAGACGTCTCGTCTGCCTTTTCTTCATTTCACCTATTAATCACCTCATCTGGTTCTTCATTTGGTCTATTGGTTTACTCTTCTTGTTTCTTTTCTCTATTATTTAACTTCTCTAGTTGTTTCTTTCCTTTATTATTCAACTTCTTTGCTTGTTTCTTTTTTAGGGCTTCGGCTTCACCTATGTCAGAATCCAGGTCAATGACCTCTGTTATTAACCTTTTTCTAGATGAACAAGGCATGTAGTCAACTCTCCAAAGTGACATAAAACGCCCTCTAGTCGACACCATGACAATAAACTCAAAGAATCAACAAATAAGACACGCAAAACACAATGGAACTCAACAAATAAGACATGCAAACACAATGAAACTCAACAAAAAATCAGATTAAAAAGAAATT
Source organism: Lycium barbarum (assembly GCF_019175385.1). NCBI lineage: Eukaryota > Viridiplantae > Streptophyta > Magnoliopsida > Solanales > Solanaceae > Lycium > Lycium barbarum. The sequence goes on from NC_083347.1 coordinate 31,267,825, forward strand.
AGGGCTTCGCAATAACTGTAAAATAGGAATCAATAAACAGTTAGAATCAACAAATAAAGGCTTCACCATGACTGTAAACTCAGAACATCACAGTTAAAATATCATTTTGAATTCGAAAGAAATCAAAATAGGAAAAAAAATTAGAGCTTTTGTAGCTTGCAACTGTTCTTCAACTGAAATAATGAAACATTAGCTCTTTAAATTGTTTTTTTCAATCCCAAAGCTGCATTCAAAGTTTTTTGGAGATAGAGGTGTGCGAAAGTGTGAAGCTCAAGATCGGTGGAGTGAAAAAGAACGAATAAGTAAGAGGAAAAGAAAAAAAAGACCCCAAAGTTTTTACAAATACACAAAGGCCCCCGCGTGTTTACTAATCATGTGATTAGTAATTTCTAGACCAAAAATAAATGAAAAACAAAATGGTGTCCCTGCCACTTAGAAAAAAAGTTTTGGGGTCCTGCCACCCACTTATTCCTTGTTAGTTGGATAAGTTGAGCAGAGACGTACATATTGTAAAAGCACTTTTCAGATTTAAATGTTAAAACCTCAATTATTTTGGACCAGTAACATCTTATTTTTGCCTTTTCTCCCAGTACAATGTTTGGAATTTTGTGATAGCTGATGGATATGGCTTTTGAGAAAACCAATAGGTAGTTTCTCCTTGTACTCAACTTGTGCCACGTTTGATTGACCTTGTAGTTTTTCTTTATCCAAAACTAGATCCAAATAATGGGGCCTATTCTTGTTGTAAATTTATTAGCAAATCTAGTACTTTTAGTATTGGGTAGCCTTTTATTAGTAAGTCTAGTACTTTTAGTATTGGAATTCAACTGAACCTTAATACCAAGTTGTTCATAGAAATTAGATCCAAGCATTTATACGAGTGAAGCACCTTCTTAGCCTGCATCTGAAGATTGCGATCTAATTACAATAATATTTAATTGTCTAAAAAGCTTTTAATTACAATACGAAATGTTTTATTCCTGTGCGTCAGGTAAGGAGGCATTGTTTGACTATTCTGTCTCCTACTTTAATTTTAATGTTATTTTTCATCTTTTGATGAGCAATCTTGAACTCATCAGTCTTGCTCATAAGAGACTTTGATTATATTTTAGAAAATAAAATGAGCTTTGAGATATGTCGAAACCAATACGGCGGATTTCCTTTCTGTTTATGCTTCATGGGGTTAAAGCAGGTCTGAAGTAGTGAAGTTACTGATTTAACTGAAGTACTGAAGTTACTCTTTTAACTGAAGTAGTGAAGTTACTGGTTGATTTGGGTCCTTAGATATTGAGAGGTACTGGATGATGTTATACTGGAGGAGATTTGGAATCCTTATTTTTTAATTACGAACTAATAATTTGTCTACTGTAGGAACAAATTGAGTAGAATATGACTCAATGCAATCAATCTGAAGCTTCGCCTGATGATATTATTGACAAATTGTTTGTGGAGAGCATTCACGGAGGGTATGATGTTTGGGAATGGGAGCAGCTCCTTCAAATACATTTAGAAATACCAAACGACTTAGTAATCTGAGCGTTTCCTCATCTATCACTGGTGCATCATCCTCAACTAACACCTATTTGCACCAAAGGTTTTTGGAATACCAACTAGAAGGAATTTTGAATGCTTTGAAGACTTACATGACATCAAAAGAAGGAAGTGTTCCTGATGAATTTGTTGGTTTGTTTGCTTCTCAGCAATAGGTCAGAAGTAAGTGTACTGATTTATAGATTTCTCATCAAATATATTGTTTCCACAATTTCAATCGAGTGATGCAGAGAGTGAGCCTACTTCACTAGTGGATGTAAAAGGATCATTGGGTGGAAGCAATGCATATCACCAAGCAAATACTTAGTCCTTTTTACGTTTATTATTGTGGAACCACTTATTTTGTGTAGATTTAAATTAACTACTATTTTACATACAATGAAGTTACCTTTAGATTGATGCGTGGTACTTGAATTTGTGACTTTTGATGTTATGGATATTCTTGACGCAAATTGATTTACATTTTATAAGTTATTCATGTATATGATTATACATGCTTGCTCTAATTTAATCATACAATTAAAATATTTAAATCAGAAAAAAAAAATTCAACAATTAATATATAGCAGTAATTGAACCTTGCAACATTTACACTAAAAGTAAAATTGACCGGATTGCGACATTTACAGACCCCCACAAATTAAGAAGTTTTGAATATTAAGATCATATTGAGACGGTTATACACAGTCACTAATCATTTTTAAAAAATATTGGAATCATATGGGGGGTTTCAAACCGCAACTAATCATTTTAAAAAAATATTGGAATCATATGGGGGTTTTCAAACTGTTGCAATTTTAGAATTAATTTTGTTGCGGTTGGTATAGCAGTTGTAGTGTTTCTAAAAATCAGCCATAGTAATGTTCATGGCGAGCGCAACTGTGCGTTTCTCTAACCACCGTAAAGCGTTTTGTAGGGGGTCAAAAACCACCTCAAATTATTCAAAACCCCAACTCAATTTCACCCGTTTCTTGAAGTGAAACCTGCTTCATTTGGAACATCGATCATCTGCAAGAAGACACAGTTGTAATAAAATAAGATTCATGCCCATTAGTTATAGCTTTCGATAGTGTTTTTCGGTGAAAACGGATTAAATCAGAAAATCAGTTAGAGATTTATTTTTACATGGTTTGAACACAAGTGGGTCGTATCCGATCCTGGAAACCCTTTTATGAGTCTGGTTTATTTGAGTGATAGTGAGTACGGTTAAAGCACAATGCAAGACAAAAAGAAAGAAATGATTCGAGAAAGTATCTATAAAATAATGGAGGTTCTTGCGTATATTGCTTGGAAAGAAAAGAGAGCTAGGGTTACAAAGTGTGGGCAAGGTCGCCTTCCTTTCCGACGGCCGCTCCGCCCAGGCTCACGCCCAAGGTTTTGCAGCGACCGCCGCACCCTCCTACTCATCGGGGCCGGGCACTTGCCCCGACGGCCGGGTGTAGGTCGCGCGCTTAAGCGCCATCCATTTTCGGGGCTAGTTGATGCCGGCGGAGTCCTAAAAGCAACATCCGCCGATCCCTGGTCGGCATCGTTTATGGTTGAGACTAGGACGGTATCTGATCGTCTTCGAGCCCCCAACTTTCATTCTTATAAGTAAAATAACGTTAAAAGTAGTGGTATTTCACTTTCGCCTTTCGGCTCCCACTTATACTACACCTCTCAAGTCATTTCACAAAGTCGGACTAGAGTCAAGCTCAACAGGGTCTTCTTTCCCTTGACCTTGCTTATACACCCAACAAGGTGAGTTGCCCACAAAAGAAGAGGGTCTCTAACAGCATGGTTGGCGAGAGCGCCACAACAAGGGATGCCCACAATAGCCATCAGGCTATCATCACGATATTGGTGCAGGTCCAGACATAGTAAGGATTGACAGACTGAGAGCTCTTTCTTGATTCTATGGGTGGTGGTGCATGGCCGTTCTTAGTTGGTGGAGCGATTTGTCCCTCAGGATAGCTGGAGCTCGCGTGCGAGTTCTATCGGGTAAAGCCAATGATTAGAGGCCTCGGGGGCGCAACGCCCTCGACCTATTCTCAAACTTTAAATCCCGATTTGGGCTGCATTCCCAAACAACCCGACTCGTAGACAGCGCATCGTGGTGCGACAGGGTCCGGGCACAACGGGGCTCTACGCCCACGTCGGGCAGTGTGGCCACACGCCCACGCCCGCATCGACCAATCTGGCCACACGCCCACGCCCGCGTCGGGCAGTCTGGCCACACGCCCACACTGGTGTCGCGCAGCCTGGCCGCCCCCCTTATATATGCTTAAAAACAAAAAACCCAAGTGTCAGCAGTGGACATGTTTTTGCCAGAGAATCATACAAAACCCGTGTCTACGAGTCGGATTGTTTGGGAATGCAGCCCAAATCGGGCGGTGAATTCCGTCCAAGGCTAAATACGGGCGAGAGACCGATAGCGAACAAGTACCGCGAGGGAAAGATGAAAAGGACTTTGAAAAGACTAAAGTACGGGTGATGTGACCTCTTTGTGGCTACAACGTTAATATATGTTGCGGCACTCTGACCATATTGGATAGATGTGACCCGAGTTGGTAGGAGCGGGAGCCAGCTGTAGAGACTCTTCGGGCCTTCTGAGCATCCAGTCATGTGAACTAACTCCGGGTGCACTTTTTACCCAATACAGATAGTCCCCCCTTTCTAGGGCCTTCATAGCATGAGCCCGGGAAGTGGAAAAATCCGTTTTTTTTTTTAATTCTAAGTGGGAGACTATCAACACGTTTCCACTCTTTCCACGCTTAGATATCTTGTTAGGGCGACATTTAATGCACCCATTCACTCATTCGGCAGCATCACTTCAGAGGCAGTGATTGACGTCCACAGGATCAAGCACGCCATTCCACCAATCGAGGCTAATTATTACCGTTTCCTCTTACCGCTAATTTAGCCATTGAACTCTCTCACAAACTCTTTCAAATACTCTGGCCTTATATATCCACTGTCTTCTTCCCATTTCTTCCTTTTCTCTCTTTTCCCTTAAGATATAAACAAAAATATATGTCTAATTCTTCGTCTTCTTTCCCACACCAGGTCCTTATTCCAGCAGAGGAACAATCGGACAGGACTTTTAATGACCTTTTCGATCATGGAAACAACACCGCCTCCTCTTATGATACCCAAGAAATTGACTTGGGATCCACTATTGCCGATATTGTCCCCACAATAATTAGTTTTTTGAATGACTTCCGCCCCAGCCATCAACGAGAATCAATTATGGGGATACGCTCCTTGATCACTGATTCGTCCCATTGCCTGGTACGTATCAATTTCCAGTGGGAGTTCGAGGTTGAGATTTCTCTAGCCCCTGAGAATGCCAACATTTCTGATTACACTGCCGGTATGTCGATGATTTACACTTATCCTTTCACTGTTGGTTTCTCCCTGTCTGTTCATGATGTGATTGTGGCGTTCTGCCGCTAATATCAAGTTAGTATTGGGCAATTGGAACATCAATCTAGAGAATAATCCAGTATATTCAGTATTTAGCCGACCTATTTGGACTACCTTTCACTTTAGATCATCTGATCCACCTGCACTCCCCTCGCACATTTCGGAGATAAGAAATGATTCAATTGGCCTCTCGAGGCTCTCGAGGCCTAATTACTAGTGCTGAGGATGATCACGATCGCGGCTGATATGACCGGTTTGTAATGATACATCCCAATCTCTTGCATCATGTGTCTCCTGATTCGTTCCCGAAGCGATGGAACCCTGCTCGTAAGTATCTATTTTCCTTGCTACCCTTTTTTTACTTTGACATGCATCACCTCTAATTTGCATATTACATTTTTACAGCGGCCCGTGTTAAACAAGATTTTTTGCCAAATCTCTTCGGCTAGGAGATGGCTATTCTGTGTTCGTCTCTTGGGGTTGAGAGGACCTAGAGAAGGTATTTTTCTAACCGCTGGAGGGGCAAGAGCCATGTTAAGCTAAATAACCCTTGCTTTATGCTATTTTTCTTTACTCATCTCCTCTTATGACGTGACTTCTATAAATTTTTCTTCTGCAATCCTTCCTGTCGAGGCATCTTCATCTCCGAGGGCCCCTCCCGAGAGGAAGCCCAGAAAAATATTGCACTGGCTGAGGCCGCTACCTCGAGTACCTGTAAACGACGGCCTTCTGGTGATGTTGGCGCTTCCTCCGCTGATGGGAAATTGGTTCCCGAGTAAGGGCATGCCACAGGCTTACTAAGTACTATAAAGAAGTTATCCAGGGTGTGGTGGACATGGATGAAAGTGAAGAGGGAGAGGTTACCGGTCGAAACACCAGGGGGCCTTCCACTATTGTAGCTGGGGGTAGGGGATTCACCCAGGGAAAGCAAGGCCCTAGAATGTTTAGGATATGCCCGGCGATATGGATGCTGGCCCATCGGCTTTGCCACTTCCAACTGAAGGGCACGACCCTAGTTTGGAAGCGTCTCTCTCCACCTGGCTAAACTATTTATTCAGGTACGTCGCTAATTCATTTATATGAAGTCTTTGCAATGCTTCATCAGGGTCGGTATGTTATCCTTCTTTTTTCATGAGCAGGGCCATCCTAGCACTGCTTCTGCCATCAAACTGGTCATGAGATTTCATCCTTTTTCATTCAGAGAGTTGGAAAAGTTGAAGTCCGAGAATCTGCGCCTACTGGCATACTTGTCGGTGCTTATGTCTCGACAGATCGTCCTTGAATCAAAATGGCAGAAAGCCAAGCTAGCTTTGTTCGATCGAGATAATGTTTTTCAGCATCTTACAGTCACTCATCAAGAGCTTCAAGAGAGGGCGGCTCAAGCCGAAACAGAGAGGGTAGTTGGTCGAGGATAGGTGCAAACGTAAGAAGCTTCTCAAGCACGACTCCGAGTCCATAAAAACCGGTTGTGACTACGTTGGGCCGCTGATCAAGTGCAGCCAACATCATCAAAGACATCGCCATTTTAAAGACTCAGGCAGATACCCTCCAAGAGGTTCATAAGGGCAGTATTATAGATATTTCTTCAACCCAGTTAGATGTCGATGTGGATGTGGCAGCCACCAAGATAGATTTTGATGACCTTCGTGAAAAGAGAACTTTTTCTTCTGATGCCTCAGCCAGTTACCCAAGCGATAAAGATACTTCTCCCCTTGCTTGGCATGTCATTATATTGCGGGCCTTCGTGCCCGTCTGAATGTTCTAGCCTGCATACCATTATTGTTTGCTTACTTTTGCCTGTCCTATCAGATATTGAGGCTTGCGTACCCTCTGTATGTTTCTATCTGAGCCATTGGGCTCTTTCACTCTCTGTTTTATGACGAATGGCATCTGCTTGTTTGCTTTTAGCCTTGTGTTTGTTTACACACTTTGATATGTGTTTTTCTTGCAACAATTATGCTTATGAATAGTCTGTTGGCTTTTTTATTTTTAACACTTAACCGTCAGGGCGTGACCATTATGCCCGTCTTCCGGAACTATGTTCATATTCGGGTGTTGGTTAAGTTAGGAAATTTTGACTAGTGTACGCCTCTTTTTTTGCATTTTGTGTTTGATTTCATCACTCTTAACTCAATTCGGGCATGTCACTTTCGGAATCACTTTCTGCGATAGGAATTAATCATTCGATTCACAGTAAAAGAGGGTCTTTTGATTTTGGTGCTGATGAGGAGGACGTCTCGACCTCATTTAATGGCACAAAGGTTCATGGAACCTGCACGCTCTAAGGCTGTGTCGTGTGTTCGAAGCGATTTCACGAGGTCATGCTGCCTCCGAGTTCGATTTTTCCCCGAATGTTTTGAGTTCAAAAGATATCTTGTTGACAACAATTGAGGAATAAGTGAGGATTCTTATTTAATTCTTGAAGCTTGGATAGACACTCTCATATGGATACATATGCCTTTTCGGGACTTCTACAGAATCTTTGGGTGCAAGCGTTGATTGTCGGCTGTCCCAGTCCACATGGGCATGTCTTCAAGAAAGTCTTTAATTGGCGGCCTCACTAGTTTGCCCGCTACTTCCCCCACCCCACCCCACCCCCACCCCCCTCCGATACTCGAATGCAGGTGTTAATGATTCTAGTATTGGGTCACACGTATCCGGCTACCTTTCCCTAAAATTCTAGCATCGGCTGAGTACAATACGCTTTTGGATTTTCCTCATTAAAAACCTTACCGGTAAAACCCTTTAGGGATAAAACCTCGGTCAAGAAAAAGAGTGCAACATATATCTTCGGCTCTCTTTCTAGTCGTCGAGGGATACTCTTACAGAGGCAGTCCTTGTTAGGAAGAGTAAGCAAATTAGTAAAAGATAAATGATGTAAACACCGACCATACTGTTGCCTTTTTAGAGGTAAAATCTCTTGAGGTGGCTGACGTTCCAACTATTTTTTAACTCCTTTCCGTGCTCATCTTTGATCCGGTAGGATCCCTTGCCTGCGATCCCCACTATTTAGTATGGGCCTTCCCAGTTAGGCCCTAACTTGCCCACACTAACGTCCCGTTTTGTGAGCGTGACCTTCTAAATAACGTAGTCTCCAACCTTAAAATGCCTCAAATTTGTTTTTCTATTAAAATATCTTTCAACTGTCTGTTTTTGGGCTACCATCCGTACAAGGGCCATCTCTCTGTGTTACTCTAACAGCTCCAAACTGACTGCCACTGCTTCCTTGTTGGAATCCTCCGTGGTTTGGATATATCGGATGCTAGGCTTCCCGATTTCCACAGGTATCAAGGCCTCGGCCTCAAATACCAGGGAAAATGGAGTTTCCCCGGTGATTGTTTTAGCTGTAGTTTTATATGCCCACAATACCCCAGGCAATTCCTCTGGCCACCTTCCTTTTGCGTCTTCTAACTTCTTCTTAATGTTCTGGATCAGAATTTTTTTGTTGACTCTGCTTGCCCATTTGCGCATGGATGGTATAGCGAAGAGGCTATTCGTTTTTTTTTTCAACCCTTCCAGGAACTTAGTGACCTTCGCCCCAATGAATTAAGGACCATTATCGCATGTTATTTCCATTAGCACCCCGAACCTACATATAATATGATCCCAGATGAAGTTTATCACATCCTTCTCACAGATCTTTTTGGATGCCTTCACCCCCACCCATTTCGAGAAATAGTATTTCAATACCAATAGGAATCTTACGTTCCCCACAACCCCAGTAACGGTCCCACGATATACATCCCTCATTTTAAGAAGGGCCATGAGGCTACTGCTGAATGGAGAGATTCGACAGGTTGGTGGATCATAGAAGAGTGTCGTTGTCATTTGTCACTCTTTTGAATGAAGGCTTTGGCATCTCCCTCCATCCGAGACCAGTAGTATTTAGCCCTTATCATCTTCCTGACCAGTGATTCGTATCCAGCATGATTCCCACAGCTACCTTCGTGTATTTCCTTCATTACATACTCTTTCTCTATTTGTCCCAGATATTTGGCCAGGGGCCAAGGTACGACCTGCGATACAACTCTCTTCTATGTATGCAATATCTCACAGCTTTGACTCTCACAGCCTGTGGCTTTGATATCTTCGGGGGGAGTCCCGTTTTGCAGAAAATGTACGATAGTCATTCCGCCAATCCCATGTCAAACTGGTGGTGTTTACCTCTTGTAAGATAGAGTCCAGTATAGAATGCAAGAGATGGACTATGGAGTCTACTCCTGCCCCAGTTACCCTAGTCGATGAACCCAAGATTGCTAAGGCATCAGCTTCTGTGTTTATTTCTAATGAAATTTAAGTGGATTACCATTGTCTGAACCGAGAGAGCAGCATCACGACTCTGCTCAAATACTCTCGCATCCGATCATCTTTAGCCTCGTATTTTTCGAGGATCTGGTTTATGATCAGTTGAGAGTCACTTTTCAATTACACATTCTCAGCACCGAGCCCTCAAGCTAACTCCAAACCTGCAATCGCGGCCTCATACTTGACCTCATTGTTAGTCAAAGGTAAACATATAATGTCTTGCCTGATCATAGACCCTGACGCGATAATCAAGATGATTCCCAACTCCGTGCCCTTTACGTTTGCAGCTCTGTCTGTATACAGGACCTACTCTCCCGAAGCGGCCTCGAATTCCCGAACCATTTCTTTTTTAGCACAAGACATCATGCCCGAACTGTAGTCGGCGACAAAGTCCACTAAGGCTTGTGACTTAATGGCAGATCAAGGCCGATAAGTGATATCGTATCCGCATATTTCAATTGACCAACTTGTTAACCTGTCTGAAAGCTCAGGTTTGTGCAAGATGTTCCTAAAAGGAAACATCGTTACCACGCAGACCGGATGGCATTAAAAATATAGTTTCAATTTTTGAGCCGCGACCACTAGAGCCAGGGCCAGCTTTTTAGGATGCGGATAACGAAGTTCGGCGTCGGATAAGGCCTTACTGGTATAGTAGATAGCCTATTGCGTACCTTTTTCCTCATGGACCAGCACAACACTTACCGCAGTCTCTGAAACAGCCAAATAAATCAGCAAGGGCTCCCCTACCTACGGCCTCGCGAGCAGCGGTGAATTTGATAGGTACATCATAAAGTCTTTCAGTGCCTATTGGCATTCTGGGGTTCGAAAATCCTTTTTCTTTTTCAATATGTTGAAGAACTTTTGGCAGTGCTCAGATGACCTCAATATGAGCCTCCCCAGAGAAGCTATCCTTCCAGTCAACTATTGTACCTCTCTGCCGTTATCAAGTATATTCGGTATTTGCTCGATTGCCCGAATATGGTCTAGGTTGGCCTCGATGCCTCTGTTTGACACTATGAACCCCAAGAATTTCCCGAAGCCCACTCCGAAAATGCATTTTTCTGGATTCAACTTTAAGTTTTGTTTGCGAAGGATATCGCATATTTTCTGAAATGTCTTATATGTTCCCCTATTTCGAGGGACTCAACAATTATATCACCCAAATAAATTTCCATACTTTGACCTAACTGACGTTGGAACATCTGATTAGTCAATTGATGGAAACTGGTCCCTGCATTCTTCAAGCCGAAGGGCGTGACATTATAGCAATAGGTCCTATGCTATGTGATGAACGAGGTCTTTTCCTAGTCCGCCAGGTCCAATCGAATTTGGTCGAACCCTGAGAAAATATCCAAGAAGCATAGCAACTCGTGCCTGGCCACTGAATCGACAGTTTTGTCTAAGCGAGGCATGAGGTACGAGCTCCACAGGCATGCCTTATTTAATTCTTTTAAGTCTAGATACATTTGAAACCTACTAGGATTTTTAGGGAGTACCACTACATTAGCCAGCCAGTCGGGATACTTCACCTCTCGAACTGCTTCCAACTTAATAAGGCGGGCTATATCCTCCATAACAAACTGACTATGTTCTACTGATACCAGACACCTTTTTTTCTTAATGGGTTGACACTCTAGATTTATGCTCAGCTCATAGGTAGCCAATTCCGGTAGGACACCTGCAATATCCAACCCTGACTAAGTAAAGCTACTCATGTTACTTGTTAAAAATTTAAGTAGTTTTCCCCAGAACTTTGAGTCCAGGACCGAGCCCAGGTACACCTGCTTTTTTAGATGGTCTAGACAGCAAGCGGTCAATTCGAGATCCTCTGTCATGGTCCTCCCTCGTCGGTCTATTCCGGCGTGTAAAATCCCCTTGGTATTCTGTCTTACAAATCAACCGGGGTGAGATTTCAACTTGTTCTCCCTTGAGTCCAGCAGCGGGTTTGGTATCGAGGTCGGAAATCTGTAATTGCTAGCGATCGTCATCTTCTCATTTATCTTCGGCGACCAGAGTCCTCATCTGTTGGCTGGGCTCTGAGTCTCCCTAGACTTTAACGATCCTTCATGGGGTTGGAAATTTCATGACCTAATGAAAGGTAGAGGTAACCGCCTTCCCGGCATGTAGCCAGGGCCTCCCTATCACCAAATTGAAGGGCATCTCCCCCTCGAGAACGTCTAACAAGGCCTTCGATGAAACCCTTTCTACACGAATAATCAACTCAATTTGCCCTCGAGTGGTCTCACTGGATAGGTTGAATCTGATCTAGATTTTGATCACCGGGATTACCTGTATTGTCATTTGTATCTCCTTGAGAACCTAGAGTTGCACTACATTCACGGCGCTACCTGAATCAACAAGCACACGAATAATTTTAAAGTTGGAGATTTGGAGAGATATTACCAGTACATCGACATGTGAACCCCTGAAACTTTTCCCTTTGGCATTAATGTAACAGGCCAACCCACTAGTGATATTGTTCGCTTTGGGCCTGGCCCACACAGCTTTAAAATGCCTCAGTAATAGGTAAGGCATACTTACTTATATACCTAGCACATCTCCTGTGTTTTGCCGATGTGAAACTTTCCTCCTAAGCTGGGGTGTCACCAACACCCCCTCTTATGGACTCAGCATCCTCACTGAGGTTTTCCCCACCGCATGAAATTTTCTTAAACTCAGCACTGAGGTTTGCCCTGCCTACCCGGAATTTTCCTAAACTCAGTTGAACTGTAACCCACCATCGACAAGCTGACACAGGAGTGGCTCTGATACCATTTGTAACAGCCCAGCCCACTAGGCCCAAAGTGGATAATATCACTAGTAGGCTGGGCTATTACAATCATTAAATGCGATAAGATCCTCTAGATGATCCCTCTCTTCATTCTGGAAGGGGGGAGGCTCCATGTCTCGTGGTTCTTGGGATACCTCTTCAACTATCTTTCCTTCGAAGATCACGTTGATCATGCCCAGGAGCACTAATTGTTCATGCAAAGTCCCTGCCCTTTTCTCCCGGGCGTATTTGGACTGATTTTTAAAGAATTCCTTTGGGTGTCCCTTTCGCAATAAGTCCGCTACCTCGTAGCGCAAGTATTTGCAGTCTTCAATTGAGTGTCCCCGAATGGCGTGATACTCGCACTACAACTCCATGTCCTATCAATTAGGATTGGATCGTGCTGCTACCGGAAACCTTGCCTCTTTCATGTTTTTCATTTCCATGACTAACTCCCCAACCTCCACGTTGAAATTGTAGGACGACATGCTTGGTGGGCCCGGCTCATTTGGCGACTTCATTTGTGGCATCTCTCTAGCTTTCCTTGGTTGGCCTGTCGTACCGTGTCCTGTTAGTTCTTACTTCGCCCTTTCTAGGAGTATGGGTTGTGTATGACTCATACCAATCTCTTGGGTTCATCTGTCTAGCCGGGGGAGAATTTTTGGGTCTTTCCTGCGGCTTACCCCTTATTTCAATCTGAGCATCAGCTCTAAGGTCGTCCTCTATCCTCATTTTGTCCATATATATGTTGTTCAGCTCATTCCAAGACTTGGCTGGGCACTCCCTCAGGCGTTTCTTCAATTTTCTTGATGTATTTGAACTATTAGCGTTCAAACTGACTGTGAATGCCGCAGCGGCCCCGGCCTCTGGGATAGTAGGCAACATCATCCTCTTCCGCTGAAATCTCTCCACATAGCTACGAAGCAACTCGTCCTTCCTTTGTTTTATGGTAAAGATGTTTTCCTTGTGTGTTTCAACCTTTCGAGCCCCGGCATGAGCTTTTACGAATATATCTGCAAGAGCAGCAAAAGAGTCAATAGAATTTTCAGGTAAAAGAGTATACCAAGAAAGTTCTCCCTTTATGAGTGTTTGATTGAATTTTTTTCAGCATGACTGATTCAACCTCATGTTGCTTGAGATCGTGCCCGGTGATGGCTGCTTCAAAAGTTGTTATGTGCTCTTCCAGATCTGTGGTCCCATCAAATTTGGGTATGTCCGGCATTTTTAACTTCTTTCGGATAGGCGCGGGAGCCGCTCTTAGTTTGTAAGGTATCTTTACATACTTCCTTGCTCCTGTTCCCTTCAAGATAGGGGGAGCCCCTGGCATTTGACTCATTCAGTGATGGAGCTCCTTCTCTAGCCTGGTAAGTCTTTTTAAGTCTGCATTTTGCTCGACTGGCTCCACCTCTATCTGTTTCGCGTCCACTACAAAATTCCAAGGCACTTCGATAACCCCGGGTTATTTGAAGGGTGACTGCCCGGTGTTACCCCAGATAGAGAGTTTATGAGCTTTTCCATGCGCTCCACCATCGCGCTATTTGATGCTAGGATCGTGGCCAAAGCTACTTCCGGAAAGGGTTTTTCCTCTCTGTACATCTCCTACACCCTACAGTGAAGCCGCCTTTTCCTTTTCCTAGAGTAACGCCTTTGGAAAGCATTTCCCTACTCTCTGCCGAATGGTTAAGATAGTTCTTCTCAGTAGGGATCTTGTTGTGAGCCTTCACCGGGTGGTGCTATCTCCTCTCTTTCTTCTTGACCATCTAACTCCGGGTTGTTTTCCCTGTTAGAGTTCTGTCATTCCATTGGTCGTGAACCCTGTGGGTCTCTTGTTTTGATTGGAACATTACTCTCTGATGTGCTACTAGTTGATTCGGGCATGACCAGGCATTTTCTAATGGAACGGCTCTAAACAAGTGCGAGTTTAAGAGTTTCTACCACGAATCAGGACAATACCACAGCTGTCTATCCCCACAGACGGCGCCAAACTATTTTCTGGTGTAAACAGATTAAATCAGGAAATTAGTTAGAGATTTATTTTTACAGGGTTTGAAGACAAGTGGGTCGTATCTGATCCTGGAAACTCTTTTATGAGTCCAGTTTAGTTGAGTGACAGTGAGTGCGGTTAAAGCACAATGCAAGATAAAAGCATGAAATGATTCAAGACAGTATATATAAAATAATGGAGGTTCTTGCGTATATTGCTTGGAAAGAAATGAGAGCTACTAGGGTTACAAAGTGTGAGCAAGGTCCACTTCCTTCCGTCCTAAGCTATCCTTATATAAGCCAAAGTCGGACTTTTCAAACCCTAAAGTACGGGTGATGTGACCTCTCTGTGGCTACAACGCGAATATATGATGCGGCACTCTGACCAATGTTGATAGATGCGACCTGAGTTGGTAGGAGTCGGAGCCCGCTGTAGAGACCCTCCGAGCCTTCTGAGCATCCAGTCATGCGAACTAACTCCGGGTCTGGTTCCCCGTTTCAGCCAATACAGATAACATCCGTACTTTCTGTTTCTATCTCCATTGGTTGAAGATTGCGGTCCCTGGCTATTCTTAAACTTGTTTTTCTTATTAGACTCTCATTCTACACAATTAGTCAATACGTGAAGCTACAGTACCTAGAATATTATGATTTATATATTCATGTTCATTCACCTTCTACATGGCAAGATTATATTGACGAATATTTCGTCATAAATGATAATTACGTGAATTCAATATTCATCGAATCTTCCGTGGGAACTTTTGATGTGTATTGGCTAACGGTTTTAAATAGTTTTGATCGAGCGGCCAAAATGTGGAACTTCCTTTTTAAAATTCTAGTTATTGAATTGACTCAAACAGAGTTGAAATTGTGGTAAGACCCACTGATCCCCTTGCCGTAGGATCTTTTGATGTCTCGTCACGTGTGAGACATTAAGTTATTATTGATGACACTTTGTATATGAATGGACTGTCCCGTTTTAATTAAGCAGAACCAGTTAATGCATTATGACTTGCGTGAGTTGCCTTGAAAGAAAGGAAATACTAATAATAATTATCACATTATCATGCATTAAATTTTGCTTGTTCACTAATCTCGAATATCCATCACATATGAAGATTGACTATTTAAAAGCAATTCAATCACAATTTAAATAATTATAATACCTTATGTTAAAATTCTAAAACATCTTCCAATGGACTCCCACTACTAAAAAATCTCCATTTTACCACTGAATTTCCCACTGAGAAATGTTCAGTGGGTATTTCCCACCGAATGTCAATGGGAAATATCTAAATAATAGTATTTTCACACGAAAAAATTAGAAAACTTCTCAGTGTTTCAGTGGGAACCTGTTTCCTACTATGAGTTTTCTCAGTGATCTGATTCGGTGAGAATGAAGTGCGAAAATCATATTTTATAACACAATTTTTCCACCGAATGTCGGTAGGAAAAAACCTCAATTTCTAGTAGTGTCCTGCTGTTGTTGGGATGGGGCAGAGGGGAACAAAGGCACTATTTGTTAGGGATTATCCTGAATTTCCTACCTTATTTGGATTCTACATCATAATTGTGTTTTACTCCAAAAAGGTTAACTGGGTGGAAAAGATTTTTCTTTGTAGAAAAGGATTCTTCTATATCTATCATTTTTTTTTTTTTGAGGAGAAGTTTCAAACATCTATAAATAGAATATCTTTATTCTCATACAATGCACACACACAAAGAAGAAGAAAAAAAACACAGAAAAGTATCCACAATGTAGTCATTTAGAGAGTTTTTCTTAAGGGGAGACTTATTCTCCCAAGAGCTTTTTTATATTAGTTTTATCATATATACGTCAATTAGCCAAAACCCATATCATATTATCAAAGTTTTTTTTTTTTTTTTATAGTTTTTTTCATTGTTGTTTGATTCATTGTCATTCAAGTTTGTTTTGATAGCTTCCGCAGGACGCCCTGTTATTTCGATCACAACACTACTAGTTATCAAGATAGTAACTAGGAAGATTTAACTTATGGTGAAAAAAAAGTCTCATAATTAGAAATGGTGACAAGTTTGACCAGCCAAGGTCAAACTTGTCTTAAAAATGTGATTAACTAAAATTGGGACTGAATTATAATTTTTAAAACTTATAATATTTTACAAAATACACAAAAGCCCATACACATTATACAAAAATTTCTTCCAACCCACACACATTATACAAAAACTCCTTCCAACCCACTTCCCCCCACGACCCCAACTACTTGTTCATTTTATTTCAAAAAAAAAAAAAACAGTTCCCAATTTGTCTCTGTCTCTCTCCGTTGCTGCTGCAAAAAAACGGCGACCACCATTGTTGCTGCTCGTTCCTCTCTCTCTCCATTGTTGTTGCTGCTGCTCATTTCTCTCTCTCTCTCTCTCTCTCTCTCTCTCTCTCTCTCTCTCCATTGTTGTTGCTTCTCTATTCATTCTCAGGTAAACTTTTTTTTTCACTTGGTTCAAAAGTTAGGGTTTTAAAATCAGAATATGAAAATGATGATTTTGGTTAGAGAAGATGAAGAAGAGCATGGGTTTTTCTTGAATGTTGTTTGTTTTGTTGTAGTTTCGTGTATTTGTTGCACTTGTTGTGGTTTGTGAGTTTGTAAATAGTGGTTGTGGTTGTGAAATTATGGTTTTTGGTGCTGTTTTTGTTCTTCTTCTCCTTGTTGTTTCGAAAAAAAAGGCTTGCAATTTTGTTGATGTTTTCCAACAACTGAGGTTACCTGTTGCAGCAAATTCAGCACTTGTTTGACAGTTGCAAACATCTGCTGAGGTTGCATGGTTTGGTGTATTTTGTTTAAGTTGTGAGTGAGATTTGTGATGGTTGTGTGTTTGTAGTGAAATATAGATATTTTGTAGTTAAATTTAGGTATTTTTGTTGTTGTTGTTGTTGTTGTTGTTGCAGCAAATTTAGCACTTGTTTGACAGTTGCAAACATCTGCTGAGGTTGCATGGTTAAAAAAAATCCTATTTGGTGTATTTTGTTTAAGTTGTGAGTGATATTTGTGATGGTTGTGTGTTTGTAGTGAAATATAGATGTTTTGTAGTTAAATTTAGATGTTTTTGTTGTTGTTGTTGTTGTCATGCTATGGTTTAGGAAAACTTTTGATTTTATCCAACAGCTGCTAGATAAAATCAAAACAATTGTTGAGGTTTTTGCAGCAACTGAAGCAGTTGTTGTAGCATATTAACAAGTTGTTGTAAAAAATCAAAACAGTTGCTAAGCTGTTGCTACTGTTTTTCCATTTCCAACAGATTAAGATTCTGCTGCAACAAGTAATAAGTTATTGCAACAGCTTCGTATTTTGTTGCAACATATTCTTAATCTGTTGCAACAATTGATTACTTGTCGCAACATATTCCTTTTCCTTTTTTACTTTGAATGTTGCACTAACTAATTAAAACTGCTTTTCTATCTCCTGTGTGTAGATAAATGGCTCCAGTTAAAAGAAAAGGAGAGAAACCAACTTAGGGAGAAAGTAGTAAAAGAGCTAAGGTGCAAACACCATTAGATAAACTTGTGACTGCTATTTGTCAATCAACAAATGAGGAAAGAGTTAGTGAAACTGAGGCTTCAGAAAGAGAGGAAACCCACGAAACCTCGGTTGGGCATGAAGAAGAAAGTGATAAAAATGAACAAAGTGAAGAAACTAGAGAAGAAAGTGAAAAAGATGATGAAAAATCTGCTAAAGGAGATGAAGAAAATGCTGAAGGAGATGAAGAAGAAGTAAGTGAAAAAGAAGGAGACGAAGAAGAAGGAGATAAAGGGGATGAAGGAGCTGAAGGGGATGAAGGAGGTGAAGAAGATGCAGCAACTGAAAATGGTAATGAAGAAGAAGAAGAAAAATCAACAGATCAGACCTTGACGAGTTAAGAAGAAAAAGGAAACATAATGTGGATGCCAATCTTGTTGAGTCTTCTAGCATTGCCACAGATCCCAATAGACCTTCGATTGAGGAGGTCGTCAAGAGTTTCAGCATTGAAAAATACGGCATGACAATGCCGCTGAATGGAAATAAGGATTTGTCTGGTGATTTTGTGGTTAGATCAACCATGGGAAAGGGCTTTAACACCTTCATGGGCATTCTCCGGCAGCAGGGGTTGAAGAATTTCTTTAAGGCTAGCTGCTTTGGGCTCGATTTAGATTTGCCTGAAGATACCGGTGCCCGATTTCAAATGACAATGGTTTCTGAGCTTTTGAAGCGTAAGATTATTTGTGATAGAAAGGATGAGATTTTGATCAATTACTGTGGCCTACCGGTTTGCTTTGGCATGAAAGAGTTTGCCATAGTTACCGGATTGAGATGTTATCCTTGTGAGCCTCTTCCTACTGTTGTACTAACCAAGCCAACCCGGACTCCCAAGGCAGCTAAGAAAGCAAAGGGTTCCAAAGCTAAGAATGATGTCTCTTTGGTAAACTTAGTGGGAAAGAGCTACATTCAAAAGAAATTTTTGCAAGATTTGGACTCCAAAACTTTCTCAAAAAAGCACAAGGAGGCACTGTGCTTAGTTTGGTTTGTGCACAGTGTTCTTTGGGAAAGAGACGTAAACTACAACATACCGTTTGGATTGATTAAACTTGCTGAGGACTACGATGTCTTCAACAACTATGCCTGGGATTTTCAAACCTTTAGCTTGACTGTTGAATATCTGATGAAGGATTTGAAGCCAACGGGGAAGACACAAAACCTATATGGATTCCCTTAGGCTTTCATGGTAAATTTTCTTCAATGTTTTAACTTTTCTTTTTATTTCAATCACTATTTTGATTTTTGAAGGCATCTTTTTTTCTAGGCTTGGGCATTTGAAGTCATTCCCCACCTCAGGCATCAAGTCAAGGAATACTCCGAAGAAGTTACCTATCCAAGAATTCTTAGATGGCTCACTGCTAGGAACAACACAAAATTAAGTGTTGACCTTTTCAACCCCCCCCCCCCCTAAGGAAGCTGTAAGCATTAGAACACAACAGATGACTAGTTGTTGTAACAGCTTTAATAATCTGCTGCAACAACACATGCATCTGTTGCAACAAGTTATGCATCTGTTGGACAATGTCTAACAGATAATTAACCTGTTGCAACAAGTTACCCAACAGATGAATCTGTTATAACATGCAACTAGTTTTTTACAACAGATGAGTAACCTGCTGCAATAAGTTACCCATCTGTTGGAAAATGTCCAACAAATGATAAACTTGTTGCAACAAGTTGACAATCTGTTGGACAATCTCCAACAAGTACCACAGTTGTTGCAACATATCGCTTTATTTGCTAATTTGATAACTTCTGAATCTGTTACAGTAAGTTTTTACAACAATACAATAATCTGTTGCAACAAATTACTAATCTGTTGTACAATATCCAACAGATGGTCAACCTGCTGCAACAAGTTATCCATCTGTTGGAAAAATTCCACAAGATGAAATACCCGCTGCAACAAGTTACCTATCTGTTGGTAAATTTCCAACAGATGAGCAACCTACTGCAACAAGTTACCCATCTGTTGGAAAATTTCCAACAGATGTGTAACCTTTTGCAACAACCTAATAACTTGTTTTAAATAGGTTTTGCTTTTTATGATTTACCACCATTATGATATATCTACTTTCTTGTTGTAGGTTGTGAACCCATGGCTTATCCCAACAATAAGAGAGTTGGAGGTGCCATGCCTTGTCACCTTTGTGCCCATAGAATCTGTGCCTGACAAGTTGATTGATGGGTTTAAAGGGGAATTGGCTGGAGTTACAGCCATCACTAGGGCTGATGATGTTGTAACTGGTGGTGGTGATATTGTTGTTGATGCTATTGGTGGTGCTAATGCTGTTGGTAGTGTTGTTCATCCTGTTGATGTTGTTCGTGGTGGTGGTGGTGTTGGTGATGATGTCCCAGCAGGTATGATGATGCTAATATTAGTGGATTTACTCCAGTTCCTCGATTGAGTGATTTTTTCTGATTTGGTGGTAATTTTAGTGGTGGTGGATTGAGTAGTAGAAGATTTGCTGATGTTGGTGCCGGTACTTCTAAGGTGCCCTCATGCGCTTGTGAGTGCACCACTTGCAAGGACAAAATGAATAATTTGATTAGAAAGTTGGAGGAACTGGTGCAGGCCCAAGAAGCCACAAACACTTCTATCCAGAGGTTGATATCCAAGAGGGGTATCAATCCATCCAAGAGGGGTATCAATCCATCAAAGAATTTTTCCTCACTTTATACTCCTGTTCATGTTCGGAGGAGGGGCAAAGCAATTGTCAAGGCACTTGCATCAAATAGATCAAGAAGATCTGTTGCTACTCCCAGTAAGTCAATTGAGACTCCTCTTCTTGATGTTGGGCCAAAAGTGCTAAAGAAGGTGGACATTTTCAAGCCTGTATATGCACAAAGAAAGAAAAAGGTTGAGACTGCAATCAAGTCCAAAAAGAGTGGGAGAACCATGTACTTAATGCATGAATTTGGAGCAGCAGACTTCAAGGCTTTGACAAGCATGGAAATTTGGTGGGAGGATTGGGTAAATTTCAACACTTGTATTTATCTATCTAATTCAGTATGTTATTGCAACAAGTAGATAATCTGTTGCAACAAGTTAACTAGCTGTTGCAACGATTCCTTTATTTTGTTGAATCTGCTGCACCAAGTTAACTAGTTGTTGCAACAAGTAGATAATCTGTTGAATCTGTTGCAGCAAGTAACTAACTGTTTTACTACTTTTACTTTAGTATGTAGATAAAGTCCTGCTTCTAATGCATATGAGGAAAATCAATTTCCCTGAGTACTATGATTCCACTGACATAATCCTGGACCTCAACTTTTACAACATGTCCAAGAGGTAGGCAGAATTGACAAAAGAGAGTACAGTTCCAAATGTCGTGCCTCTGAAGGTTAGACTTGCTAAATTAAAGAGGTAGGCAGAATTGACAAAAGAGAGTACAGTTACAGATAAGTCAGTTGTTGCAACAAATCTTCCAGGTTTTGAATAAATTGCAACAACTAACCCATCTGTTGCAACAAGTTTGTAATCTGTTGCAACAGATGGGTTAGTTGTTGCAACAAGTTGATAATATGTTGCACCAAGTTGGTAATATGTTGCAACAAGTGCATTATCTGTTGTAACGGATGAGTAACCTGTTTAAACAACTTACATTTAGTAAACAATAAATATCATTGGTTTTCTTTGTTTACACCTAAATATGGGTGAATCAAGTAGTTCTCATCAAATTACACCAACGATCGCTCGATTTGGGAAGTATACGCTTAGTTGATCATATGTCCTGACTCAGAATACCATCAAATTGGTTAGGAACATATAGTAAACAATAAATATCATTGGTTTTCTTTGTTTACACCTAAATATGGGTGAATCAAGTAGTTCTCATCAAATTACACCACCGATCGCTCGATTTGGGAAGTATACTCTTAGTTGATCATATGTCCTGACTCAGAATACCATCAAATTGGTTAGGAACATATAGTAAACAATAAATATCATTGGTTTTCTTTGTTTACACCTAAATATGGGTGAATCAAGTAGTTCTCATCAAATTACACCAACGATCGCTCGATTTGGGAAGTATACGCTTAGTTGATCATATGTCCTGACTCAGAATACCATCAAATTGGTTAGGAACATATAGTAAACAATAAATATCATTGGTTTTCTTTGTTTACACCTAAATATGGGTGAATCAAGTAGTTCTCATCAAATTACACCACCGATCGCTCGATTTGGGAAGTATACGCTTAGTTGATCATATGTCCTGACTCAGAATACCATCAAATTAGTTAGGAACATATAGTAAACAATAAATATCATTGGTTTTCTTTGTTTACAGCTAAATATGGGTGAATCAAGTAGTTCTCATCAAATTACACCAACGATCGCTCGATTTGGGAAGTATACGCTTAGTTGATCATATGTCCTGACTCAGAATACCATCAAATTGGTTAGGAACATATAGTAAACAATAAATATCATTGGTTTTCTTTGTTTACACCTAAATATGGGTGAATCAAGTAGTTCTCATCAAATTACACCAACGATCGCTCGATTTGGGAAGTATACGCTTAGTTGATCATATGTCCTGACTCAGAATACCATCAAATTGGTTAGGAACATATAGTAAACAATAAATATCATTGGTTTTCTTTATTTACACCTAAATATGGGTGAATCAAGTAGTTCTCATCAAATTACACCAACGATCGCTCGATTTGGGAAGTATACGCTTAGAATTTCCCATCAAATCAATGAAATTACCGTCTAATCCATTAAGGATGTTAGTAGATAAATATATTGATCACTAAATATCATTGAATCCCTTTGTTTAACACTAAATATCATTGGTTCCCTCTATTAATAATTAAACATATGTGACTTATATCCTAGTTGTTGCAGAAATTTCATGATCTGTTGCAACAATTACATACTCTGCTGCAGCAATTGCATAATCTGTTGCAGCAGTTGCATAACCTGTTGCAACAAGTACATAATCTGCTGCAGCAATTGCATAATCTGTTGCAGCAGCTGCATAACCTGTTGCAACAAGTACATAATTTGTTGCAGCAGGTAACATAGCTGTTGAACAAGTCATATCACTTGTTGGATTAAACAACTCATTCCATTTGTTGGATGAAACAAGTTAAGGACTTTCTGCAACAACTCATTCCATTTGTTGTAAAAACTCAAAACACTATAGGAACTTACTATAACAAGTCATGCCACTTGTTGGAAAACCAAGTTAAGTTAGTTGCTGCAACACGTCCGATTACTGGTTGGCGAAATCCCAACAAGTTACACAGTTGTTGCAACAGGATTTTTACTTGGTGGAAACTGTTCAGAAATTGTAAAACCACATAACATACATTGGTGATTTGAGTAAGATCAACATATCATTTAAACCAATTTTACTAACAGAAACAACATAAAAATGTCATAAAATCCAATTTCACAAACACAAACAATAGTAATTATTATTACAAGACATTGCAAATTTAACAATATGGAACAATTCGGTTTGGGCATGTAGTTTTTTTATGGCCAGCTGTTTTGCATATGGAGCATTTGTTTTTCCTCGTTGCAAGTGATTCCCCGATTCCACGCCTCCTTTTTGTCCGTCTTCTTCCCGGTTTGCTCGGATCAACATGTGGTGGAGGTATTTCTCTCTCTAAAATCTCCATAGGAACTTCCCAAGATTCTTCAGAAGGCACGGGATTCATTTCCTCACAGTATGCAATTATGTAATTCTCCACCCTGTAATATGGAGATGAGTAGTCATAAATCCGCCTTCCAAAGTCTTCACCATATTGGACTCGAAGCGCTGCCATAGCATGTGGGGAAGGTATTTTATCCAGGTCAAAAACTCTACAAGTACAAGATCTTCTTTGCAGATTGATTGTTGCAACTGAACCGTGGCCGATGATGCTGAACTTGTAGTTAGCAATTTGATGGGCCAATAACTTATTACCCAAGTTGACAAATTTTGATATATTTTTTCCATTAAGGGAACAAAGATGCTTGGTGAGTCGATGAACTCCATACGCCTCTCATGAAATTTCTCAGTAAACCTCCTGTTTATGGAATCAAATAGAGCAGTAATGGGAAATTCTCTTTCAACATTGAAAATTGAGCTCACCGACTCAGCAGCGCTTGTCGCCATAAAATTATACCTGACAAAACAAACATATTAGTATTGGAACAAGTGGCTGAGGCTCAGCTGTGTCAAAAATCACAACAAGTAACATATCTGCCACAACAAGTTACCTATTAGTTACAGCAGATATGTTACTTGTTGCAAACAGAAATGTGCAAATACCTATTTTCGAGGCAGAATGCCCTGCTCCATCTGTGGAATCCAGCACGTTCAAGATGTTTGGCGGCCCCAGGAACCAAATCTCTGATTTGATTGAAATGGTCATTGAAGACATCAATATTGTACGCTTTTGCTGCTTTATAAAATTGAGATACGACCGCCCCATTATGAAAGGTGGTTCTCAGATTTTCCCCTAGGTGCCTCATGCAAAAACCATAATGACATGTAGGGAAGACAATTGAAACCGCCTTTTTGATACTTGAATGTCTATCAGAAATTATGCACAACTCAGGGGTATCCTCTATATAGCTTCTCATTTGTTCAAAAAAATATTTGTACGAAGCATCACACTCCTTGTCCACTACACAAAATGCCATTGGAAAAATATGATTCTCCGCATCTTGTGCGACTGCTGACAACAGCACTCCTTCGTAGTTGCTCCTCAAGAATGTCCCATCGACAGCTATGACTTTTCATTTGCGCAAAACCAAGAATCCAAGCCTTATAGGCTACAAAAAAGTACTTGAACTTCCCATTTTCATCAACCTTCAACGCCGTCTTACTCCCTGGATTTGCAGAACGAAGCATATAACAGTACGCATCAAGCACCGCATACCCGTGCTCATGTGTCCCCCTTGTCAAAGCCTTTGCAATCTCCATGCCCTTCCAGACCTTCCAATAACTTACCTTACAACCCAAATCTGTACGGATTGATTGACTCGTATCTTTTGTAGATGGGCCTTTACCGTAAGGAAACCTATCTTTGAAGTATTCACCAATGACTTGCGCAGTAGCGTGTGGATTATGGCTCGTAATGTGCTCAGAACCATATGTGTGATGCTTTATGTAGGTTCTAATACAAAATCTGTCAGAACTTAAAAGCTTCACAGCCCTCAGCCACCACTTGCACTCCGGATGTACACATCTAAAGCAATACACAGTACGCGAATTAATCACCTTCTTGATTCTAAAATCTTTCTTCAAGCAAGCAAGTTTCAACCAAGTGGCTAGTGCTTATTTGTTCTTGAATGACATTTCTTTATAAAAACCTGTTTCATCATCTTGAACATGGCTAGACTGTATTGATTGTGTAGTGCCCACTGTATTGCTCACAACTTCGGGTATAGGAATCGGGTCAGCCCCACTTCCATTATCTAGGATATCCACATCCACCCCATCTAATTCATCATTTAACACATCTTGTTGGTCTTGAGATAAATTGTGGTTCTCTACCGGGCTTCTAACAACGTATACCCTTGAAATGGGCCTAGCTACATCATTCAAATAAGCATGCAAACGAACCTGATCAGTTATCTTAAATGGCAAGACCCTCTGATTTTCAAAAGAGCTATGCATGTAAGTGATGGCAAGATCTTTTGGTTCACAAGTTAATTCGCAATAGGTGATGATTAGGTTCACAAAATCATCGAACATAACATCTCTTTGGACAGTCATCGCTATCGTCTCTAACGTGTCACTACCCTTCCATCGCCAAATATATCGATTGTTCTTCTCGATCCATTCACCATGGCAATCAACCCCTATTGTTATTGAGTCCCCCATTAGTGATATTCGAGGTACTTGAAGATATTTTATTTAACAAGAAATTGGTCATGAGAGTACATACCAATCTATAACAAAATGAAACGGCTGCAGCAGTTGTTCCAACAGATTATTGACTTGTTGGAACAAGTGGACTACTTATTGCAACAGGTAATAAAATTGTTGCAACAAGTCACTAATCTGTTGGAGTCAGCTTCAGTTTTTTGGGGGGTAATGTTTCAGACTGTTGAAGATGTCCAACAAAGTATCGAGTTGTTGCAACAAGTGTTTTACTTGTTGCAACAAGTAGTACACTTGTTGCAACAAGTCAAAAATCTATTGGAAGCAGCTTCAGTTTTTTAGGTTCTGTTTCAGACAAAAACTGAAGCTGACTCCAACAGATAGTTGAGTTGTTGCAACAAGTGGAACACCTGTTGCAACAACTATACAACTTGTTGCAGCAAGTCAATAATCTGTTGGAAGCAGCTTCAGTTTTTTGGGTTATGTTTCAGACAAAAACTGAAGCTGAATCCAACAGATAGTTGAGTTGTTGCAACAGGTGTTCCACTTGTTGCCCCAACTATACAACTTGTTGTAGCAAGTCAATAATCTGTTGGAAGCAGCTTTAGTTTTTTGGGTTATGTTTCAGACAAAAACTGAAGCTGACTCCGACAGATAGTTGAGTTGTTGCAACAAGTGGAACACCTGTTGCAACAACTATACAACTTGTTGCAGCAAGTCAATAATCTGTTGGAAGCAGCTTCAGTTTTTTGGGTTTTGTTTCAGACAAAAACTGAAGCTGACTCCAACAGATCGTTGAGTTGTTACAACAAGTGGAATAACTGTTGTAACAACTCACTCGAGTTGTTACAGGTTATTTATTTAACAATTACAACAACTTCATAATCTGTTGTAGAAGTTGCAACAACCACATTATATGTTGCAAAAACTACAATAGCTACTGTAAGTTGTTGGAAAATCAGTAGATTTATACCCAGGTGAAAAATTGAAATAAAACAGCATTGTTGTACTTACCAAATGAGCGAAAAACACTTATGAAGTAATTGCCAGTGCTACACCAACAAAATCCAGTCAAAAAATTGCAAAATCGGGTGGTCACGTTTTTTTCTTTCTTGAGCAACAATGGCAGACGAAGAAAGCAGACCAATGGAATGAGTTATGAAGTAATTCCCAATGCTACACGAATGAAATCCAGTCAAAAAATTGCAAAATCAGGTGGTCTTGTTTTTTTTCTTTCTTAAGCAAAATCCAATCAAGACGAAGAAGAAGAAGAAGAAGAAGAAGAAGAAGAAGAAGAAACGAGCAGCAGAATAAGAAGAGGAAGCAAGAAGAAGAAGAAACGAAGCAAAAAAGAAGAGCAAAAAATGGTGGAAACGGTGCAGGCAAACAGAAAATTCGGCGCGTTTTTTTGGCTCTATAGGGTTTATATGGGTTGGGTCAAAGTGTTAAAAATAAAACTTGAGGGCAAAGTGTAAAAAACAAAGCTTGGGGTCAAAGTGTTAAAAATATAACTTTGGGACAAGTCAAAACTCCCTAATCACTAATCTAAAGTTTATCACCCTTACTCAATTAAAAAAACTAGAGTAACCCCAACTCAATTTTAAAACCTATTTGTCACCTATAATTAAAAGGCCCTAGTAACTAGAATATTCAAGTTTGGAAAATAAAGACGAAAGGTACTTTATTATATATCTCCAGTTCAAGTTTATTAAGATTATTATAAAATTTTCCATACATATTTCTAACTAAACAAGAGAAACGTGTAACGGAATAATTTTCCAATATGTACATAAACGTATCCCGAAGGTCTAACTTCGTTTTAAAGCAGTTACCTAATTGACTATATAAGTAACTTTAAACCAACAGTGCATATAATTTAAGCTTCTTGCGATTAGGATAGATTGTACAACAAACAGTTAAACATTTTGCAGTATTTCTTTTCCTGTTAACTTACTACTCTCTCTAATTCATTTTACGCGGACATATTTGACTGACTACGAAATTTAAGAAAAAAAAAAAAGAATTGAGACTTAATTGTGACCTTAAACATATAATGATATTTGTGTAGTTATAAAATTATGTCATGATTGTTAAAATGAAAATTTTAAAGTAAATTATTGTCAGAACTAATAAATAACGTCACATAAACAAAAAAGAGAGGATATAATATTTACAAGAACCGCAAGTCAAACAATTCCAGAAATGATGTTATGAGTCCAACGACATAAAAGCTGCAAAACAAAACACTAAATTAAGGACAAACAAATAGGTAAATTTGTGTTACACTTTAATAGTTTACTGCCGCTTTCAGAGTATTATACTTTCTCAGTAATGAGCAACTTTTTGTCTTTTGTCTAACGTCCAATTGAATAGACCTATATCAGAAAATAACCAAACTAATTAAGAATTAAACGACCCCACAATACACGCTTCCTCTTTTTCCCATTTCCTCTCAGTTAATTTCCAGGGACCTTCCCTTTCGGCTCATATGATAGTATAAACACATACCTTTTCTCTTCCCAATTCGTTGCTTTCAAGACAGATGACCATTATCCATGTGTCAAAAATACAATGGAGCTCACATACCTTTTGTTAGTTGTGCCTCTATCATTGTAAAAAAATTCTGTAACTTTCCACCAATACCATTCTTTTGTATTCTTGAAAAAAAAAACATGTTGAATGGCTTCATTAGCAAATGACCATATCAAACTCAATTAAAACAAATAAAATATCAAAATCTACCCATTATAATACCAAAAAATCAGGACAAAAAGGCACTCTTCTACTTTTGACCGGATATTTGTTTCTTGTCATTTCTCAATACAAAAAAGTTGTTGTATGCACTCGATCCAAAATTATTTGTAATGGAGATATAAAATTGGAGTTAATAAAAAATAAATTTAGAGTCGACGTAATATCATTTCAATTTCGGAAAAGGATCAAAATTACCCTTGAACTTTGGGAAATAGTTTATTCATGCCCTTCGTTATATTATAGGGTCAATTATACTCTTACCGTCATACTATGGTCCAAATATACCCTTATGTTAAACAGACTGTCACGTAGCATCATCCTAGAAGCTCAGCCCATTTTCCTCCCAAATAATTTTTTACCCATTAATTTAACCTAACCCGATCCGAATATAATATTTTCACCCAAAAGTTTACGGACCCAACCCGTACACCCCCAAAAACCGTTTCCTCCCTAAACCCAGACACACACTCTCTCTCTCTCCACACTAAATCGCCCATTCAAGTGTTGAGTCCGTATAATTTTAGTGTTGAGATTATACGATGAAGATGATGAACAGGAGGTAGAGATTTGAAAGAGTTTAACTTTTCCATTGAAGAATTGAAAAAGGGAAAAGAAAAGAGAGTATTTACAGTAAGAAAGTCAGACACAAATTAATATTTTCATAGGTAGAGATTTTTTTTTTTTTTTGTGGCGGTGAGATTAGAGAGAGAGAGTTGTTGCTGGATAGCAGTGCAGTGAATGTTGAATATTTTGTGTGTGTGAAATAAAGCTGAGGTCTTTTTTTGGTATAGTTGAATGAAACGGAGCTGTGGGTTGCAGTAATGGAGGAATCAGACAGGTGAATCGAGACCGTACAAGTAGCGTGAGTGAAGAAAAAGGTAGGTGTGGATGTTCGATGTTGAGTTGTGACTGATTGGACACTAATCCTTTTACTCGGAGACTCCTCCGTCGTCTTAGGGGCCACTGGTTGGGTCATTATAGTTTTGGTTGAAAATATTATATTCGGATCGGATTGGTTTAAATTAATGGGTAAAATATTATTTGGGGGAAAATGGGCTGGGCGTCTAGGATGATGTCACGTGACAGTCCGTTTAACATAAGGGTATATTTGGACCATAGTATGATGGTAAGGATATAATTGACCTCATAGTATGACGATAAGGGTATAATTAGCCCTATAGTATAACGAAAGGTATGAATGAACTATTTTCCAAAATTTAGGGATAATTTTGATCCTTTTCCGTTTCAATTTTAATAACCCAAAGGACAGTGAAGCACAATTGATTTTCTCTAATCAAAATTCTCTTCAATTGGTGTTCACATGATTCAATCACGTTATATTAGATCTCTAGCTAGCGATAATTTACAATAAATACTTATTCGTTCCAGGTGTTCACATCAATCCAATAAATACATGATACGTGTTCTTACAAACATAGTTGTCACTACATCATCATTTAGTTAATACACATTCTCATCATAATCACTTAATCAAGATAAATTAGTATAATTTGATGTAAACATCCGATGCGGATAAGTTTTTACTGTGCCTGATTCACTATATATCTTACTATTTGTAGAGAGATTGGCACTAATATTGTAGATACATTCTTTTTGTATGCTAGTAAAGCACAGGGACTGGTAACAGATATATTTATTATTGTTTCCAACAAAACAAATGGTTTAACAGGAAGTTTTACATAGTCAATTGTTATATCTGCAGAGAGAATTAATTGTCTCACTTTATTGTATATTTGCCTGTTGTATTAGTTCCCAGCAATCGGCAGAAACGGTGAACTCATAGTCAAGTGTATATAGAAAGACAAATATTGCAGTTTTGGTTGCATGTTTATGTCAGCCTGCACGTTAAAACTGAGATGAAATTAAAAAGAGCTCGAAAACGCACTTTTCATTTGAGGGTGTGTTTGGTAAGAAGAAAAATGTTATCTACGGAATTATTATTATTTTATTTTGGAAAATAAGTGGATATTTTACTTATTTTCTGATGTTTAGTACTAAGTAAGCAAAAAATATTATTCTAAAACTATTTTATATAATCTAGGCAAATACTATGGCGGTGCGGGTGGGGGTTGGGTGGATGCTAGGAGTGTGGGGATGGGGGCTATGGGGTAGGGGTGAGTTGAGGTCGGACGTGTTGGAGGCTGGGAAAGAAACAATTAATGTTTAATATCACTTGTGAAACTTTTTTTTCCTACTTCTATTAGGGAAGTCATGTTCTTCATTGTTAAGAAACTTGTATTCATAGAGAAAATATTTTCAAAAACTTTGATCAACCAAACATGAGAAAATTAAACATATTTTCTGAAAATTATTTTCCCTCATACCAAACACACCCTTATATGTTTGTTAAAATGATATCTTTTTCATTTAAAAATAAGGGAAAAGGGTCAAAAATATTCTTCTACTTTGTTTTAAGGGCTAAAAATATTCTTCGTTATAATTTTGGGACATTTATGCCCCTGCGGTTACGAAAGTTAACAAATATACCCTTCGTTAACAGAAATCCCCAAATTGATTCAAATAACTTGAATTCACAAAAAATAACTCACCCTCATATTTTACCTGGCCTGACCCGCCTCCTAAAATAATCCGGCAAACTCCAACACCGACCAACCACTTCTCCCATTTCCTTTCCTACCACCGACGGCAGCCGCCACATCTCCACTACCCTTCATTTTCTGTCTTTATTTTTCTGTGCTCCCTTTATTCTGGAACTTCTTGTGCATAATGGAACTCCTTTTAAAGTTTAGTTTACTGCCCAAATGCATGGGGGTATATAACTGCACGTTCTACTCCCATTCAAGGAGGATCTTCCAGGCATAACGATGTCAAGTTCTACTCTCATTCAAGTGTACAACGGAATTCACTCCATCGGGCGATTATGACGACAAATGGCATCATCTTGCATTTAGTTACGTTCTTCCAACCCTGTGCCATTAATTACAGTACATATCATATCTATATACAGAGTACAGCGAATGAAACTCAGAGACCATCAGCTAATTTTGAAGATGTAGCTTCAATCACGGTGGAGGAGATAGATTAGAGGGAAGGACCCTTTGAGGAAACACAGGTTCTGGCAATCATAAGAGCAAGTGCCCCAGATAAAGCTCCGGGCTCAAATAAGCTCAAGAATAAAGGTAGCACAGAAAATGAAGGGTAGTGGAGATGTGGCGGCAGACGGTGGTAGGAAAGGGAATGGGAGAAGTGGTTGGTCGGTGTTGGAGTTCGCCGGTGTGAAATCGAGTTATTTGAATCAATTCGGGGATTTCTGTTAAATGAAGAGTATATTTTGTTAACTTTCGTAACACCAGGGGCATAAATGACCCAAAATTGTAACGAATGATATTTTTAACCCTTAAAATAAAGTAGAGGGATATTTTTAATTTTAATCTTTTCATTTTAGACTTAATGAAATGATTTATAATCACACTAATATTTTTGATTATTTTAAATCAAAAGTTTTTTTTTTTTATTTTCAACTACATATCTTATCAAAGTGCACCACAATTTATGTGACGGAGGAAGTCATTGAAATTTGATTTAAAAGATTTTTTCTTTCTTTTCAACTACATGTGGCATGTCCAATCAAAGTGCACCAGAATTTATGTGATGGAGGGAGTCTTAGGTGTCGTTTAGCCATCAAAATTATTCACTTTTTTCCGGAAATTTTTTTTACGTTTTTTCAAAATTAGCGTTTGGTCATAAAAATTCCGAATACAACTTTCGGAATACCAAAAACTCAAAAAACTTGTTTTTCAAAAAAAATTCACTTTTTCACTTTTTTATAATTACATTTCATCAAAAACTATAATTTCAAAAACTATGGCCAAACACAACTCCAACTCCAACTTCATTTCTAAAAAAATAAGTGAATTTTTTTTTTATCTATGGACAAACGGGGCCTTATACATTGTGAACATATGGGATCCTACACTTTAAAATTCATCTCATGACCAAAGAAGTAAAAGCTAGAACAACTTTTGGATCATTTTTTCTCTAAAAAATTCAGTTCCAATCTTCTCTATATAAAGAAGTGTGAGATGATACTAATCAAACTCAATTATATTCTTATCCATTCTCTGCTTCTATATATCACTTTTTTCATGCACATTCCTTGGAGGATTTAAGAGGAGAAAGTCTTTGAGTACTCCTTGTTTAAGATTGGTAATATAATAACCCTTGTCTTTATTTTAGCTAGATTTATTTTATTTTTTCTTACACTGATCAAAATCATGCTGTAAACTGGAATGCTGGATTAGGACACACTTCCTTCATGATTTTCAAAATGACTTCTGCACTACTATGTTTTTTTCCTAATATGCTTTACTTGAGCCAAGAGTTTATCGAAAACAACCTCGTACACACCATCCTCCCCAGACTGCACTTGCGGGATTACACTGAGTATGTTGTTGATTAGGACACACAATTTTGTTCTTTTTTTGTTTAACTTCCCTATTGAAGATGTTAACAATTTGAAGGAGGTAGAGAGAATGTGGAAGCTAAAGATAGCAGAAGGGGAAGGGACATTGTTGACAACCACCAATAATCATATTGGAAGACAACATTGGGAATATGATGAAGAGGCTGGAACTACTCAAGAAAGAGCTCTTGTTGACAAAATGCGCAAAAATTTCACCAAAAACAGATTCCTTCAAAAACAAAGTGCCGACTTACTCATGCGTATGCAGGTAGGTACTCCTTAATTAAATTAGTTTGATCAATCATCATACTCTTTAATATAGTGTGATGTTGTCCGCTTTGGACCAAGTCCATACGGTTTTTCCAAAAAAGCCTCACACAGTTAAGAGTATTCAACACCTTATAAGTAACTTGCTTTTCTTTTTAACTACCAATGTGGGACTTTATTCATATACACTGAACAATCTCTCCCTTGAACTAAGTTCCACATGAACCATCACCATTCATGGGCTAATTTAGAGATTTATTGTGTCTTTCACTCACATCAACGGGTATTTATTATGGCCACCAAAGCCCACTAGTTTTTTTGTTGTGCATGCCTCTTTGAAGCTACGGGTAAAGGTAGCAAATCGACAAGTAGGCGAGCAAAGGCACTAAGTTAAGCCCTACATCATCACTTTGTCATTTTCATACTCATTTGGCCGAATCATATTGGATTGAAACAACGCAAAAATACTTTTAATATGGTGCCATATTATCGGCTTTGGACCAATAAGTCTGCACTGTTTTCCCATACAGGTTTCACACCATCAAGTGTAGTAACCTACTTTTCTTTTCAGCTAGACATATACAACACACTCCTAACATAAATAATGGTCTTTACAAATACTATTTCTTTTCATATATAAATGAAAAAGTTTATGAGTACGCAGTGGTTATAAGGTACACATGTTCATAATTTTGATGTTTTTTAATTCTTTATGTTTTTTAATTCTTTTGCCAGCTAAGAAAAGAGAATGGATGTGGACCAATTCCAGCAGGAGTGAAGTTAGATGAATCAGTAAATGCAGCTGAAGAAGTAGTAAAGACTACACTTCAAAGGGGTATAAGCTACTACTCAACAATTCAAGCACATGATGGCCATTGGCCGGCTGAATCTGCCGGCCCTTTATTCTTCCTACCCCCTCTGGTAACTACTTTTTCACTTTGTAACTATCAAAGTCATTTTCCCTCAATTGGCCATCTTTTAAAAAGACAATTAGCACTCATATGTGATATAGTTTGACTAGACATAAAGATTAAAAAATAAATAAAGACTTTTGAAATTTGTGGTCTAAAACAAGTCATAAATATTTGTGTGGCTGTAAACCATTTCATTAAGAGTAAAAGGGGAAGTTTTAAGTTAAATTATTATATAGAAATGTGTCATTCTTTTTAGGACAAACTAAAAAGAAAAGTGTATCACATAAATTGAGACACAGGGAGTAATAATTTTCTTATACTACAAACAACAATAACATACTCAGTATGATCCCACAAGTGGAGTCTAGAGAGGATGGGGTTTACACAGATCTTATTCATACCTTTATAGGGTAGCGAGGTTTCTGACAGACCCTCGGCTCAACAGCAATGTTTTCAAAATAGGTTTGAAAAATATAAGAGTAAAAAGTTATGAAATATTCTTACACTATTAGAGTAAGTTAACATGTTTTGATAAGTTATAACTTACCATATATTTAAGATTACTCCCTCCATCTCATTTTATGTGAAGGTATACTATTTGGGAGTCAAACACTTTTTTTTTTTTTACTAAAATATAATTTTCTCAAACTTCTTTTTTATATTTTGAATCATTAACTATGACATGTAGTACTTTTCGTGTAAATTTCAAATATATAAATTTATCTTTTAAAATATTAAAGAATTTATACCCGAGTTCATAGTCAAAGTTCAGTGTTTTAACTCTCGTACTCCGAACACCTTCACAAGAAATAGAGGGAGTATTAATTAATGTTATTAGATAAAGTTATTTGCAGTTATATTTTAAGTGACCTAATTGTACATATATAGAACTTACACTCATATGAAAATTTATCATATAATGTAATTTAACTTGTTATAATTATATAGGTTTACTAATTCCATTTATGATAAAACTTTTGCATATATAGTATGTCAAATAGTGTAACGTAACACGTACTTGTGCAGGTCATGGCACTGTATGTCACTGGAGACTTGAATGCGATTTTATCACCAGCCCATCAAATGGAGATTAAACGCTATGCTTACAATCATCAGGTTTTATCCTATTCTGTTTCGATATTATATGTTCCTTTTTTATAATAATTATAATTAATGTCACTAAATTTAATTTATAATACAAATTAAGACCCCCACCTCCTTGATTTTGAAATTTAAGATTTTGTGATTTTCCTTTGAAACTACGTACAATATATGCAATACTTTTTAAATATTTTTTAAAATAAATGCTTTTTATGTGGATAGAACGAAGATGGAGGTTGGGGATTTCATATAGAAGGACACAGCACAATGTTTGGGACAGTATTTAATTACGTAGCACTGAGGTTGCTAGGAGACAGAAAAGAAGATAATGCATTGGCTAAAGGGCGTAAATGGATCCTTGATCATGGTGGTGCTGTTGCTACTCCTTCTTGGGGAAAGTTTTGGCTCGCGGTATGTTATTTACTCTATATTTGTATTGATCGGAGATAGCAAATAGTATCCGTTAATGTTAATAAGGAAAAAAAAATTCTTCAGAATTATATTTTTAATAATGTAATCGTGAATAGTAATACATTTTTAGATTGAAAAGAATCGTCCAAAAGTGTTGTAGTAATATATGTGAATTGTGTTCTATTAATGATGTTGAAGTTTTATCTTCTTTAGATGTTGACAACGCTTACCAAAAAAATTTGTACGTCATTGTACGAGAGCAAGCTCGTTTACACCACCAATTTCAAAGAGATATATACTTTAAATAGGTTAATTTTAGAGTCGAGGGTTCACCTAATTCAAACTCTCAAATTTGAGGTAGTTCGTTTTGGAAAAGAATTTATTTGTATTTTAATAATTTCAGGTGCTTGGAGTATATGAATGGGATGGTTGCAATCCAATGCCACCAGAATTTTGGATACTGCCGACATTATTTCCTATTCACCCAGGTTTCTATATATCCATAAATTTTAAATAGAAAAGCTAAACATAAATGTCATAAAAATATTCCTCTGAACAAAAACAATGATTTTGTAATGCAGGAAAAATGTTGTGCTATGCTCGTTTGGTGTACATGCCCATGTCGTACTTATATGGAAAGAGATTTGTAGGAACCATAACTAGTTTGGTCCATTCTATAAGAGATGAGATCCACACTCAACCCTACCATGAAATTGATTGGAATAAAGCAAGGAATACTTGTGCTAAGGTTTATGGATTCTGTTTTTATTATTTATTTATTTATTATTACTATTATACTTTTTCTTTTATTTTTGGGTGTGGCTGATCAAAGTAAATAGTAGTACGATATTTTGGTCTCTAGTTCGAACACTAAAAATGAAAAAAAGAATCTTGGTTGGAGCACTTCCCCCTCTTAAAGAGCTATAGTCAGCGCGAATCCGAATTGGTCAACCCTCTAGCGAGTATCAAACATCGGGTGGAAAACAAAAAAACAAAAAAAAAATTACCTCCGTCTACTGAAATTAATTAAAGGTGCTTGCTAA
Source organism: Lycium barbarum (assembly GCF_019175385.1). NCBI lineage: Eukaryota > Viridiplantae > Streptophyta > Magnoliopsida > Solanales > Solanaceae > Lycium > Lycium barbarum. The sequence goes on from NC_083347.1 coordinate 31,304,162, forward strand.
AATATACAAAACAGATAAACTGATTATGTATTAAAATGTATATTGTATGAATTTTATGTATATTTTTGCAAATAATATGTATATCATATGTATATTTATACTTAATAAATATATAAAACATATGCATCTGTCTGTTATTACTTTTTAGGGTTGCCCAAAAAGATAATTGTCCTGAAAGGAATATTATAATTTCATCATTTGCAGTTCATTTGCTCGTATGAAGGAGAAGTACTTAATCGAGTATAGAAAGTTATATAAACGACCATAGTTGTACAACTTAGCCTAGACCTTACCGTTATCAAAAAAATTAGCGAACGTAATTAATTGTAAAAGCTTTAAACATTTTGTTCTTATTATGATAATAGGAGGATCTTTACTATCCACATCCACTTATACAAGATACACTTTGGGGGTTCCTTCATCACTTTGCTGAGACTGTGTTAAAGAGATGGCCCTTTATCAAGTTGAGAGAAAAGGCTTTGAATCTTGCCATGGAACATATTCACTATGAGGACGAAAATAGCAGATACATGTGCATTGGATGTGTGGAAAAGGTATGTCACTTACAATTAAATTAGCAAATAGTAATATAATTATTTTTTTTGAAAAAAAAAAAAGGGTCTATGTTCGAGGTAGGCTCAGAGTAGTCCCTTGAGTATAGTCCTGATAGTTTTGGTCCGTTAAGTTCTCTAAAAGTGAGCACTTTTGATCTCTATCAAGTACAATTATTGTACAAATTATGTCTGCTAGATTTGATGGAAACTGTGGAAAAAATATTTAGTGATAAATTATATTTGGAGGTGCAAGTTTTGCAATTGCTGCCATTATTTATTTATTTCTGGAGTCTGGTGCTATGAAGTGCAACTTCTGCTATTTTTTATTTTTCTTTTTGTGTCTAGTGCAGTTTTTTGTGTTGCGGTTTCAGGATTTGATGGAACTAAATTTTTTTATTTTTTATTTTCAAAAACAGAGTTTATTCAAATATTTGACAGAAACCAAAAGTTTTCATTTTTGGTAAACTTAAAGGACAAAAAATTGTTAAAGGGACTACTTTCAACCTATTCCAAAATATAAGGGGCTATTTTTGTAATTTTCCTTGAAATAAATAAGACACATTGCGACACTACTAGTAACTTTTTTAAAAGAAAATCACTAAGAGAGAAATGATCATTATTCATTTGGTAGGTTTTATGTCTTATGGCTTGTTGGGTGGAAGATCCAAATTCAGAAGCATATAAACGTCACCTTGCTCGCTTACCAGATTATTATTGGATATCTGAAGATGGTTTAAAATTTCAGGTTTTTCCACATATCCTTTTTTTTATCATAACATTTTATTCACAAATTTGATAGAAATTGGCAAGAATTAGTTTGCTAATTAACACTAAGTACATTGTTCCAGACCTTTGGATGTCAAACGTGGGATGCAGTTTTTTCAATCCAAGCAATCTTATCAAGCGATGTAGCTGAAGAATTTGGGCCAACCCTCAAGAAAGCAAATGATTTTCTAAAAGCATCACAGGTTCTTTCTTCATAACAGACTCAATTACTCAATATTTTTGTCAAATAACTTGGGGTAAATTAAGATGTGTCACAATTATCTAAAAAATTAATTTTGAGACTATTTTTAGGTGAGGGAGAATCCTTCTGGGGACTTCAGGAAAATGTATAGGCACAACTCTAAAGGTAGTTGGACATTTTCCATGCAAGATCATGGTTGGCAAGTCTCTGATTGTACTTCTGAAGGGTTAAAGGTAATTCCTAATTAATTTCCAACAATTTATAGTAGTTCATCTGCAACCAAAGGTATGGCCTAATAGCCAATTAGGATAAAAATCATGGGATATTGAGGTTCTAAATCTTAGTAAATGCAAAAGATATTACTCCTTCTGTTCCAATTTATGTAACATAGTTTGAATTAACAAGACACGAAATTTAAGAACGAAATGAAGACCTTTGGAATTTATGGTCTTAAACATGTAATCACATTCGTGTGTGGTTATAAAACTTGTGATGTTAAACATGCCATACTGTTTGTGTGGTTATAAAAACTTTAGTAAGAGTAATATGGAAAGTGTAAAGATAATTGTTTGTAAATTTAGTAGTGTGTCATTCTTTTTTAAGCGGAATAAAGAGAAAAGTGTGTCACATAAACTAGAACCTCTTCTTCAATTTGCCTAAATTTTAGTAGCATAATTACCCATTACATGTGCTGGTACTGTTTGTTAAAAAAAAAAGTGGTGCATATAGTAATAGAGCTTTAATTTGCTTTCCTTTTTGTTTTATCACCAATGTTAGTTTCTGACCTTGTGTGCTTGTGTTTGCAGTGTGCACTTTTATTTTCACAAATGCCTACAGAACTTGTTGGGGGGAAATTGGAGACTGAGCGCTTATATGATGCAGTAAATGTTATTTTGTCTCTGCAGGTAAAAAGAATTGTTGATTTAGTGATATTATTTAGTAAACATAATTGTTTGAACATAGTTCACAAGAGATCTAGAGTTCAGGAATAATACAACATTAATGACTGTTACTGACTTGGTAATATATTTATTTAGTTTATGATCAAGTGATTTAATGTGTCTTTGATGAAGGCTTTGGCAAGTCAATTCAACTTTCAGAAACAGCAGTTCTTGGTTTAAATTGCTGAACATATTATAACATGACTAATCTTTCTTTTAATTGTAAATGTGTCTTTTAATTGTAAATGTAGAGTGAAAATGGTGGTTTTCCAGCTTGGGAGCCTCAACGTGCCTATCGCTGGTTGGAGGTAATAAACTAAATCCCTTTTTTTTTAATATAAAATATACTGATTCTTGGTATTACTTGGATGAATTTAACATATATGCACGTCAGGTTTAAAAATTATTTTTACACAATTGGGTCATTTACAAAATAATTATAAATATATTTCTGTGATAGTATTACTAATCGATAAGTTCTCTAAGTATAGTAACTAATCTATAATCACATATTAACTTTTAAGTATCACTATATATAACTTTTAATCCTATTTAAATTCCCAAACTCATACATTTGTTACATGTGCTACTTTTAAATTTCGCATTATTGTAGGTTCTTTTTTTTTTTTTTATTTGCTATTGACTTTTATCTTCTAACGTGTCTGTATTAGAAATTTAATCCTACGGAAGTTTTCGAGGATACTCTAATTGAACGAGAGTAAGCTTTACGTCCTACTCTTAAAAATTCTGATTTGATATATATATATCTTCAATTTTGGAACATTTTTTTTATTATAAGATGTTAATGATTATGAAGGTATGTGGAATGCACTTCATCAGCAATCCAAGCTTTAGCATTGTTTAAAAAGTTATACCCTGGGCATCGAAGAAAGGAGATTGAAGTTGCAATTACTAAAGGTTTACAATACATTGAAAATACACAAAACCCTGATGGCTCTTGGTAATTATCCCAATCCAATTTCTTCTATTTTCCTATACATATATGGTATTTTCTTAAAATTAATATTTGACCTATATAAGAATGTAAAAGAAGTAGTTAAGAATTTATCACTTATCCCCTTTAATTTTTTAAAATTGATACAGTTCACCTTTAAAATTACTTTACACTATTTACAACCATACAAACCAATAGGGGCTAACTTAAAGTGTGGTCAACTGAACATCTTTCGCCGAAAAATTATACTATAGTATATAGGTTTAAATATTAATTTTTATATATACTTGACGAAATTTCTGACTGCACCGCTGCTTACAGGACGGGTTCTTGGGGAATTTGCTATACATATGGAACATGGTTTGCAGTGGATGGATTAATAGCTTGTGGAAGAACCTATACTACTTGTCATGCCCTTCAAAAAGCTTGTCAATTTTTGCTGTCAAAGCAATTGCCAGATGGTGGATGGGGTGAGAGTTATCTTTCAAATTCAAATAAGGTAACAAAGATCCTCAAGTACTTTATAATTTTCTATTTAAATTAGGTTAAGAATTATCAGGTGTCTAAACACTGCTTAAATTTTAAAAAAAAAAGTCAAACTTCTATTTATTTGTTTCTTTTTATTAAAAGTTCTTAATAAATTCCTTTGGATTATATTTCTTGCAATAGGTTTACACGAACATTGAAGGCGATCAGTCAAATTTAGTACAAACTTCATGGGCATTGTTAGCTCTCATTAACGCTGGGCAGGTTTGTATTACAAAGTGTCCTTTAGAAAAAAAAGATTATTGTGTCTTATTTTCACTCCCAAGTGAACAAAATCATAAAAGCAATGCTGTTTAATTGAGTAGTTTTTAATAGTTAATCAATGTTAAATCTCTTAATATCGGAATAGTTAATTACTTCCTGATTAACTGTCTCTATTTCTTTGATTTATTTATTTGTTCCTTAGGGGGACATTGATCCAGCACCAATAGATCGTGGAATAAGATTATTAATAAATTCACAAACAGAAGATGGTGACTATCCACAACAGGTAAGAAGCTGCTTTATAAAAATAATAATTCTTTTATCACTATATGGTTAACAGGAAGTGACAAATGTTTAATTGAACGGCATTACATGTAAAACTATTTAAATTTGAAATCGTACAATACAGTTCAAATTGTGACTTCTTAAGTCTTTAGACAGTTTCTTAAAGAAACACAATGAGTTTGTTCAAAGGGTTCTTTATGTCCAATAATGTGACTATAAATATTCGTTTTACATTCCAAGATTTGTATGTAGCAATTTTAAAGACTGAAATGACTAATGCTATTTCTATGAATTGCAGGGAATAACGGGGGCATTCATGAAGAACTGCACCTTGAACTATGCATCATACAGAAATATCTTCCCAATATGGGCTCTTGGACAATATCGCAAACTTTTTCTGATGAAACTGGAGTAGAATCCTTGATATTCATTTTCATTTAGTAATTCAATATGTATACTAAAAGAATATGTATTTTATGTTCCCTTTTTTTACCTCTCTATTTCCATCTTTGCTAAAAAGCGATGATACACTCCTCTTTCTTTCTTTTTTTTTTTTTTTTTTTTTTTTACTGCTTGACCTCGTGGAACATATATGCACTATTGCAATTTTGATGCTAAAAATAATAATTTTATGTTGAAAAGTCACGAAAATACTGGCGCAATAAGCTCAGCTTTGATACTATCGATTTTCTTTTGTTTTTTACTTTCGCCTTTGAATTCCAATACAAAACCAATACTTAACTATGTCTCAATAATATTGTAAATTGTTAGAAAAGATAAATAAATGAGACGATATGTCTCTTAATTTTAATGGGATCACAGTGAAATACTGAACTTACTAGTAAGTATCCCTTTTTGGACTACCAAAAAGGAGGAGGACAAGAACAAAAACAAAGATATAAAAAGCAGAGTATCTTGAATTGACATCAATTCAAGGAGAAGAATATAAAAGGAACTTAATGGTTTCAGAAATTTGGATCAATGATCATCACACATTACGATGAGGACTACTAAACTGAATGATCCTAATTATCACTTGACTTGGGAGCAGCATATAGATGCATGGAGTGGAGTGTTCAAGAGTCGTTTTGAGGTAAAATATAGTTGCTGGAAACAAAAAGGCCTGAATCATTCATCTACTTTTGAAGACATTACCTCAATAATAATGGAAAACCTTATTCGGGCAACTATTTGCAGAGATGAAGCTTTTTTCAGGTTCACTTCAAATTCTTCCCCACTAGTTCAACGGACGAAATTTGTCTGCAAAAAGAAAGATTCATTCCACTACTTTTAAAGGCAAAATTTAACCCACTGGACTAACGTATGAGAATCTTGAAAGACCTCAAAAAGGCCATCGAAGCAAATAATCCCAATGCTTTTAAGCAGTAATAGAATTCAAAACTTCTGCCGTAAAATTTTATGCAAATTCAAGCCCTTTTTTCTCCTTACAATCAATATTTAGGCGCTTCTTTCTCAATGCCAGTTTACTTCTTTCAGGAGTGCGAAATTGTTAAGGTAGCTAATATACAACATTTCTCATGAATTACAACTTGATCGCAGCAGTCCCTCGACCAGCTCCAGGCCCAATAAAAGCAAGCACTACGACCAATGCAGCAGCAATAATTGAAGTGGCAGACATCGGGTGGATAATTTCCTCATACAGCCAGTACACAATGTTTTCTCATTACCTAGAATTGGAAGTCCCACATAATCTTTTGAGAAGCATTTTTTTTTTTCAAGGAAAGAGTTAACAAAAGGAACTTCAGAAGCAGAAAGTCTATGCTACAGACATGGTCATTATCTGACGAGCAAGACCAGGATCTTGTTGTAAGAGCTCTCTAAGGTTATTCTCCACCTCTGCCAAGTGTTTTTCCAAATACTCTTTAGAAGTCTGTCCAACAAGCAAAATATCTATTAACATACTGACCCTTCACCAATGCATTCAGTCAATGTTCTCAGAGAATCAACAAAAGGAAAACTATTATAATCCATAGCAGTATTACTAGAAATAAAAACGGATAGATGGCAGATAATAGAGAGCTATTTACCCTCTTAAGTTAAAAGAACAGAAACATAGAGACCTGCCTTTGGTACGAAGGAAAATGCTTTCCATGAAAAACAAAAAATGTTCCGGTTTAGAGAATCATTTTTAGTGTTAGGTTGAATATAAAAGTTGATGACATGTGGTAATCATAAAATACATATGATAAGATACGTGAATAGTGTTCACGCATTCTGTATCACTGATAGATACTATAGGTTCCCCATAAGATGAACACTGACTTTTGTTGTTTTTGAACTGTAAATATGGCTATCAGCACAGCCTTTGTGCTGCAGATCTGAACTATTACCTTTTTAACATATAGATGCAAGAATACTGTTTTAAGGATTTTTTAGTATTAAAGATCAACAACCTAATGTTGACTGAGGTAAATGACAGAATGAAAATTGAGATTTTTTGTAAAGAAAAAATTCTCTGTCAACGATCAATGATAGTCATTTTATCCCTTTTGGTAGCAAACATTTTCTTTGAAGAAAATATTTTTCATAATTCAAAGTAACCAAATACTTAGAAATATTTCCATGTTATTTTAGAAAAACATTTTCCTACCAAAATCGTCTACTGTTGCGCAGTTCATTTGCATCACCTCGGATCTGATTTCAGCCCCCTCCTAAACCAATGTTTCCAAAATGCATAATTAGTTCTTTAACTTAATTATCCTTATAAAACCCAGCTTCCAATTGCACCTTGTTACTCAATCAGCTGACAAAAAGCTCACTGTAGATCCAGTACTGGCTACACATCTCAGCAAAAGGTCCATGGTGAGCTTCACAAAGCATAGTCGGTCCCAGGAACAAATAGAGGAGAGTTGCAGTAGGTTGACTGCTAGTGTAAGGATAGGGTAAGCATAATCATTCCTCTAAACACACTTGATTGAGTATGGGGAATTCATATAGCTAAACCCGACCAACTTTAGATTTGAGGCATAGTATATCAATGGTTAGAGATCCCTAACTTCTCTTCCAAAAGAAATACAGAGATTAAAGAACACTAGAAATTGGACTTTCTGATGTTTGATATTTAGGATTAAGAGCTTTTAGTAACACAAACTATTGAAAGTTGTATAGCCCCTATAGCTTTGGTTCGAAGGGAAAGTAGTATGGCACAGGATGTGTTGTAGGTGCAGCTCACAATTTCGAAACCTAGTTGTTGAATCAAGTCTAGTATATAAGTGGTAAAAAGTATACAGTGAGCTCATTGTCTTTGAAGCTGAAATAACAAATTCCCCAGTCATAAAAGAGCTATTGAAATTGGTACAGGAATCCTAAAAAACGAAACCTTCCTGATTTCAAGTATTAACAGTATTCCTTATAATTCCAGTCAAACGAATTAAAGATTAAATTTAATGTGATTTACCAGTTGTAAACATCCAGTAGAGAGTCTCATGCAGTGGTTAGGTATATTACTATAATCCTTTTTATTTTGGATGTGTAAAAGTAGGTATGCTACGAGAATCTAAGCATACTAGCGAATACATGATCTACCGTCTAGTAAAAACATACTCCCAGGTCTATTTGGTTCTCCGTAAGTTACTAGATCTCCAAGTCATATGATACACTAAATACATGAGTTGTACTGATGCATGTGTGAGTTTCTAACCCTTCCAAGTCTAGCGCATGATCCCATCTCTTGCCTTCCTCACAACCTTCCTTTTACCTCCTCGCCCTCTCTCCCCCCGTTTCTCTCCTTTGATTTCACATTATTTACTGCAATGTATCTTCACTTTTTGAAACATCCCAAAAGCCCCTCAAATAACCTACCTAATACTCGCATAGGGTTGTTTAATCACAAGGAAGGTAGTTACTCCTAGTCTGCTTTATCACAGGATCTCAACAATTATTCAGCAATGAGACGGTTTCACTTCATGGAATTTCCTTACTTGCTGTTGCTGAACAGCTGAAGAGACCAAATTAAGGCCATTTCAAAGTCAAAGGAAACTATTATTCTTTCTTAGTCATGTTGAAACCAGAGCCCCTTGTAGCAAAATGAACAGAACTCATTTGACGCAGGACTACTTCTGGGAAAAAGAAGCACTTACAGCAATGAAGCATCGTAAAGGTTGGAGAGGAGTGAAAAGTGCTGGTTATGGTGTTCCGACAAAAATAATCAAGGAAATGCTTGGTTTGGGGGCTTGTAATCCTTTAATTTCTTCTTCCTGTTCTTTTACACACTAAATAGAGTGGAATGATGCTGAGGATCATATAGCAAACTCAAACCAGTTTAGAAATTATGTAGTTGTTGCTGTGGTGTTGATGTACCAACTATAGTTAAGTAAAGGTGGCAACTACAGTTCGTTCAACAGCATGGAAGCATTTCGTTTCTCCCAAGGGACCATATGCTAAACATTGAGACTAGAAATGTGTGAACAGTAGGTAAATGAAAAGTAAGGAAAAGGCAAGATACAGAAAAAGCAGCAAGTCTGCAGAACTAAAGGAAGAAAATTGATGTCCAGTAATGAGGTTTAAGATATAGAGTGGACCTTTTCTATTTCCATTTTTCCCCACATGATTTAGTTCAGACTTTTTATTGGTGGCTGCTTTCTGAGGGGAGTTCTCTTTAATAATGTAAGTGAATGACCGTATTCTCGAAAGGAAGAAAAACGAATAATGTTCTTTCACCATAGGAACATTTTTTGATTGATGAGTTTACAGGAAAACATCAAAATTTATTTAACTAAGACTATCAGAAAAAACCATTAACCTTAGGCCTAAGACCAAAAATTCAAACTTGAAAACTTTACAAACTTGAGACATCTCTATTTATTTACAATATTGATTCTGTAACTTAGAAGTAAACTATAATTATGCAGAAGTCAGGCCTGGTTAGAAAGCAACTAACAAAATGCTGAAGTGAGAAAGGAATGTGAGAATACACCTGCAAATTGGCAATTGCAGTTTCACTATCCTTGAGTTTTTGCTCTTGCTCATTCATTAACAGAGTCTTTGGCTCCAAGATAAACCTGAACATAAAAGATTGTTCAGAGTGAGATAGGTACAAAAGCAGAGAAACTTGAGAACTCCAGGACAACAATGTATATGATCCACGTCTCCTTTTCCTTTTTTCGGATGACAGCAGGACATGATAGACGTCAGTTCAAAACTTACGTTCTTCCTGCAACAAAAGATATAAAGAAAAAATGGAACACCACATTATTAGAACTGTGTTCAAATTTAATTTAAGAAGAGATATCTGAAGAATAACAAATTATCAATCATTCAATCAACTAAATCTTAATCCCAAACTGTTAGGGGTCGACTATATAAGATCTTCTCCACCGTATTTGAGGCTAAATCATTCCAACATTAAATAAATTTTCTTTCAAGGTAGTCATCTAAATATTGTCTTTTCAGGAAAATATGAATTCTTCAAAATTAGTGTTTCTTCTCTATTCGTTTTAACTAAAGGCTTTCTGATTGTCACACTTACCCTACAGTGATATAAAATACCTAACCCACCAAAAATACGCATGCTGAATATTGAACCTAATAAAATTTAACAAAATAAATCTTAATCCCCGCTAGTTGGTAACATATTTATGGATCTTTTACTTCCATCGTGTTTAGTTCTAAACTAAATCTGCATTGATTTCAAGAAATTGTATGTATTTTGGAACAACTTCCTTCCATTTGATCCTTATGTCACGACCTTTTAAGCACCTTCAATCATCGTAGTGTCACATTTATGGACCAATGCATGTAGACGTCTACATAAGAATTAGCCAAACCAACCTCTCATCTTACCTCTATGTGCGCTACATGCTTGGATGTGATAATTCTCTAATCTTGTTCAATATTGTATGACCATCGATGCATCTTAATAGATGAATTTCTACCACGTTCCTCGTGCAGATATAGTGGGTTTAGAGGACCCATATCCACTTTTTTGTAACATTGTTGGTCTTACAACTGTTCTATAGAACTATGTTTGATACAAGCCGAGCTTCATCAAGAACATACACACCAAGCCAAGCTAGGGATCACTACTTTGGAGGTTTGGAGGATGCTTGGAATGAAGACTTGAGACTCGAGAGTGTGCTAAAGTGGAAGTACAAGACTCCACTTGGAAGAAAGGAGAAGGTAGCTATGTATGCAAAAGAGGCTATTCCATAAAAACAAGCCATCATATTTTAAAGGAAGACCAAAAAGGCCCTTACTTCATTAAGGGTAGCTAGCCTAGTCTTCCTTTACTATCCTAGCTAGTATAAATAGTAGACTTGTTATTTACCTTAGTAGACTATTTTGATGAATGATAGTTTGATACTCTATTGAGAGTTTGAGTGTTTGAGGGCTTATGGAAGCCATTGATTGAACATTTTGGTTTTTTGAGAGGATTGGTTGCTTGGGACATTAGTTCCCTTGAGGTCATCCTAAGAGAATATGTGCTTGGGTGTATGTAATTTCAAGGTCTCAGCTAATCTAGAGCTTTGGTTGCCAAATTGAGTCTTCCATTGTGTCATCTATCTATCCCTTTCTTTTCCTTGTTATTTTCTTGCCTTTTCATTTCCTTTATTGTATCAATGTTTTCCCAATTTGTTATATTTTTATCAAATCTCCGTTAACCACAACCACATACAATGTGATTTTTAAGAGAACACCAGTTCTTCTAAGTACTATTAAAGCTGATTCTTTTATTTAGATGGAAACTACTAATTTGCTACTGAATTTAATTAATGTTCTTGACGTGTCAAGCAGTAAGAAGCTACGAAAAAAAAATGAAATACACCGACCATTGTGAACCCCTTCATTTGCTTCAGTTATTTGCTTGATGCACAAAGTGAGAATAGAACAGAAAGAACAAAATCTTCAGACAATCAGATAAAATCATCAAAACTAGCTTATGACTAGATAACCAATTCAAACCAGCTTATATTTTCTTTTCTTTTTTTTCTTTTTCGAGCTTACCTATGGCTTTGTATGTATTAGTATCTTCAGACAGCTGCTTCAATTCCTCCAATGTCAAATAAGCACGCTTCTTTTCCGTTTCTTTGTTTCGAATCTGTGTTTGAACCTACAACCCAAAACAACTCTTCACCTTAGATCACAACAATACATTAATATCTCAATCAAGCAGTTCCAATTATGCCCAATCTTAGTTTCTTTCAGATTTTATTCAACTCTTAAGCATTTCTTTTCCCATTTCATTTTCTTTAGGATACAAATCTCCTTTTTTCAATTTCCTTGTACTTATTTCTTCTAAATAACAATTTATCAATTATTAATCTCGAGCATGTGTGATTTGTGGCATGCTCACTCGAGACCAAAAAAGGGAAATTTTCAAAAATATATCGCCACGTTGCCATATTTTCGGTTTATATAACATTATACCTGGGGGAAAGCAATATATATAATGTATCAACCTTGCATAATAGTGTATATAAGGTGTTTGTACACAAATATGGGCTAAAGAATGTAAATATTTTCTCCAAGTAAACATAGAGAGTAACTTTCCCCAAAAAAAAAAAAAAAAAATGATACAAATCTGAAGGAGCAGAAAATCAGGAAATTAATTAATTAATTTCTCGTTTAAGAAGAATAAAAACGGTTTTTTTTGTAACATGAAATCGATCTCATAGATAAAAGTTGATATTTTTCACACATGTACGGACATGAAACTGAGTAAAAGACATAGGTAAATACGAAGAAGGACTAACCTGCTTTAATTTACCGGTAGTCTCAATCATCCGACCTTGAATTTCAATAAAAGCCTGTTTAAGGAAACAAAAGCCAAATAATCAGAACAATAAAAAAATAAAAAGAGACACAAATTGTGAATTGAAAAAGAGATGATATTTACAGTTCTATTTGCGTCGTCCGCCATTTTTCAAGTCAAGATACAAAAAACGAAGCCCTAGAATATGATTTTACTTTTACTTTTTGAAGCTGAGTGAGATTTGGAAGACAAGTAGAGAAAGAGATTTACAGTAAAAGGTATGTTGATTGCTGTTACTTTGGGTTGATAACTTCCAGCCCAATGATTCTTCTGGGCCTCAATCTGTGAAAATCCCTCTTTTCAATACATCCGGGCAATTTGCAGGATTGTCCTTCGCTGGGGTGGTCTTTAATTTTCGTCCCTCAAATTGGTGGTCTATAATTTTTGTTCAATTCGCTAAAAATCTCTTAGTTTTGAGTTCGATCCACTCAGATAAAAATTTTAAAAAAAATTATAAGGTACAGTTTGAATTCGAAAAGCAGAGTTTTGAGGCAAAATTTTGCCTTAAGGCAGAGTTTTGTCTTGCGAAAATTCCTTCTTTTTTTTTACTAAGCTAGGGTTCGAACCCAGAACCTCAGGGTATTAGGCGAAGGACAAAAATTAAAGACCACCAATTTGAAGGCCAAAAATTAAAGACCACCCGAAATGAAGGCCAATCCACGCAAAAAAAAAAAAAAAAAAAAAAAAAAAAAGAACACAGCCAAACGTCTTTTTTTTGTGCGGATTTCCCTTTCAAAGGCACTGGTCTTTAATTTTTGCCCCTCAAATTGGTGGTCTTTAATTTTTCCCCTTCACCTAATATCTCGAGGTTCTGGGTTCGAACCCCAGCTTAGTAAAAGAAAAAAAAGAATTTCACAAGGCAGAGGTCCCGCAAAACTCTGCCTGAGATAGAGTTTTGAATACTGAGGCCGAACTTTGCTACGAAACTCTGTCTTGCGGATTTTTTTATTTTTTTTTAACTAAGCCGGGGTTCGAACCCTAAACCTCATGGTATTAGGCGAAGGACAAAAAATAAAGACCACCAATTTGAGGGACAAAAATTAAAAACCAATGCCTTTGAAGGGTAATCATGCAAATTACCCGCCAAACATCTCTATAATTCCTACGGAAAAGGATCAAAAATGCCCTTAAACTATGTGAAATTAAATAAAAATACCTTTCATTCATAATTTGGTCTAAAAATGCCCTTAAACTAAAAATGTCCTTAAACTATGCGAAATTAAACAACAATGCCCCTATTGTTACTTAATTGGGTCAAAAATGCTCTTTTTCTAATAAATATATTGTACTTTTCTTTTTAACCACATTTTTAATAAAAATATTATTTGTAAAGAAACATTTTCTTATTATTTTTTTTTAAATTCCTTTAACTAATAAGCAACATTTCATTTTTCGTTCCTGCCTAGCTGAAGGAGGGTAAATTAAATAAGTGGAATGTAATTCTTTTCTTCTTAATCTCGTTTTATCAATTAAAATAAAATTACGCCATATACATTTTTAATTGATGACATAGGTCATATATATAAGATACCCCATCATCCATTTTCATTAAGATAACGATAAAATTCTTTTTCCTATAAAATAGGAAATATTTTGATTTCTTAATCTTTTTTTTTTTTTAATCGAAGTAGGATAAGTATTTGTTGATATACAACAATCATGATACCATAAACAAGAAAGTTTATTACATTGCTTCAAATCACAAAAATATCTTTAAGATATCGTTGATAGAGTTATTGTTGATCCTTTTTTCATTTTAATTTTAAAATCAAGGATTATATCAACAAATGTTTATCCTACTTTAATATGGAAAGGATTAAGAAACAAAAATATTTCCTATTTTATTAGGAACAAGAATTTTATCGTTATCTAAATGAAATTAATGATAGGTTACTTCGACTTATATATATGACCTATATTATCAGTTAAAAAAGTACATAGGGTAATTTCATTTTAATTGAAAACAAGAGATTAACAACAACAACAACAACATACCCAGTGAAATCCTAGAATGGGGGGTCTGGGGAGGGTAAAGTGTACGCAGACCTTAGTTAAAGGGATTTTAAAATAAAAGAAACAAGAAAAGGTTTCTTTCAAAATATTTTTTTTCTACTAAAAAATGTGTTTAAAAAGAAAAAAATATTATGTTTATTAGGAAAAGGGAATTTGTCACGATCAAAATTACCGATCATGCGGGCACCTACCTTATTATCACTAGTAGGCGAACCCTTACCTGTTAACCCATTAATCATTAGCTAATTTCAACTTCTTTAATCATTTATTAACAGTCAATAGATAAGTGAATGAATAAATAATCTGACCAAGTCATAAATAAGAAATAATATAAGTGCGGAAGTCTTACTATTACAACCCCCAAAATCTAAAAGTCATCGTACAAGGACTCTAACCAACAATGTCTAAAGAATGAAGTATATCTCAAATATAATAACAAATAATGTCTGGAATAAAAGTAGGCATCTGGAAAGAGAGATCTTCAGGTGGCATGGCATGGATAGAAGCTCACCCTCGGATCCGATCAAACTAATTAGCTTCAAGCTAGAGATGTGGTCTGGATGAAATCTCTGGAACACAATCTGCACTCAAAAAGGGTGCAGCAAGGTAGTATCAATACAAACATTATGTACCGGTAAGCATCATAGGCCAACTAAGATTAGTTTACACATATAAGTATAAAATCAACAAGATAAACAGACAGGCACTTAATATTCAAATCCAAGTCACAGAACATCCCATAACTGAGTCTCAGCCTAAGATGAAGCTTCTAAACTACAAGTCTGTCAAGTCTCAATAATCTTACCTGATAATCACAAGTCCAAGTTCCGACCCTAGGTAGAATCACTAACCCATAATTTCACTCAGTCATTGATTATATCTATATCATAATAGTCATTCAACAAAGCATAGTATCTATATCATAATAGTCATTCAACAAAGCATAGCAAAATCAGAACTAAACGAGCATATGATAATGCAGAATAAAATGTATATGATGTGCAATGCAAAATATGATTAAATGCAGCAATACATTGCATCTGGCATAATACCTCACTCCTCAGTCACTCATCACCCGTGTACACACATGCTTTAGTGTCTTTGCCCAATAGTCATGACCTGCAGGGGACCCTTGGTGTCCATGTACCACTCGTTCGGGAACGAACCTCGGATCACGAGCTCACAACTAGGCCACATCCTTACCCCCTGTCAAATGTGCCTTTTCATTTGTGTAATAACACTGTCACATCACTCTCAAAGATCAATTTATCAAGTACCATGTATCAAATAGTATCACAAGTTCAACAAGAAGATTATATTAACAAAAAGATTATATTAACTTCTTCACTAATGTCACATCACTTTCCATCATGTATGAATGTATGAATGCATAAATGAGTGTAAACGGGGTAAAACAATGCAAACAAAATAATAATGAAGGTACAAGTCACCAAAGCCACAAGTCATATCAAGACTTAGATAAATCAGCTCAACCATGAAATGAATCATACCAACCATCTCGACCAACGTAAGGGTTTATGTCCTTCTTTACTTCCCAACATAACACGTACAACTCCCAACTAAGTGTCTTGTATCACCAAGGTGCTCCATTTTCTCATATGTCATCATCAACACCAAGTCATAATTCAATATTAATATGCGTACGAATGAGAATGTATGCCATGCACGATATCGCTATCAACAGTAAATCATAATGAAGATTTCATCTGTGTACTTTCATAAGTCTATATCACGATTCAGGTCTAAACTCATTATCATTCCTTTCTCCGAAGATGTGTGTCACAATAATAGCTAGTTGACTATAACATGTATCACAATAACAGCAATCAAGGTAACAACCTAATCATACTAACAGGGCAGCAAGCCACAATCAACATCACGAGTATACATTAACTCCTTTCTTCCCATATCACCACAAGTACACCTCTTACTCAATACATAAAGTAATGGCGACAAGCCCGCATAATCAGAAGTCATACCAACCTAGATAATATCCAACCAAACACCATGTCCGAAGACTTAATCATGCTTTCTCCTATCAATTCTACACAATATATACGTTTCACTAATCAAAGTCTAACTAAAGTAAACTGTAACCTACCTCGAATGCAGAATAGGACCCACGAACTACTCCACACTAGCCTTCTATTTTCGAAGCACCTCAGAATGGTCAAAGTCTAATAATATGATACTAAGTAAGCAACAAACCATGTATTTAAATAAGAACAACAATTTGGGGAAGAAGACCCACTTACTTCTACCCTTTTCAATGGATGAAACCATCCTTTAATGGTGACTCTTTTATAACTTCTATCTCTACAATCATTAACCTTCAATTCATGGGTTTCTAATCAATTTTACCCTTTCAAACAAATTTTAGGACAAAGTTTCCATTTTTATTAGAACCCTAAGTCTCAACATGCAATTTCAACCGTAAGAAATCAAATTCCCTTCCTAAAAAGTGATAATCTATACTCCTAGATGATTAATCAACAACAAAATCAATAACACATCAATTATTTAAGGGTTTATTAATTCTAGGGTTCTAGGATTTTCACCCACCATTGATGGACCTTAAACTAATCATGGAACTTGAAGAAGAAAGGAAAAGGAACAAATAAAGGTGGGGACTTACCCTCCAAGATGTTTTCCCAATGAATGGAATGAAGTTTGCCTCTTTCTCTCTTGAAAACTGAATTTGGGGTCTTGTGGGTAATGGTTCGGAGTTAGGATATAAAAATAGAGTTTTCTACCCCAGTCGGTCATTGCAGCGGTCACCATGTCCGCTGCGACAGTCCCGCTATGGTGACCCTGAGTCCGCTACGGCGGACCTGCTGGAACAGTCCGCACAAAAATGGTCATAACTCCCTCATACGGAGGCGAAACGCGACGATTCTTTTTGCTATAGCTTCGTAATCACGATGCGGATCTAATGGTTCAATCCTCACACAACAAAGGTCGTTTGATCAATATGGAGCCCTTTATAGCTAAAGACCTACGGCGAAAACATCGAATACGAGCACGACAAAACCCAAACCCATCTGAAACTCTTCGGAGCCTTACTAAAACTTGTGAAAAAGTTCAAAATCGTCATATTAACTTGTTGGAACTTCCAAAATATTGGCACGGGGGTCATCCTAACCTGACGTTGACCGGGGTCAACTCTAACTCGTTAACTTAACTAGCTTTTCCATCAAAATGACTCACTTTACACTCGAACCTTGCGGGAACTAAACCAATGCGTTCATTAAGTCATACCTCATACCAACGGGACTCGGGGAAGGGTCAACAAGGGTAAATGGGTCAAAATCACTATAACGATCAGGCGGTTCGTCACAACATTTTTGACCCAACTAAGTGGCAATGGGGGCCTTTTTGTTCAATTTTGCATAGTTTAAGGGCATTCTCGGACCAAACTATGAATGAAGGTCATTTTTTACCCTTTTCCACAATTCCAATACGTTATAAAAGCATTTCATTATAACAACAGAGGTATTCATTATAACGGTATACTCTTTGTAAAATTACCTCTCTATAACAGTCATACTCAAATATTATGTAATAAAATTTTGTAAGAAATATATTATGTATAAAAATAAAATTTTAAAATATTTATGGTAATCATCATTAATGTCATGCACATAGTAAGTTTCAAGTATGAATATCTATAAGCAAAAATATTATATTTCTCATAGTAATCTGATTTAGTCTTACAAAATTTCAAAATCATCTATTTTCTATATACCGATTTTGTATAAATTTGATACTTATTTCTCTAATTTTGGTAGTTGTAATTAGTCTGTTTTAAGTTTGAAATTTTGCAAGACTGAATCAGATTACTATGAGAAATTTATATATTTTTCCTTTTAGTATATGCAAACAACATAATTTTACGGTTTAAAATTTCAATTAATTTAAAATGCATATGTTCATTAGATTTTAATTCTTTATTCGTATGGTACAACGAACTAGTTATGAGTTTATTGATAATTTATTAGTCTTTTAATTTTAATTGAGAAAAATATGAAAATCAATTTAGATTTTAAAATTTAACAAGATAACATAAAAAGTACAGAAAAATATTTTTTTGCGTACTTTTGTTTATAACAGTTAAATGTGATCTAAACATCAAATGCTAGTATACATATATAACGGCACCTCACTATAGCAGCCATGAAGTTTTCAGACTAACAGTGTCATTGAGATTAGAGAGGTTTCACTGTAGTTATTTAGTAAAGGAAAAATCACACCACATAACTAAGGAAACCACTATATTACTAAACATACAAGCATTTTTCCTTATTTACCAGACATAATAAGATTTTATATTTTTTAGCAGATTTGGAAAAAAAGAAAGTGTGACCACGCAACAACAACAACAACAACATATATAGCGAAATCCCACAATGTGGGGTCTGGGGAGGGTAAAATGTACGCAGACCTTACCCCTACCTTGAAAGGTAGGGAAGCTGTTTCCAAAAGACCCTCGGCTCAAGAGAAAACATAGCAAAAGGATCATATAAGGACAAGCAATTCAAAGCAGTATGAAAATGAAAATAACAAAAGCGAAAAAGCCATGATAAAGCAGTCTGAAAAAAGTGTGACTATGCACAACCCTATATTTCGGGATTAAATTAGAAACGAAATTTGCCTCATTCATGAATTTAGGCTAAATCTAAGGGAAAAGTATATCAGATTTCAATCAAATTCAAATTTCAAGTAGCAATTGTTCTTTAACCTTGTTGTAATTTTTCTATCGAAATCTCGCCAAATCTGTTCTAACCAAGTTGAAATTTCAGAATGAACTTCGTACACTTGTTTTCAATAAGCTTCTCAACACCTAGTATAATTCAAAGTCAATATTTCAATGGATTCCATATTTGAAAATCCAGTTTGTGTTCTTCAAGCTTAGATTTTGTGAGATTTCACTAGGTATGTTATTGTTGTTGTTGTTGTTGTTCTTCAAGCTCGGTAATTCTGATTCAAAATTTTCAATTCAATCTCGCCCGGTCCCCAACCATATAGTATGCAATTTTGTATGATATTGGATAAATTATGACAGACAAACTGTAATTGACCACATGTCTGAAGAACACAATTTTTATACATATTTTATGCATACTTTATCGGAATTTATATATACTTTATCAGATTTTCTACAATTACAAGTATTTTATCAGAATCACAATATACATACAATTTATATACATATTTTATACATAAAAATTACATTTTTTTTCCAGAAACCTAACATGCATACAAAATTTATACAGAATCTATACATTCTTTTTTACATAAATCTTACATGAACTTTATAAAGAATCTATGCAGATAGCGTACATGAAATTTATACATAATTGATACAATATATACATATTGCATGAAAAATTTAAACAAATTTATTTTCTGGTGTAAGAACTTTATATATCTTAGTCCCCCCGAACTTCAAGCGATCTGACTTTTGAGAGAGCACCTTCATTGAGTTTTCTTGAGGGATTTTGGGAATTCATTTCACCGGTATATGCATAGTGATAGTGAAGCATTAACAGGGAGTTAGAAACAAAAATAGAGCACCTTAGCACCATTTGAAACACCCAAAAATAGGGCTGAAACACCATCACTTTAACAACACTTCTTTTTCATCATCTTCTCCACATTGAAATCATCCCTCGATCTAATACGCCATCGCCACAAACTCGAAGAACAAAGCCACACCTGGCCTTTTTTACTCCATCCTGTCATCCGTTATAGACCATCCACTTTCTAGCAGCTCTTTTTGCTAGGGGTGCTTATGAGTCAGTTTGGTTCGGTTTTGTGAATTGCGGTTCGATTTTCGATTTATAAATATGCTAAACCAAAACCAAACCGATAAGATATTCATTATCGGTTTTCGATTTTTGGTCCTTAACGGTTTAGTTTTTGGTTTAACCAATAAGAAAATGCTCTACTAGTTTTTTATTTTTGCTTTCTCTTGTTTTCATATGTACACTGCCTTCATGCATAAAGTCTACACAAATTACAAGACAGAAACTATAAAATGGATTGTAGCACTATTTCAAAACAAAATAAGGCCAGTTCGTAGTTCATAAACAAGGTCAACCTCATTTGTTCATTTGAGAAGTGAGGGAGAAAGGCAGAGACAGAGAGAGTTTCGTATGATAATTGAGACTTTGAGAGAATGAGAGTGCTTGTGGTAAGTAATTTAGAAATAGGTTTGTATTTATTGATTAAAATTTAAAGCCACTAATATATAATTAGGGATAAAAAGGTAATTTCAATATAAGCTTATTGGGTTATTGCTTTAACCATTAACTAAATCCTTAAAATCGGAAACCGAACCGATAACCCAATAAAAAAATTTACAAAATCATTTACAAACCGTTAACCCAATAGCCCAATATCGATAAACCATTAGCGTTTTTATTGGTTCGGTTTATCGGTTTTATCGGTTTTTGCACATCCCTACTTTTCGCGACTTTCAGCGAGGTATAGTCGGGCTTTTTCTGGTGAGGTCCTATTTAGCCCAGCAATTTCGCAATTCAGCTTCTTTCAGATTAGGATATTGGTATTAATTGGAGAAAATTAAGAAAGAAGATCGCCCATTTTTTTTTATAGGAGATCACACGACATCTATTATAGACATGATTCCCGCGTATATATTAGTTGTATAGCACGAGCCGTAACTTTTTTTACTAGGTTTGTATACATTTTGTAACAGTAATGTTGCTATTCTTGGTACACTAGAAAATGTTGTTATGATTTGATAAATATGAATCTAATTTCATATATATAGGAAATTTCGATGATCCTCTTTGTAGGTTTACACATAACACATTAATCTAAATTAATTAGATAGCGCGTAAACCATAAAAGGAGAACTTACGTGTTCTTCGTGTAGCGGAAGTTGAAGCGCGGCTGGAATACTGGCCGATGGTGGTTGTCATGATATATTGGAGCAACCCCCTAAATCACAGTCTAAACCTAATATATTGTAGAGAAGAGAAGAGCAGAAAAATACTGCAGAAGTTTTTCTTATTTTACACCGTAAGTGTTATTATATAGGAAATATTAGGCTAAGTTTAATTACCCTAATGGGCCTTAAGCACCCCTTATGGGTGGACCCAAATTTCCTACATCTCCCACTCACACATAATGGGAGTGCTCATCTAATTTGAGAAACATTTTCTCAACTCATCTCCGCAATCATTCATACAGGGAAGTAGACCGTGCGACCAGCATACTGTGAGAGCTAAGTGCTATACATCTGTTAGGAGTATATAGCCTCTCGTTAAGTGCAAACCTGCAAGTAGATCATAAAGTATGCAGTACCCCAGATCATATGAATCACATTTGATATAATCTCCAAAATCTTATATATCATTATTTCTTGTATTCACAATTGTAACTCATAAGTTATAATTGGTGCACCAGTGGATACAAATTAATGAGATTCCATCAATGATCTTCCTCTTCTCACGATCCTCTTAACATTAGGTTAACTACTTTTCTAGATATACTCTGCCAGACCGAATCTGTATACATGGTCTTTTGGAAGCACACTAAGATAGCTAACATCAAACTAAGTCTCAAGTATCTGATCCGAGTCATAAAGGGTACAGATCTTGAGCCACCATAAAGGTTGTGGGTCTCACACAACAATAAGTTGAGAATGGACTTATGTTAACCCAATTGGTCGACATTAGCACACATGGTATGAAACACATGCTACAACATTTTCTCCTTTCCCAGGGAGCGTATGTCTTTATCTCGTAAAGAATGTTGTACAGATGATATTTAGACACCATAAGTATCTAAATTTGAGTTCCTTATCTACTATATCATTTTTAACTCACATCTGGCTCAGTAAGTAGACTAGGTGAACGTTTTTCACCTTAACGACCTTATGTCATTATTTATGCGACATTCATGATTTTAAGTTGAAAGCTCTCAAATTATCCATTTGATAATTTTTCTTAAAATCCAGTCTCATCTTCACTCATCACTAAGATAAGGAGGCGGTTACCTATGTGAGAAGGTCAATCTCTTGTCTACCCGACATACTTAAAAAAACAAATAAGTAACGAATGCACATGACATTCAACATGTAAAATATGTGTGCATGTAAATCAGCTTTATTGATAATTAAAGAACATCAGTCTTGTGAACATGGGGAAATTAAACAAAATGAAGTATCTTAGAATCTACGCAAGCCTTGAGACCTAGTGTGTCTCATAAATGCATCTCTAGACAAAGACTTGGTCAATGGATCTGCTAACATATCTTTTGTAGACACATACTTCACGTTCACTACCATGCGTTTAACCATGTCTCTCGCATAGTTATACTTGATATCTATGTGTTTGGTTTTGCAATGAAACTTAGGGTCCTTGGCAGAGGAAATTGCAGCCTCACTGTCACAGTAGACTAACACTGGTTCAGCATCTTTTGTGATATCCAATAAGTGTTCCAAGAACCTTTTCAACCAAACAGCTTCTTGTGCTGCTGATGCGAGAGCCACATATTCGGCTTCCATAGTAGATAGTGATATACATGATTGTTTCTTACTACTCCATGATATGGCGCTATCACTGAGTAAGAAAACATATCCTGAGGTAGACTTCCTCTCGTCTAGATCTCCTCCATGATCAGCATCACTGTATCCAACTAATCGCAGATCTTTGTCGCCTTGGTAACAAAGTGCATAATCAGCAATTCCCTTCAGATATCTCATGATTCTCTTTACTTCTTGCCAATGTGCTAAACCTGGGTCGGTTTTATATCTATTTACCAAGCCAACTGCTTGACAGATATCAGGTCTGGTACACACCATAGCATACATTAGACTTTCGACTGCGCTTCTATAAGGAACTCGACTCATTTTTTCTTTCTCTTCAGGAGTCTTAGGACATATTTGACTACCCAAGGCATGACCTTTACTGATAGGAGTATCAACAGGGCTACTATTTTGCATATTGAATCGTTCAAGAACTTTTCTAATGTAATTCTCTTGGGAGAGATATAATAGTTTCTTTGGACGATCTCTTGAAATCTTAACTCCAAGAATATATGCAGCTTCACCCATATCTTTCATCTCAAATTGGGATGATAACCATGACTTTATCTCAGTAATGAACTCCTTATCATTTCCAGCTATAAGTATGTCATCTACATACAATGTTAAAATCACAAACTTGTTTCTTGATCTTTTGGTATAAACGCAATGGTCTTCATCCATCATGGTTAAACCATTGGATACGACAACATTCTGAAAACGTATATACCACTGCCTTGAAGATTGTTTGAGGCCATAAATAGACTTCAAAAGTCTACAAACCTTTTGTTCGTGGCCCTTTTCAATGAAACATTCAGGTTGTTCCATATAAATTTCTTCATCTAATTCTCCATTGAGAAAGGCAGTCTTTACATCCATTTGATGTAACTCAAGATCCAAGCTTGCAACTATAGCTAGAACAAGACGAACAGAGGTAAATCTAACAGCAGGCGAGAAAGTCTCGTCGTAGTCTATTCCTTTCTGATGTGTATACCCTTTTGCCACTAGTCGAGCCTTATATCTTTCAACTGTGCCATCAGCCTTGAGATTTATTTTGAGAACCCATTTGCTCCCAATAGTTTTGCGTCCCTAAGGGAGGTCAACTAGTTTTCAAAGTTTGTTGACTCTCACAGACTCCAACTCATCTTCCATTGCTTTTGTCCATTTGTCCTTAGAAGGGCATGAGAGAGCCTCTTTTACATTTTTAGGCTCATTTTCATCTTGCAGGAGCATCATAAATAATTCACCGCCTTCAATGTCAAATCGTCGGCGGGGAGTCTTTTTACGAGAACCACGTCTAGTTTGTGATTCATCATTGTTCCCATTTGGATCAATTTTGCTCCCACTCAGATCAAGAACACTTAACCTGCTCCCACTCGGAATAAGATCGGTGACCATCTTGCTCCCACTTGGAACAAGATCCATTTGGTCACTTTCATTAAGTGTAGAAGGATTACTTTCATTCGCACCTGATGATGGAAAAGGTTGTTGATGAGAAACTAATTCATCATCTCCTAAAATACTCCCACTCGAATGAAGAGATCCTTGTACGTCTTGATCCCCTAGCTCAAACAATGATAGGTCTTGACCTACCTCTCCCTTCTTAGGAAACTCATTCTCTAAGAATGTGACATCTTGTGATTCAAATTCAATTACACTTCCACTGTTTTGCTGACCTATAAACACATAACCCTTTGAGGTTTCAGAGTACCTTATAAAGATACTTTTCTTTCCTTTCGGACCCAATTTGCCATATTTGTGAGAGGAATCATGTGTATATGCAGCACAACCCCAAGGTCTTAATACACTCAGGTCAGGATGTCTTCCAGTCCATAAATCATATGGAGTGGTTGCAACTGGTTTTGAAGGCACTCGGTTAAGTACATAGGTGGCAGTAAGCAAAGCATCACCCCAAAAATTAATTGGGAGGTTGGCTTGTGCCATCATTGACCTAACCATTTCTAGGAGCGTTCTGTTTCTTCTCTCCGCAATACCATTTTGTTGTGGAGTATTTGGGATATTCAACTGATGAACTATTCCTTTTTCATCACATAACCCATTAAATTGAGTCGATAAGTATTCCCGACCACGATCAGTTCGAAGAGCTTTTATCTTCTTGTCTAATTGATTTTCCACTAAGCTCAGATAGCGTTTGAAACAACTTATTGCTTCAGATTTGTGGGAAATTAAATAGACATAACTGAAACGGGTAAAATCATCAATGAATGTAATGAAATAACTTGCTCCATGCCTAGCTCTAATATTCATAGGCCCACAGATATCATAATGGACTAATTGCAAAGGATATTCAGCTCTAGTCGCTTTACCGAAAGGTTTTCGTGCAGATTTTCCCGCTAGACAATTTTCACAAGTGGACAATTCCACATGTTCAATGCCGGCAAGCAAACCTTGTTTCGCTAGCCTTTGCATTCTTTGTTGGCCAATATGACCAAGTCTAGCATGCCATATGTTTACATCACTATCATATTTATTTGTAGAAGCAAACATAGAAAAACTAGCATTATTATTGAATGAACCATAATCCAAATCCATAATTAATAAACCTCCGGTCACATGACCAAAACCAAATAATGTTGAATCATAAGTCAACTTGAGATAAGTGTCATGAAAAAACAAGCTAAATCCTAGCCTAAGCAAAACAGAGACTGAAATAACATTCCGACGAATTGTTGGTGCATAGAGGACATCATGTAGAATTAGGTCTCGACCGCCACGCAGGACTAACTTGCATGTACCGATCCCTTCAACAGCAACTTTATTGTTGTTTCCCACATATATCCACTTTGCTCCACATGAAACTCGCCAAAATTCAACAAAAGCATTGCGCTCCCAAGCTATGTAGTCCGTTGCTCCTGAGTCTATAATCCACAAAGGATTAGATTCAGCTAGTAAAACAGAACTAGAAACACAAAGTTCACTAATTCGAATTTTATGAAATACCTTTCTAGGAGGCTCAGAGCAATCCTTAGCATAGTGACCCTTCTTGTCACAATTATAGCACTTCACTTTAGCAACATTGACACGTTTGGGACGTCTATTCTTTCCTTTTTCAGTCTTTGCTCATTTAGCAGGCTGAGCTGGCTGAGTTTGAGGTGGCCCTCTCTTCTTTCCCCAGTTCTTTCGCTTTGGATCACCTTTGTTTTTGGAGGTTGTTGCCATGTGCAACTCAGCTATTGGCTTTGCAGCCTCAAGTCATTCCTCCTCTAACTTAAGATGCCTCCGGACATCTTCCAGAGTTGTGATTCTTTCATTATGAGTCAAGTGTATCTTCATATGATCCCACGAACTAGGCAAAGAGCGTATGACAGCTTGAATTTGTTGTTCATCGGTCAACACATGACCAACATCTTTTAACTCCCCGATCATGTTTGTCATTTGCCTCAGATGCGTTTTCATTGAATGCTCTGGGCGTTTCTTGTATGAGTCAAACTTGATCGTCAAGGATCTTAGCCTTGCAGTAGAACAGGTACCAAACCTATTCTTCAAAGCAATCCAAAGTTCCATAGCCCTTTGGTGATCCTTGAACTCCCTGAGGATATCATCATCCAAGGTGCTTAGCAACGTAATGCGAGCAGTGGAGTCCTTTTTCCTCCAAGCATGATACGCTTCACGATCACACTTATGTTGAACCGTGTTGCCATCCTTAGGCTCATTCATGACATTGTTAGTGGCCTCCAGAGCCTCTTGCTCTTCCAGCACATATTGAACTTTCAAACTCCAAGTTTCATAGTTGTCACCATTGAGTTTCAACCCTTTGTTTAGCTCAGCAACAATGTTTTTCGAAGCAGTATTCATTCTTGAACACACAAAAAAATAATGAGAACCATTAAAATAATAAAAGGCAAGACACTATGTTCAACACACATACATATTATGAAACTAAGCATCAATTGACTAAGGTAATAAACACATATATTAATCATGGAGTCGAGAGTTCACTATGTTCCCAATCATCATCCAGAAATTAAAATATCATGAAAATTAGCCTAGTCAATTACCTAGCTTAGCATCTTAATCATATTTAGGCAACATAATTGTCTATCATGATTTTATAATCCCATATGGATTATCAGTTAAACAAATTAACTTTTATACGCATGCTAATAAATTCACATGAAAATCTTAATGTCAAACTAATTAACATAGTACACATGTTAAACAAATTAACAAGCAAGATTAATGTTAAACCGAGTAACATATATTTCATGTTAAATTAACATAAATTGTGTTAAACTATAACATATTATACATGCTAAAAATGTTAACATAGACTTTACCATAATGATGTTAAACTAATTAGCATTTAGCACACATCAAACAAATTAACGTGAAATTAACGTTAAACTAATTAACATTTCCAAGCATAAAAAAATAACAAATAACGTCATTGTCAAGCTAATTAGTATTTCAAGCATGTTGAGCACATCAACAAAAAAAACTAATGTTAAACAAATTAACATTTTAAGCATGCTAAACATATTTGACAAACTAATTAACATTTTTTTTTAAAAAAAATTGGGATAATAGTTAATTTCATTAAAAAATATAAATACTAAATTTATATTCTGAAAATTAAGTCCATATAGTCAATTTTCTTAATCTGGATTTAAATTATAAAATCAAAACTTTTTAAATCAGGCCATTAGCCCAAACAAATGCAGCAATGTGTAAACTGGGCCTTTAGCCCATTCACTAGTTCTGTAGCAAAAACGGAAAAAAAAAAAAAAAATTGATATGGGCTCTAAGCCCAAGTCTTCTAATGCTACCAAGAAAAAAAAACTACTCAAACCCATTAAAAAAATATCTTTTCTTTAAAAAATATGAAGATAGGGTTAGAGAAACAAGTTTCTTTGCTTTCTAATTATCTGTTGCTGCTGGGCACTTCACAAAAAAAATATAACTTTCATCTCTTCTTCTCTATGTTTCCCCGCCGCCGATGGAGCTTGGAGCACCAAGCTCCATATCAGTTTAGCCATCAGAGAAGGTAAATCTTTGCTTCTCTCTTCTCTTCTTAGTCCTTGTGGCTAGAAAAGAAAACAAATTGAAGCCTCTGCTCCTATATTTTTATTTTTATTATTTTTTTAAGACAGAAAGAGAGAAAAAAACTTGATCTTTTCTTCCTCTTTGTTTAATGCCGCCATGTTAGAGCACAAAGCTCCGTTTTCTTTTTGTTTTTTTTTTTAATTTTTATTTTGCTTCTGCCGTTAGAGAAGAGGGAAGGAAGAAGTCATTGCATCCTTTACCTTCTTATCTCCGGCACAGCCACCGTCCGTTTGATAGTGGTAGGCAGCGATCTCAGGCGGTGACGGAGCGGGTACTGATTGAGAAAACAACCCAAAAAAAAACCTTTTTTTTTTGTTTTCTTCTGAAAACTGATTTCAGAATCTATTATCGGTTAAAATCTAAATATTTAACATATTTTAAAACTTTAGTTTATATCAGTAGAAAAAAATTGATAAAGGTTCTGAGTCGAAATATATCCAGATATAAGAAAATATTAACCTGACTTAAAACGTAATTTTTAATCAGTATACTACAAAGTTTTATTATTTCCAATTGCACAGTGCAAAAAAATAAATACTTAGTTCTAGATACACACAGTAAATCAGAACAGATCTATAATTATTTGTCAGACCAGAAAACCAACCCTATGGCTCTGATACCAATGTAGGTTTACACATAACACATTAATCTAAATTAATTAGATAGCGCGTAAACCATAAAAGGAGAACTTACGTGTTCTTCGTGTAGCGGAAGCGGAAGTCGAAGCGCGGCTGGAATTACTGGCCGATGGTGGTTGTCACGATATATTGGAGCAACCCCCTACATCACAGTCTAAACCCTAATATATTGTAGAGAAGAGAAGAGCAGAAAAATACTGCAGAAGTTTTTCTTATTTTACACCGTAAGTGTTATTATATAGGAAATATTAGGCTAAGTTTAATTACCCTAATGGGCCTTAAGCACCCCCTTATGGGTGGACCCAAATTTCCTACACTCTTCTTATTTATTTGAAAATTTGACACCTTATAATAACGTTGGCCCATAATAGGCACTAAACAACCCTAGTATTTTTGTTTGGTACCCGACAACCAAACACCTTTAAAATAGGTTAATTTTCTCTCTCCATTTGGGAAGATTGTATCCCAATATCTACTTCAAAATTTTGCTTACAAGATACTCAAATTGTAGGTTCTACTTGATACGACTGTTTGAGTTATCTCTCAATCAAGGGATATCTGAAGTTGGGATTTTTTAAATTTTGGATGTACCATACAATTCATATGAGTACCTTTTTCTTAAAGTGAGATGAACGATTTTGACAATGGTAAAACGTCACGTAGTTAAGTGGCCAAATATATCCTTCGAGTGAAGAGAGTAACTTTGTGTGTGAAATGGCACAAACAAAATAACTTTTCTATTACAAAATAAAGAAAAATAATATTTTTGTACAATTTTTATTAGTTCGGTGTATCATTCGAGTAATCAACTCGAGCTTCCTCTTAGGATTAAATATTGATAATGCATATATTTTGTTCTTTTTATAATATTCTTTTATGTAGAATTATGATTTGGTTTGTGCTATTTATCATAATTCAGATAATAATTCTATAACTTATTTATCCAATAATATCTAATAATAATAAAAAAAAAAACTACACCCCGGAAATGGAATAAATTGTGATTTCCTGAAAAATGATCATTATTTTTAATAATTTTTTATTACTATTTTTTATTTTTTTTTGCTTTTAATAGTTTCTAGAATTCGTCGAATATACTTTATGAACAAACATTTTCTCCTAAATAAGCCGTAAATTTTTTAAAAAGATTCCTAAACCGCTAGAACATTTTTAAAGCACAAATACCTTGCGGTAAGAGAAAGTTTATCACCTCACTATTGAAATCTGAAGATAAGATTTTTTTATTAAAGAAAAGGACTCAACCGTGTGCTGCTGATTCGGAACGCGTGGACTATTAAGCCCTTTGTCAAATGTGAAGATCACATACATGACATAATTTACATTTACATTTATTTACACTATATAGAAGAGCCGGTTGGTGCTCATGTTTTGGTCGTCCGTTCCACTTTAATTAAAAAAAAAATTGTGGGCCCATCTCTTCTATATAATGTAAAACTAATATTTAAAAAAACATGTGGGTCCCATAATTTTAATTTTCCTAAAAAAATTGTGGGCCCCATATATATTAAACAACAACTAATATTAAAAAAATAGTGCAAATTAATAATGTAAAAAAAAAGTGCACACCATATTAAAAAATCAAACAATATTCATGTAATTTCCAAAGTATCTCATTAAGTCAATAATGATGGATTCATTGCCACGTGCGTATTCGTAGCAAACACTAATATAATAAATTTTTAAATACGGAGCACAAACTAAAATGTTATATTAATCGTGTTTTGAACAGAGTATCCCATATTGATAAAATCAAGCAATATATATATATATATATATATATATATATATATATAAAAAGTGAATCACATATTAAAAAAACAAATAATGTAAAAAAAAAGTGGAAAAAAAAATTGTGGGCCCCAACAACAACTAATATTAAAAAATAATATTGGGCACCATATTAAACACCAACCAG
Organism: Lycium barbarum; assembly: GCF_019175385.1. Classification (NCBI taxonomy): domain Eukaryota; kingdom Viridiplantae; phylum Streptophyta; class Magnoliopsida; order Solanales; family Solanaceae; genus Lycium; species Lycium barbarum. The sequence continues at coordinate 31,334,608 of NC_083347.1, forward strand.
TATTAAAAAAAAAAAAAAAAAAAAAAGTGGAACCCACCACATCCAAACTCACGGGAAAAAAAAACTGGATCCCATATTAACAAAATCAAGCAATATTAAAAAAAAAAGGTGAATCCCATATTAAAAAAAACAATGTTAAAAATTGTGGGCCCCATATATATTAAACAACAACTAATATTAAAAAAAAAAATTGGGCACCATATTAAACACCAACCAGTATTAAAAAATAAAAGAGAGAAGAAAAAAAAGTGGAACCCACCACATCCAAACTCACGGGAAAAAAAAAGTGGAATAGAATTTAATTAATTTTCCATTTTTTCCTTACTCTAATAAATGTGAAAAGAGATTAATGTCATAAAAAAATATTAAATGGAGATCAAATAATTAATAAGGTAAATTAGTGAAATTATAATTCCAATTGACGTTTCCTTGAAAAACCATGTAAAAAACAACATGACAAGTAAAATGAGTTAAACAAATATTTATTAAAAATTAAAAAATAGAAGTTCTTCATGGCCCCATATTAAACACCAACCAGTAATAAAAAAAAATTGTGGGCCCCATATTAAACACCAACAAGTATTTTTTTTAAAAAAAAGGAGAAGAAAAAAAAGTGGAACCCACCACATCCAAACTCACGGGAAAAAAAAAACTGGATCCCATATTAACAAAATCAAGCAATATTAAAAAAAAAAAGGTGAATTCCATATTAAAAAAAACAATGTTAAAAATTGTGGGCCCCATATATATTAAACAACAACTAATATTAAAAAAAAAAAATTGGGCACCATATTAAACACCAACCAGTATTAAAAAACAAAAGAGAGAAGAAAAAAAAGTGGAACCCACCACATCCAAACTCACGGGAAAAAAAAAAGTGGAATAGAATTTAATTAATTTTTCATTTTTTCCTTACTCTAATAAATGTGAAAAGAGATTAATGTCATAAAAAAATATTAAATGGAGATCAAATAATTAATAAGGTAAATTAGTGAAATTATAATTCCAATTGACGTTTCCTTGAAAAACCATGTAAAAAACAACATGACAAGTAAAATGAGTTAAACAAATATTTATTAAAAATTAAAAAATAGAAGTTCTTCATGGCCCCATATTAAACACCAACCAGTATTAAAAAAAAATTGTGGGCCCCATATTAAACACCAACAAGTATTTTTTTAAAAAAAAAGGAGAAGAAAAAAAAGTGGAACCCACCTCGTCCAAACTCACGGGAAAAAAAAAAGTAAACCCCATATTAACAAAATCAAGCAATATTAAAAAACAAAAGTGAATCCCATATTCAAAAAACAAACAATGTTAAAAAAAGTGTTTAGAAAATCAAACAATTAAATCAATAATGATGGATTCATTGCCACATGCGTATCAACCCATTAGTGGCAGCAAATGAAATTATTGTACAGCAACATACTTAAAATACTTATATATTAAAATAAGATAGAATTTAATTACTTTTTCATTTTTTCCTTACTCTAATAAATGAGATTAATGTCATAAAAGAAAAAATAATATTAAACGGAGATCAAATAATTAATAAGGTAAATTAGTGAAATTATAATTCTAATTGACGTTTCCTTAAAAAAACAGTGTAAAAAACAACATGTCAAGTAAAATGAGTTAAACAAAAAATATTTACTAAAAATTAAAAAATAGAATTTCTTCATTTAAATAGAAAATCAAATTTCTACTTTGTTTCATTTTAAACATGTAAAATTAATATAATAATTTGAATTAAAATTATCCAAATCAAAATTTGATAAAAAAAAATTATATGTATTATTTTACTATTACTGCTATATAGAAGAGCCGGTTTATAGAGACAAGATCGTCGTCCGTGTTCGGTCCTACTTTTTTATTTAAGGGCAAAAAAATCCTTTGTGGTCCCACCCACTTTTTTATTTAAGGGCAAAAAAATGACGTTTTATACTTTATATTACCAACTCTTCTAAAAAGTAGATAGAAATACTTTATTATACTTCTATTTTTCTACAAGTAAAATGAGCTAAACCGAGAATATTTACCAAAATTTAAAAAATATCATTTTTTCGTTTAAATAGAAAATGAATTTCTACTTTGTTTCGTTTTAAACATGTAAAATTAATTTAATAATTTGAATTAGAATTATCCAAATCAAAATTTGATAAAAAATAATAAGTATTTTACACCTTTAAATAATCGAATTAAAATTGAAAGTATCAACTGATGCTTAAATATTGCTATTATTTTATCTCAAAGAGAGGAAAATAGTTTTCTTTTAAACAAATTTTCTCTTTTAAAAAGTATTAATAAATTTTCATAGCAAACACGAATATAATAAAGTTTTAAATACGGAGTACAAACTACAATGTTATATTAATCGTATTTATATATATATATATATATATATATATATATATATATATATATATATATATATATATATATATATATATATTATCACTATCTAAACACAACTACATATACATAGATACACTATAATCCGAAGTGTTGGGTGCACAAGCCATCTGTTGACACCCAATTTTGTCCCGCCTCTCTGCCAAAATACCTATTTTTAAGCTTCTAATATTTTTTGAAAAAAATAAAAATATATATATTATGTTTACTAAATTATTAGCCTCTTATCAATACCGGCACTTCATTACTATATTACAGTTACTTATTATTATTATTATTATTATTATTATTATTATTATTATTATTATTATTATTATTATTATTATTGTTATTATTATTATTATTATTATTATTATTACAGTTCACAATTTTTATCATTTCAGTATTTTACCAGCTTGCGCACACGCATCGCATTTATCTTTGCATAATTAAATAATAGTATTTATCTTACTGTGGATTTTCAAAATATTATTGCACGGCTATTACAACGCCATTTTTATCTAAGCATTAATGACGACATATTCCATATTGAGCAATATTTTAACAGAAGTTATTTAAACAAGTCTCTTATTTAAATTTAGAAGCCAAACTATTTCTTGCACTCAGTCCGTATTTTGACTTACCGGATTCCAAATCAATGTCCGATTAATTTTTAATATCTTTTGGACTAGCCCATATCTTTTATCTTAATTTTTAGAACAGTCCGTGTTTTAATTCGCTATTCCATTCTTTTAATACCCGGTCTAAAATTGACCCAGTCCATAAATGGACCGGGTCTGACCCATTTATTGAAAAATAAGGGAAACCCTCATTTTCCCTTCATTTTCACTCCCTCCGCCTCTATTTCCACCCGTCGTCTCCTTTTCCCTTCTCCTTCACCTCGTCTCCGCCTCCCCCCTAAACCCTAGCGCCGCACACACCCCCCACCCTCTCTCCTTCTCTTCCTTCTCCGCTCCCCCCCTCTTTCATCGTCATCCTCCACCTCTCTCACCCTGTCTCCTCTGACTTCGCCCATACCCCCACGTTATCTCTGACACCCTCCACTACACCTCTGCCGCCCCATTTCTCTTTGTCGCCCACCCCACGCCACTGTCACCCCACCTCGTTTTGTTCCCCCCGCTCCTCTCTCTCTCTCTCTCCTTCTTCATCAGAAACCCTAAACCCACCCTATAAATAATTGTGGAGTGGAATCGATTAAGGGAGGAGGATTTTTGGGGATTCAGGAAACCCCCAAGAATTGAAACCTTAAAATCAAGAAAATCCCCTGAAAAACCATATCTTGACAGATCGAAAATCCCTTAAAAAATAAGTTTTCCTACTGGCCTAAAATCCTCTACAAAATATCAGTTGTTTTAGCAGTAACAATATCGCTGAATATCGATTCCAAAGATACTGAACATTTTATTCTCTTTCGTTTTTTTTGGATCCGAGAGGATACCAACTTCGGATTTGGTGGTGTTTCGAGGTAGATCGGAAGCTCGAAGCCTCACTTCGCTGCCTCCGAAGAAGGTAATCCCCTGTCTTTTTTATTTCGCGTGTGTACCTTGTATTTTAGTTTAAATGGTCTGTCCCTATCTGTTGATATTAATTTTAGCATCAGTTAAGCATATTCCGCTGTCAAGTTTGGGTTTAATTTGTTTCAGAAGTATGTTTAGTAGTTCTATATAGTGAGACGTGTGTACATATCAGTCTTTGTTTAGTTTGATTCTGATTAAATGTGCTTGATAGATTAGTTTAATCTTATGTTTAGCTAAGCACGTTGTGTTAGTTTGGTTAAGCTGGATTTCCTTTTAGACTAATGTGGGATTTGAAGCATGCCTATATATCTGTTTGATTATTGGAGCTTAAAGTCACTCATGATCCCCTATCTGGATACAACATGATTATTTCCTCTACAATGTGTTGTTTGAATTCAATATTGCCTTTATAGTGTTCTATTGACGATAAGTATAACCTGTAAGCCTGTGAGATAAAAAATGAATTTGCTAAGACTGAAATGATATTTATTTGCTGTGAGAGTGATCAAGACGGTTGTATGTTCCCTGTGGTTCTGTTTCAGAAGTATGAGGCCCATGATATAAATTCAGTTTCAATTTGGTTCAGCTCTAAAGTCTCAGAGAGTGTTGGAAAGACTCAAGAGATTTTGAAATACAACCTGTAAAAAATGTGAATTCGTCTGGTATTCTGGGAAACTTGTGATGTATGCTTGAAATCCTGTACTGGGCAAATATAATAGCTGTGTGAATAGTCATTTTCAATTTCTTATTCTATGCACTAAAGGTTTAATTTATGGAGTAAAAATGCCTTAGTTTAACTTGAAATACTGTTAACCCAGCCGTTTGATCTTATCGTATTTGAACTCCAGTTAACAGTTATCTAGAGTTCATGTGTTGGTCAGTGCACATCTCAGGACCTTTATTTGTTAGGCTACATGAAGAATATGTAATTCCTGCTTCTTTTATGGACCTGAATATACGAAAAGAATTGTTGTGATATGTATTGTGAACACTTCTAATTGCTTTTGTTTAAGAACTGAAAGTTGAACCTGGTTGAGATAGTTCGTACATAATTATGCCTTTTGATAGGTTCATCCAGTATAATGTTTATTTAAACCAGTATGAGTTTTGAAGCATGTTAAAGTTCTTTGAATATGTCCATAATGGAGTAAATTCAACTTGAAGTCTTTCCCCTGAAGCTAAATTTAAGCACTGGAAAATAATCTTTGCTTGAATGAAAACACATGACCTAGGGACCTCAAAACTGGAAGCTTTATTTCTAGCCTTGAGTAATCCTTCACTTGTTTCTTATGGAGGAGTGCAAACAAATTTAGAAAGAAATGCAATTATGCATGTAAGTTTAATGTTTTTTTTAGTATCTCTCATGTCAGTTACGAACTCCTAAACTACTTTAAGCACTGATATCCTAAAGGAAACGAGGCTTTCCATCGACTTGAAGTGTCGCAGGTTCATGAAGTTCTTTTTTTTTAGATATGGGAATGATCTATAGGCTGCGTATTGAAAGGCCAAATGTTGGTATCTAAAAAGAAAGAAAACAGAAATAAACAGATACTTCATTTGATGAGCTAACTTGTTGTTACGTGGCTACTATTTTTTTCTCTAACTGCCCACCATTGAATAAGCGTCACACTTAAACAAGTTTGTTAATGCATTTAAGAGTTGCTATCTTTGTGGTTGGCTGTTGTAGTTTGCCACTATATCTTGGGGTAATCTACTACTGCATTTGTTTGTCTCGATTTGATGAGTGACTGCTGCATTTCAAGGAATGATGTTGCTAAACCCTTCTACTCTCCTCCTTCCTCTTTGCTATTATGCTACTGTTACGTGATATACATGGCACATACACAATATACACAAGCTACTTATTCTTTAGTTTACATTTTATATGCTTAACGCTATTCATTGATCACATACTAATCCTCTTTTTGTTCTTTCATTTTTTTTCGCATGAACCTCACATACGAGTCCTTTGGACTCATCTCCTTCCGCATTCGCTCTTGGGCCAAAGCCCAACGGGATACCTTACCGAGTCAAACCCCATCAGACACATCAATGGATTCTGGGCCGAGGCCCAGATAGCAGCAACAGCCATAGCAGTTTAAAATACAATTGGGCCAAAGCCCAACAATGACGGGTTGCAACAGTTCAAAGAATGGGCTGAACCCATTCAATTTTATTTATTCCTCTATTTTATTCTGTTAAGCATCTAATTTGTATTGCATGGCTAACATTTTGTTTTGTTAAGTTAGATAAACCTTAGTGCAATTAGTAGGCTTAGTTTTAGTAATGGGTAGTTAGTTTAAGGAAGATTAACAATTAATTCCATAAGTTAATACTATTCTTTTTCATGTCTCATTTTTATTTAGGATAATTAATTTTCAATAGCATGAAATTCATATTTTTCTTAAGTCAAAGGAATCATGTTTTACTATCTTAGGAATCTCAAAACGTCACTAACACGCAGATAGGAACTAAAGAATATTTTGTAGACATCTTAAGGTTTCATCCAAATTATGCACACTTTAGTCAAATGTAGTTAACGAAACATAATCTCAGGTATTTCTAAAGCGCAAAGCTAATTAATACATAATTGTTAAAATTGTTTCACATAGTTATCAAAAAAAAGTATGTTACAAATTCGCATTTTTTCTTTCTATTTATATATTATATGTAAATTTTATTTCAAAGAGCATTATTATTTAAGGTCTTAGCAACATTTTATAAGTTTGGCTTAAATGGCATTTGAAGTTTCCTTTTGTGTAAACTATTATATTTTCTACAAAATCTTATTCTAAGTAGTATTTTTATTTAAAGCCATATCAACTTCTACAAGTTTTAAAATAGCATTTAAAATTCTCTTTCATGTAAATTATTATGTTTTACTTAAATCTTATCTTAAGCAACATTTTTATATTTTTATAAACCTCAGCAACATTTCTTAGTCTTTTTCTTAAAATTTCAGGCATCTTATTCAATATAATTAATTAACCTAAGTTTGGTCGGATAATCGTAAGTTAACGGATTCTAAAGGATGCCTAACCCCTTCCCTTTAGGATAATATAGAGCCCTTACCTAGAATCATATTGGTTAAGCAGACTATTAATTGAGGTTTAGTTTTAACTTTGCCTTAGTTAATCTCTAGGTGTCCTAATTCACCGTTAAATTAATTAGGTGGCGACTCCTTAAAACAAAAATAAATAGGAATCACCAATACGTCATACTCCTAAATCGACCCGGTTAAAATGGGGTGTGACAGCTTGGCGACTCCACTGGGGACTTTAGGCTTTTAACCATAACAACTTAGGTTATTAAATGATTTGTTGGATGCTTTGTTTGTTCTGCTTTATCTTGCCTATATTGTTGCTTTCTATGCTTTTAAGTTTTTTTTTATTGTTCCATTCCTTATGTGCATTTTCTATGTAATATGTATATTACTGCTTTCCTTAAATTGGCATTCCGCTCATATTTCTTCCACTCCTGGAAAACTCACACATATTCACACACTTAAAACGGCTTCGCAGTTTGCGCCCGTGCACTACTAAATTTCCCTTTAGTTGGATTAGTCTTGTGGATTTAGTCGATCGGCGGTGCAGTCGACGGCCACGGACTTTCCACTCCCAAGTTGTCCGTTTGGGAGAGCCTTGTGTCATAGAAAAACCACTCTTAGTCTACCTAGGGTAGAGCGAAACCAAAACCTTGTAAGGACATGCATCATTTTAAACCTAGGAAGCTTAATACCCTTGGTGTATTAAGTTCATTAGTCAGCCTTACCAAATGTCCAAATGAGTCTATGACTCTAAGTGACACTACTCACTATCTATGTGCATTATTTGAAGGACAAATATGTGGAATATGTGGACCTAATACTCTATAGATAAATATTTCAAGGAAACTGACATTTTGTTGCAGGTTGCCGTGGAGCATTAATTAATGCCGGAGGTTGAAGACAACCAAAGGAAATTAGTGAAGTTGAAGTATTAGATATCTTAGGTTGATTTTGAGATGTATTATTGGCATGTAATAATTTTTATTCTTGCAAAGTACTTTTAGGAGGAGTTGTGGAATAATACATAAAAGACATGTTTGTCCTTCAAATATTCGTTAGGCCTACCTCTGGCATAAAGAGGTCCCTTGCATTATAAAACGCGATGTATTATGTGCAATAATGTGTTTATATGCAATAATATGTCCTTACCGTATACTGACTCATTTTCTTTTTTTCTTTTTCTTGTTTTATCTTTTTTTAAAATTTATTTTCAAAATAAAAGGTTGACTTGTGCTAAAAGGGAACTGGCGGAGCATCCATATTTCACACGGTCTAAAGCCAAGAAATCAGATTCTGACTCATCACTAATCACCTGGTTAACTAAAAGGACTCGTTCTAAAATGGAGCAAAGTTTGATCAATGCAACCACTTCATCTGAGCCATCTCTTAGTTTACCAATCACGAGTGATCCCACATCCTCTAATGAACCAGAAACACATTTGGAGACCATTGCTCGTCTGGAGCGACGAGTTGCCGAACTAAGTCATATGGTACTTCATAACCGGTCATTTTCTCAAACACCGCCACATATGACTCCGTCCCAGGGAGTTCGTCAAACTTTGCCTGTGCCACATCCATTCCCAAATTTGGACGAATTTAACCAAGCAAATTATTTCACCACTTCTCAGCCAGTTCGTTCCGAACACCTCACTCAAAATGCTCCCTTTTTATTTACAACCACCTCTTCAAAAGCTCAATTCATACCGCCAGCACATGACACACATCAAGTTCCGCCGGTGTATACTTATACCACAGCTCCACCCATGACACAAATCCAGGGACAATGTCGCACAGATGTTGATCATTATGTCGAAGTTGAAAATGAGGCACGGTCAATTAATGATGAAATGATAAATAGAAAGCTCAAAAGTTTGGAGGATGCCATGAGAAGTTTGCGTGGACTTGGTAGTAACCAAAGCGTGAGATATGAAGAATTATGTGCATTTCCTGAGGTAGAATTGCCACCAGGTTACAAGATTCCAAAATTTGAGAAGTTTGATGGGTCGGGGAACCCTTTCTTCCATTTGAAGGTCTATTGTGAAAAGTTGATTGGTGTGGGGAAGAATGAAGGGATAAGAGTCAAACTATTCAATCAGAGTTTGAGTGGAAAAGCCTTGGAGTGGTATTCTAAGCAAGATACAACCAAATGGCGTACTTGGGATGATTTGGCAAATGCTTTTGTGGATCACTACAAGTTTCATGTTGAGATCGCTCCTGACAGAATCTCAATTACAAAGTTGAAGAAGAAGTTCACCGAATCATTTCGAGAATATGCTATACGGTGGAGGGAAGAAGCATCTAGGGTACACCCACCCATGGAGGAGACAGAAATGGTTACTTTCTTCATTCAAGCACTAGAACCGGAATACTATGAACGTTTGGTGACAATGAGTGGAAAAACTTTTGCAGAAGTGATCAAAGCTGGGGACATGATCGAAGATGGCATTAAGACAGGGAGAATAACAAGTCTAGCAGCTTTGCAGTCTACCAGTAGGGCTATACAAACTGGTACTCTCGGAAATGGAAAGAAAAAAGAGAAAGAAGCAGCATCGGTGATGGCCTTGGGAAACACATCATACCGCCATCAACGCCCACCGCGATACCAGCCTAACGCTCACCACTCACAATATTTCCAATATTCTCCACATCCCTACGACCAAGCTTTGTCATCTTACCAACCTCAATCACCACAAATATCCTACCCTGTTTACAACACACAACCAGCATATCGAGCTCCACGACCACCAACATATCCAGCTCCACCATCACAACCTCATCATCCAAACAATGCATCCGCACCTCGCCCAAATAAACCGTTCCGCAATTTCACACCATTGGGAGAACCACTGAGCGTTGTTTTCGAAAGACTGCAAGCTTCAGGCTTAGTATATCCCGTGGAAGGTAGAATTCCAGATCCATTACCCAGAAGCTTTGATCCCACTAAAACATGTGCATATCATTCGGGGGTAAAAGGCCATTCCACTGATCGTTGTTACGCATTGAAGCATAAGGTTGAGGATCTTATTGAAGCAAAACAAATCACGGTCAAACCACCAACACCAAATGTGGTTAACAATCCACTCCCGACCCATGATGGGGCCACGATAAATATGATTGGAATAGATGAAAATGTTGACGACCCAGCCGAATTTATAGTGCCTGTGGATCGTGTGGAGGATCATGATTTTGTAGCCGTTGCTTCTCCGGCTGTAGTGATAAGGGGTTGTATGCCTGTCGAGATATTAGGAGCTTCATCAACGCCTGTGGAAGTAGTTCAAGCACCAAATCAGTTACCAGTGCTCGATACAAAAGCCGTACCATGGAATTATCAACAAACTGTGATGGAATGTCGAGGAAAGGACACGATCACTGACAAGGTTAAGACATCAGGAATGACAAGGTCTGGAAGATGCTATTCTCCAGAAGAGCTAGTTAGATTGGGGCAAGTTAAGGAAGCCAATGTACCTCCCAAAAGGGTCGTGACTGAAACCGAAGCAGAAGAATTTTTGAGGAAGATCAAGGCTAGTGGGTACTCAGTTGTGGATCAGTTGAAAAAGACCAATGCTCAAATTCCTATTCTCTCTTTGCTTTTGAGTTCAGATATGCACAGGAATGCACTGTTGAGGATTTTGAATGAAGCATATGTTCCAAGCGAAACAACTAGTGAGGCGTTAGCTGGGATGATTGAGCGCGTGCTTGACAGTCATCGAATCAGCTTCGATAATGAAGAATTGCCGCCGGAAGGATGCATGCATAACAAAGCACTCCATATAACTGTCAAGTGTCGTAACATGTTTGTGGCTAAGGTATTAATTGATGGGGGTTCTGGACTCAACATCTGTCCATTAACAAGTCTGAAGAAGATCGGATATAATGTTAGCGAGCTCAAGACCAGTGATATGAATATTCGAGCATTTGATGGGGCTCCAAGGCGTCCTATTGGGGAAATAGAGTTGAAAGTGTTGATTGGCCCTGTTGAATTCATTATGGACTTTCAAGTACTTGATATTTCCACGTCATACAATATGCTGTTAGGTAGGCCGTGGATTCATCTGGCTGGGGCTGTACCATCTACTTTGCACCAAACTGTCAAATTCGAGTGGGATCAACAACAAATATGTATACATGGAGAAGGAGACACGTCTTTCTATATAGAGCAATCCACTCCATTCATCGAGGCAGAAGGAGGTTTCGACGGAGCAGCTTACCACGCTTGGGAGGTTGTGAATGTCACTAAGGAGAGTGAAGTATGTCAAACTCAAGAGTTCAAAAGATCATGTGCCGCAATTATGGTTGCAAAAGAAATGGTGAGAAATGGGTACCAACCTGGATTTGGGCTAGGGAAAACACTAAATGGGCGGGTTGAGCCAGTCGTTCTCCCTACGCAACAATTTACATTCGGTTTGGGATATGAGCCAACTGAGGAAGAAGTGAAGAAAGCACGAAAGAATAAAAGGAAGGAGATTGCATTGCCAAAACCTATTCCTACCATTGATCAAACTTTCTCAAAACCTTCAGATCTGATTGTTGAAGTTGCCTATGATGATATCGTGGAGGGAGTCAAGAACCTGTTCGTGGAAGATGAAAATGATCATGCTGCGATAATCAAAGACTTTGCTGAAATATTGACTTTATAGGCTGCTGAGCCAGGACCTGAGTTGCAAAATTGAACTTCTATCTTAGCCCCGGTTCGTCGGGAGTTTTCAGTATTTTCAGTTTAAATTTCCTTTTGTAGTAGGCCGGAGGTATCAACTAGAACATTTAGTTCCTTTTGTCATGTTGCCTCTATGTTTTGTTACGGCCTTTTTAAATTAAGATTCTGTCATTTTGTTTGAACGAACTACGTTTGGCCTGACTTCCTGTTGGATACGTAGGCAGCCCACATCGGGTTCGGCCACTTTTTCAAAATATTTCAGTGTTTTTGTGGTATGAACGAACTACGTTTGGCCTGACTTCCTGTTGGATACGTAGGCAGCCCACATCGGGTTCGGCCACTTTTTCAAAATATTTCAGTGTTTTGTTGTATGGGTGGAACTACGTGTGGCCTGATTTCCTTTTGGATACGTAGGCAACCCATATCGGGTTCGGCCCCCCCTTTATTAAAAAAAAAACAAAAATTCAAAAGTCTTTATTTTTACCACGAACTACGTCTGGCCTGATTCCTTTGGGATACGTAGGCAACCCGAGGCGGGTTCGGCCCTTCTATTTTGAAATTTTTATCTTCGGTTTGGCCAAACATTTTTGGTTCGTATAAAATACATAAGGATTTTTAACAAGATTTTGGTCTTCCCACCGTTTAAATTCATGTGTTTTAGTATCTTGAAACTGGGACAAATTTTTGGAATCGGTCAAATCACTTTCAAAATTTTTTCATTACAACTTTCTCACTTTTCGATCGTTTAGAACCAAGCGTTTCCAGGACTTGAAACTGGGACAAATTTCGAAGTCGGTCAAATCACTTTCGAAAACTTTCATTATAAGTTCTTATTTTTCAATTGTCCAGAATCAAGCATCTCTAAGACTGAAACTGGGACAAATTTTTAGAAGTAGCATAAAAGTGGTGTTAAACAAAAGTCCATCCATATTTCTAAAATGTGAGTAAATTCAAAAATCGAGTCTTCTTAATCATGTTACATATTAGAGCCACTAAGTATTTCCTTTCAAAGTCATCCAAATCTCATTACTTTTATTTTCAAAATACATTTTTTTATAACTGAAACTCCCCGGCAAAGCAAGATATGTGGTGAGACATCGAAGAACGTGGACGCGACCGAGACAAAAGTCAATTCAAGGGCCAAGTTCCCCGATATGCACAAGTCAACCAATTTTCTTTTAAACTCACAATTTTTCTTTGTTGAGACAGATCCAATTAACATGAACACGGTGCATGTATTAAATTATGGGCGTGATCAAAAAGTTAACTTTCTTCAAAATGCAAATACTCTTCAGCGTGAATGCAAAGGTAGCTTATGCCGAACGGTGGGCGTCGTTCCACTCATCACGAAATTTCAATTGCAACAGTGGACACAAGTTCATCTTCTCAACCAAGGGCTGTAAGTATAATTCTTTTAGACCCAGCTATTGATTCTTATCACTAACAGTTGTTTTAGCTCGTGACATTCATCGATGGATCGAATACATATAATCATGGACACTAACCTTGATCACCTGTTATTGGTTAGAATTCCTCAATTTCGTCATCACTTCATACATGCTCAAATCATTATCAAATTCTTTTAGAATGAAGTGTGTTAATAAGATAACAAGATCGAAATATTGCATCGTATATCAAATTGTGGGGGTTAATTATATATTTAACTTCCGTCACAACGGGACATGGATTAAGATGTGGATATCTTTTTACAATACTATTTCTAAAGTGGACATGGATTTACATTTACATTGTGGATGCGAGCATGGAAGTGGAAGTAGAATTATATTACAAAAATATACATATAATTGTAGAAAGTGGATACAGATTTATGTTTCGAAAGTAAAAGTGAATTTATTTTTGCGCCGTATAATGCAGACGTGAAAGTAGATGTAAATTTACTGTTGTACCGTATAATACGGACGTCAAAGTCGACGTGGATTTATATTTTGTACCGTGAAATGCGGACGTAGATTTATATTTTGAACTGTGAAAGTGGACTTGGATTTATTTTTCTGCACCCGGAAAGTGGATGTGGATTTACATTTTTGCACCATGGGAAGTGGACATGATATAGGCACCCACCTTAAAATGCGGGTATTTCCAAATTCAATCCAGGCACCCACCTTAGAATGCGGGTATGTCAATTTCCAATTTAGGCACCCACCTTAGAATGCGGGTATTTCAATGTTCAAATTAGGCACCCACCTTAGAATGCGGGTATGTCAATTTCAATCCAGGCACCCACCTTAGAATGCGGGTATGTCAATTTCAATCCAGGCACCCACCTTAGAATGCGGGTATTTCAATGTTCAATTCAGGCACCCACCTTAGAATGCGGGTATTTCAATGTTCAATTTAGGCACCCACCTTAGAATGCGGGTATGTCAATTTCAATCCAGGCACCCACCTTAGAATGCGGGTATTTCAATGTTCAATTCAGGCACCCACCTTAGAATGCGGGTATTTCAATGTTCAAATTAGGCACCCACCTTAGAATGCGGGTATGTCAATTTCAATCCAGGCACCCACCTTAGAATGCGGGTATTTCAATGTTCAATTCAGGCACCCACCTTAGAATGCGGGTATTTCAATGTTCAATTTAGGCACCCACCTTAGAATGCGGGTATGTCAATTTCAATCCAGGCACCCACCTTAGAATGCGGGTATTTCAATGTTCAATTCAGGCACCCACCTTAGAATGCGGGTATTTCAATGTTCAATTCAGGCACCCACCTTAGAATGCGGGTATTTCAATGTTCAAATTAGGCACCCACCTTAGAATGCGGGTATGTCAATTTCAATCCAGGCACCCACCTTAGAATGCGGGTATTTCAATGTTCAATTCAGGCACCCACCTTAGAATGCGGGTATTTCAATGTTCAAATTAGGCACCCACCTTAGAATGCGGGTATGTCAATTTTCAATTTAGGCACCCACCTTAGAATGCGGGTATTTCAATGTTCAGTTCAGGCACCCACCTCTGAATGCGGGTATCTTATATTTCAAGTTCAGGCACCCACCTCCGAATGCGGGTATCTTATATTTCAGTTCAGGCACCCACCTCCGAATGCGGGTATCTTATATTTCAAGTTCAGGCACCCACCTCCGAATGCGGGTATCTTATATTTCAGTTCAGGCGCCCACCTCCGAATGCGGGTATCTTATATTTCAGTCAGGCGCCCACCTCCGAATGCGGGTATCTTATATTTCAAGTTCAGGCACCCACCTCCGAATGCGGGTATCTTATATTTCAGTTCAGGCGCCACCTCCGAATGCGGGTATCTTATATTTCAAGTTCAGGCACCCACCTCCGAATGCGGGTATCTTATATTTCAAGTTCAGGCACCCACCTCTGAATGCGGGTATCTTATATTTCAGTTCCGGCATCCACCTCCGAATGTGGATTCAACTTTCGAAACAGGGGCTGCAAGTGTAACTTTTCCAACCCTGTCTTATTTACATATATTTCTTTATTGCTAACAATTGTTTTTAGCTGGTGGCTTTTGACAACATCAAAGTTGGCATCACACATCAAATCGTGGAACTATTTCTTCGGCAGCGAACTGGGGCAATTTGTCGGGAAGGATAATCAGACTTCCCGACACGGGTCAAAGATCTACCTCGAACACTCGTCTCTAATTACAAGTATTCTCTTGCGTTCCAGCAATACAATTTTCAGAATTCTCAAGTTTCTATCACAATACCCAGTGTTATCATAATTCAGCACTGAGACAATATTTTGCAAGTTTCGCGCCAATTGGGGTTCAAGTGTCGTAGTTGTCCCAGAACTACACTCGACCTGATTCTCGTATAGCCCTAGATATGTAGGCAACTCAGAGACCGGAGTTCGGTCATGACCCTCTCAAATTTCCTTTAGCCGGGACAAAATAGGCTACCGAGTCAACGTCTTTGCCCGACAACTCTTTTCATCGTTACCGGGCAAAGAGGGACAAGTTGTTGACACCCAATTTTGTCCCGCCTCTCTGCCAAAATACCTATTTTTAAGCTTCTAATATTTTTTGAAAAAAATAAAAATATATATATTATGTTTACTAAATTATTAGCCTCTTATCAATACCGGCACTTCATTACTATATTACAGTTACTTATTATTATTATTATTATTATTATTATTATTATTATTATTATTATTATTATTGTTATTATTATTATTATTATTATTATTACAGTTCACAATTTTTATCATTTCAGTATTTTACCAGCTTGCGCACACGCATCGCATTTATCTTTGCATAATTAAATAATAGTATTTATCTTACTGTGGATTTTCAAAATATTATTGCACGGCTATTACAACGCCATTTTTATCTAAGCATTAATGACGACATATTCCATATTGAGCAATATTTTAACAGAAGTTATTTAAACAAGTCTCTTATTTAAATTTAGAAGCCAAACTATTTCTTGCACTCAGTCCGTATTTTGACTTACCGGATTCCAAATCAAAGTCCGATTAATTTTTAATATCTTTTGGACTAGCCCATATCTTTTATCTTAATTTTTAGAACAGTCCGTGTTTTAATTCGCTATTCCATTCTTTTAATACCCGGTCTAAAATTGACCCAGTCCATAAATGGACCGGGTCTGACCCATTTATTGAAAAATAAGGGAAACCCTCATTTTCCCTTCATTTTCACTCCCTCCGCCTCTATTTCCACCCGTCGTCTCCTTTTCCCTTCTCCTTCACCTCGTCTCCGCCTCCCCCCTAAACCCTAGCGCCGCACACACCCCCCACCCTCTCTCCTTCTCTTCCTTCTCCGCCCCCCCCCCCCTCTTTCATCGTCATCCTCCACCTCTCTCACCCTGTCTCCTCTGACTTCGCCCATACCCCCACGTTATCTCTGACACCCTCCACTACACCTCTGCCGCCCCATTTCTCTTTGTCGCCCACCCCACGCCACTGTCACCCCACCTCGTTTTGTTCCCCCCGCTCCTCTCTCTCTCTCTCTCCTTCTTCATCAGAAACCCTAAACCCACCCTATAAATAATTGTGGAGTGGAATCGATTAAGGGAGGAGGATTTTTGGGGATTCAGGAAACCCCCAAGAATTGAAACCTTAAAATCAAGAAAATCCCCTGAAAAACCATATCTTGACAGATCGAAAATCCCTTAAAAAATAAGTTTTCCTACTGGCCTAAAATCCTCTACAAAATATCAGTTGTTTTAGCAGTAACAATATCGCTGAATATCGATTCCAAAGATACTGAACATTTTATTCTCTTTCGTTTTTTTTGGATCCGAGAGGATACCAACTTCGGATTTGGTGGTGTTTCGAGGTAGATCGGAAGCTCGAAGCCTCACTTCGCTGCCTCCGAAGAAGGTAATCCCCTGTCTTTTTTATTTCGCGTGTGTACCTTGTATTTTAGTTTAAATGGTCTGTCCCTATCTGTTGATATTAATTTTAGCATCAGTTAAGCATATTCCGCTGTCAAGTTTGGGTTTAATTTGTTTCAGAAGTATGTTTAGTAGTTCTATATAGTGAGACGTGTGTACATATCAGTCTTTGTTTAGTTTGATTCTGATTAAGTGTGCTTGATAGATTAGTTTAATCTTATGTTTAGCTAAGCACGTTGTGTTAGTTTGGTTAAGCTGGATTTCCTTTTAGACTAATGTGGGATTTGAAGCATGCCTATATATCTGTTTGATTATTGGAGCTTAAAGTCACTCATGATCCCCTATCTGGATACAACATGATTATTTCCTCTACAATGTGTTGTTTGAATTCAATATTGCCTTTATAGTGTTCTATTGACGATAAGTATAACCTGTAAGCCTGTGAGATAAAAAATGAATTTGCTAAGACTGAAATGATATTTATTTGCTGTGAGAGTGATCAAGACGGTTGTATGTTCCCTGTGGTTCTGTTTCAGAAGTATGAGGCCCATGATATAAATTCAGTTTCAATTTGGTTCAGCTCTAAAGTCTCAGAGAGTGTTGGAAAGACTCAAGAGATTTTGAAATACAACCTGTAAAAAATGTGAATTCGTCTGGTATTCTGGGAAACTTGTGATGTATGCTTGAAATCCTGTACTGGGCAAATATAATAGCTGTGTGAATAGTCATTTTCAATTTCTTATTCTGTGCACTAAAGGTTTAATTTATGGAGTAAAAATGCCTTAGTTTAACTTGAAATACTGTTAACCCAGCCGTTTGATCTTATCGTATTTGAACTCCAGTTAACAGTTATCTAGAGTTCATGTGTTGGTCAGTGCACATCTCAGGACCTTTATTTGTTAGGCTACATGAAGAATATGTAATTCCTGCTTCTTTTATGGACCTGAATATACGAAAAGAATTGTTGTGATATGTATTGTGAACACTTCTAATTGCTTTTGTTTAAGAACTGAAAGTTGAACCTGGTTGAGATAGTTCGTACATAATTATGCCTTTTGATAGGTTCATCCAGTATAATGTTTATTTAAACCAGTATGAGTTTTGAAGCATGTTAAAGTTCTTTGAATATGTCCATAATGGAGTAAATTCAACTTGAAGTCTTTCCCCTGAAGCTAAATTTAAGCACTGGAAAATAATCTTTGCTTGAATGAAAACACATGACCTAGGGACCTCAAAACTGGAAGCTTTATTTCTAGCCTTGAGTAATCCTTCACTTGTTTCTTATGGAGGAGTGCAAACAAATTTAGAAAGAAATGCAATTATGCATGTAAGTTTAATGTTTTTTTTAGTATCTCTCATGTCAGTTACGAACTCCTAAACTACTTTAAGCACTGATATCCTAAAGGAAACGAGGCTTTCCATCGACTTGAAGTGTCGCAGGTTCATGAAGTTCTTTTTTTTTAGATATGGGAATGATCTATAGGCTGCGTATTGAAAGGCCAAATGTTGGTATCTAAAAAGAAAGAAAACAGAAATAAACAGATACTTCATTTGATGAGCTAACTTGTTGTTACGTGGCTACTATTTTTTTCTCTAACTGCCCACCATTGAATAAGCGTCACACTTAAACAAGTTTGTTAATGCATTTAAGAGTTGCTATCTTTGTGGTTGGCTGTTGTAGTTTGCCACTATATCTTGGGGTAATCTACTACTGCATTTGTTTGTCTCGATTTGATGAGTGACTGCTGCATTTCAAGGAATGATGTTGCTAAACCCTTCTACTCTCCTCCTTCCTCTTTGCTATTATGCTACTGTTACGTGATATACATGGCACATACACAATATACACAAGCTACTTATTCTTTAGTTTACATTTTATATGCTTAACGCTATTCATTGATCACATACTAATCCTCTTTTTGTTCTTTCATTTTTTTTCGCATGAACCTCACATACGAGTCCTTTGGACTCATCTCCTTCCGCATTCGCTCTTGGGCCAAAGCCCAACGGGATACCTTACCGAGTCAAACCCCATCAGACACATCAATGGATTCTGGGCCGAGGCCCAGATAGCAGCAACAACCATAGCAGTTTAAAATACAATTGGGCCAAAGCCCAACAATGACGGGTTGCAACAGTTCAAAGAATGGGCTGAACCCATTCAATTTTATTTATTCCTCTATTTTATTCTGTTAAGCATCTAATTTGTATTGCATGGCTAACATTTTGTTTTGTTAAGTTAGATAAACCTTAGTGCAATTAGTAGGCTTAGTTTTAGTAATGGGTAGTTAGTTTAAGGAAGATTAACAATTAATTCCATAAGTTAATACTATTCTTTTTCATGTCTCATTTTTATTTAGGATAATTAATTTTCAATAGCATGAAATTCATATTTTTCTTAAGTCAAAGGAATCATGTTTTACTATCTTAGGAATCTCAAAACGTCACTAACACGCAGATAGGAACTAAAGAATATTTTGTAGACATCTTAAGGTTTCATCCAAATTATGCACACTTTAGTCAAATGTAGTTAACGAAACATAATCTCAGGTATTTCTAAAGCGCAAAGCTAATTAATACATAATTGTTAAAATTGTTTCACATAGTTATAAAAAAAAAGTATGTTACAAATTCGCATTTTTTCTTTCTATTTATATATTATATGTAAATTTTATTTCAAAGAGCATTATTATTTAAGGTCTTAGCAACATTTTATAAATTTGGCTTAAATGGCATTTGAAGTTTCCTTTTGTGTAAACTATTATATTTTCTACAAAATCTTATTCTAAGTAGTATTTTTATTTAAAGCCATATCAACTTCTACAAGTTTTAAAATAGCATTTAAAATTCTCTTTCATGTAAATTATTATGTTTTACTTAAATCTTATCTTAAGCAACATTTTTATATTTTTATAAACCTCAGCAACATTTCTTAGTCTTTTTCTTAAAATTTCAGGCATCTTATTCAATATAATTAATTAACCTAAGTTTGGTCGGATAATCGTAAGTTAACGGATTCTAAAGGATGCCTAACCCCTTCCCTTTAGGATAATATAGAGCCCTTACCTAGAATCATATTGGTTAAGCAGACTATTAATTGAGGTTTAGTTTTAACTTTGCCTTAGTTAATCTCTAGGTGTCCTAATTCACCGTTAAATTAATTAGGTGGCGACTCCTTAAAACAAAAATAAATAGGAATCACCAATACGTCATACTCCTAAATCGACCCGGTTAAAATGGGGTGTGACACCATCTAGTAATATTAAAAAAAGGGAAAATGATCAAATATACCCATGAGAAAAGGTTTAAGCATACCCTTCGTTATATTTTGCGTCTAAATATACCCCTGCCGTTATACTATGGGTTCAAATATACCCCTCCTCCGTTAAGTTTGTTCAAAGTGGACATTCAATCTTACGTGGCAATGACATTTGATAAGGTGGATGCCACGTGACATGCCACCTGAGCACCCTAACCCATTTTAATCCTTCCCTCTATTTATTCTTTTCCCACTAAAATTTCCTTCCCCTCCACTACCATTATCACCATTACCGAGTCTCACACACCAAGAACTTGTGAAATTTTCTGAAGAACTCAATGTATTTGACTCAGAGAATAAGCCCAGTACTTTATTTAGATTTTGAACTTCACCATTCAAAATTTTAAGTACAACTGTTCTAAAATCAATTCTCACTAACCCAAATCTGAGTGTGCACCTTATTGTTTAGTAAACGAATGGTCCTAATTCTTCAAGCTGATTAAGCATACAATTAATTAACGAATAAGAGAAGGTCACTTATAG
Organism: Lycium barbarum; assembly: GCF_019175385.1. Classification (NCBI taxonomy): domain Eukaryota; kingdom Viridiplantae; phylum Streptophyta; class Magnoliopsida; order Solanales; family Solanaceae; genus Lycium; species Lycium barbarum. The sequence goes on from NC_083347.1 coordinate 31,355,394, forward strand.
TAAAACTATAACAAACACATGAAATGAGGAAGACTTTATATCTATCATTAGGCTATGAATTAATTAGTTGGCCCAAAAAACAAAACAAAAAAAAAACTAACTTTGACCTTCACCATTCCAGATAGTTCAAGCTCTGCACTATACTAACACAAATGGTGGTAATGGTAATGGTAGTGGAGGGAAGGGAATTTTAGTGGCGGAAGAACAAATGAAGGGGAGGGGTAAAATGGGTTAGGGTGCTGAGGTGGCATGCCACGTGGCATCCACCTCATCAAATGTCATTGCCACATAAGATTGGATGTCCACTTTAGATAAACTTAACGAAGGAAGGATATATTTGAACTCATAATATAACAACAGGGGTATATTTGGACTCAAAATATAACTAAGGGTATACTTAAACCTTTTCTCATAGTACAGGGGTATATTTGGCCCTTTTCCGTTAAAAAAATAACATGATTCAATGGACCCTTTATTTTTTTTTATTTTTTTTGGGAAAAGGTCAAATTTGTTATATAAGTACTATTTAAAGTTTGAGCAATTTATTTTGCGTTAGACTTTGACCTAATATCACACCCATATTAGACAAAAAGTATATATCATATCTGAGTTAAATCAGTAATATATATCATAAAGTGTACATCATTTTTATACCATCAGGTCGTCTTTGCTTGTTGTTTTAGGTAGGCAGATAACACATCTTATTTTCAAAATCTCACATTATAAGTGGGTTTCTTTATTTGGATGAAAATTTATTTACATTTGGGAGTATAAAACTTAAAGTCATAATACTTAGCCTTGCCTCATATGAAAGTTTCAAGTTGAGGTAATTTTAATCATAATTAAAAGTTGATGCGTAAATTTTTTTTTTTTTCTTTTTGAAGAATTTGAACATGTTAAATTCTCTCATTTCATATTGGTGCTTTGTTGATAACAACCGTAAATACCAAACAATTTATTAATAGAAAAGGTGTGAATGTACGTTCCAAACATATAAATAAGACAAAATGGAACAATTTTTTTTTTTTTTTTTTTTTTTTTTTTGTATAATACAAGACCAAAGGACAAATTTGACACCTTTTCCTCTTTTTAAATGGACTATATTCATATCCCGAAGTATCCCTTGGGATGTTTTTCCAAAATTCGTAACTTTTTTTTTGTCCATGATTTCAATATATTATAAAGTGTTTGGCCATAACTTAAATGCAAATACTTTTAGTAAATTAATGTTTATTTTATATTTTTTGTTTATTATACTTTCAACTTGAAATAGATAATTTTAAATTAAAATTGCGATGTGAGGAACATCGCATAGTTTTACTCGCAAACTTTCAATTTTTTTTCAAAGTAAAATTCATGTACATAGCTCACTTGTATCAAATATTATTTTTAACTTCAACTTTAAATATTATTTGTAAATAATATATTTTTTATTTGGTCTTTGTATCAACTTTCACTTAAAATAGAAAATTTGATGTTGAAAAACTGGTTTGAAGATTATCCAAGTGAAATAATGTTTTCACTCATAAAACTTCAACTTTTTTCTAATTATACTGCATGTCCTAACACAACTGTTTTTAAGTACATACTCTTTTGCAACTTTACTTTCAAATACTCTTTCTTTTTTCAACTTCAACCAATGTTATTCACGCAAAAGTAATTATTAGTACGTTAAAATATCATTGTTGGAATTTGAGAAGGGTAAATAATTTTCTTTATATGCTAGTTCTAAATGGAGGTGTGCTTCATAAAAGGTATATTTGTTGGAGGGAATCTTGACGTGGTTATAGCTAGAACCTCTTTAGATGCATAGTTTTGAGATTCAACTATCTTTTCAACTGTATTCTTTTTCTGTGCTTTTATTATAGCAAAAAAAGGAGAGAATTATTTATAGTGAATTGAGTTAATAATTTTCTCTTGTTGTTCTTGAATAAATCCAAAAAACATTACATGAGAAATTTTATGCAACAACAAAAGAAGAAGAAGTATTTTTTTAAAGAAAACATGTAAAAATGACTTTTATGTTTTGTTTCTCATGTACATTACCCGTTTTTATTAATATCTGATATGAATCTGAAATAACAAATGAGCCAGAATTCAAGGGAACATAGTGCATTACTTTCTCGATCAGGGAAATACCTGACAACTGATCTTTGCCATCTACTAAACTCGCAAATTGTCTTCTCTAATATAATCGTTGATTTAACAAGATTTTATGCTCATGTGTTCACCAGTTCTTAAGTTATTTCTTAGCTAGAATCACAAGCATGATCATTATAAAAATAAATTAACAAAGATACAAACGATATTTGTAATGCCCTTAACAAAGCGAAGCTTATTTCGATGATCATTCGGGGCGTAACATTTATTTCATGTTCGTGTCTTGTTAGGCAGTAGAGGTATGTCGGGGGTCTTGTCCCGCTAAACAGTTTACTGTTCAAACTCATGTTCAAAGGCTTCACAGGCTAGAGTTGCGGTCAATCAGTGTTTAGTAGGCTTTTATGTTAGCCATGTTGGCTACGTTTTTATACTTCAGACTTATTCCGCACTTATAATTATTCAATTAGACATTTCAGTAGCTCAGCATGTTATATGTTATATTTCACATTTAGTATATGTCCATGCTAATTCAACCAACCATGTGGTTTGCTCGGTCACAGACAGTTAGACATCAAATGCCGTGTTACGCCCAAGTCATGGTTTAGGGCATGACACTTTCTCACGGTTCTCTCCCCAGCTTGACATTTAATTTTCTTTATCCGATCAATTAGTAATTTAGGCGGGTCAATTAAGGACCGTAGGCCATTGAATCCAATTATTTTTTCCTTTAACTGTGGATCAAAGTTCGTTTTGTCCTTAATCTGTAAGAAAGAAATCAATACTTAAGTAGATTAAAGCCTTGTCATATTAGATACTGCGTTATAGCAATACTGTTCTCAAGGCACTATGGACTCAAAACTTTCAACTGTTCTCTCAAATAAATCAAAATTCATTTATGTTAGAATCTTACTTATCTTGGCTACACAGAGATCATGGCCATATAAAGCCATAACATTAATCCAAATTACATAGGATGTCAATATGTCATTATTGTGTTTGTATCTTATTACTTCTTCTTCTTCTTCTTCTGCCGGTAGAGAAATGTTTTTCGCATTGTTATGGAGGAAAAGATAATGATTATGGTGATTTTTGGCAGTGGATATGATGGTTTTTCTGGTGGTGTCCGGTAGCGGAATAGTTTATGTTATTTGTACGTCCAATTTATCACTGAACATACAGTGACACACCAACGATATACAAAATACATCGTGTACGACATACAAAAACATAAAACAACATAATTGTATATTTTTACGGGATATGTACAAACAACAAAATGTATATTTTGTGTATGTTAGTTGTATGTTTTTACCAAATTTATATATATTTTGTTAGAAAACTATTACTAAATTTTAAAAATTTAACTTTTTGTTAAAGCAAATAATTAAGACCCTAGTTTTGCTATCTCTAGGTAAAAGTCCCCAACATAGGGACAAATAGAATATGTGGCATGTGAAGAAATGAAAAGGGCAATTTAGGAACATAATAGGAATGTAGGACCAAAAGGATTCAAAGTCCAACCAAAGTAAAGTGGGGACTCCAGCTGTTCCCTTTGGAATTATCTTCCTTGACTGACTAATCATTCATTCATTCATCAAAACGCCTCCTAAATGCTCTCCAAAACCGAAAATTTAAAGTGAAGTTAGGGTGTGTTTGGTATGGAGGAAATTTCTTTTTGGAAAATATTTTTCAATATTTTCATATTTGATTGGTCAATGTTTCTCTAGGAAAATAGGTTCCCTAAAAATGTGGAATATAACTTTCCTAATGGACTTATGCAAGTCGGGAATTTTTTTTTCATAAGTGACATTTCAAATTAATTGTCTCTTCGTCACCCACCAAACACTCCCAACCTCCACTCATTGATCATCCCACCCGCCGCACCTTCACTTTCCACCTCAAAGTATTTTACTAGATTACATATAAATATTCTTGAAATAATATTTTTGTATTACTCATCGAACACTAGTAATAAATAAGCAAGAAAACATTTTCCGTCTATATCAAACACACCCTTAGTGGTTGCAGTAGTTTAGAAAACGCAACCACAAGTAAAAAAATAAAATAAAAGCAGCCTTCACTTTCATTTCTTTGTCTCTACATACAATTTTTTCAGCGTTACTTTCTACACATCACTGCATTTTCTAGAAGGTTTTGCTCTATACCCTTTACATTTCTTGGTATATCCCACCGACTCAGATCAGATTCTTGAAAAAATAATTAAGTTTAGATTTGGTGGCAGTTGTAAATGACGGTTTAGTAGAGTGTTCAAGCATTTTACTGCATAAAAATCTGATCTTTAAGTGGGTTTTGAGTAAATGATTGGTTGATAAAATGCAAATCTGTTGTTAAAGACAGATTTCATGGGGTCTTGTTTTAGTATTGAAGAAGTTGAATCAGAATTCCGACCACATAATAAGCCAGGTTTTTTTTTGCTCTTTCTTTTTTCTTTGTTGGGGTTGTTTTGATAGTTTTGTTGTTTGTCCTGACACTCTGTAACAGAATGCAAGTCATAATTGTTCAGTGACCAAGCAGATATGTCTGATGGATCCATTTGATTAACATTAATTCTTGTGTAAATGGAAAAATGTGCATTGACCTTCTTTTGTTGTGATGGAACTTGTAAAGTATAGTGAAGTTACTATAATTGGTATTACCAATGCTGCTAATTTGGAAATGGTTAAGGCCTCTGATTGCCAAATATGAAAGTTGTTAGTCTGATTGGAATTTGGATGTGACTAACCATTTGAGAATTATCCATTAAGTAGAGCTGTTTGGACTCTAAGTTTACTTGACATTTCCACTGTACTTGAATCACAATTGACCTAATTCATTGATTTAGGGGAATTGCTTTGACCTTTTACTTACCCGAAGACCTTGAGATATTAAACTTTGTGCTGATTTAAAGTGTAAAGTTGAGTGTTTACCAAGCTGCCGGTCCATCTTAGATAATACTCCCTCCTTTCCTGATAAGTGGCGCTTTAGCGGAAAAAAAAAATTGTCCCCAAATAATTGTGGCTTTAGGAATTCAAGACAAAAAATAGCAATTGTTTCCAACTATACCCTTATATTAAAGAACTACTACTTTTTAATAGTGTTCAATCCTCAAGAAACATCTGATAAATAGAGGTAACTTACTGAGTATTATTTTTCTTAATGGACATGAAATGAGATAAAGCGACACTTATTTTAGGACGGAGGGAGTAATAACTGTTGGCTGAATGAGAGTCTCTTCATATCACTGTAAATATGTCATGCATAGGCTACTATTTGATGTAAAAAAGAGGATTTTACAGCTTTTGGAACATGGGGTCTCCTAAATACAAAGTATACGAGTAAAAATTAGGGCTTTTTCATTTTTGGCCACTCGGACATTATTAATTACGTATGCTAGCCAAAACATATTATATATATTTGTGTATACGATATGTATATTGCATGTATATTTTTTACTTAACATACATTACATATACATTTTGCCGGCTATTTTTTTTTAGAGCGGGTCCACAAAAGGTAATTATACCTATGATGATTGAGGGCTGTTTTTCTTCCTTTTCTTTTGCTTCCAGTTGGGCATGGAGTTGGCGGATATCCTACCAGGTCAAATCCTGTAATTCCCCAGAACACAGATCTATATGCTCATGAAACTGAAAAGGCAAGTAGCATTGTGGTAATTCCCAAAAATGTGAAGGACCTTCGGCAGAATCCTGGCGACCTTGATATCTTCACATATGAAGAGATGAAGTTGTCTACAAAGCACTTTCGACCAGATAAGGTACTTGGAGAGGGTGGGTTTGGCATTGTTTACAAAGGAGTTATTGATGAAAATGTCAGGCCAGGATACAAGACCACCTATGTTGCCATTAAGGAGCTTGATCCAGAAGGTCTTCAGGGCGACAGGGAGTGGCTGGTACGATCTCAGCTTATTGACTGTAAACACATTAATACTTATTTGCTCTGTGGAATTGAGATTACTGAATTGGAAAATATTGCTGTTGTTTTCCATTATTTACATTCTGTTTATATCTCTTGGTCTAGTTTTATGCATAATTATAAGAGTCACTCACCTCTCTTTTTCTGCACTAATCTTACTCCTCTAACAGACCCTGCCTAAAAAGCAAATAAGGGAACATGTCATAAGGTGAAAAGAGAGGTAATTACATAGTTCTACAGCACAAATTATTGCCTGATATATCTCCAGGAACTAGATGGAATCACCAAAGTTTAGGATAGGTTCCTTTGTGATATAAAGACCAAATATTTTGTTGCCAATGGACTCTTAGATGTCAATTAGTACATCTTACATCTCAACTGCACATAAATTTATAGTGACTTGCATTTGAGAATATGCAAGACATGTAAAGGTCTTTGATAAGTGTATATTCTAGTCTGTTGTTCGATAAGAAATTTGTCTAAGTAGCTACAATAATTTTCATGAATGTGCAGCAAGTTCGACAACTCTGTTGTTCAATGGCATATCAGTTGCTTATTTAACTCATTTACATGCAGGCAGAGGTGAACTACTTGGGGCAGCTTAAACATCCAAATCTGGTGAAGCTGATTGGATACTGCTGTGAGGATTACCATAGACTGTTGGTTTATGAATATATGGAATCTGGCAGCCTGGAAAAGCACCTTTTTCCAAGTGAGTCCTCGATATCCGTTTCAGTCCATGTTGATGAAGGGTAATATGACTAATATTCTAGCGCACAAACAAGCAACCAGTGCTTGTGAATTTTGGTTTTACTTCCTACACTTTCAGAGGGACTTGTGATTTTAAATTAGTTTTCTGCTGATTACTTAAGTTGATATTGGCATCAATATTGGGTTAGGTACAAAGAACAACTGTTTTGTGGATGTAAAGCTGAACATTTATTCACTATGCTACATAATCATGATGAAGAAGATCGGATGCACCCATCTGTGCAGTGTCACTGAAATTATAGAAAATCAAAACATAAATACGTGAATTATGTTCCTTGTTTCCCAATATATTTAACTGATCAGTGTTTCAAGTTGTTTGTTCTCTATGGAAATTTTATATTCCTCTCTTCGACTATGGCTTGTGCTGTAGGAGTGTGTGCGACTCTAACTTGGTCAAGAAGAATGAGAATTGCTTTGGATGCTGCTAAAGGGCTTGCTTTTCTGCATGGAGCTGAAAGGCCTATAATATACAGGGACTTCAAGACGTCAAACATTTTGTTGGATGCGGTGAGTTGTCTTTTTCTTTCAAGACCTCTGCTGGTTGGTTTTGTGTTTATGGTCAGTTTGAGTTTCATTCATAAATAGAGACCCAGAAAACTGGTATTTGTTACTTGGTGAGAAGAAATAGGGATGAAATTAGAAGTGCTATGCAATATTTGCCTTTGTTTAAATTTGATGCAGGAATTTACTGCAAAGCTTTCGGACTTTGGACTTGCAAAAGATGGACCCATGGGAGATCAAACACATGTTTCAACTCGTGTAATGGGCACTTATGGCTATGCTGCTCCAGAGTATGTCATGACCGGTAAGTATTGTGGTTGTTTGTTGCACAAATCAGGCAAACACAGAATAAAAAAGCTTATTTGGTTCAGTAGTAAAGCTCACTCTGAGCCTAGCAAAGAACGATAGAGTTGGACCCATTATATGCCCAATTCCTCTTCAACCTTAAAAAATGAGTGGTTTGATGTTTTGGCTATCTTTGTAAACACTTATAGCACATCCATATCTAATTCATTTGCCTTCCGCACTGTTTATAGAAACTGCGTTTCCCAAGTATTGAAAATTTTCAATATAAATCATATCATTTTCATTCTTCCCTATCTTCTTTATGCAGCCAAAGACCAATATGTTATACTCCTTACGGGTTATGCCATCTGTAGTCGTCTACATTTTTGTGTATGGCTTGTGACTATTATGTTTATTGTTATTTACTTTTAAATAGGCATCACTGTTATCACCTGATGCTGTGAACTAACATGTGTAATTGCAATGTTCAGGACATTTAACAGCCAGAAGTGATGTTTATGGTTTTGGCGTTGTTTTGCTTGAAATGCTCATCGGAAGGAGAGCAATGGACAAAAGTAAACCTAGCCGGGAACATAACCTTGTAGAGTTTGCTCGACCTCTCTTGAATCATAGCAAGAAGCTTTTCCGGATAATGGACCCAAGACTGGAAGGTCAATACTCCTCGAAAATTGCTTTAAAAGTTGCCAATCTAGCCTATCAATGCCTAAGCCAAAACCCAAAGGGAAGGCCTGTCATGAGTCAAGTTGTTGAAATACTTGAAGCCCTTCAATCACAAGATAAAGGCGAAGAAGCAATTCTTATCACTGGAAGTGGGAGTGTCACATTGTATGAAGCTAAAGCAAATCCACTCAAATGTGAAAGCGAAAGGGAAGCTGTTGCTGCACAAAAGAGTACACAAACAAATGGAAGAAGCAAGAGTGAGGTACCAAAGGAATGTGACCTTTATAGTCCTTCTCCTGATCTTGTACTCGACGTGGGATCAGTTTCTTCAAGAAGTTGAAAAGCTACCAAGCAAAGCTAAGATGAAGCTAGTGTTGTTGTACCCAATGCACCTTTGTTAATCCGCATTACATATCTTTTCTCTTCGCATTCCTTCATTGGAGGAACTATCAATATTTGGAAGGCATCATGTGTCGTTCCGTGTCTATTTTGTTTTGTTGTATTGAGGAACTGCCTTAGCAATGAGCCATTTGGTAATATTAGGGGAAATAATAAGGTCCCTCCAAAGGAGGGATCTAGCGTCAAGCATTATTTAGACCAAATATATTGGTATGACCCTAAGTTTTTGGAAGTCATTGTTTCTTGAATGGCGAAATGGAAACCAACAAAGTCGTTAAAGGGATTTGTTCCAACATGGTGATGATATGCATGACTAGACATGACATGGTCGTAATGATGAAATAGACTCACAGGGTTGTAATTTTTTTTTTCTTCTAATTATACATAGGGGAAGGGGAATGTGATAGGGGATTTAAGTTGGGCAATCAAACCCTATCAATATTTTCCACCTGCAAAATGGTTGGTTTTTGTTTCTCCATACAAGTGGAAAAGAATTTGTAGAAGTATCAACAACAACGTAACAGTGTAATCACATGATAGTGTGTACGCAAACGTTAGTGAAGGTAGAGGTACTCTTTCCGATATACAAATTAGTAAAAGTATAAGTAGTTTAATAGTGCCAGATCTCTTGCCTAAACGTGTTAAAATATATGCGCGCCGGTTTTGGTCGTTTACTATTAAATCAAACTTAAATATTACCGTTTCTAAAAATAAACTTAACATTAAATCAAACTGAAGAATAAATTAGTATATCAAGTCAGTTTAATTCAATATTTGATTTTGTTGCAATTTTTCGTTTGAAGAAGGTTGGATCCTCAATCTACCAGGTTGAGCAATCAAATCAAGTGGCTCACTGGGTTGTTCTCTTAATCAGTTCCAGTCTAGCAATAAGCCTCTTCTTGTCCCTTATTGATTTCACTAAACCAGAAGACCGTTTTCTTACAAATGCTGCTAAAATGAGATTGGAGAAGTAAAAACAAGAAATTACTGTTCAATTTCAGCTGTACAATGTAATGGTTGACATCGATGGCTGTTATGTCTTGACTTGTCAATGCTTAAACAGCATTATCAAGGAAACTGAGAAATGAACAAAACCAAAACACGGATTCATGAAAGTTGAAACTGCCTTTGACACTAGAAACTAGAACCTTCCATTCTGCATATTCAGGTAAAGTTTTGAGAAGTCTAGTTGAAAAAAGAAAATAGTAGCTCTTTCTAAATATCAAGATTCATTTCCCCTCAGTTAAAGTAATTCTAAACATCAAGATTCAAAGCCATTCGTCAGTTATTCTGTTTGAAACTATCATCACTCCTAAATTCAAAAATAAATTCACACAAAATTGCAAAAGAAAAAAAAATCAACTTACCTCGATTAATCATGCCAAGAAAAGTTTGGTGTGGTTAATCTGCATGCAACTTAGTAAACCACACCACAAACACAAACACTTGGACAATAAAAATATTAAATTATATAATATATGATGAATTACCATGAATATTTAAATAGTGGAGCTTAATTCTGGACTATCTATGAAATTGTAAATGGTTACTGTTACTCCTTTCTAGAAAAAGGAAATAGTATAATCCAAAAGGTATGATATGACAATTACAATGAAGTGCATCTCTCATGTAAACACTATTCACTGGAAATATGCTCATTAAAATATGCAATGCTTCAAAATCATAACTTCTCAAGTTTCGTTAATTATTTAGTTAGTGGTCATAGAAAGCTTCCTATTTAAGAACTAATATACATAACATTATTAATTTGACATGCAACTTTTTATCTCTCCTGTGATGGCTTTAACATAACTGTCGATAAGCAAATCCATCGTGAAAATTGTATGGATAAAAAATTGCACAACTTGATTTTGTCATATATCTTTCTGGTAAGTAAGAGGCACGTGTTGATCAAGTGTTATGAAATAATAGAAAAACAAAGTAAAATCAATGAAATTTAGAGAGAGATACTGCTAAAACTTTTCTTAATGATCTTAATTAATGGTAAGAGATTCTTAAAATAGGAAGAGAAATACTTGATCACCAAGTAATTAGCTAGATTCTAAATAGAATATTATCATAGTAATTAAATATAGATTCTTTCCTAGCTACATTCGTCTCCAATCAAAACTTGCTCTCTAATTATAAATTACTAATACATACTCCCTCCAGTTCAAGAAAGAATTAGCTTTATTTTTCAAATTTATCCTACTTATTCAAGACAATTATATACGTGTGCTTCAGGCTGCTCTCTCTCTCTCCTGCTCTCTCTCTCTCTCCTGCTCTCTCTCTCTCTCTCTCTCTAGGACAACTAACGGTCTTCTCCCCATCCCCAACTCCCTCACCTACCCCCACCCCTACCCCCCAACTCCGGCCACCCCTAACTCCGGCCACCCCAAACTATGGCCAGCAACCTCCCGGTGGCCTCCCCAGGTAAGTTTTCTCTTTCTCTTTCTCTCTCCTAGGGTTTGTGACAGCCCTATACCCACCCCCACTCCTCTTCTTCTCCTATCTTCCTTTTCTTTTTTTCTCTTCTCTCCTCTCCTTCTCTCTGGTCCGACAGATTCAAGCTTCCCGCCGTGAACAGTGTTTCCGGCATTAACAGTGATTCCGGCGTGAACAGTGAACAGTGATTCCGGCGTCAGCAGGTTATATCTAACTGGAGTTGGTACCTCCGGTTTTTTAATTTTATTTGTTAATTCTCTGTATTTTATCCTTGCTGCTAATTTGCATTCTTGCATTACTTGTTTCGTTCTTGTCGTAGTAGTTACACTTCCATCTAGATTAGTACTAACTTGTGTTTTAGTATTGATTACTGCCTGGTCGAGTAGTTTACATTTGCTTTACTGGCTTTGGTAGACGATGGTGGACTAGGGTCATGTTCTCGGATAGGGGTGAGGGTTAGAGGGGGTAGGTGGGTTAAGGGAGTCTCTAGTCTACGAGTAGGGTCTTGGAATATTGGGACTCTAACGGGGAAGTCCATCGAACTAGTTAAGATTCTTAAGAAGAGGAGGATCAATATAGCTTGTGTCCAGGAGACTAAATGGGTAGGATCCAGGGCTGAAGATGTGGATGAGTATAAGTTATGGTTCGCAGGTAGGTCGAGGGATAGGAATGGGGTAGGCATTTTAGTAGATAACAACTTACGAGAACAGGTGGTAGGGGTTAAGAGAGTCAGCGATAGGTTGATGACGATTAAGTTGGTTGTTGGAGGGTTTACTTTGCACATTATTAGTGCTTACGCGCTGCAAGCGGGCTTGGGCGAGGAGGAGAAAAGACGTTTTTGGGAGGATTTGGACGAGATGATGGGAAGTATACCGTCCACTGAGAAGCTATTCATCGGAGGAGATTTCAATGGGCACATTGGGTCAATTTCAGGGGGATATGACGATGTGCATAGAGGTTGGGGTTTCGGGGACAGGAACGGAGGAGGAGTTGCACTGTTGGATTTTGCAAAAGCCTTTGGGCTGATGGTGGCCAATTCGAGTTTCCCGAAGAAGGGGGAGCACTTGGTAACTGTTACACCCCGGAAAAAATTTCGTTCGTGCACAGTGAATCGACTGGCGAAGGATAATTTCGAATATCGAACTAGTGATGTCTTAATGATATTTAGAAGAAGAATTATAATGCCCCTTCTGTTGGTAATTAAGTGCCAAGTAAGTTTCAAGAAGGACCCATAAGCCAAATATGGGCATAAGCCATCCAAAAGGGCGAGTTAAGGAAACATTTTCGGAGGATCTGGTTTGGAGGGGCCAAAACGCCATTGTAAAGTTGGAATTTGGGAAACACACCACAGGATGGAAGTTGTAGATAACTGAAATATCTTTCTAACCATAGGTCGCGGGCCCTCACAGCATAGCGGGATCAAAAGTTATGGCCATTCTACGACAGACTATTTCAGGGCAAAATAATATCACCTTCTGGCACACTCCGCGACACCACCTGCGACTCGCGGACACGACCCGCGACCACGCCATTTCATCGCAGATTGTGCCAGTAAGGTTCGGCCATCTGGCAAGCTCCGCGACACAACCTGCGACTCGCGGAGCATGTTCGCGACTCGCGAAGCGTGTCGCAGGTTGTGCCAGTCCAGAAAAATTCTGGACCCCTTTAAATGTACCCAACTCGTCCAAAAATCATTTTCTTCCATCTTGTTGGCTAAGGAAACCTCTAGAACTCTCTCCAACATCCATCTATAAGAGATATCAAAAGAAATCCAAGATTAACAACATCAATTACATGAAATCAAGTGTGTAGATTCAAGTAAAGCTTATCTTCTTCAAGGAAATTCAAGAAAGAGTGAAGTAGGGTTTTGGTGCTAAAGAGGTATTCTCTTTCAAGGCTTGTTCAACCATCATCCAAGGTGAGTTTTATGATCATCCCATGTTGTTTAAGGTATTAGAAAGCTTAGATGCTTGAAATGTAGAAGAACATAAAAAATGGGGTATTTCGAGTGAATAGTGACACAATTGGATGATAGTGGGATTGAATCACGGATGTTGGAATGTGGTGACTATGAACATGTTGTGAATGATGTTTAGGCTATGCAATGAGTTTTATGAATGCGGAAAATACGATAATAAGCTATAACCCTAAATGTGAGTTAATTGGAAGAAAAAAGTGGATTTTGCTAAGTGCATATGAATGACGAGTGTTGATTGTGATATTATGAGTAATATTGCGAATGTTGGGAGTTGATGTAGGACATGGGAGAAGTAGTATAAACAAAGGAAGTGCTGCCCAATTTTTCCTAGAAACTAACGACGCGTTCTCATAGTTATTTAGCTAATGTACTTCACATTCTTTAATGAAGGTGACGACGTGACATCGGAGGGGAACGGGTGACCGATAGCTTAGCTAAACGACAAAGGTATGTGAGGCTAGTCCTTTATTCTAATGGCATGAGTCCTTTAGTGTAAACTCTTATCTTCTTCATGAGTTCCCTTTTTTGGAAAGTTAAGAGCCTATAGTCATAAATGTCCATATGAGATAAGAGATACAATATGATGATGCTATCTCGACAGTGAAGCTATTGGTTGCCTACACTCACCTCATGTACTAATTCCTTCAAGGTGAGGCAGAATGTCAATAATTGCTCCATAATGGAATCGGGGAATCATGACCTTACGTCACCCCGATAGAGTATAGTTGATCTTGAGCCTTATGCCTGTACTATAATAAGATAAGCATATTATGATAAGTATATTATTACAAGTATTTTATGATGAGCATGTCATGAGCATATTACACCGCGCCTAGTTGGCCGGGCAGTCACCGCTAAGGCGGGCAGCTATACGGATACACCATGACCTTTTGACATGGGCAGACACCACTAGTGGGCGGCATGAGATGGTACCCCGGACGCGGGCTTATATTGTTGATGATCATACCGTTCCGTCTTGGACGGGCATTCTGCATATGATGCATATATGTTATGATGATAAGTATGAGTAAGACAGCATGCATTATTCCATTTATGATTATCGGTCAGATCCATATGCTTTGTATTGATGTTCTCATTACATTATTGATGCCTTTCTTCATTGTTTATGCCTCTCATACTCAGTACAATATTCGTACTGACGTCCTTTTCTTTGGACGCTGTGTTCATGCCCACAGGTAGACAGGGAGGAGACATTGCTCCGGATTCTTAGAGCTGTTAGTTGATTGAAAGCCCTCCATTGCTCCGGAGGTGTCTATGACGATCTTTTGTGTACAGTTGTGTATGTCATCTTATAGAGGCTCGTAGATACTCGATGTGGGGTGTATGGTCTCATGGCAGGGTTAATTGTATGTATGCACATATGTATATTATTTTGCTAGCCTAAAGGGCTCATGTATATATAATGTTTTTGATTCCAAATGAAAAAATGGTTTTTTTTATAAACTAAGCATGAAATGGATAACTGATTGATAATAAGATTAAGGGTTATAGAACGAGCGATGCTCGGTGGTTAGCACGGGTACCCGTCGCGGCCCCTAGCCGGGTCGTGACAGTAACCTTTCGTAGTTCGGTGGCTAAGACGCAGATAGACTTTTTACTCCTTGGGAAGGATGATAAAGGTCTTTGTAAAGACTGCAAGGTGATCCCGATGAGAATCTAACGACCCAACATAAGCTCTTGGTGATGGATTTGGAAATCAAGATGAGGAAGAGAAAGAGGGTCGTGGACGACAGGCCTAGGATCAAATAGGGGAGTTTGACCATGACGGGTGCCCTGGAGATAGGGGAGAAGCTGAGATCTATGGGAGCCTAGGAGAGTAGTGGGGAGGCGACCAATATGTGGGATAGGACTGCCAGTTGCATTAGGGAAGTAGCTAGAGAGGTGCTGGGGGTCTCGAAGGGTAGCCGTGGTCGGCACCGAGGGGACTGGTGGTGGAATGGAGGAGTTCAAGAGAAGGTGGAAGCAAAAAAGGCGGCGTATGTGAAGTTGGTAGACAACAAGGATGATGAAGAGAGGTGAACGAATAGGGAATTGTACAAGATGGCGAGGAGGGAGGCAAAGTTAGCGGTTACGGCGGTAAAGACAGCAGCTTTTGAACGCCTGTATGCAGAACTAGAGGACAAAGGCGGGGATAAGAAGTTGTACAGACTAGCCAAGACGAGGGAGAGGAAGGCCCGTGACTTGGATCAGGTGAAGTGCATCAAGGACGAGGATGGTAGGGTACTAGTGGAGGACGCCCTCATTAGACGGAGATGGCAGTCATACTTCCACAAACTCTTGAACGATGAAGGGAACAAAGATATTGTGTTGGGAGATTTGGAGTACTCCGAAAGGTGTCGTGATTTTGGATATTGTAGGAATATAAAGGTTGAAGAAGTTAAGGGTGCTGTTCGTAGGATGAGTAGGGGAAGAGTGACCGGGCCCGATGAGATTCCGGGGGAATTTTGGAAGACTGCAGGCAGGCCAGGTTTAGAATGGTTGACGCGACTCTTTAATGTCATCTTTAAGATGACTAAGATGCTCGAAGAATGGCGATGCAGTACAATGATTCCATTGTACAAGAACAAGGGCGACATTCAAAGTTGCAACAACTACAGAGGGATCAAGCTGCTAAGCCACACTATGAAAGTGTGGGAAAGGGTGGTGGAGATGAGGGTGAGGAGAGGCGTATCTATCTCAGAGAACCAGTTCGGATTCATGCCGGGGCGCTCAACTATAGAAGCTATTCATCTTGTACGGAGACTGGTGGAGCAATATGGGAGAGGAAGAGGGACTTGCACATGGTATTCATCGACCTAGAAAAGGCATACGACAAAGTGCCGAGAGAGGTTCTATGGAGATGCTTGGAGGCTAGAGGTGTACCTGTGGCGTACATTAGGGCGATCAAGGACATGTATGATGGGGCCAAGACCAGGGTAAGGACTTTGGGAGGAGACTCAGAGCACTTCCCAGTGGTGATGGGGCTGCATCAGGGATCAACTCTTAGCCCATTTTTATTCTCCTTGGTGATCGATGAATTGACGCGGCAAATTCAAGGTGAGGTGCCATGGTGTATGTTATTTGCGGATGACATAGTCCTGATTGTCGAGTCTCACAGCGGGGTTAAAGCTAAGCTGGAGGTTTGGAGACAAACTCTGGAGTCTAAAGGGTTCAAGTTGAGTAGGACCAAGACAGAGTACTTGGAGTGCAAGTTCAGTGATATAGTACATGAGGCTGACGTGGAAGTGAAGCTTGGCACCCAGGTCATACAGAAGAAAGATAGTTTCAAGTATCTTGGGTCTATTATACAAGGAAATGGGGATATTGATGATGACGTCACACATCGTATTGGTGCAGGATGGATGAAATGGAGGCTTGCCTCCGGAGTGTTGTGTGACAAGAAGGTGCCACCGAAACTTAAAGGCAAGTTCTACAAAGTGGTGGTTAGACCAGCTATGTTGTATGGGGCGGAGTGTTGGCCAGTCAAGAAACCTCATGTTCAGAAGATGAAAGTGGCGGAAATGAGAATGTTGCGATGGATGTGTGGGCACACTAGGAGTGATAGGATTAGGAATGAAGTCATCCGAGACAAGGTTGGAATAGCCTCAGTGGAAGACAAGATGCGGGAAGCGAGGCTGAGATGGTTTAGGCATGTGATGCGGAGAGATGAAAATTCCTCGGTGCGGAGGTGCGAGAGGTTGGCCAGCGACGATTTCAGAAGAGGTAAAGGTAGGCCGAAGAAGTATTGGGGGGAAGTGATTAGACAGGACATGGTGCATTTCCTGCTTACGGAGGACATGACCTTAGATAGGAGGGTATGGAGGACTCATATTAGGGTAGAAGGATAGTAGGTAGTCGCGTCTATCCTCCCTTAAGAGTAGTTAGGTTGTTCTATAGTTTCTTGTCTCTTGATTTCTGCAAGTATCTGTTGGTTTATAATGACTTATTTACTTTCATTATTTTCATTTTCATAGTTATCTATAGCAGTTAATTCTCCTTTTACCATGACTTTCTTGCTTTGTTATTCCTTGCCTTCATATTGTTTTCGATACGCTTGATCACATCTAACCTTTTGTCTTTTCCTCTCTTTGTCTCCTCTCTTGAGCCGAGGGTCTTTCGAAAACAGTCGCCCTACCTTTCAAGGTGGGGGTTAGGTCTGCGTACACTCTACCCTCCTCAGACCCTACATAGTGGGATTATACTGGACTTGTTGTTGTTGTTGTTGTATCCTACTTATTCAAGACAATAAATAAGTAAGAGTCTTGAATAAAGATAGTTTAGTCAGAATATCTAGTTTTATTTTCTACATGGACATTCACTTCTAATATTTACAACAAATACAGACTATATTAAAATAGGGAAAGATGGAAAGAGCCGTGCTATTTCCTCAAAACACACGGAACAAACAACATAAAAAACGTAAGGTATAGATACAATATATAACCCAAGAAGCATGCATTATAAATCATACTTGTATTCGTGCTTATTAATTAGCAGCAGTGGTGGACAAGGACAATATACACACATGCATAGATAAATTTGCAGGTTACAGATATGGCACATGCAGATAGAGATTGTCTGGGTAAACATAGCTTTTATAACATGGTGATAGTTGAAAGTTCATAATTCCTTTTTGTGTTATTTGCAAAAAAAAATTCGTGTTGTCAGGACGACTGATTCCTTCATTGATTACATTGGGAGGAATCGCTCTTTGGCTAAATTATTACGGTAGTGAAGCTTCATTATGGTCACTAAATCAAAAGAGGTTTTTAGTGGCAATATATTTTCCTTTTAGCGGCAATAGTTATTGCCACAAAAACATTTACCAGCAATTGGTTAATGCGATTAGATCCAAGGTCGTTAAAGTCTTTAGAGGCATTTATTATTAGGGTTAAAGTTTGGTATTGCCGGTAATAATTGATTTTAGAATATAATTAGCAGCAATTAAGTTATTGCCGCAAATTAATTGCCGCTAAAAGCATATTTTGTTGTAGTGAGAGCAGGTCGATTAATCAAAAAGTATTTGGTACCTGTAGGGGTGTGCAAAATCTGGTGTCTTTATTTTTTATATTTTTTATTTTTTAATAACCGTGGTCTACAGGCCAGCTTGAGTGCACCTCGACTAATTACACGCCATAACTTGACACCTCCCACCCAGTGGCGGAACCAGGATTTTCACCAAGGGGTGCAAAAATATAAAGTAGTAAACAAACAAGAAGCCAAGGGGTTCAACGTATACTATATATACATGAAAATTAATTTTAACCTTTATACAGGGTAATTTTTTGCCGAAGGGGTTCGGGTGAACCCGCTGGCCATTACCTGGTTCCTCCCCTGCTTCCACCAAAGTACCAGGTAACTTTGTCTACCAAGGCTAGAATAGATGGAAAGAAATTACCTAGTGTTTTATCTCTGCTGAAATTTTAAACCTGAAACGTTATGATTCTCAACCAACTTCATTGACCACTAGGTCTCACCCTTGGGTGCTGCAAAATCTGGTGTCTTATGAAAACAATTTGGCAAAATGTCAAAGATTTCTTTGAATCTCCAGAAATAAAAAAATAATCTTTGAGTATTAGTTACCCATGGCCTTTTTTAAAGTGAATTGGCGCTTGTCTTGGTTTTCTTTGTGTATGAATTAGATTATCCTCTTCTTATTTGAAGCTAATCCTGAGACAAAATCAAAGACTAAACCCAAACTTGGCAGAAAATTAAAGGAGCAGACTTTGTTATTTTTTTTATATATATATATATATATATATATTTTTGTGGAGAGATAGGAATAAAGGTTGTAAACTTGTAATTGAGGAGCCAAAAGCATGTGATTTATGCACGATTACACCTTTTGCTACATAAGTTGGGTCCAACAATCAAATTTCAAATATACTAGTAGTAGTTTTTATCCTCATGAGCGTGGAAAGGGCATCCTATTTCTATCGTATAGTTTATTTGTTTTTTGGCATAAGATATGACTTCTATATAGTTTCTCTTTAAAGATTCTTGCTGGCACTTGTAATGCAATTAGGTTGATGATGCAAAGGAGGATTACTTCAGTCAGCTACCAGATGATGTTTTGTCTTCCATTCTCGCACGTTTGCCACTAACAGATGCTGTTAGGACGAGCATTTTATCTAGAAAGTGGAAATATCTCTTTCCCTTTACGCCGACATTAAAATTCAGATGACTTGACATGTTTGGGGTTCACCCTTGCAATCACAGTTGTTTTCCTTACTATCAGCACACATTCTTGAAAGGAGTAAATCAGATATTACAACTATATTCGGGCCGTAAAGTAGCTCATGTTGAGATGACATTTTGCTTTGGGAGAGAGTTTTCTAGTGAATTTGATCAATGGATGCATTGTATTTCAAGATTAGATGTTGAAAGAGTATGGCTTTATTTTGATTGTGGCCCTAATTACGACATCCCGCACCCAATGGCGGAGCCATGATATATATTTAGGGGCGTCAAAAAATATAAATATGTTGCTGCCCAAGTTCGAACACACAACCTTAGGGAAATTTTGCAACCCCTTAATCACTACGCTAAACTATCAGCTTGTGTCAAGGGGTGTCAACACTAGTATACATACCTATAAAATCAAAATTTCACCAATCCATACAATGTAATTTTCGGGCGAAGGGGTGTCAAGCGGCATGGGTAGCTCCCCTGACCAAACTGACTCCTTCTGCGACCCCAACAAGTTTTTAAAATTTTCTCTTGAACCTCTCTCTTAGGCATCCTCATTTCAACACTTGTTTTTGTACCATTGCATTATCCAACCAAGTTTCGGAGTCCGTCTTAACTCCCTCAGGACCCTTGCTTTGTCGGATGTTCTGTTAGCATGCGGGCAGCTTGAGGGTATTTTTTCCTCTTGTTTGAAATCTTAACCGCCTAGAGCTAGAATACTGCAAACTTCCGTATAAGTTATCCGTTGTTTTCTCTTCTTGTGGCGGATTGGAAGAGATTGATCTTCGGGCTACAAATCTTCGTTCGTTAGAGTGTTGGTTTTTTAGCAAAGTAAGATTCTTCTTTTCTGTTGTTCCCATGTTGGAAAAAGTAATGATTCGTCTTAAAGGAGCCGCTGTGATGCCATAGATATTTGGTGATTTTGCAAGAGATTTACCTGATCAGGTTGAATCTTTAACAGTCAATGTTGTTGATTCTCAGGTATTTTGACGATGACTTGTCTTCTCAAATTCCTTTGATTTTTTTCATTTTAAAGACCCTGATCACTTGAAGCGTTCTTAATTTCAGATAAAATACTTCCCAACAGAGACACCCATGTTCAGAAACCTTAGGGAGCTAACCTTGGTACTTGTGTACACGGACGACTTTGACATAGTCAAAATTTCCCCTCTCTTAGGCGCCTGTCCTCTTCTCCTATATTTGAATGTAGTGGTGAGTTAACCATATTCATCTTTTCTTTTTCCTTTTTTAGATTTTCTGGATATCTTTGCTTGATCTTATATGATGATGACTTCAGCATATATTGAATATAAAAGTGCATACTCCCCCTCCCCAACATGCATGATGTACTGGTAATTCTCCTTGTGTTGATGTGCCACATTTTCTGTCAAAAACATTTATACTGGGGAAAGTAGTATTCTTGCCTATAACCCTCCTCTATTGTTTGTTGCATGAGACAAAACACCCTTCACGACCTAGTTAGTCTAGGAACTAATAAAGACATTTAACCCATATAATAATTTGGTCTACTATCAGAGAATTTTTTTCCTGCAAGGGGGATTATGAGCCCGTTTGGGTTAGCTGAATACAAATAGCTTTCAAGAGCTGAAAAATACTTTTTAAGTGTTAGAACTGGTTTTGTAGTTAAGCAGTTATATGTTTGAATAGAAGTGCTAAAGCTGAAAAAAAATAAACGGTTGATGTGTTTGATAAAAAGAAATGCTTATTCTGTTAAAAGGACTGAAATATCCTTAAATTTGTTAACACTATAAAGGAGTGAATTACGGAAAGATTTTTAATCCTGAAGTGATTCAAATAGAAATTAAAATTAATGTTGGATGGGCACAAATTGATTATGATGTTATTGTGAACCTACAGTTTAACAGCATATCTTTAAGATTTTCCCGTATCATTAAAAAATAGCATATTAAAGAAGAAACTGCAACTTATTACTTATGTTTCCCTTGACCAGAACAACAGAACACAATGTTGACACTTACTGTATTGAGAATTTGCATCTTAAAATTGTTGATATCGGTATCATTAAAAATAGCATAGTAAAGAAGAAACTGCAACTTATGTTTCCCTTGACCAAAACAATGGAAAACAATGTTGAGACACTTATTATATGGAGAATTGCATCTTAGAATTGTTCATATCGGACTACTCTGTAGACTGTAAGATCTCAGCTATATCATTGCCTCGACAAGTTAAAGTTTCTGTGAAGAATGAAAAAAAAATGATTTACCAACAAAGCATCGTGTTTGAAAGGCAGAGATGTAGGACTAGGATAGCGCGAGGAAAGAAGAAAGACAAAGAAATGAGTACAATTAGGGCTTTTGCTGTGAAGGATATTTTTGGATAAGTGTTGCAAGGGATGAAAAAGTAAAATACTTATCAAAACCATAGTACTCGGCTTTTAAAGCTAGAGAATCATAAGTTGGAGTTGCTTAGCCTATGGCTTTTGGCTTGGTTTGTCTTAATATCATTTGGTTTAAGAGCACTTTTTAAGGTTACCAAACAATTAAAGAAGCTAACATGACCAGCTTTTAAGCGCACCCAAACACGGACTGAATGAGCATTTCACTTCTCAGATCTGTTATCATGAATTGCTGATAAATGACTGGTAAAGGATTCAACAACTCGATTATGTATGTTTTTTCCTAGAATTATAAAAAAAAATGTTTGTTTACTCCAAGAGAAATGTATTAATAGTAAAAACGAATGAAGATATTGATATCTAATGTAGTGATATTTTCTGGTCCACCTTATTTGATGTCCGCATAAAAATGAAACTAAGTTTTAAACTGAGATTCTATTCATTTAGGGTGTGTTCGGTATGGAGGAAAGTGTTTTCCTGGAAAATGTGTTCTTGAAAAATAAGTGAATTTCTACTTATTTTCTCATGTTCATTTGGGTAGCGGAAAATAAGTGAATTTCTTACTTATTTTCTCATGTTCGTTTGGTTGGTAGAAAATATTTTCAGAAAAATACCCACCCAACCCCACCACCCCATACCACACCAACCCCCACACCCGGAAAATACGCATAGCGGATCTAGCAGAAACAACCTCTTTATCTCACAAAGATAGGGGTAACGTGTGCGTACATCTTACCCTCCCAAACCCCACTTGTTGTATCAAATACGCATAGCAGTTTTTTTTTATGACGATATCAGATACGCAAAACAATTATCACTATTGCCTTTTTTCTTTGGTTGGAGACTGCGAAAGAAAGAATACTTACATGATACAATATGTAAGTGCCAGCTAAACAGCTGGTGGATAAACATTTAATTTGCAACTCAAAATTCAATTGGAGTAAGAATGACAAATAGTTGACTATTACAAAACAGAACCAACAAAAAAGAAGAAAAAAACTTGGTGTATGCATGTCAGGATGTATTTGATTTTGGTGCAATTTTTCGTTTGAAGGAACTCGGATATATCCTCAATGTGCCAGGTTAAACAATCAAATCAAGTGACCTGTCCTCTTAATCTAGTTCCAGTTTAGCAATAAGCCTCTTCTTGTCCCTTTTTCATTTCACTAAACTAGAAGGCAGTTTTCCTATAAATGCTGCTAAAATGAGATTGGAGAAATAAAGACATGAAATTACTGTCCAATTTCAACTGTACAACGGCATCTAATGAAAGGTTGACATGATGGCTGATATGTCTTGACATCTCTGTGCTTAAACAGCATTTCCAAGGAAACTGAGAAATGAACAAAAACAAATCACAGATTCATGAAAGTTGAAACTGTCTTGACATTCTAGAAGCTACAACCTTCAGTTCTGCGTATTCAGGTAACGTTTCGAGAAGTTGATAAAAGAAAAGAGTAGCTCTTTCTAAGCATCAAGATTCATCCCCCCTCGAATCCATTCTCTTCTACTTTGTCTGTAAGCTCAGTTCCAAATTCCACCAGAGAGAATACCAGCAACTCTTTGGCATGCTATGGTGCATTTTTTCCTGCAAGGAGAAACAAATGATGTTAAGAGGGAAGGCACCTATAAGAAAGATTAAAAGACGCCAAAGCAACGAGGGTTCTTTCTCATGTCAACTGTACAATTGCTAACAGACTAATTCAAGTAAACGAATAAACACAAACTTTTGTATTTCTTCTAATGGTATCACTTTGTTGGTATTGCAGCGTCGTACGTTGGACCCAATCAAGAGTATAATCACATTGTCCTTCCATTCTCTAAAAAACTTAAAACAACCTCTCTAGAAGTTCGAAATAGGTTCACCATCACAGAAAATACTTGCTGAATTGTATTCTACAAACCTGGTTTCACGACTCCTGGTTTTTGAGAAACAAAAATCAGAAAAGTGAAACTTCTCGTCAATTTAAACTTCCTTCTCCAGATGACCACTCTTTCCTATCCAAAAAATCACAAGCTCTGTTATCAACTCTCAAATTCTACTTTCACAACATGCATCACATGGTAGATAATGCATGTTGACTACTCATGCAAGGATCTATAAGAATAAAGGAGTTTTCCGACAAACAAAATTCATACCCTCATGCGCGCGCGCGCACAACACACACATATGCATATGTGTCTATATATATATATATGTATCCGAGGGTCTATCGGAAACAGCCTCTCTACCCCATAAAAGTAGAGGTAAGGTCGTACATCCTACCCTCCCCAGGCCCCACGTGTGGGTATGTTGTTGTTGTTGTTGTATGTATGTATGTATGTATATATATATATATATATATATATATATATAAATGTTGTTCTATCCTGCCCATGTTAAACAAGAGTTGCAGCAGATAAAAATAATTGATCAGTCAATAATGCGAGCTTCTGACTTGAATAAAAGACTTCTTACCCCAAAGCTGGTTTAAGGTCATTGCCAACTGCATCAAAGATTTTCTCTCTGCTGGGGTTGAGTATCCACCCTTTATCGCCTCCTGAAATGCAGAAAGAAATTCTCGCTTTGCATTTGTAGGGAGGACAGTATAATCTGGCCCACGGACAGAACTCAATTCCACCACCTAAGTTTAAGAAAAAAAATATATACCATGAGGGTTGAGTCCAGAAATTTTTCAAAAAGGATTTTATTCATGAGTCAGATACATCATTATGTATCGAAGTGATCAGACTAACATAACAGGTTTTACCATATGGCACATTCAGAACTGTTACAAGTAGAAGAAACAAAAAGGCAGAGGACATGGCACCCAAGGGTTCGGCTTAGTGTTCATTGAAGTGAAGGCAAATCTTGGATATCAGGGTTCAAATCCCAGTAAAGAAAAAAAAAAAAGCACGGGGTGATTTCTTCTCATTTGCTTAAGGTATGCGCAAGCTGGCCCCGACAGCACCGTTACTTAAAACAAAAAGAAAACCAAAAAACAAAAATAGGCAGTGGGCATGCCATCAAAGTCGTGGAAGATTGTAAACTAAGACAAGAAGAAACCTTAGGAATAAAACACAAGGAAGCTATCACATATTTGGCAGAAAACATAACCCAAGGATTTACTAAAGTAGAAAAAGGCACTGTAATTTCATACAGCATTCAAACCCCTACTTGTGACATAAAAAGCTTATCTACCTTTAGTGCTAGGCACACTTAGTTGAACTCTTTTCCTAATCAAACATACTTTGTGCATGTAAGTTTTCAAGAAAAGTAAAGAAAAAGCATATAGTTAGTTTAAAGATTTCCATAACCACAAGATGCACTTGCCTGTTGCAGCCAGGGAATTATGATATTCACATATGTTTGTTCGAAGAAGTATGATGATAAAGTGGCCAAAAGATCACTGGCGGTCTTTTGGGATAAATTCTCCAGAACTGGCCCTGTTGTATCAATAAGTTCAAACAAAACAAGCTCATCACCAGAATAAAGGGCTTCCACATAAGCAGAGTCTACATCCCCACCCAAAAGATGTCCTTTAACAATTCTCCAGAGGTTATTCTTGGCATCTAAGTGATTTTGTTTGTCATTAGTTGTAGAAATTCTGCCAAAGACATCTTTATTTCTCCTCAATTGTCCTCCATGTATTCCCTTTCCAACAGAATATCCACCTTGTTTTGCTGCAGGATCTATCCACATGTCTAGATTTTGATTTCTAAAACTGCCCGATCTGCTCTTTACAAGTGTCCTATCCCCCCGAACCTCCACATCTTTGGTGGGCAGTAATGGAGACTTCCTATGAGGCATATCAACAGATGGCCTTGGGGTGTATGCGGAGAGCCTTGGGGAAGCAACAGCAGGACCTCTTTTCATAAATTTTGTTGTCGCTGGATCAGGAAATCTCCCTCCATGAGAAAGTTCCTTGGCCAATCTATCAACTACACCTTCAAGACTGGACACATTTATTTGTATCATTGACAGGTTATCCACAATGTTGGATGTGAATTCCTGAAAGCATTAGTTACAACAGGGGTGGTCAAATAATTAGCAAGTAACTCAAGTGCTAACTCAAAAGAATATGGCAGGTCTAAATTCACAGAACTGAATTTCAGAGGAAACGGAAAGAAAGAAGACAGGAAAAATCAAACGGGGGCATCCAAATGATGAAATGAACCCTTGCTATTATCTGATATCATCTTTGGGCTCAAGACTTTTCTTTGCATAGCAATAATGGGTCGAGGGAAGAAAAGAATAGAACTAAACTGAAATCACTTCTGTGTTGCCTCAAATTTACAGGAACAAAAAATGGTATTTTTTTCAGGCTGATGAAGTTGTTCTGAAAGCATCTAGTGAATCAATGGTAAAGGAGATCACATTGCGGTGATGAAACTCAACACCTCTATCTGTTTAATAAGAGAGAAATCCAACTAAATTCTGACCACTGGGATGACCAAGAAGGCAATGCTTAACCTTCTCAGAACACAGCTCTTTTATGTAATATCATTTCCTCCATTTATAAATTTCAATGGAAGTTAAGAGGATTATTAGTTCAGTTATACTCTATTCACACCATTCTTCAATAAAAGTTTTGTTCAGTATATTATGGAAGCAGTACACAATAAATCCATAAACTTAGTCATGATTAAGCTCTGGTGAAAAGATAGATTAGCCACAATAACCGTTAAGGGCATATGTATTGCTCCAAAATCTATTATAAACATCATACCTTAAAAACAGATTTGGGTAGACCTCTCTTACCATTTCTACCATCAATCATGTTTTTTTTTTAAAATAAGGCACCAACTGAACATGTTATACATCATATAAAGAAAGTAAGAAACTTAACCAGACACAAACATAATGCATATACTGAAACTTCCTCTCTACTTTTATATAGTGTATATTTGATATGACAGTTTCCAGCAAGTTTAGTCTGGGCTTACTTTACATTACAGATTAATACTACAAGAGCATGTGATGTGCCTTCCACAGAATGACATGACACAGAAAGGTCGGTTGCTTTTGATATGCATTGGCTGATCCAGACTAACACAAAAGAAATGATAATTTAATTACCTTTAATAAATCCAGTACATTGGATTGCTTATTTTCAATATCTAAGAGTTGCTTTCGGACAGATAACATTTCCTTTGCTACATCAGAACAACAGCCATGCAATTTTTGGGAACTCAATTCAGTTACTGTTGAATCTAAGCTTCTTCGTTCCTGCATTCCAGAAAAATATCGCTGTTCCTCAATACTGATTTCTTCAACTGCAGAACGCCGACTTGTTCCCAATGGTGTAACCAAATTGGCCTTGTCAATTACCTCGTGAGAACCCAGGACTTCTTTGCGTTGAAAGTTATCAGGAAACAGATTTGAGCCAGAAGAGCATTCCTGTTTGTCATCTATGTGCACATATTCATATTCAACATCATGAGAACTTCTAGTCTCAGCACTTTTTTCAAATGCCTTCGTAATAGAACTACCCTCTGATTCTTCATCCCGAACTTCTGGCATAAAGATCTTACGGGTTTTTGGAACTGCTATTTCTACACGCCACTCATTAGCTCCAGAGTGCTGAGGCTTTTCAACATGGTTATGGCCTGCTTTTCTCAAAGAAAGGGGAAGCTTGCTTTTAACCGAGTCACAACCAAATTTCTTAGGTGTGACATCCTTCAGTGTTGACTCACTGGCACTTGTTATATCGCCATAGTCATCTTTATACAGATTTTCTGCAAGATAAAACTATTATTACGCAAGTCACAAAAACAAATGTAAAGAAAGCCCATCTTCAAAATTCTGTAGTAAATGACATGTAACTGGGATACATGCCAGCCCAACAAGGCCAGAAGCAAGACTGAGCTGAAACTAGATCAATACTTGGGATTAAAAGCCATGGAACCATCTCAATCTAACAAATAACCATAGCTCAAGAACTGGACCACTCAAATCGCAAACTTTAACTACTTAATTGTGGGACGAATCAACTAGGTTATCAGAGCTTTACAAAAAGGTTATAAGAAGATGAGTTATGAGAGATATCTGCAGCATTTGAAAAAATATCACATCGGAGAGCACAGACCAGCATACCTCTTATGGAAGAGCCTGCTTCAGAAGGTTCAGATGTACCAGTGCCAGGAAGCCTTTTCCACAGGTGTAAAGCTTGCAATGCTGAGTCCCTGACTGGTTTCACCTGAACAAACACATGAAGTTTGATACTTTCAACTTTCATATCAGGCAACCACAATAAAGAAGTATACCACATGGTTCAATTATGCATTCTGACTGCATCACTTACCTTATCAAATCGACATGATTCAAGGGTCCGGATACTAGAGGTTTTGAAAGTGCTGAAGAATGCTCCACCGATTGAAGCAATGTCGCCTAATGCTGCACATGCAGCTTTTCTTGTTGCCCAATCACTGTTCTTGAGTGCTTCTTGAATGCTAGCCATTGCAGTTGATAAAGCACTATGTGTATTGGCACCACCAGCCTGATTATAAGAAGAAAGGAAATCAGAAAATTTGTCATCTTTTTCTGATGTATAAATCAGCCTTAGCTTGCAAAACATAACTTAGGAACTTTAATTAGGTTTTACTGCTGAAATTAATGACCAAAGATATTTTCCTTGTTCTTTTAAGGTGCCAGCTATATGCAGACATATGCTGCACAAGTGCAGAACTCAATAGGATCTAACAGTAATGTGTAAACTGAAACGTTCTTATCCGTCAAGTCACACACTAATATTACTAGTATATATGTGTGACAGAAAATTTCAAAGATTAAAACAAGTTTACAGAAGATAGATCTACCTGAATTATGCTTCTATTCAATTCAATAACAGCTGGTTTTGCCGTGAAGTGTGGATTCTTAAGCAACTTGACAGTTTTAGCCAGCATCTTCTGCAAAATGACAGCTGGAGGGTTCTGAATACTGTCTATGACCCGAGCCAAGCACAGCGCTGAACCAGTTTGCACGTGCTTATTTTGCTCTCCCATTGCTTCAAAAATAGGCCTCACTAGCACCACAAAAACTCCATCATTTTCATTGTCACCTGTAACACTACTCATTTTAGAAGCCAAAACACCAACAGTATCCACGCACGCATCTCTTACAACTGTATCCGAGTCCTTGAGACGCTTAACAATGCTAGTTACCATCTTCCCAAGATGTGGAACAACAATACTATCATGGAAATTGGCAAGCGTGCCCATCAACCGGATAGATTCCTTACGAACAGCACTTTTCTGCTCTGAGTCAGTATCTAATATACAAGATAGAAATGGAGCGACTCCATCTGGGGTTAAGCACTCAATTATTTTCTCTAGCTCTTCAACTCCAATTTGGTAAGTATCCCTATCTGCAAGCTTGTTCAGCGCAAGAACCACACGTTGTTTAAGTTCAAAAGCAACCTGTTGGCCATTCACCCTGCTGGGACCTCTTCCTCTCACCATATTCACATGTTTCTTCATCACTTTTTGCCTGCTCATTCACCTCTCCCAGAGTACAATTCCAGCAATTCAAAGTTGTAACCCATCATTTTCCCCTTCAATATTCAAATAATAGCCTGTTAATAAGATATCAACCTTTTCTCTCTTGCTAAACGGTAAACAGCTGCACCAATTTTCTTGCGTCAAAGTCATTTTCATTTTCAAAAAAATTCTTGGGTTAAAGTAATTTTCATTTTCAGAAATTTTATTGGGTCAAAGTTTAGTACTACAATCAATAATGTTGCAAGGCAACCCCCAATATTTCACTCCTGTACCCCCACAACCACCTCCAACCAGTAGACCAAGAAGGGGGGAAATGAACAACTGTATCTTATATAACCTAGATGTATAGCTTCCACTTCTTTAAGCAAGACAAAAAAACAAGTAGAAAGAAAACGTTTAAGATCACACAAATGACTAAACTTGAGCACATATTTTGCAGAGTATATAATGCAAACACCTTAAGAATATCCAGCAGTGTGCACTAGTGGTCAATGAAAGTAGGATAAAAACAAGACCAAGTTTAACAACAACATTCGCAGTGCAATCCCACAAGTGGGGTCTGGGAAGGTGGTGTGTACACACACCTTGAGAAGGCAGAGAGGTTGTTTCCGAAAGACCCTCGGCTCAAGTAAAACAAGTTCAAGATGCAAAAAACAGACCAAGTTCGAAATGCAAAAATGCTAGATGGTTTCTTTCCATATGAAACAACCTTTGGTAGACAGAGCTATCTGAGTTCAAACTGGTTGGACACCCCATTATTTTGAAAAAGAATAATAAAAAGAGTTGCATTCTCACAGCAGCAAAGCATAAACTACAACAAGCAAAAAAAAAAAAAAAAACATGAAAGTATAGAAAAAATGTTCGTATAGAGCTAATAGATTGAAGAACTTACAAAAGAAGAGCATTTTCAATCTTCACCAAGGACCAAACTTGAAAAAGCAGAGGAAAAAATCTAACTCATAAAGCTAGGGTACCTGGAAAAAGAAAAAACCACTCTCTCTCAGTTGACAACATTTTACGATACAGATTTAAAATGTTACTTAGTAATAATGAAAATGGAGTAACACCTTGAAGTTCAGAACTTAAATAATAATTTAAGTTTTGAAAAAGAAAAAACTACTCTCTCAGTTCCGACTATTATACTAAAAGAAAACTTGGGGGTGTGAGTAATTTTAATCAGTACCTTGTAATTAGAGCAGCTTAAAGTAGGAAACTGGGAATTAAAGGTGTAAAAAATGTTCCCTGCATGTGCAAAGTTTGAAACATTTAGAATAATAAAATTAATTCAGTAGTCCGTATAATTTAATATTTGAGAAATGTGGGTGATAGAGAAAGAAGTGAAAAGGTAAAGTTGAAAACCTAACGAGTGAGAAACTCTGAAAAGTATAATGTCAGAGGAAGAGGTAGACGGAAGGTCCTTTTAAATTTTCGCGCTTCGGGTTCGATTTTCGAATATAGGGGAGGAGCGTTTCGGAAATGGGGCCCTTCGCTGTCTTCTTTCCTGCTTTTCCCGAGGATTTCTTTTGTCTGTTTCTACTTTTGACACCTTATTTATTATTAGGGAAAATGATCAAAAACTCGCAAAAGAGTTAAAAATATCTTTCGTTATAAATTTAGGTCAAAAATATCTCTTTCGTCTTTAAAGTTTTTAAATATACCCTTATCTTAATGAAAATTTTCAAATCCCCCCAAAAATAACCGATTTCATTTTTAAGTCCCCTCCATTTAAACCAGACTCAACTATATAAAAAAATCATATGCGACCAACTTGTTCCCGAGTCCTATATCTGAAGCCACCAAGCATAGGAGCGGGTAACCCATATGCATTTTTTATTTAGTTGGGTTGGATTTAAATGGGGTGGGTTTAAAAATAAAATCGGATTATGTTGGATCCGTTAAAACAGCGGTATATTTAAAAACTTAATGACAGAACGGTATTTTTATCCAAATTTGTAATGGAGCATATTTTAGCCTTTTTCCCAAAGTAGATAGGCATTTTTGACCCCTTTCCCTATTTATTGCGATGGAGTAAGACATGAAGTAATTATTTTTACGTGTCTACTATACTAAAAATAGAATTTTATTTTTATGTATTTAATTTTAAAAGTAAGAGATTAATTATTATTTTATATCTACTTTACTCTTGTTATATTAAGTACTACTCTCTCTCTGTCTCAATTTATATCATTATATGATGCTTCTTCTTTTTAAGTCAATCTCGAAAAGAATGACACATTTCAATATGTAGTAACAATTCAGCTTAAAATTTATCTTTTTATTCTTAATGAAATAAATTCTAGCCACATAAATTTCTATCGTTTGTTTCAGCGCACAAGTCAAACGCCATCACATAAAATTGACGGTGGGAATACTATTTATTTCCAATTCATTTCTCAGTGAGTGAGATGACTTATAATAATTAGGAGTAATATAATAAAATTTGAGTATTTATTATTGTTTCTTAAGGGGTGTGCCAAGTCCAATATAGACAAGTAAAAATGGCTAAGGGAGTACAAATCAAATCTATAAACTTAAATTTTTTTAATCTGAAATTTCTATAAAAAAAAAAAATCGAAATATTTCAAATAAAGCCAGCTTAGATTATGTTTACTTAATCCTCCAGATTTGGTGAAACAGATAAGCAATCCCTTTTTAATTTATAATAATGAATTTTCTATAGAATATTTTAATATCTTCGTCAGTCTAATATGTCAAAGGATCTGGGCGAATTCAATGTGGCTGTCTGGTGTTTTAATTTCAATACAATTGCTTATGAGAAGGGAGTTGAATGTGAAGAAACTTTTTTGTAAAGTTATAATTGCATTGTAATTTGAATTCTGTTATGAATACACTGAACTAAAGTGTCTGTTCATTTAATTCTTACACATCACATACATGAATTAGTTGAATTCATATGTATCTATTTATTATGTAACTTCATTCTCTTCTCTGATGATGTACTTTGTAGCTACAAATAAAACACTTTTCGCTCATGGATTAGATACTTGAAATAGAAAGAAAGTCTTCTCCTCCTCTTTTACTTCTTTTTCTATATTTCTTGTCTTATATTGCTCTAATTTTATAACAACGTGAAGCTCTAATCAACTGAGAAGGTTTCAGTATGATTTTCATTTTTTTTTGTGTGTGTTACAAACATCAAGCAAGGTGTGTTTTTCAAAAGATTGACTTTAATTTGGTTCTTGGAATATATTATTATCATTATTATTACATTCAACTATGTCAGCCTTGAATTATATCTTGAATTCTCAAGACATAAGCACGAAATAATGTTAACGACAATGGTCGCTATAGAAGCTTAAATGAATTTGATATAGGTTAATTGCCTTTAGTCTTATAATTACAATCACATGTCTATCATTAAATAATCTTACCTTGATCACTATTATGGGTTTGAATATGTATGGTACGATATAAGGAAATTACCGCTTACATTTGCTGTTATTTTATTATTCATAAAATGTCAAAGTTATTTATTACCAGTAAACTACTACAGTTTAGGATATGAGATTGCATATGTATTATTTATTCGGTAGCTAAATAGCCCGTGAATTAGCTGCTTAATTAACGATCACATGAAATCTTTGTGTGAAAAATAGTTTTCTTTATGATAAAAGACTCTACACATGCATTACTAAAATTTTCATTAACATGTGAATGTAAATGTCGGCAACTAATCACATCTTGTTCGTCATTCATATTAAGGGAGTGATGATCATCACATTTATTTGAATATCAATATCAGATGTATATTCATTAAATATCAAAGGCAATAATATGAAATACATGTTTGTTTCATTAGCAAATGTTACTTACAGAATTGTAAGAAATATATGACTATTAGACCGATAATAAATATTCATAAAGTCGTATTAATTAGGACTAAGCATTTAACTTTATAACTGTAAAATTAAGTGACAATACGTTCAAGGTATTATTAATTATGGTTGGTTCTTATGATCACTTAAAGTGAAAATATTTTCAAATGCTTGCTATGTTTGATTATTGATGAACTGCTCTACTGTTCATAAAAAGGTTGTAGTGATGCAGGTAAGTCTTTGTATTTTTTTTAAATTCATTTTGGAAGGCTTGTTATGGTTTATGATAAAGATGGCCTCACAAGGAGTATATATGGCTATCACGAGTTTGCTACTAATTGTACAACTCGTTGGGTTCTTTTGATCCATGGGAACCTAATTAGTTCTGGATTATTTATGCCTTAAATTTGTTCCTGGAGAACAAAAAAGAGTCATTATGATGTTAATTTTATATCCTTAATGGCTAAATGAGAGTTTGCAAGAAATATATGATCACCAGAAGTGACAATATTTCCTATGCATTGTTGTTGCTACAATTGAAGATGTGTTAGAGGAAAATTCTCTACATCATATGTATGTCTCGATTTGGTGCTTAAGTAGCAATATCTTAAAAAAGGTTCTAACCTATCACGATTTGATATTCTTAAGGCACGTTCAAATGATTGTGTTCTATTCCTGAAGAATGAGAACTTTTGATAAAAGCTAAAAATAGAGATCCATTCCCTGAAGTGAATGTGATAATATTTAGTAAAGCTTCTAAGTACAGACGTGCGTTTGGTTGTGAAGTTATCACGACTCATCTCCAGAAGAGGTAGAATAATTGAGAAGAAATATTCTGAACATTCTATCTTTACTCCCGAAGTAGTAAAATATTACTTTACTCCCGAAGTGGTAAAACTTTAAACTTTACTCCCGAAGTAGTAAAATTCAGAAACTTTACTCCTGAAGCAAAAAGAAAATATCTGAGAAATATATTGAAGCAATGTTTCTTGTGCTTGAGCAAAATAATGAGCTATAGATGAACGTTGTATGTCAAGCACATTCAAATAATCAGGTTTCATTTCCTGAAGAGAATGAAGTTATACCACAAGTTACCTCCTGGAAAGATAAAATAACAAAGGAAATACATGTGGTATAAACATCATTGCAACACGTACCCGTCGTACATAAGAACATCTCGAATAATTATATTAAGTATCATTTTAAGGCAAAAGAAAGCAAAATAGAATGTTCTACTATAACCACATTCATACATTATGGTTAGTTTTTATTGATTTCCTTGAAGGAAATAACAATTAATGTATCTCTTTATGAAGGATGTGATTATTATGTGGTTGACGCTTAGATACAAAATATTCAGATGTTAATGATGAATCTCCCTGAAAGAGATGCTTGAAATATTGAAGTTTAGAATTCAATGTTTATTTCGTGACACTAGTAGTGTCTAAATTTGCTTTCATGGTATCAGATGTATTTAAGAAATATTTATTAATAGAAATTATTGATCAAAGGCTCCAGAAGAGTTAATTAATTATTTTCAAGTATCATGCCACCAGCGGTGTCCAAATAATATGTGATTATGATAAATAAATTAAGTCTCTTGAAGATGTTATATATGATAATACCATTCATCGTAGATCGTAATTGGTACGATCGGAACACAATAGTAAACCTGAAGTTCATTTGCAATAAAGATGGTTATGATATTGAGAGTATAAATGATTGGAAGATTGAATATCTTCAAGTTAATACGGGTAAGAAAAACATATGTGAAAAGTTACCCAACTATGAGGGTATCACATGCCATAACAAAACCAGAAGTTTATTGACATAAAATCTCATGCAATAGTAAATCAGAAGTTTACTAAAACAAATAGCACTCGTCATGGTAAACTTAAAGTTTACTAGTACAGATAATTTTATCAGTCGATATGACCGTTTTGGCCATCCTGATTTAAATCTGATGTGTTGATTATTGAGAATATATTGAAGAGATAGAAAATTCTTCAAGAATTTATTTGCATTGTTTGTTCTCTTGATAAGTTGATTCCACCAGCTAATGTTGGGACTGGATCCCTTAAATTTTGAAAAATATAAAAGATGAATGTAGCCCCCTTCATATGCGATGTGATGTCTTAAATAGATGTATTTATGAAACGGTCACATGTATATTTATTGTCAACTGGAAGTTTGACATTTACAAAGTTGCTTGCTAAAATTATTTGAGTTGGAAGCACAATTTTCAGAACATGTAATCAAGACAATTCATCTTGATAATGCTGGTCTAAGCTGGTTTGGCACTGGATGCCTCCATAATATAGCTAAACCATTGCTTATGAGAACAGAGCTTCAGATGTTGATCTGAGATATGACATATTGCATACAACAGCACTTGTATGCTTCAGACCAATAAATTATGATAAATTCTCTCTTCATAATTGGTTCAGGGTCAGGAACTAGATATTTCCATCTTATAGCTTTTGATGTGCGATATATGATTAATGGATTTACCATGATGCACATAGATGAATTTCTCAAAGAAAATTGGGATATGTGTTAGTTTTTCTAACATAAGGGGGAGAGAATATGAAGCTAAGAAATATGTTGTGAATTATCATCAGTATGATCCTCAGATAATTCACATCAGATGTTAGAAGCATTTACTGACCCAACTATTTCATATTTCATCTGCAAAATGCTCCTAATGTCCCTTAAGGACAGACTCTACAGCATGCATGGAGCATGGTAGACCAATCGATTTCAAATGTAATAATTCTTGAAAAAAGGGAAGGAGCAAATGATCAAAATGATCATAATAAGGAGGCAATGTGCTCTTGAAGAGCCTACGACATAACATTTCATGAAACCTTATGAGAGGTTCAGGTACCTAAAAATAATGAAGCAATGAGATCTCAGTAAGTTATGTCGAATTGCGAACCGATATAAAATGATATCTTGTCGACGATATTTTGATACAATATAGTGCGCAATATTGTATAAGGTTGTGAGGATCTGAATTCTACGTCTCTTAAAGCATGTTGACATAAAAATAATTACCAAGTAATATGATGCATCTTGATAAATGTAAAGTTTATTGGACCAGCAGTCCAGCTATCAGAAAATGTCACATTATTTATACTGATGGATGTTGTCACAACTTATATGGCTTACTTGATGAAATTTATATGAATATTCCTGAAGGATTTAAAATGCCTGAAGCAATTAGTTAAAAGTCTCGAAAAATGTATTCAATCAGATTACAAAGATCATTATATGGTCTAAAACAATTAGGGCGCATATGGTACAATCGCGTTAGTGAGTACTTGGTAAATGAAGGTTATATAAACGATGTCATTTGTCCATGTGTGTTTATTAAGAAAATAAAATCAGAGTTTGTTATACTTGTTATTTTGCAATTTATGTTGATGACATAAATCTCACTGGAACTCCAAAAGAGCTCTAAAAGGCAATTGAATAATTAAAGAAAGAATTTGAAATGAAAGATCGTGGAAAGACAAAACTTTGTCTTGTTCTGCAAATAGAGCATTTAGCAAACGAGATCTTTATCCATCAATCTACCTATACCGAAAAAGTTTTAAAATGATTTTACATGGACAATGCGCATCCTTTAAGTACTCCAATGGTTGTTCGCTCACTTGAAGTGAGTAAAGATCCGTTCCAACCTCAAGAAGAAAATGAAGAGCTTCTTGGTCCTGAAGTACCATATCTTAGTGTCATTGATGCACTTATGTATCTTGCTAATGCTACAAGACCTGACATAGCATTCTCTGTTAATTTGCTAGCAATATATAGCTCTTCTCCTACACGGAGACATTAGAACGGAATTAAGCATAGACTGCGATATCTAAAAGGGGACTATTGATATGGGTCTGTTTTATGCTAATAATGGTAGTACAGATCTTGTTGGTCATGCAGATGCAGGTTATTTATCTAATCCACATAAAGCTCGATCTCAAACAAGCTATTTGTTTACATGCGGAGGTATTGCTATATCATGTCGATCTACAAAGCAGTCCATTGTTGCTACTTCTTCGAATCATGCTGAGATAATAACTATTCATGAAGCAAGTAGAGAATGTGTGTGGTTGAGATCAGTGATACATTTTATTGGACAAATATGTGGCTTGAAGTGTGATACAAAAATACCCACAGTATTATATGAAGACAATGTTGCATGCATAGCTCAATTAAAAGGAAGCTTCATAAAAGGAGATAGAATAAAACACATTTCACCAAAGTTATTTTTCACATATGATCTCCAGAAGAATGATGATATTGATGTGCAACAAATCCGTTCAAGTAACAATCCTGCAGATTTGTTCACCAAATCTTTGCCAACTTCAACTCTTGAGAAGATGATATTCAAGATTGGAATGCGAAGACTCCGACATCTAAATTTTGATCTTAGTCAGGGAGAGCAAATACCGTTGTACTCTTTTTTCCTTAACCATGATTTTGTCCCATTAGATTTTCCTGGTAAGATTTTTAATGATGCAGCACTCAATGCGTATTACAAGATGTGTGTACTTTTTTCCTTCACTAAGGATTTTTCCCACTGAATTTTTCCTAGTAAGGTTTTAACGAGACACACTATCTATGGACATCCAAGAGGGAGTATTATGAATACACTGAACTAGACAAGTAAAAATGGCTAAGGGAGTACAAATCAAATCTATAAACTTAAATTTTTTTAATCTGAAATTTCTATAAAAAAAAAAATCGAAATATTTCAAATAAAGCCAGCTTAGATTATGTTTACTTAATCCTCCAGATTTGGTGAAACAGATAAGCAATCCCTTTTTAATTTATAATAATGAATTTTCTATAGAATATTTTAATATCTTCATCAGTCTAATATGTCAAAGGATCTGGGCGAATTCAATGTGGCTGTCTGGTGTTTTAATTTCAATACAATTGCTTATGAGAAGGGAGTTGAATGTGAAGAAACTTTTTTGTAAAGTTATAATTGCATTGTAATTTGAATTCTGTTATGAATACACTGAACTAAAGTGTCTGTTCATTTAATTCTTACACATCACATACATGAATTGCTTGAATTCATATGTATCTATTTATTATGTAACTTCATTCTCTTCTCTGACGATGTACTTTGTAGCTATAAATAAAGCACTTTTCGCTCATGGATTAGATACTTGAAACAGAAAGAAAGTCTACTCCTTCTCTTTTACTTCTTTTTCTATATTTCTTGTCTTATATTGCTCTAATTTTATAACAAATTCCTTTTTTTTATTCCGACTTCCTTAACTGAAATATCACCTCATTTAGATGGATTGTATATTTACTTTTTTTTTTTATCAATGGAAACTATTGTTGATTACTTAAATATTTCTATTAGAGGTGACAAAATCAACTCATAAAATCATGACCTGCGCAATGTGTTTAGGTTTGGACGAGTTAATGACATGCTTATTTTATTAACTCATCTCATTTTGACCCGCTTAATTCAGTTCATTTAAAAATTGGGCTGATATACAGCCCAGATTGACTCATGAGAAACTTTGTTTAAATATTTTTAAAAAGATTTTTTTTTATTTGATATGTTATATATAGTCATATAATAAGGAAAAAAGTTTTATTAGGTACTCAAACAAATTACTTATAAGAAAACAAACAAAGAATATAAAACTTAATTAGAATTGGGCGGGTTGAGTTGTGACCCAGTTTTTAGCCCATTTCAGCCCAACCAACCCATTTGACACTCTGAACTTTTTTTTGCACGGATTGCCCTTCTTTCGGGGTGGTCTTTAAATTTTGTCCCTCATATTTGTGATCTTTAAATTTTGTCCCTCATATTTGTGGTCTTTAAGTTTTACCCTTCGCTTGGAAAGGTGGGAAAATATATGAGGTTCTTGGTTCAAACCCCCGCTTAGACATAAAATAAAAAAATAATGTCGCAAGGCAGGGCTGAGGTGAAAGTATGCCGGATCGGGCATACATGCCTTAAGGAAAAACTAAAGTTATGTCGGATTTGACATAACTAAAAATCTGCCCCATAAGGCATAACGTTTCCTTAAGGCATAGTTTAGTTATGTCTTATGATGCAGACTTTTAGTTAAGACATAACCAAAAGTATGCCCCATAAGGCAACACTTTTCCTTAAGGCATAAACTTTGCCTTGTAAGGCAAACTTTGCCTTATGCCTTAAGGAAAAATTCCGTCTCATGGGGCATACTTTTAGTTATGTCTTATGGGGCACACTTTTAGTTAAGGTATAACTAAAAGTATGCCCTATAAGGCGGAACTTTTCCTTAAGGCATCACTAAAAGTTTGTCTCGAAAAGAAAATAAAATAAAATATATGCCTCAAGACAAAGTCTGCCCTCTCCGACGAACTTTTAGTTAAGCATAACTAAAAGTCTGCTGAGGGGGCAGAGAGAAATTCAAACTCTGCCTTGCAATTTTTTTTAAAAATTTTTTATTGAGCGGGTGTTCGAACCCGGAACCCAATTTGAGGGCCAAAAGTTAAAGACCACCCCAAAAGAAGGGCAATTCGCTCTTAACTCCCAAATATGACTCAGTTCCGATAATTTTTTGTATTAGAATGTATTAAGTCAAACACTTCTCTTTGCACTATGGAAATTCTACACTAAACCCCATATTCTTTATGATTTTTTTTTTTTAAAAGATGAATATTTTTGTTGAAAATCTTAATCCACATCTTGAATAAAAAATAAAAAATATTTTTTAAAATATGTATCTTTTGAAACTTTTAAATAGGAAATGAGAACAAATTACCTAATAAGATGCTAAAACTTTTATGCATTTGGAAAACTACTTTATCATTCAAAACTCTTAAATATAATGACGTCATCTCATTTTATTTTTTTTACCTCTTATCATCTACTAACTAAGTGAATTTAAGATGATTTAAAGCGGAAGAATAAATAGATATACTAGCATGAAATGACAAATTTTTATTGTTGCTCACAAATCTATAAGAGCCGGACGCATCTCTTCGTATCTTTTCTTGTATCTCTTCGTATCTTTTCTTGTAATTATTCAGCCAATATTCATGTGTTCAAGCCAGCTCACTATTTATGTTAGCTACATTCAAGATTCAGTAATCACGTTATGTCACATCATGCCTATTAAGATACCCTGTGAGTTCTTGTCACGACCCAACCCCGTGGGCCGCGACTAGTGCCCGACATGGACACCCGTACGTCCTTACTAACCAAATTTCACTTGCGCTTACATATTATGATTCCTGTGCATACAAAATCATATACATTTTATTTAGACCGTTAATAATATTATAGCACATAAATCGATCAGGTGATGTAGTATAGGGGAAAACCAGACACAACCCAAATAACCATCACTGAACATATACGACCCATGACCCACATA
This sequence comes from Lycium barbarum, assembly GCF_019175385.1. Taxonomy (NCBI): domain Eukaryota; kingdom Viridiplantae; phylum Streptophyta; class Magnoliopsida; order Solanales; family Solanaceae; genus Lycium; species Lycium barbarum. The sequence continues at coordinate 31,395,762 of NC_083347.1, forward strand.
CATGTCTACAGGCCTCTAGTACAGACAACAGAATTATATGACGGGACAGGGCCCCGCCGTACCCAAAATAGTCACAAATACAAAAATATTTACAACAGAAAGATCTGTACCGAAAGTGTGGGCTCCGGATCAAAGGAGCACTTCAAACAACAGAATGTATACCCTAGGCTGGCGGATCACCTCTATACGTCTGTACCTGCGGGCATGAAACGCAGCCCCCGAAGAAAGGGGGTCAGTACGGAGAATGTACCGAGTATGTAAGGCATGAAATATAGAACGGGAAATCACAGCCAAGAGTAGAAACTCTACAGAATCAGTAAAACTGTGAAAAATCATCAATACGTTTTCTTTTGTGTAAACAAGTAGTAGATCTCAAATCGTAATTCAGATACATATACATATACATACTTACATACATAACGTGTCCCAACCCTTTAGTGAGGGACTCGGTGAATAAAGTCAGGCATATCAATATCCCATACCATATGTACATATAACATGTCCCGGCCCTCTTGTGAGGGACTCGGTAAATAGGATCATGTATATCAATATCATGTATAGCATATGCATATAACGTGTCCCGGCCCTTTATTAAGGGACTCGGTGGATAGAATCATGTATAGCATAATCTTATACCATATATATACATAACGTGTCCCGGCCCTCGAATGAGGGACTCGGTGAATAGAATCATATATGTCACATCAAATGTCATGTATGCATGTAACGTGTCCCGGCCCGCCAGTGAGGGACTCGGTGGATAACATGTCCCGGCCCTTCACTAAGGGACTCGGTAGAGGAGATCCGGTCCGGATCTGGCGCCATCATCATATACGTGTCCCGGCCCTCTACTGGTGGGTCTCGGTGAACAATGCAGTGGCGTACGCACGAGAACATGTCCTGGCCCGGGCTCAGTGAATAGACACATCAAAACTTGCACGAACAGAGTAGTGCGAAACCATATGCATACAAATCAAGACTCGGTACATATACTCACTTACCGATATCCGAAGATTCCATAGAATAATCGTACGGGCTATCGTCTGACAACCAAAACATCAGAGTTTACAGGAGATATTCCTATCAGAATGTTCGTAGCAAATTATTCATAACAGATTAGTCACATCATAATCCTTATATCAGATTACATACCGAGATTAGAATACTCTTATCGGAATACTTTTATCAGAATACTTATATCAGAATATTCATATCAGAATGCTTTTATCCCAATACTTATGTCAGAATACTTGTATCAAAATACTTGTATCAGAATACTTGTATCAAAATACTTATGTCAGAATACTTATGTTAAAGTACTTATATCATAATACTTATAGTAGAATACTTTTATCAACACACTTATATCAGATTATTCATAAAAGATTTCTTATATCAAATTACATACTCACATCAGAATATTCACATCAGAGTGCTTATATCGAAATACTTATATCAAAATATTCATATCAACATACTTATACCCAAATGCTTATATCAAAATGCTCAAATCAGAATGTTCATATCTGGATACTTATATCGGAATTGGAAGTACTCATATTGGATTACTTGTACCGGAATATTTATATCAGAATAGCCGAATCAATGTACTCATATCGGAATTTCTAGACGCTTATATCAGAGAATGCATATGAATCCTAACAAACTCGAAACAATAGCCAAAGGTTCCCTTTAATCATCGTGCGAAAATAAGTCAATTAGGACAATAGGAGAGGAATCGAGAATAGGGGGCCCACCTAGAGTCAACGGAGGTGGTGTACACAAATTTCATACATTAAGCTTTAGAGAGTCATTTATGAAAGTTTTAGTGTAATCCGGTTCGCTTTGGGCAAGTCGTGGAGGCTTGGGCGTTTATTTCAACAAGGCATGAAAAACTTGATTCAATTCTATTGAATGAAACAGGGTCAAATTCAAACTCGGGTTTCTAAGAACAGAATCGTCCCCGAGGCTCGTTTTCAAACCTATTAGGTCTAAGACATGCCAAAAAAAGGAAAAGTGAAGCCTTACATACCTTTTCCGCTTCTTACGCTACTCCAAATTCAAGTCCCAAACTCTCCAAAATCTACAAATGGTCACATTTACCAAACATTAATTAGAAGCCTTTAAAAGTTGAATCTTAGAGCAACACTTGTCTACAGAAATTTCGGCAGCATTTCCCCTGTAAATGCGCCATCCCCGAGAATTCAACTCGGCCAAAAACACAACAACAACAACAAATCCGAGAATTTAACTCGGCCACAATATCAACAACGATACCAACAATTATTCCAATAATACCGACAATCAATTTAAGACACATTCCAACATTAGTAACCTTCTTCTTTACATAATTCATCAACACTCAATTCAACTACATACATTTTCAAGTCACTTCCAATGCTCACATATTCATTGCTTGCTCAAGATCCTTCAAACACAATTCAAAAACATTTTAAACAATCTACAAAATATTCAAACAATGCCCTCAACATCACATTCCACCCGAAATCCCCCCATAAATACAACAAAACTACAACGTCACATTTTCTTCTTCCAAATTCATCCATAACAACAACAATTCAATTTTAGCAACTACACTTCCATAATTACATGAAACTATAATAAATTCACATAATTTTCCTACAACAACTTACAACAAATTTTCATGCAAATCTTGAACCATTATGCTTCCATTCACATTACAAGGCCACAACAACATAATTAACATACTAAATAAATTTAGTTCACCTTCCTTCAACTACTATACCACACGGCCACACACCTTCACACCCACAACACATAAATTTCATAATTTCCATTCACTTCCACATACTACAACATACATGTAAGTCATCCAAAGCATAAAAAAGGAATAGAATCCTCACCTTTGCCAAAATCTTTCACTTGCCACAAAAATGATTTTCTTGCCAAAATAATTATACCACATTGAAGAGCACCTTGAGATTAGTAGAAATTCAAAGGGAGATGAATTTTTGGACCAAGGATTTAGGCTCAAGAATTTTTTCTTTTTTTCTTCTTTTCTTTTCCCTTGGGGCCGAACCCCTCTCTTCTTGTTCTTAATCTCTCTCTTTTTTTTTTCTTGAAACTTCTTGAACCAAAAATGAAGATAAGCCTCCTTTTATTATAATTGATCACATGGATAAATTTTTTATGGGCTTGGCCCATTCTTTTACCTCTATGGCCGGCCACCTACTTAACTTGGGCCTCTTTCTCTATTTTTTTTTTTTTTTGCCCAATTACTTATGGCTAATTTTGTAATTCCCGAAGCTAGTTTCCAAAATTTCAATTTTGTCCTTAGCTTCCCTCCATATTTTCACATCAATATTTTCCATGAACAACTTATGTATTGAACAAAATCAAAATAGGGCCTTGTCTTTAACTTGTCACAATTATTTCAAATTTTCCGAATGTGCAAAATTGCGGGATATAACAGTTCTGTGTTGGTACTTTAGTTAGCTGGCAGATGTTTGAGAAATGTCGCGAGGGTCCGAATTATGAAGGAAGTCCTACCATAAATTTTGTAGATTCTAGAGTTAGTAGCGATTCTTAACCACTAGTCATAAATCGAGGACAAATGTTTCACGATTCTCATTCATGTAGGCGCTACTCAGTTTCATGTTCCCCATGTACATGTTTCTATGTAATCACGTACTCAGTTTCATGTTCCCCATGTACATGTTTCCATGTAATCACGTACTCAGTTCTCATGATCCATGACCATGTTCCCACGTAACCATGTTAAGCTCTTATGTTTTACGTCATGTTTCTTTCATGTTTATGTATTCATGCCATGTCCAGTCCCATACCTAACCAATACCCATCATTCGAGGACGAATGATCCTAAGGGGGAGATATTGTAACACCTCGTATCTTAGAACTCATGTTAGACTCGTAACGTTATAGTTTTAGAGAAAAATTTGAAAGTTTGTACGTATTACGAAAGTGGTTGACAAGCCTAATTCGAGCACCCGTAACTCCTTGATTAGTTGATAATTTGAGAAAACTTAAAACATGAAAGTTGTATCTCTTTGGAATAGATTTCCAACGGTATCTTATGGAGCTCAAACGGAGCTCTGTGCTAAGAGTTATGTCTGTTTTACTATCATTGGTGGGAGCAGAATTTTCAGATTTTGGGTTACGTTTTTTTAGCCTTTTCCTACTCTAATTGGGACTCCTTATTTTATTATTGTATGAACTAAAAAACGTCCCTAACACTACTCTAAACCCTAAGAGACTATTATTTTTCTCTCTACCTCCATCCCTAAAGAACCTAGACACTTCAATCTTGCAAGAAACTCATTCTTGCAATCAAGAAAAATCAAGAAACCTTCAAGAATTTGGTTTGGCAATCTAGTTTCCTAAGGTTTCCTCCAAGGTAAATATTTTAATCAAGAACCTTTGTATTCTACCAGATTTATCATTTATAAAGACTAGAATAAATCCATCCATCCCGTTACCCTACAAAAATCAAGAGTTGTAAAAAGTTGGAGAAAACTCGAGTATTTTTCTGTTGAGTTTCATTCCGACCAGCCATATTAATTTGGTGTTTTCCGATAATCTAACCGTTGGAGCAAGCCCAAATTTTAACTAAGTGTTCATAACACATAAGTCTAAAATATGAACGGTGAAGATTGGATTTGGAGGTCCGGAGCAGTACCCTTTGAGCCACGAACAGTAGCTACAAAAATCAATAAAAATCCTCTCAAGGTTTCCAAATTCAAAGCTTTTGGAATTCTTCTTCAAAGATTCAGACTTTTCTTTAAGTTTTGGAGCGATTAAGGTATGTAGAGTTACTATCTACGTGTGGGAACATCATTGTTCTTCCCCACGCCTCATAATCCATAAGTTATGATTCTCTACTAAAATTAGGGTTTCTACACCATGTTCATGACAACCCTAGATCCATGTCCATAATTATATTATGTATGAATTGCTATTATTCTATCATTGTGTTCTTAATAACTCCGTATGATTATTGAGAATCAGTCCGTAATCCATGAAAACCCATATCTTATATTCCATGGGTTCTTGCATGCATGTTTTTAAATAAAAATGATTATTTCATGAATATCCTACATGTCTACAAGTTTTCATGCACCTATATTATATAATTACTTTCATGCTATGATACAAGATACATGCATACTAAATACTAAATACAAGTTATTTCATGAAACCATGTTTACAAGTTATTTCATGAAACCATGTTTACAAGTTATTTCGTGAAATCATGATTACAAGACAAGTACAAGTTAATTCACGAAAATCATGGGCTTCTTAGCCAACTATATTATGTTCATGTTTTTGGGAGTTGCACGAATTACCGAGAAGGCTCAGATAGCCTGAAACTACGTAGCCACCGTAGGACAAGGATCGCTCCGCCCAGTTAGGACGATACCTTAATTTTTACACTGAATGGATCCATCAGGCACGTTACCACCTTACACCCTGGCAAGGTATGAGGGCTCTGCTGGTCCGACGAGGTACCAGACTCCACGTACCCACGTGGTGATATCACATGTCGGTTTATGAAATGCTCTCCCTACTTATCATGTTTTACTTATGTTATATATATATATATATATATATATATATATATATATATATATATATATATATATATATATATATATATATATACCCATGCTCATGCTCAGGTTTTCAATTTTAGTTCTTATCATGTTATTCCATGTCCCATGTTATTTCTTTCAGTTGCTTTACATACCAGTACATTCAATGTGCTGACGTTCCCTTTTATTGCCCGGGGGCCTGCATTTCACGATGCAGGTACTGATATACAGGACGACACATCTGCTCAGTAGGACAGCATTCGTATCAGCTTATTGGTGAGCCCCATCTCATTCGGGGTTTAGTCAACTTTTGTTTTATGATTAGTTATGCATCTAAGGTATGCTGGGGGCCTTGTCCCAGTAAGTATGTTTTCCAGTCAGACTCATGATAGAGGTTTCATAGACTAGACAAGTCAGTTATGTTATGTCAGACATTCGGAGTCGTATAGCCATTTTGGCTCATTCATGTTATTTCCGCACTCATGTTTAAACAAGTATTTTTAATAAGTATTATGACTTACTGCGTTTATAAAGGCTCATCATGCATTCACGTTATATTCCGCTCATGTTATGCCTCATGATGATTCAGCAAGCCATGTGGTTCGTTCGATCACAAGCAATAAGGCACCGAGTGCCGTGTTTCGCCCAGGCCATGGTTCGGGGTGTGACATATTGCCACTTGCGTATCAACCCATTAGTGGGAGCAAATGAAATTATTGTACAACAACATACTTAAAATACTTATATATATATCCGTTTTGCAATTTTTGAGAGGGAGTAAATGAAATTATTGTACAACAACATACTTAAAATACAAAAATGCTTAGAAAATCAAACAATTAAATCAATAATGATGGATTTATTGCCACATGCATATCAACCCATTAGTGGGAGCAAATGAAATTATTGTACAGCAATATACTTAAAATACTTATATATATATATATATATATATATATATATATATATATATATATATATATATATATATCCGTTTTCCAATTTTTGAAAAACAAAATTGTGGGCCTATATAGCCTGATGGATTCATTGCCACGTGCGTATCAACCTATTAGAGGGAGCAAATGAAATTATTGTACAGCAACATACTTAAAATACAAAAGTGCTTAGAAAATCAAACAATTAAATCAATAATGATGGATTTATTGTCACATGCGTATCAACCCATTAGTGAGAGCAAATGAAATTATTGTACAGCAACATACTTAAAATACTTTAAAAAAAAAGTGTGGTCCCCATATTAAACACCAATCAATATTAAAAAATTCAAAAAAACACCAACCAATTAAGCATTTAAAAAAAAAAGTGTGGTCCCCATATTAAACACCAACGAATATTAAAAAAAAAAAAAACACCAACCAATATTTAAAAAAAAAAAAAGTAAATAAAGTGGAACCCACCATCTCCAAACTCACGGGGAAAAAAAAAGGTGGACTCCATATTAACAAAATCAAGCAATATAAAAAAAATAAAAAAAAAGTGAATCCCATATTAAAAAATAATAATGTCAAAAAAAAAGAGTGCAGACTTTGTATTCATAGCAAACACTAATATAATAAAGTTTTAGATACGGAGCACAAACTATAATGTTATATTAATCGTGTTTTGAACATAGTATCCCATATTGACAAAATCAAGCAATATAAAAAAAAAAAAAAAAAGTGAATCCCATATTAAAAAAATAAACAATGTCAAAAAAAAAGTGCAGACTTTGTATTCATAGCAAACACTAATATAATAAAGTTTTAGATACGGAGCACGAACTATAATGTTATATTAATCGTGTTTTGAACATAGTATATATATATATATATATATATATATATATATATATATATATATATATATATTATATGCATAAAAATAGTGCAAACTAATAATGTCCAAAAGGGTGAGCCCATACTAAACAACACCAAGCAATATAAAAAAAAAACTTTATAAAGCATGGGTTTAAACCCATGCTTCGTTGTCCCTTAAAAAAAAGGGGGGGGGGGGGGGGGGGGGGGAATACTAAATAACACCGAGCAATAAAAAAAAATGGAACTCACCATCTCCAAACTCATGGGAAAAAAAAGTGGACCCCATATTATCAAAATCAAGCAATATAAAAAAAAAGTGAACCCCATATTAAAAAAAATATAATGTTAAAAAAAAAGGTGCAGACTTTATATTCGTAGCAAACACTAATATAATAAAGTTTTAGATACAGAGCACAAACTACAATGTTATAGTAATCGTGTTTTGAACATATTATATGTATATATATTATATGCATAAAAATAGTACAAACTAATAATGTCCAAACAAAAAAGTGTACCCCATAAAGGGTGGGCCCCATACTAAACGACATCAAGCAATATAAAAAAAAAGTGGATCCCACCATCTCCAAACTCACGGTAAAAAAAAAGTGGACCCCATATTAACAAAATCAAGTAATATGAAAAAAAAAAAAAAAAAAAAAAAAACGAACCCGATATTAAAAAAAAAAAAATGTAAAAAAAAAAGTGCAGACTTTGTATTCGTAGTAAACACTAATATAATAAAGTTTTAGATACGGAGTACAAACTACAATGTTATATTAATCGTGTTTTGAACATAGTATATATATAGATATGCATAAAAATAGTGCAAATTAATAATGTAAAAAAAAAAAGTGCACCCCCTATTAAAAAATCAAACAATATTCATGTAATTTCCAATGTATCTCATTAAGTCAATAATAATGAATTCATTACCACGTGCGTGTCAATCCATGAAATTGTTTTTCTTCAAAAGGTTAAGTAGTCAAACCATACATTTTTTTTTTTATATTAGTCTGAGATCTAATCTAGATATTAAACTGTTGTATTTGTTATTCCGCCATGTCATTTATTTGTTATGTTTACTAAAATAAATATACTTAAAATATTTATATTTTAAAATAAGATAGAATTTAATTACTTTTTTATTTTTATTCTTACTCTAATAAATGTGAAAAGAAATTAATGTCGTAAAAAAAATATATCAAATGCAGATCAAATAATGAATAAGGTAAATTAGTCAAATTATAATTCTAATCGACGTTTTCTTAAAAAAAACCATGCAAAAGACAACATGACAAGTAAAATGAGCTAAACCGAGAATATTTACTAAAAATTAAAAAATAGTATTTCTTCGTTTAAATAAAAAATCAATTTCTACTTTGTTTCGTTTTAAACATGTAAAATTAATTTAATAATTTGAATTAGAATTGTCCAAATCAAAATTTGATAAAAAATAATAAGTATTTTACACCTTTAAATTAATCAAATTAAAATTGAAAGTATCAACCTATGCTTAAATATTACTATTGTTTTATCTCAAAGAGAAGAAAATAGTTTCTTTTTAATCAAGTCTTCTCTTTTAAAAATATTAATAAATTTGCCGATTTTGTGTTCATAGCGAACATTAATATAATAAAATTTTAGATACGGAGCACAAGCTACAATGTTATGTTAATCGTGTTTTGAACATAATATATATACTCTTTATATATATATATATATATGTATATTATCACTATTCAAAAACTACATACACATAAATGCACTATAATCTAAAGTGTTGGGCCCGTGCGCAGCACAGGCATAGGCTGTCTAGTCGATCTAGGACTATGAGCTATTTAACATTCACGCTGTATTTTTAATTGATTTAACTTTTTAATTTATCTAAATTATTGATTGACGGGATTAATATTATCCGTAAGTTTTTACACGCCTATTCAACTTAAGTAAAAAATAGACACATCACAGATAATAATGGTAGAACTACATTGCTCTAATATTATTGTGATTATTTCGATTATAAAGTAATGAAACCATTATCAACGTAACTTCGAAGGAAGAGATATAAAAGCAAGCTGTAACATGTTTACAAGTAAAAGATTTCACATAAGGTAAGTTATTTTTTCTCCGTTTTATACAATAACGATGACATCCGGTGGATCCCGAGTTTCCGATAGACCCTCACCTCAAATTTTATGTAAAATATATTTTTCAAAAGGGATATTTTACGCTAACCAATTTTTATACTGAAATTAAAATTAGAATATATTTTGAAAAAGTATTCTGCGCCCACACGAATTACTCGAGCCAATAAATTTCGAATACCAAAAAGAAAGGTCTTCGAATACAAAAATAAAAGAATCCCCTTCCCCCTCCGTCACCTGTTTCTTTAAATGCACAAGTAATTTTCTCCTTTTCTCCAAATTCACGTTAAGCCAAAGCACATGCAGGATTACATCTTGACTTAAAATTTCCCTGGATAAATAGTTGCCCCCGTCAACTACATTATAAACTTCACGAGCAAAAAGTATTACATCTTCCAAAAATAAATTGACTGGCAGAAAAAAGAAGGGACCATCTCCTAAGTCGATTAAAGTTCACAAAATGCAAGGACCTACAATCACATGTGTTTCACAAAGCAAAAATTGCCCTCTCAACTTAGAAGCAACTCCAGATTCTATACCGATACAATTGCAGGCTTCAGCCAAGAATGGGGAAGATACGCGTAACGTGCTCCAGTGGAACACTATCAGCAGTATTTTTCTTGAGCTCTGGATGGTTGAATTCGGTGCGAGGAAGGGTGATGAGTTGGCCCTTACCCTGACCTTTTTCAAGAACCCAACCATAGTTCGATTCGTGGTGCTCAAGGAACTTATCCAACGCCAGACCCTCAATGTTGACAGCCTGCCAATATTTAATTACATGGTGATCTGTAAAGCACATCATAATGATAGAAGAGGAGCGCTATAAGGTAAAATCAATGTAATAGACGCATGCTGGCATTCCACAAAGGCTTCTTATTCAATAACAAAGGGATACCTATTTTGGGATTATAAAATTGAAGTAAAAGAGAGGCCTCATTACAAGCATGAAATTATAGAATACAAAGTTCCTACCTTTCAAGACTTTAACATTATTTTTAGGTTAACATAATATATAACTTAAGAATTCTTTTTTTTGTTATTCTTTACTGAAATGCAGGTTTTAAGTCATTTTCTTTTCTAGAAAGGAAAATAATTTACCAAGTTTAACCGATACTTTTCTTTAGAAATATTCTATCACTTGCAACAGATAAATACAAGTAGGATTTAAGTGCTTACGAGTCTAAACCATTTTTATAGTATAGAACCGGTAAAAACAGAGTTGCAAATGCAATAGAGCATATGTCCACTTTACGAGTCTTTAATCTTTCAAAAGTTGGATGTTTTAAAAATAAAATGATCAACGATTATCAGTCATACAGAAACTTCATAGACGTATACATGATATTTAAACCATCCAATCCTCTGACTTCTCAAGAAGTGTGGCCAGTCAAAATCATATTAACAGCATCATCTTCTTATTTTTTCAAACATATTTTCTCATCCAATGATTCAGAATTTGTGAGCCTTTCGAGTTATTTCAAGTGGTCGCACAAGCAAACATCAAAATAGATACTAATACCCAAGCATCATGGAGAAAAACATACCTCGGCAAGAATCGTCCTTGGAACCTTCTGGTAGGTTATTGAAAGGACATGAACAGCATATGCTCGAATTGCTTGTTCGAAACCTACAGTTCACACTTTCTTAATATAAATAGCATTCATTTTTCTATACACAGCAAAAGGGGGAAACCCCTGTATAAAGACATGTTAAGATAGAGAAAACCCTATAAGAAAATAAAGTTATCATAGGTCAAAATTCTGATATAAATTGTAGCTAAATCTATGATGTACATAAAGAAGTAGGAGAAAAACAAGAAATTTAGGACAAAGGCAACAGTATGGCACAAGCCTGAGTTATCAACACCAACAACATACCCAGTGCGATCCCACAAATGGGGTCTAGGGAGGATGGGTTTACGCAGACCTTACCCCTACCTTTGTGGGGTAGAGAGGTTGTTTCCGATAGACCCTCGGCTCAAGAAAGCGTTTTCAAAACAAGTTTGAAAAATACAAGAGTAAAGAAGCTACAATGAAACTATCAGAAAAAAAAAGAAGAAAAATATTGACATATGGATAATACAAGAGGGATCAAGTATCTAACCAAAGGTCCCTTTCAGACCTTTTTCCCCATGTTTCTATTCAAGATGGTCCCACAAAGTATCCACTTTCATCAAATAAAGGAAATAAATTGAATTTGCAACATTCAAAATCTGCCTATAAAAGAGACAAGCATGTCTAAATGGCTGGCTGTTAAAAGAATCTAAGGAAAAAATAATAGTTTGAATGCACAGAGACGCATAAAAAGCAGTTTCTCTCTAAGACTTTGGAAGTTAATAATAATTTTATTTTATAAATTTGGAAGTTAAACATTAAATGTAATAACACAAATACAGAATACAATTAGCATTGGGAACTAAAGAGTTTTCAAATGAAGTTACCGAGATCATGTGATTAATAGAAAGGATTGGAATACTAGATACCATATATCACTCAATTTGCTGTTAAAACAGTATAAAGATTTAGGTGGGGCCAATTCCATATTCTCAGCGCAAAGAAACTCAGGTATGTTAATAGGTTAAATTTCAACATCTACAATTAAAAATTAAAAGTTAGTAGCCTAAGCAATGTCAGCTAAGTAAAGGACTCTGTTTGAAACTCAAAATCCCACCATGGAACTCCCTTTGTTTTACAGTGCTAAGCAAATCTTGAGAAGTGTAATACTATTTCAAAGTAAATAGGTTCCCTCATTGTAGCAAGAACCGCTGCTATTGAACATCATCAGTGAACGGAGGATTAAGTATATGTTGACAGAATATCCAGATCATGTGGTTAATATGAGGGGTTTGGGAAATTAGACACTGTACTTCATTCATTTCGTTGTTAAAAACAGTAAAAAAAAGAATAGGTCGGGCCAAGTGTAGATTGTCAACAAGAAACACTCGGGAATTCTTTTTTGGGTGGTTAAAAACTCAAGGATATTAATGGTATTATATCGGCAACATAAATTATTACTAATAAATAGTGGAATAAATAAGGTGAAGGAGATGGTTTAGAGCTCAATCCCTTCATGAAATTGCCCTCTCTCCAGAATTCTAAGCATGTCTCGAAAAAATTTGTACTTTCTTGTAAAAAAAAAAAAGGCTTCTCGTTGCATCCGGATTGCTACATTGAACAATGTTGGGTGAGAGGTGGATTAATGCATTCAGTGTTACCAGGAACAACTTCCACTATCTGGCGGCTGTTTGCAGCTTCATCCCAAAATTGGCGGAACCTTGCAGTCTGCAAAACGATGTGTGCACTTGTTCAGTGAAAATTTTTAAACTGAAAGAGAACTTTCAGGAAACACAACATTTCATACCTCTAAGTAGTGTGAGAGAACAATTAGTGTCTTGAATTGCTCTTCCATTTGCTGAGGAGTGAAATGAGAAAATCATTATGATAAAATAATGATAGTACTCTGCATCTAACTCAAGTGAAGATTCATATCTAGATATCAAAGCATGTGTTTAGCCTTGCTCCCCCAAAAGCATCATAATGACCGCAACAAACCCAGTGAATAAAAGAAAAGAAAAGAAATTAAAGGCGAAAAGTGTTTGGAGCAAGAATAAATAGACCTCTATGGGAGTTGCAGCAAAAAGAGTCGGTACATGAAAGTGCCCCTCAGAAGGAAACCAATCATCAACAACTATTCCTCAATCCCAAATTTGTTTGGGCCACAATATCCATTTGGATGCATTTCATAAACAAATAGGAAACTGTACTAGCTAAAAGGACCAATAGAAGGAAATGAGGTTTTTCTAGTGAAGACATTAGAATATTCAGTCTTGCAGCCTTTATGTTGCAGATATTGTTTCACTAGCAGCCACCAAATCTCAGACATCATTATTATCCATTTATTTGTTTCAGACTTTTCTGTTTATCTGATTTCCTCAGACCCAGCACGGAGGACATTTCTGAACCCATACAGCAAAAATCCTTCCCAAACCCCTAGCCAGAAAATAATGATGCAATATACAATCAATCTAGTTGGATACCAGCAAGAGACAACAAATGAGTACTCAAAATATGAGCAAATCCATAGGACAGCGAACAACTACCCAAAATTTGGCAACCAGAAAGAGACAAAAGAAGGAATTACGGCGATAATGGAACCAATTATCTCACAGAAGATCTTTTCAGGTTAAAGATTCCTATTGACTTGATGGAAGATCTTTTTGGGTTTTTCTCATTTTAGAATTATGTCATAATGACCACTTGCCTTCCTTTTTTGTTTTACGTAAGCAATGAAACAACTGTCAGGCTGTGTTGGCCGAACTAAGTAGTGTCAAGGGTTCAACCGAACCGTGTTCGCGGATAATAACACTGTGCAAATAGAGTAAAAGTGATCTTTTTTGGTTATATGTGAGCTGTTGGATTCCCTTGACATGAAAGAAATTCAAGCATAGTGGTAAAAGGGGTTCAAAATTGCTTCAAGTATTATGTTCAAATTACAACTCTGACATTCTAGAACTTTTTTCAATGCCCTTATATATAAATTTCTGGTTCTGCCTCTGGTGTTAAGCATGAATGAGAATAGCTAATATTTCTGGTAACAAAATCATTTTGCGATCGGCATACATCTTTGGCTGTGATAGCTTTTATGTTTTCAAACCCCACTCCATTCAGAGTACACGAGACAAGCATTAATTAGAATTCATATTGATCAATAGGGAAGTCATAATAAATGCGACTTCAAAGATATATACCACTCGTTCTGGGATTAGGAAGAGACAGAGGCTGAAATCCGGAGCTGGCATTGCCATAAGGGCCTATTGATTCAAAGAAATAAATAAGTTAGATAAATAACAAAGGCAACGAGTAACTTCATAGGATGCAAGACAAGAATCAAACTTGATTGCACCTTAACCAAAATACGAGCAACAATTGGTGTACTCATCCTCTCCGGCTCAAACTGTAACAAATACAACTCCAAATAAGAAAAGAATTGGTTGCATCACCAAATTCAATTATTCCTTCTTTAAAATAACAGACACAAACCTGATAAAGACGGAGCAGGCAAAGGTTTGCATCCAGATTGTATGTTTGAGACGAAACCTAATTTCACATTAAACTTACTCAATCAAAAACAACAGAAATTCAACAGGAATAAAAAAAAAAGAAGGATGAAACCCCATCAAACTTTGGACTCATCAAATAGTAATGTAGTGTAAACTGAAAAAGGGATAAAAACACAATATAAAAAGATCAACATACTAAACTGAAAAGGGAATGAAACCCCATTATAAAAAGATTAATTTTGGGAGTAATAGAGATGGCAAAATAGTGTATACCTGTTCATTGACATAGTTTTCAAGATCAGGGAGGATATCAGGGTTGTATGGGTTAACGGCAATGAGTTGCTCTACAGTGATAGCCAGCTGTGACTTGTCGTTAGTCATCTCTTTTCCCATTAATGTGCCTTCTTCTTTGGAACAAAAACGAGTATGGGTTTTAGGGTTTGAGGGAGAGAGAGTTGCAGCGGTTCACTTGTTTCTCTAAATGACTCATATACCCTTCAATTCTTTTTCTCAAAAAATAACTAAAATTATTCCATGCTTTGCCACTTTAATACTGTTGTTGTTGCCCTAAACTATAAACATTCCGATGCAGTGCCACGTGACATGAAAGTGACTTTACTTTCTTTCTAGGGATACGACACAAGAACCCCCTATCTATCGCAAAATTGTTAATATGACCCATCTAAACTATGCCAACTTAATTTTTTTCGTATTATTTACACTCTTAAACTTTTCGAATTATTTACGCCCATAAACTAGGGTCTATTACCCCCCATAAACCTAATTTTTTTCGTATTTTTAAACTCCTAAATTGTTTTTGTCCAGTTTTTGGTCTTGTTTTTGCTGCTGTTTTGGTGGATTTTTGGTCTAGTTTTGGTTGCTACTTTTGGTGCAATTATTTCTGCAATTTCGGTCCAGCTTTGATCCAATGGCATGGACAAGAACAATAACTTGCAAGTTTCATGCACCAAATAAATGAAGGAAACTTGCGTAGAATACCAACTTTACAAGTATGACAACTTCATAAATGAAGGAAATCTTTGCAAAATATCAAGAATACTTTTATGTATATCAAAACGAGTGATGCAACTTCATGAATACAAAAATCAGCGCAAAGTGCACTTAACTGTGCAATAACATCATCTTAATATACACAATAGGTTAAATAAAAACCAATGCAATCTTGACAATTAAATTTAAGGGGTGATCGCATAGTTAATAGGACCCTCGCAGAGTCTAGGGGTGTAAATAATACGAAAAATTAAGTTCACGGAGGTAATAGGTCCCTCGTTTAATTTAAGTGTAACTGACAATTTCACCATAATTCGGCCGGGGATGGGGGTGGGGGGTTCTTGACCTTTAACATGAAACCAACAAGTTGTTCCGCATAAATTTTCTTGTTTAGCTGTCCATTAAGAAAAAATACCTTCACATCCATTTGGTGTAATTTTAGATCCAAGCATGCAACAATAATCAAAAGTGAATTGATGTAAACTTCATAATTGATGAAATTCTTTTTTCATAATCTCTTCGACTTCTTGAGTGCAGGCTTTTACCACCGATCATGCCTTGTATCTTTATATAGACCCATCCACTTACGTTTAACTTTGAGAACCCATTTGTTCCAAATATTTAAGGTCAACTAGATCCCAAATTTGGTTGGTTCGCATGGACTCTAATTCTTCTTTCATTGTTTTTATCCGTTCATCTTTTTCAAAACTTGTTAAAACCTCGATCACAAAATTGGGCTCATTCATTTATGTGGGAGATACCAAAAAAACGTAATCTTAAATCTTGTAAGAATGTTTAGATATACATTTTCTAATACTCTTATGTGTTTTTTTTTTTTTTTTTAACAATGGATGATCCTACTTGAAAGGATGATGGAAAGTAGAGAATGTTTTTCCTTGACTTCCCACTCGGTGTTTGGTATACGCATTGAGTACCGACTAAATCCGAGTTCGGGCCAGGACAGCAGAGAGTTTTACCTCTTCTTGGAAGCTTATTCCACAACTAGTAATGCTTCTTATTTAGAACCGAAAAGGAAAGTTAAAGCTGGATATTAGATAAGTAATTTTACTTGAGAGAGTGATGCTTTAACAAGGGTCCAGGGATGTGTGACTTTTGAGATGGTTAAAAACATTAGTACCTTGCTGTTTTTGCCCATAACTATAATGTCTTGTTTGAATTGTCTAAATTATTTAAGTTCTAATGCAATATAATTAGAAAAGTGATTAAACAAATCATTTTTTATGAATATATAAGTGATAGAGGTAAGGTCTGCGTACACTTTACTCTACTCAAACCTCATCTGATGGGATTTTACTGGATTGTTATTGTGTATATATATAAGTGATGGTATAATTCTACTCGGGCAATTTGCACGATTACCCTTATTGGGGGTGGTCCTTAATTTTTGTCCTTCGCACTCTACCTGATCAGGCAAAGTTTGACCGATCAGGTAGAGTTTGACAGCAAATTCTACTTAAGACAGAGTTTTGCCTTCAGGTATAAGCCAAACTCTCTCTTAAGGCAGAGTTTTTCCTTCAAGCATAAGGCAAAACTCTATCTTGCGATGATTTGAATTCCAAACTTTATGGTATTAGACGAAGGCCAAAACTTAAATAACAATGCATTTGAAGTGCAATCCGCACAAAAAAAAAAAATGATTCGACTTTTGTATGTTTGCAACGGCCCGAAAAAACTGTATGTCAATTGAACGAGATTGAAGTAATCAGTAGGTCAATAATCTAAGCCCTAAGCCCATCGAATCACTTATTTGTTTTTTCTATCAAATACATTTTTTTGTGCTGATTGTCTTGGGGTGGTCTTTAATTTTTGCCCATTAAATTGGTGGTCTTTAATTTTTGTCCTTTGCCTAATACTCCAAGGTTCTGGATTCGAATCCCAGTTTCGTAAAACAAAAAAAAACAAAAAAAAAAAAAAATTGCAAGGCAAAGGTTTGAATTCACAAGGCAAAATTTTGTCTTCAACACTATGCCTTAAGGCAGAATTTTACAGAACTTTCAAGTCGCTTTTGCTGCATTTTGAATTTTTGTTTTCTAAATACTTGATGTTTGTAAAATTGCAAGCAGTGATGGTTGTGCATGTAAATGGGTCGATTGAAAAATCAAGCAGTGGCATGGATCTTGCCAACTCTCCATGCTGAGAATATGCAAAACAACGTGAAAGTCAAAATTCTGCCTTGCGATTTTTTTTTGAATTTTTGACTGAACAGGGGTTCGAACCCGAAATCAAGGGGTTTTAACGAAGGCCAAAAATTAAAAGACCACCAATGTAATGGACAAAAATTAAATACCACCCCAAAACAAGGGCATTCCTGCTAATTGCCCTATCAAATACAACGTGCAATCCTGTAGAAAACTTAAAATAGATTTTTAGTTCGGAAAAGGGCCAAAATTATCCCTGAACTTTGAAAAATAGTTCATCCATACCCTTCGTTATACTTTAGGGCCAATTATACCCTTACAGTTATACTATGAGGTCAATTATACTCTTCTGTCTAACTGTTGCCACGTGGCATCATCCCAGCCCTTCAAAATTATTTTAACCTCAAATAATTTTTTTACTCACTAAAATAACTCAATCCGACCCGATTTTTTTTTTTTCAGCAAAAATAATACGGATAATTTTTCCAAAAAAAATATAAAAATAATTCCGTATTATTTTTGCTGGAAAAAAAAAGTTTCGGGTCAGATTGAATTATTTTAGTGAGTAAAAAATTATTTGAGTGTAAAATAATTTTGAAGGGCTGGGATGATGCCACGTGGCAACAGTTAGACAGAAGGGTATAATTGATCCCATAGTATAACTGTAAGGGTATAATTGGTCCTAAAGTATAACGAAGGGTATGAATGAACTATTTTTCAAAATTCAGGGGTAATTTTGGCCCTTTTCCGTTTTTAGTTTTTGCACTGAGTATGAAAATAGATTTTCATGAATGTTTTTCTGTTTTTATTTTTAAATCTAAATCTTTTTGCTAAAATTTCAGCAAGATGTGTGTTTCATAAAAGTGAAAATGCTGAATACTACCCAAATGTTAGCAAGAAGCTGTACAGGCAAATATGATACAAAATCTACATTCAGATTCATTTCTCAACTATGAAAATATTAGCTTGCTATTGGGAACTACAAGTGTAATATGTTTGATATCAGATTCCATCCTGCCCAAGTCTTTTTGTCAGATGGTGAAACAAAATTGAGCTGAAACATCTCCTTAGAAACATGTTCTCCTGTTTCGCAGAATCCAACAAGCTTCGCGACTGTTTCTGCACTTTCACGTACATTTTCCATGTTAAGAGGATCTGACCATAGCTTATTCACAAGCTGTAGCCGTCTCCTCTGTTTTCCTTCTGGTGGAATGTCCCATTTCAAGTAAAGCATTTCCCTCTCTTCCGCAGTTAGCTTCGAGCTCACCCTTTTCGCTAGATATTCCCTCTCCTGCTTCAGTGCCTTAATACTGTATATTCAAAAGCAAAGCTGTGGTTATATTCCAAGGGTTGGTAATTTTCAACAAAAAGGCCATATATAAAGTTCAGATGAAATATGTGCACGGTGCTCCTGAAAGAATTATTCAGGGATGATTACATTTTTGGACAGCTCAAAAGAATAATCAGGTTATGTATATTAAGTATAAACATATATATAATATACCTGTATTATACACACAATATATATACATAATCAGTCTATAGGTTTGGTACACTTTGGCTAGCGCCCGTAATTAATTTTGGCCGATGGGCCAAAAATGAAAAGAGCCCAATAAATCTTACCTTGATGAGACATAGCCAGCAGGGTCATCACCCAAGAGTGCAGGGCTCGCGTTACCAAGGCCTGCTAAGTGATGGTCTAACCATGTCAACCTCCTAAGCTCAACTTCCATGTATATCTGATCTGACGGATCCCCTTTAAATAACATGTAAAATTGAGTACGGTGCACCAAAGACACGTGACACAAATGCCACAACATTATAATTTGCTCCCTTTGATCCTCAAACACCAAGTGCCATGATAATGGAGATTGATCGGTTATATCAGCTTCATCAATTGCAGCCTCATTTGCCTCCAACTCCAGCACCTGGTTTTACACGTCCCAACAATTAGTGTAAATTATATTTTTGACTTATAAAAAGAAAAGGAAATTGTATATCTTGTCAAAATAGTCACAAGGTGAGTTTGAAGATAAATCCTAACCTGGCAAACAAGCAGCTGCTTTTGGTACTGTAGCTTAGCCACCCTTTCTTTCAGCTCAGTAACGTAAGCTTTAATACTCCGGATGTTCTCTTCAGCTGCTTTTTTAAACATCTTTGACATCTTCTTCATGTTAACAGAGTTTGACTGCCTTGATCCAGGAGTACCCTCCCTTGATGAGATACAACTTCGAATCGGAGTGCTTTTTTGGCTACAGAATGAATCACCATTATTGCATTCTGGTGCTCGGTTCTCAATCTCACTCGAAGGAGACATAGGAGAACATGGTGATCGAATTATATTTGGCATGTTACTGGTGTTGCTCAAGTTAAAAGGAAGCACCTTTTTCTTTTTTGGAGTCCTCAAATCAGCAGATTCCTGACAACTTGGGAGATGCATAACTAATTCGTCTATAGATCTCTGAACATTCTCAAGTTTCTGTTCTAAAGATGCAATGTTGTTTTCCTGCGATCTCAACCGAGCAATCTCTTCTTTCAAGCTGGCTTTATCTTTTATCTCAATTTGTTCAGGAACACAACTTATTTGTTGCAGTTCTTTGATTTCTGAGAACAGCTTTGCAATGGTCTCTGTGGCCCCTTGGCTGCCAATTCTGTGAGATGCAAACTCTTTGTGAAGCAAATGAAGTGCATGATTTGCTTCATCACCAAGCTGCCTCTGTCTCATCTCAAGCTTTCGGATCTCGTGCACGAGCATAGATGGATTGGTCGAATTGGTAGACCTCCTCATCGCAGCCTGCCTGTCAAGTAACTTTTTCCTTCCCATGGTTGTAGTAGAAAGAGATCCGCCAGAAACTTCTTCATTTTCAGTTGTAAACGAAAGACATTTGACTACTTGTCGAGAAGGTCCATGGTGATCTGAACCCTGAAATGAGCAAAATGCCAACAAGTGTTACTTTTCAAGACTCAAATCGGCAAACAAAGATGAGAAAAGGTGTTCTGTATAAACACATCGATTTTTTGTACCTTGAGCTCTTTCTTTGATCTTTCTTGTTCGAGCTGGGACTGTGCTAAGTCACGCTGACGTTTCAGCTCATTCATCTCCTCCTCCATCTGTATTCTCACAAATTTTAAGATAAAATTAGATACAATGATTCATAAGTAAAAATATTAGCTTAGCAGTGAACTAGCTATTGCTTTTCTGTTTCTTGAACATATGTCTCTGAACTACAACAATTAACATAGCATTCTGAGAAAACATGAACATAATAATTCATAAGTGTAATACAATTGTCCTATGTCATCAAAGTTCAGATGTCTTCGTTGGAAAGAGGCCTATCTGCATGTTTACAGGCAAAATTAGCAGTTTTTTGTGTATGTTGAAGGATCTGCAAGAAGCATCTTATATTCTCACTACTCACCATCTGTGGAGGTGCATCTAGGCAAATGAAGTATTTGCGTAACATGGCTAATATTTGTAATTCTAGATTGTAAAGCTGTAATGAGATGCTGAGCTTCTGTTAATCTAGAACTTTTAATTGGATCGTGCAATAAAACAAGCAACTCTTCACCCATGAAAATGAGAAGCAGTACATGACTAATAGATGCTAGAAGTAATAACTTCAGAAAATGACAAAAGAGTTAATTCATTATGACAAAGTTATGATACTAGAAGTTTCTGTTACTCGGACTCTTCAAAAATGTCGACGGATACGTGTCGGATCCTCCAAAAGTAGTGCATTTTTGGAGGATCCGACACGGGTGCCGCAGCCATTTTGGAGAGTCCGAGCAACTTAGCTAGAAGTGCTTACTAAAATGATGCTGGAAATCCAATACTACAGAAAAGTATTAGTGGTACCTGTTGGATTTTCCTCTCCTTCTCGATTAGCAGAGATCTTAAACACGGGGAGGCCGAAAGGTCAGGACTTCGGAGTTCTGCTTCAAGTCTGGAAACCTCCTGTTGTAAATGCTTTAGCAATTGCTTTTCGGCAATAACCTGGATAATAGAAGGAAAACAAGAAAGGAGTAAAAAATGAAGGTCTTTGAATTATAGAATTACTAAGTAGAATGAGTATAGTGGATTACAGACCCCTGATTTTTATTGTAATGCAGGCTTATTTAATTAGGATAAAGATGAATACAGAAATGATATGTACCATAGAAGTTGTTTAGACTTCATATTACTACGAGATATCTTGTAGGTATAAACAATCACTAAGGGTTGTTTGGTATAAAGTTGTAGAGGAAATTACCACGGGATAATTTAATAAAATTTTTGCTTGGCCTCGTAAAAATACGCATATGCTAATTATTACCCATATAGGTTATACAAGAATCTGTGTATGTGTATTATTTTATGCATAACAGAATATGGATAAGAGCACAGGTTTAGCAATACATGGAAAAAGCAATGGTATGTAGGATAGAAGTTTTTTGGGCTTCACATCTACTCCTAAAGCAGATCCATATTTGACAGACTTAATTTACTCTGCGAGATAACTTGTGACTCTAAACAATCACTTACAGGTCACGCTCTCATATCACATAAGTTATGTGAGAATTTGTGTACTATTTTAGGGCTTTTAGAATATTGGATAAGAAACTATTAGCTATACATGGATATCAGTGTTTTTTTTTTTTTTTTTGGAATAAGGCTAGACATGCACATTAGTAACAAGACAAAAAAGCTCTTTAAGCAAGTAAAATCCTCATAACAAATTAACTATTATTAACCCTTGTAGTCCGGCCCTTCCCCGGACCCCGCGCATAGCGGGAGCTTAGTGCACCGGGCTGGCCCTTTATTTACTGTATAACAATCTCTGCAATATAATCTCCACATAACAGTACGTGAACCAAACAAACCCTTAATTGTATATTGTTATTAATTGGTTATATTCAATTTTAAGGGGAAGAAAACAGGGAGAAATAAAAAAATGACACGGTTCCTTAGAAGTCACTACTAGCTTTCAGATTAACCATAATCCCATACCATGTTTACTTGGGCAGTGGTTACAACTTCTTTGGCACTTGTTGCAAAGCACAGCGTGTTGCGTGATTGCTCCACATGACTTAAAGCAGGACTCATAGTGCAAACAATTGCTGTTCTTGAATTTCCACCGAGTGAAGGCTGCAATATCCTCGTCAATTTTGAATCTCTGTAGGGAATATGACCACTCCTCTTTCCGCCACTGCAAATGAAATTCAAGTAATGTCCCAAGGCTATTAACTGATTTATCATCAAATGGATTGTTCTCAAGTAACTGAATGTCATGGTTATCTGGTGGAAGAAAAGGAAAAGAATATCGTGGTATTCAATTACCTTAGTTTTCTGATCACAGTGGTCAGTGTCAGCAAGCTCCGGTTAATATGGCTTCCTTCCTTTAACCTTGTACCATCTGCACTTGTTTGCAGGGCACGCTCGCTTCCCGCAAGATCCACAAGGTTCTACAGTATTACGAGTATTATATATTGGCATTTTATTCATGGCATTAGAAATATATAGTATCAGGTACAAGAGGTCCTCACCAGAGTTGCCAAGAAAGATTTCACACGCCCTGAGTTTTCCCTGATGCTGCTCTCAATGGTCTGAAAAGAAAGTCAAGATGTCAGCTGTATGGACAGGGTGCTAATAATTCATGTAGAAAGAATATGGATGGAAGGAGGTAAGATACATAATACGTCGTAACAGTACAAACACAACATTAATTATTAGTACTATGAAGAATATTCCATATAAATCACCAAAATAATTACTGTTGTGATGCCACCTTAAGATGTCAGCTGTATGGACAAGGTGCTATAACTCATGTAAACATAATATAGATGGAAGGAGATAAGATACGTAATACATCAAAACATTACAAGCATGACATTTATTACTAATATAAAGAATATTTCATATAAATCACGAAAATAAGAACTGCTGTGATGCCACTTTAGAAGTCCCAGGTCCCAGCATAGAAAGAGTCGGCAACCATATACAACAATTACTCGCCGTCTTGATAAATCGTTAAGGAGTTTGTCTTATTAGATATTGGGTAGACTAGATTTTCTCCCTTCAACTAACAAATAATACACAGTTCAAGTGGTCTAACCAAGTAAATAACAAGAATTTCAAAATGATGGTTTAGTCCAACTTTAGTTTTCTGGCCTACACAAATTGTATAATCTCCATCTATTCCATGTACGAATACTTTTAACTTAGTAGAAAAGGGGGACCAGCATCTTTTACCAGCTTGATAATCTGATGAGATCTTGAGCTTTTATCATTTAGAGCAGTTTCACCCACTTGTCTCTGGGCTGCAGCAAGCAACAAGTAATTTTAACCACAAGGTCAGTGAAAAATCCAGGACCTAAGAATATCGATTCTGAGGTTTCTAAGATAATGCAATTATGTATAATAAAAGAACATTTTGTTGAACCAAAACCATGTAACTTACCATCACAAGTAGTAATTAAGGTCCTCAGATGGTGGCCATCCTTTACAATTTCTTCTACTAGTTTCTCTACAATAATACCTTTCTGCATTCACAGACGAAATTTCAGGAAAGATTTATTTACAAGGAAATCCTAGTTAAACTTGAAGTCATTATCAAAAGGTACTTGTTTACCTCTGGATCATCCAACAGGCGAAGTGAGCCAGAGTCACGATTCAAGAGGTCTACTACCGTCTCATTATATATTTCTAAAGCAGAAAATTTCAGCACAAAGTCTCTCTCAGTAGTCTGTAATGCAGGAAAAAAACAACAACCAGATATCAGCACCACAACTTCTCAATCATAGAACAAACAAAGGATTCTGGAGAAAGTATGATTTACAGATTTGATGTGCTCATAAATGTCGGTGACAGCACTTTCAGTTATTCCCCTCATTGTGAAAGTCTTTCCACTACTTGTCTGTCCATATGCAAATATGGTTGCTGCAAAAGAAGCATGAGATTGATTGAAAGGTCTCTGTTCAAACAATAAATCAAATGAAATAAAATAAAATGTACAGTGGTTCTACCATTTATCCCATTTAGAGCAGAGAGAGCAACATCTCTAGCCCCTTGTTCATAAACCTTGCTAGTTGAACACGTCGGGTCAAAGACATAATCTGGCACGGAAAAAGACCATGTAAGCAGACAGAAGTCTAAAGTCAAAACCTATAAAACAAGAAGCAATTTAAATTTATTCAACCAACCAAATGAATAAGGACCGCTGTGCCTTTCATGGTTTAGGTTCTTCGAAATGATAGTTTGTTCATCAGGGAAATCCCAGGCAACAAGATCATAGGCTGCTTGTTCTTTTGGGTTTAGAGGCCTCACACGAATCGTGACAAGGATTTTCTCCTCGCGAAACTTTGACGGGGTCGTCCTTCTACTGCCTGGAACACGAGAAGGTGTCCTTCCAATCTTTGATAATGGTGTTGTTACTGGTGTTCCAATCACCATCTTTGTGAACTATATCATCCTATTAAAAAATCATCACGTATACATCATTAAAAATCACTGAAATACAACTATTGGGCCCATGACTGAAAGCATCAAATTAAGCACCCATAAAATTATCAAACCATACACCAAAGTTGCCAACTAAATTTCAAGAAAATAGCAAAAAGAGCATAATTTGCCGTAATACAACTCTAACTCAAACTCTCTTAAACCACTAAAGCAAAGCATAAAGAAAACCAAAACCGACGATTTTAATTTTTAAACAAGAAAAGAAGGTTTCTCAAAAAAGCGATTTTTGAAAGATAATTTTGTTATCATCAACTCATTTCAAGCAAGAAATAGTAATCAAACGAAACCCAGACGCATAATATATCATCTTTGTGAACTATACCATCATTATATTATAAATAACTAAACAGGCATAAAATAAAAATATTGGGTCCATTCTTAACATGAAATTATCTAAAATTCAAGAAAATAGAAAAAGATAACATAATGTAATGTAACTTAAGCTCCTTAAAACCACTAAAGAAATGCAGAACCCACGATTTTAAACAAGAAAAAAGTTAATCTTACAAAGATAATTCTGTTATCATCGTCTCATTTCAACGAAAAAAGTAGTAATCAAGGAATAAACTAGTAATGAAAGAAAACGCAGATGAAGTAATATTAAGTATGTCGAGATGACACACAAGCAAGAAATGGGAAATGAGACTTACAACAAGAAATGGCATGCAAGTTGATGAAGTAAACTGTAATTAAAAAATGATATTTGGAGAAGATTTTTCAGGTTTTGTGTTGTTGAGAGAAGATTTTGAGGGAGAGAGAGAGAGAGAGAGTAACGGCTAGTTCGAATCTATATTTTTTTTTTAACAATAAGTATACATAGATTTCTTCCGTTTCCGTACACTTAGCGCACCTGAAAGACGTTGATTTATTTATATCTGGATCGGAGCCTTTTGGGTGATATATTAATGTATTTTGAAATTGTTTGGGTTCAGAATACACTTTTGTCCCTCAAGTTTTCTGTTCATGACATATATATATATGACCCAAGATTTCAACTAATTTCACTCATAATAAGTACTTACACTTTAGTCCCCTGTTGATTTGCTAAAAGTAGAGTTAGAAGCTTGGACTCAAAATTAACTACCATAATCACTCAATTCTGTTTTGTCTTTCAACAGTCGCTCAACTTTGTCTAGTTAATTTCTATGTCCATTTTAGCCAGAAATATAATTTCCGGTACTTATATAATGACGTGACAACTATAATTTAAATTCATTTTAAATCCAATTCATCATAATTAGTGAATATAATACTTAATTTTTGAATATTAATCATCATGTTTATACGAGATACAACAACAACAACATGCTGAACATAGAAATTGTGGCACACACATGTGGGATTACACTAACATGTTGCTATTGTATCTTGTATAAGTATATATTTATATTTTCATTATTTTTATGTTTTAGTGATGAATAATATTGTAAAATTTAGTATTATTTACAATAATTATGATGAATTAGATTCTAAATGTTGATTTTAATTTTTCAAAATATTCTTTTACTCAAAATTTATAGTTGTCACGTCTCTTTTCTTTTTTGGCAACTCTTTAATTTAAACTTTCCTCATGACATATTTAAGTCCACAAGATTAAAGAACATTTTAGGACATTTTACATATATTTAGTTTAAGAACACAAAATTCAAAAGTCTACCTTACTTTCTTAAACTTCGTGCCAAGTCAAAACCAGACAAACAAAGGGAGTAATTTTCGTTTTCAAAGTAAAAGATGGTATTTGGAAATTGGAGTTATGTTTGGTCATGAATACAGAGTTGTTTTTGAATTTTTGTGAGTGATAAGAAGTGAAATAAAAAGAAAACAACTTTTGGTGTTTTTCAAATTCCGAAAAAATCCAGAATTTTATGTCCAAACATGATTTCCGAAATTCAACTCCAAAAAAAAAGTAAAAAATATTCATGGCCAAATGGCCATTAAGACTACAGACTATATTTTGGATTATGAGGTGCTTGATTCATTCTCCGTGTTGTTTGTGATTCGAATTCTGTGAATCTAGTAGGTTTTTGTAACACCCCGTACCTTTAACGTAAGCTTTGACCATGATCCTAGACTTAGAAAACTAGATAAAGAATGTGGGAATTGGAAATTTCCTCTTCAGTTGTAAGATGGTGGTTTACGCCCATGAACAGTGACTGTATTTCAGTATACGACCCGTATTTCAAGTCGTAAACTAGTACCAAAGATTTATAAGCATTCTTGAATTTGACATTTGGAGGCTACATTGTTAAAAACGGACCGTATTTCAGAATACGGCCCGTATTTCAAAACTTATTTGGAATTTGGGAAAACTTCCTTGATGAAAGTTGTAGATCTTTGAAATACCTTTCTAACGGTATATTATGGGGGTCAAAAGGACATCTGTGCAAAGAGTTATGACCATTTTACTGAAAAGACGCAGTGCAGTCCGTATTTCAAAATACGGACCGTATTTCAAAATACGGCCGGTATTTCAAAATGCGGCCAGTATTTAACTGGGCCGAAAATTTAATTTTTCCAGAACAGTATATATTCGTCCATATCAGTTCAAATCATTATTTTTCATTCCTTCAAGCCCTAAAACGACCTTCTATCCTCTTCCATCATCAAGAACACCAAAGTAAGCCTACTCTAATTATTCCAAGTCAATTCTAATACATATCCTTGTAATCTAAACAAGAAATCATCATTCCTAAACTAGGGTTTTCAAGAAAACCCACCTCAAAGTTCAAGAATTCAAGATTTTGGAAATCTTCTCCAAAGCTCAAGTCTTTTATTCAAGTTTTGGAGCGACTAAGGTATGTAGAGTTACTATCTACGTGTGGGAGCATCATTGTTCTTCCCCACGCCTCATAATCCATAAATTATGATTCTTTACAAAACTAGGGTTTCTATTCTATACTATGCTCATGATAACCCTAGGTCCATGTCCATGATTATATTATGTATGAATTGCTATGATTCTATCATTGTGCTCTTAATAACTCCATATGATTATTGAGAATCAGTCCGTAATCCATGAAAACTCATATCTCATATTCCATGGGTTCTTGCATGCATGTTTTTAAATAGAAATGATTATTTCATGAATATCCTACATGTCTACAAGTTTTCATGCAACTATATTATATAATTACTTTCATGCTATGATACAAGATACGTACATACTAAATACAAGTTATTTCATGAAACCATATTTACAAGTTATTTCATGAAACCATGTTTACAAGTTATTTCATTAAACCATGTTTACAAGTTATTTCGTGGAATCATGATTACAAGACAAGTACAAGTTAATTCACGAAAATCATGGGCTTCTTAGCCAACTATATTATGTTCATGTTTTTGGGAGTTGCACGAATTACCGAGAAGGCTCAGATAGCCTGAAACTATGTAGCCACCATGGGACAAGGATCGCTCCGCCCAGTTAGGACGATACCTTAATTTTACACTGAATGGATCCATCAGGCACGTTACCACCTTATACCCTGACAAGGTATAGGGGCTCTGCTGGTCCGGCGAGGTACCAGACTCCACGTACCCACGTGGTGATATCACATGTCGGTTTGTGAAATGCTCTCCCTACTTATCATGTTTTACTTATGTTATATATATATATATGTACTCATGCACATGCTCATGTTCATGTCCAGGTTTTCAGTTTCAGTTCTTATCATGTTATTCCATGTCCCATGTTATTTCTTTCAGTTGCTTTACATACCAGTACATTCAATGTGCTGACGTCCCCTTTTATTGCCCGGGGGCCTGCATTTCACGATGCAGGTACTGATATACAGGACGACACATCTGCTCAGTAGGACAGCATTCGTATCAGCTTATAGGTGAGCCCCATCTCATTCGGGGTTTAGTCAACTTTTGTTTTATGATTAGTGATGCATCTAAGGTATGCTGGGGGGCCTTGTCCCAGTAAGTATGTTTTCCAGTCAGACTCATGATATAGGTTTCATAGACTAGACAAATCAGTTACGTTATGTCAGACATTCGGAGTAGTATAGCCATTTTGGCTCATTCATGTTATTTCCGCACTCATGTTTAAACAAGTATTTTTATTAAGTATTATGACTTACTACGTTTTATAAAGGCTCATCATGCCTTCACGTTATATTCCACTCATGTTATGCCTCATGATGATTCAGCAAGCCATGTGGTTCGCTCGGTCACATGCAGTGAGGCACCGAGTGCTGTGTTTCGCCCAGGCCATGGTTCGGGGCGTGACAGTTTTGGGACCCACTTTCCTTGTAAGCTTTGGGAAACCATTCCTTGTAGGATTATGAACATCCATATAAAGGAGTTGTAATTGAGGATATCTTGTAGTGTGCTACTCTTCTCATTCACTGTGAAAAGATCTCTTTGCTTCTGCCCCAAGGATTAGGTTTGGTCGAACCTTGTTAAATCCTTGTGTTATTTTTTCTTCTCTATTTTTGCTTTGATTTGTGATCGTGCGCTACCCCAGATGCCTATTGATATCTCTTAATAATGCAATTGGAACTTATGACAAGTATTGGTGATAAGAATCGATTTGGGAAAAACACCAAAGCAAAACGCAAACGCAGAAAATTAAGATAGATAGAAATAAAGGGATGAGAATTGAAGAAATTGGATGAGAAAAGAGGGATAAAAGTAAGACCTAATTAGGATTGGATTTATGGGAAAACTTGGATATATGAATTCCAAATCCTCCTATTTGAATTCAACCTAAGAGAATTTATACTATTTGAAATCAAGGCAAGAGAAATTCAATTGATATCCATAAATGAACAACTTTTCATGAAATCAATAGACAATTGGTTCATAAGCCAACAATGGACCAAAAGGCTAGTAAGCCTACAAACTATGATAATCCTATCTACAAACTATGATAATCCTATCAACTCTCAATTTATCATAATTTATAAGCTCATTAATGAAATAAACTAAGTAGAGTATTTATACTACTAGGCTAAAGAAGACTAGACTAACTATTACAAAAATACCCTTATTGAAGTAAGAGTCTTGTTTGATAGTCTTCTTTAGGGGAAAATGACCTAATAATACCTATTTAAAACTCTATATTACAAAACATAAGGATGCTTTTTCTTATTTACAAAACATACCAATAAAATTACAAAGCATACCAGATTTGGGCTTAATGATATACCCACAATTTTAGGCTTTATTTAAGAAAGAAAATCTGATTTTAAATGTGGACTTAATTATAGGATAGTTACCATTCAACTTCTTCTTCTTTTTAAAAGTATTTTTCTCTCTCTCTCTCTCTCTCTCCCTCTATGATAGACACCATTTTCATACCAAAAATCCATCTTCTCTCCTAGTATAAATTTTCAAACTAATATTACAAAGTATTTTTGATTACTAACTTGTGTATTAATTGTATATAAAAATTGATTTGTATCGTTTTGAGATATATATGATCATTGTGTGTTTTGAAAATCTGTATAAATTATATAAATTGTAGTTTTAAAAAATGTTGAAAACTAATATGAAATGTGTATGGAGTCTGCTATATGTCATTTTTTAGATATATATATGCGGCACAATGTATATGAAATGTGAACTAATTAGATATCAATTAGTCTTAAAAATATTGAAAATTGATATGTGTATGAAATGTGGATGGAATTTGGTTTGTATCAATCAGAAAACTTATTATACATATATACTTTCTTATTATCTATGCATACTTTGATAAGATTTTATATAATTTATATGTACTTTATCATAGTCACAATGTACATACAACTTTTATACATATTTCATACGTAGAAATTATAACGAATTTATACATATTGCATACAAAAATTAATATATATATTTATTTCTAGTGTATGAACTTTGTATGGAATCTGGTTTGCATCAATTACAAGTTTATTATACATAGTTTTCTCAAAATTTATACATACTTTGATTAGATTTTATACAATTTATATGCACTTTATAATAATCAAAATACACATACAATTTTTATACGTATTTCATAGATAAAAATTATAAGAATCTATATTTATACATACTTTGATTAGATTTTATACAATTTATATGTACTTTATAATAATAAAAATACACATACAATTTTTATACGTATTTCATAGATAAAAATTATAAGAATCTATATAGTTATACATATTTCATACGAAAATTATACATATATATTTTTTGGTGTATGAACTTTTTACATAAAAATTACCAATTATAATGGACTTTTTGAGTAAAAGTTGGAGAAAATTAGGTAACAACATCTCTTAATTTTGAATGGGGAGAGAAAAATGGATGAAATAAGGAAGCAAAAGTTGGAGAAAATCAGGAAACTACATCTCTAAATTTTGAATGGAGAGAGAAAAGAGGATAAAATAAGTAAAACGATTTTCTTACCTTATTTAATGTGTTTTATTTGCTTCTTTTTAATTTACCTAATTCGTATAAATTTTGTAACAAGTCTATTGATATATTTTGTAAACTGAAAAATATCGTCATGTTCTGTAAATATATCATCTTACCATGTACATAGATGTTTTTTGCCCCTTCTTTAGGGATAATGGCTTGAATTGCAAAAATAGCCTCTTGCATAGCCAGCCACCATAGTGCTCCACCATCTTATCTTCGCTCCACACGACCAAGCAATCATTCGTACGTCATATGCTTGATTTGGCTCATGTTTGCTCCTCGGGATCGTATCATTTGGTTCGCCTACCGGGTTGGGGTCAGGTGCCATCGCGACTTAGATAAATTTGGTCATGAAAAAGTGATGCCAAAGCTTTAGGTTCACCACAATTATGAGTCATGCGCAATGTCTAGTAGAGTTTTGTGAATCGGTACAGACACGTTTGTTATCTTTGAAAGCTTAGGAATTCCCTTTCTTTCTTTCCTTATTACGCGTTCTTGTTTCACCTTGAATTCTAAATCTCTTTGTTGCCCTTTCTCACATTTGGTGAGAACACGTGGATTAGCGGTTTCGCGAGAGCCCACACTTGAGGCCAGGGCTGCTACTAGAAGTAGAAGCGGAGGCAGGGGATGGGTTAGGGCTCATATGACCCGCACAATATCACTTTCTAGAGGCTGAGTATCAGCTGTTGCTCGAGGTTATGATAGAGCTGTGTTGGTTGATCCACCAGCAGTTCACGATGATAAGCCGATTCAAGGAGTAGAGACAGGGCCAACTTAGGTCCCAGAGGGTTTTATCGCAACACCTGTGCCTCAAGAGACATTGGTATGGATCACGAGTTTCTTAGAGAGCATGACACAAGAAGGGGTCATATCTGTGACACCAGGGGGGGAGCATAGTTTGTTCAGCAATATGCTCCAGCCTCTAGTTTATCAAGATCTAGGGGTTCAGCCAACTGCGGCAGCACCTCAGCCTATGGGTGCTCCACCTCCCATTATTGTTCCATATCATAAGAGGCCGGATAGGTTCAGAAGGTTGCTCCCTCCAATAGGGATCCTTCTACTAATGCTTAGGAGATTCTTCAAGTCTTTCGTTGATCTATTAAGTGGAACTCCAGAAAATTTTCCTCAAGTTTGAAATGATGTAATTAGTAGACTCAAGGAAATTGTTTTGAGTATGAAATGGTGCAAATGGATCTCCAAAAAAGGTGCAATGAAATTTAAAAATAATAATAATAATAATAATAATAATAATAATAATAATAATTGAGTTTGAAATGGTATAAGTGGAGTGTTATGAAGTTATTTGCATTTGCATACGTTAAACCATGCACCTTTTCTATTTGTTGCTCCATTGTTGACAAATCGAATTGGTTTTGGATCAGTTTGGGCTAAAATATGCACAAGTTAGTTGTTTTCTCTAAGAACGTAAAAAGA
This sequence comes from Lycium barbarum, assembly GCF_019175385.1. Lineage (NCBI taxonomy): Eukaryota > Viridiplantae > Streptophyta > Magnoliopsida > Solanales > Solanaceae > Lycium > Lycium barbarum. The sequence goes on from NC_083347.1 coordinate 31,428,877, forward strand.
CAAGACAAAAAACAATCATAATACGCAGGAGCGGATCTAGTAAGGCGGGTGGGGATGCCACGCCACCCGCACACCTCGAGCAAAACCTTGTATATATATGTGATTATATATGGGAAATAGTATAAATATGTAAAATGACACCCTAACTAACAAAGATTCGTTCTCCTTTTTTCTTTTTTTCTTTTTCTATTTTGCTTCTTCTTTACTTTATTTTCCTTGTTTCTTCTTTTCTTTTTATTTACTTGCTGATGGGTTTTTTTTCCCTAATGAGTCACGTTGACTTTTTAAAATTTTATAAATCCTTGCTTCTCTTTATAGTTCATAGTGTTTATTAATTTTTTATTTTGATATCTAAATGTGCATCTAAGTTGAGTTCTAGTTCTAGTTGATTAGTCTTGAGTTAGTTGATAGCTTCAAAACATAACTCTCAATTATAAATGAATAATATATTTTTGTTGATATTAGTAATACTATTGAATTTTTATGCTCTGTTTAAAATTATCATAATTATTAAATTATTTCGTTTAATCGATATATATATAAATCGAAAAGATGAATAACCCGAATTGCGGTAGTAGAAAAAATAAATCAAGTTGAAATCCAAAATAGTGTGACAATCGGTTTGTCTATATAAACGGACGGAAGATGTTTCGCTCCCCAACTCGTTTAAGTCAACTGATGCATTGGGTCATTCCCTTGTTTACGGAACTGGGCTATGGAACGCGTCGAGAAAGCCGACACTTCTGCCTTTCCACAAGTTAAAAATTGTAACAATAGAAATACTTGTAGCTAAGATGAATAACTCGAACCGAAGCTCAAAATAAACCAAGTCAAAGGCCAAAATAGTGTGATAATCGGTCGGTCTATATAAATTGGAAGGCTGAATAACCAGAATTGAAGCCCAAAATAGTGTGGCACCCGGAATCTCAAATTCCTGAATCCGCCTCCGATAATGCGTATACGGATTGCGGGGTAAAACATCAATCACTACCCGTATATGTATATTGAAGTTATGTGACGAAAAAAAAATCTTGAGAAGGGAGAAGGGAAAAACAAAAGCCTTAAGGATTTTATGCTTAGTTTAAGGTATTTTTGCCCACCTTATTATAAAGGAATTTCATATATTTACGAAATAGTGGATGAGTTTCAAAGAGCGGTCCAAAAAGTGGCTATTTATCAAAATCATCTTTAAACAAACTAGATCTATTTTGAGGGTCATTTTCACGATTGTCCTTCAAAGGCACTGGTCTTTAAATTTTTCCCCTCAAATGGTAGGTCTTTAATTTTTATCCTTGATCTAATACCCCGAGGTTTTGGATTCGAACCTCGGCTCAGTAAAAAAAAAAATATTTGCAAGGCAGAGTTTTATAGCAAAATTAGGCCTATTCAGGCAGATTTTGCCTCAAGGCAAACTTCTGCTTGTTCCCCGAATAGGCCTAATTTTATTACAAACTTCTGCATTGCGATTTTTTAAAAAAAAAATATTTGTTTGAGAGGGATTTGAACCCAGAAACTATAGGTTTTAGGCGAAGGGAAACAATTAAAGATTTCAAATTTAAGGGGCAAAAATTAAATACCAGTGCCTTTGAAAGGCATTTCCGCACAAAAAAGAAGAAGGTATTTTTACAAAGCAAACTTACGGGAGTTTGGTTTTATGATTCATTATAAATGTACTTTTAATTGTATGCCTTTTTTCAATCAAAACTCGACAAAATATAATACAGAAAATCTTTTTATGATCGTTAGTTCCTATTCAAAATGTAATTGACGTGGAGATGATATCCGCGTCTCATCATTAAAATACCTATTTGATAATGACTTTTTTTTTGTTTTTCCAAATATCCAGCTTTGTTTGTTGGGTAGTTTAGCCGTCCAAACCGAAATAAATTGCACGGAGGAAACTTTAGATAAGAATTGGGTCCGTATCAATCAAACATAACATAACATCATAGGGTATCGTGAAATAACGGTATTTTTTTGGCCCAATTAAACAATGATAGGGGCTTTTTTTTTTTACCAAACCATTAATGAAGGACAAATTTAATAAGTTTCGCACGCTGTAAGGATATTTTTGACTCTTTTCCGTTGATTTTATCGTGAAAATTATTTTACTTATATTTCAGGTGAAGGTGACAATGTCTATTTTCATCAAAATTCACCACTTACCATATAAACTGAGGTGGCTATCTCGAAACTAAAGAAAACAAACAAACAAAAAAAACAAATGGCACTCACGCAGTCACGCGATGTTTGTGGTATATAATAGAAGTCATTTTCAGGAAAAAAAAATTCTTGAGAAAATTATTTGTCGGTGTTTGATTACAAAAAATCATCAAAAGAGAAAAATGTCTTCACTCGCTAGTCATTTTTTAATCTTAATTTTTAACTGTGGCTTGAGCTACATACATACATGTGTGTGTACATATATAACCTTAAACACTCTTGGGCACCCCTACTGAAATTACTATTTTCACCACTTATTTTTAGGGAGAAAGATCACGCATGCCCCCTCAAACTAAAATAATTACCTGCCCATACTTCCATTACTTCAGTCCTCCATGATACCATCATGGTGTATAAATGTACTGAGATGGTATCATGGAAGATACTTCAGTCCTTCTCTTAGTCCTTCATGATACTATCATGGTATATAAATATACTGAGACGGTATTATGAATGATAATGTTCATTTATTAAAAGTGACACACTTTTCTCGAAAAAAACCTCTATGATACCATCGTCTTATATACATTTATTGTTTCAGTCCTTCAATGAGACACTCCTCAGGACCATGGTACCATCGTGGTATATAAATATACTGAGACAGTATCATGGAGGACTGCTTCAGTCCTTCTCTTAGTCCTTCATGATACCATCATGATATATAAATATACTGCGATGATATCATGAAGGAAGGGATGTCGGGTAATTAGTTTGGGTTGAGCTGGACAAAAGCAAAAATAGTTTGGGAGGGGACATGAGCGGGTAATTAGTTTGGGTTGGACGGGCAATCGGATGTTTTCCCTATTTTTAGGACTCTAAATTTTCATCACAACACACTACGATATATGCTAATATTATTCTTAATTTTTAATATATATTTTCTTATAAAGGAATTTTCACTCACCTATCAAGTAACACAAATAAACATTTCCATTCAGAATAAATTCCGTGGAACCAAACACACTCTGGCTATCTCTTCTACCTAAAAATGCAAGACGTCCGAGTAATGATATAAATAGAATATTTGACACAATGATGCTATATATGATCATTTCTATTGGCATTGGTATAAAGTAGAGACAAGCAAGGGAATTTTCTGATAGCTAACATAAAATAATGGTTATATTCTAATACCATACAAAAGGTAAATGGAATGGATCACGAAATCAAGTAGATGCACTGTACTGTGCTTCCAGGAAAAACTATTCTACAGCTATAGCACACCAAGTACGAGCTTTTTAATTTAAGATCAAATTTAGATACGGAGCTTTTTGATTTTTTTTACACGAAATAAATTCAAGTGTTCAGATCAAAAGATAAAATTTCTCAAATGAGTATATTTAGCGAATCGAATAAATAAATAAACATATATACTAGTATATATCTATTGAAATATCTACAAAATGAGATATAAAACACAGTCACTGTGTATGAAAATGATAATTGCTCATATTCATAAATCAAACGACAACTTTACGTTGATGTATGCTTTCAAACTTGCCTAATCGTAATGATTAAAACAAAAACATATAAAACATTTCTAAATAATTTCAATATAGAAGAATAATCTAAAACTCAATTGCGCGCTATGAACATGTTCATATAACTTTTTATGGCTAAAATTAAATAGAGTTTTTAAAAATATCCATAGTAATGAAAAATTATATATGGTCATAAAACCTATAAGTCACAACAATATGAATTAATACACACATACATACATACATAAAACTAAATAACTAATACACACACTCGACTAAAATATTGTCTATTTTGATTCAATTCTTTTATATTTCTGAAGGGGGGCTGCTAATGGTTAAGCTTTTTCTCTGTTAACTACTACTTCTCTGTTCCCAATTTATGTGGCGCGTTTGACTAAACGCAAAGTTTTAGAAAAAAAGAAAGACATTTGAAATTTGTGATCTTAAATCAATCTTAGATATTTTTGTGGTTAAATAATTTCATTAAAGATAAAAAGAAAATTTTAAAGTTAAGTTATTTCTAAATATAAAAATGTGATTGTGATACGCTAAATAAAATTAAAAGAAAAGTGTGTCAATATGTGTAAAATGACTTTACGATATATGCAAGAATAACTAAAAATCCATAGCACGTGACATGCAATGAAAGCGAGGTACTATGTGTTCCCTTAAACCCACAGGGTTAGCCAATAGATTTGTTGGTTGAAACTAAACCCACATTGTTCAGTGCACAATATATTCACATATATTGTTCATCGTCCGTACTTCGGACCATAAGGAAGATAAAGAAAGGACAAGTTGAAATTCTTTAAAGCGTGTACTATCCTTTGTTATTGCATCTTATAACTTCGTCTTTGGTTTATTGATTGTAGCAAGAAAGGAAAAAAACAGTGTTTGGAGTTTCAAGGTATACAATGTCTTAACATTGGGACTGTGAAAATGAGAAATTGGTTCTAGTTTCACAATATGTCTAATGAATGTAGAATGTAACTTATAACATCTGGAATTATATATTTTCCTTAATATTTTTTAAGTTTATAAGAGGGGTACTTACCATTCGGTCCCCACCATAATCTTTGGTGGTAAAATCTGAAATAGTTAAGATGTAATAGAAATTACATCCAGTAAATAAATCATAGTATGAGACTTGAGATAAAATTAGACTGACTAAAAATTGTGCATGTTTTCTTCAATTATCCTGCAATTAAAAGGGTTTATAGTTACTAGTGTAATTTAATTTCCGCATTGACAAATTTAATGTAACAATTTTATGAATCCCTGACAAGTCTACCGAGAATTTAGCCTGGACAAAGTTTTAAATTAATGGGCCCCCCTATCCAGAAGTGTTTTTCTTTGACTTTCCTACCACGGCAGTTTTCACTTTCCTAACTATTTTTCATATTTGACTCCAAAAGAATTTGTGGCAAAGGAAAAACAATGGTACTTTTGTTTCCTATTGGCTGAGATTCAGCCCAATTGTGACGCATTTATTAGCCATTAGGATTTGGCTTAGCAGGAACTTGGGAGGAAACTTCTTTCCAAGTCCCACATCAAATATGAAAACTGTCAAGATTAGCCTACTCAAAAATTCCATTTGTCATTTATGTTATTTCTCAAGTTCAAAAATAAAAATTAGAATATTAAACATGAAGTTAAGATTTCATCATCCAGCCTTTTTTTAAAATTTTTATAACACTATAAATATTACTGTATTAACAAACAAAACAAGCACACACATAAAGAGATCCTACTCGTACAACCACCTTCCAAGAAGAATGTTCTGCATATAAGTTGTCACGCTTCAAAATTCACTCTGGACGCAACAGGTATTCGATGCTATGAATAATACCGGAAGCAACTTATAAAATCAATAAACATCTATTCTCTTTCAATAGTCTTTTAATATTTAGTTAAAACAATCATTAGTCATTTATGGCTAACTGAAAGCATACTCATACTTATAAAAATTAGCGGAAGTTTAATAGAAATAAAATGTCTTAAACCATGGCGAATGCACCAACAAGTTATACGAGACTTCAACACTCTACCCACAGCACAACGTCTAACTGTGGAGCTTCTAAGAACATAAACAGAGCCTAACACATCGGGACACAACTCAGAAACTTAAACAATAAAACTAGATAGATGGGGTGTCCCACGAACAAGGGTGTGGGCTCACCAATAAGTCTGGAAAGCAGCAAGTCCTCCTACTCCGTACGCGTATCACTAACCTGCTCGTCTTGGTTACATATCATACCATAAAAAACAACAATGGTATGCCTGAGTACTGGGTACATAGTGAGTGTCTCCGGGACAATGGTTAATAGCAAAATATATAAATAACAAGTGTACTTGAAAACAATATTGAGAAATAGTTCAAAACAAATGATAACATCTCGTGAATATCTGGTATAAGTCAATGATGAAGAAATAATCACTTTGAGTCCTTAAATCCTTCTCGTTACCTTAAGTTCTTTCAAAAACCGTTTGAAATTAAAATATAGAGTAAGCCAGTAACCTTAGTAAATTCACCAATAAAAGCTAATAACAGAGGATCATATCAATTTCAACTTATTACAGCGTTTATCACGTTCTGTCTTCTCGCTTCTGAACTCAAGATCATCAACAAGCCACTCACAAGCAACCAAAATACAACACATGCCAATACAGGCCCAAATCAATATAACGAAGGGATGATCACTTAAGGTTCCCTAAACTGCATAGAAGCACCACATCAGAGCTATCAACTCATGACGGCTACCCTTCCTCCCCAATAGCTAGGCAAAGACCACATCGGGGCTACGAACCCTCGATGACCATTCTTTCTCCCGAATGGCTAGGCATGAACCATACCGGGTCTAACGACCCTCGATGACCACTCTTCCTCCCGAATGGCTAGGCTAATCCTACTAGGATCCATAGTGATTACCCTTCCTTCCGAATAGCTAGGCCAAACACAAATAATAAAAATCATGGTATATTAGCCGAATCACAAATCATGGCATGGAAGCCGAATAGTTCATTATGAATTATCTTCATCATCCCATTAATAGGGGTACTATACCAATATCATTAACTGATTTAGAAATCAAGTTCAAATCATTATTCAATTTCCAGTCAACGAAACCTGTTCATGGGGAAAAATACCTCAAACATTCAAACCGTCGAATTCAAGTTTAAAATATCACTTATAGGGGAATTTCATGTTCAAAGTTCAAAGATTTATAATTCAGTTCCAATAATCCTTTGATAAGGAAATCATGAATATAATATATAGTATAATACACCTAAGGTCCCATGAGGGTTTTCCTTTCACGCACATGAAACCTTGCCAAAGAAATCATTTTTAAAGATTGAAAAGTATGTTCGAAAAGGACATTCTTCAAAAGAAGGTTTTCAAAAGAGACATAACTCTATTCCCCCTAAAATGCTACCAACGGAATTTTCATGGTTCAACAAGCACTCTACAATAGATTTAGACGAGAAAGATTAGAACCTTAAATCGCCTCTACGAGTTTTCCTTCAATTTCAGAAACGAGGGCTTTTTCTAAGCCTTAAATCTTGTTCTTGAACCTCATATAAATCACTTGTGGATTCTAATCTCGTAGTATGCTCTACACTAGTCTAAACCTATTTAATAATCTCAAAAAATTTAGAAGTCTTACCTTTTAGACGAAACTCCACACGCCCCCGGCTTCTCCTTTCTTGAGTTTTCAAGAATTTAGGGTCTGAAAGGATGAAATAGTGTCACATAAGATTGAATTTGGTGACATGGACGGATTGGGAACTCACCTTAGGGTTTGAGAGAGGTCTCTAGGATTCTTTTCCTCCAAAAATTCATCTAAAATGAAGTGGGGAAAAAAAATATAATGAAGTGGTAAACTTATAAAAAATCGGAATCAGAAAATATGGGGCCGATCGCTGGCCAGGCATCGCGAGTGACGAGGCCCACTATGGCAGAAGCAGGTTTTTCTCAAGTTGGACGTGCGTCGTACGTTTTCTGACAGTTGATATTCGCTCAGTAAAATGGGCATAACTCTTACTACGGTGCTCCGTTTGAGCTCCACCATATATGGTTAGAAAGATATTTTGAAGACCTACTGTAACACCTCATACCTTTTAACTAGGTTGCGTTTATGATTTGAAACTTAGAAGACCAGATGAGAAGTATGGGAAATAAATTCATCTCAGTTCAGCGAAATCCCATTTATACGACCAGTTATATGGACTGTATATTCTTATACGGACCGTATAACCAGTCTGTGTTACGCAGGAGCAAAAATTCTAGTTTCTGCCAAGTTTGTGAAATCCTTCTATACGCGGCCGTATAAAGTTATACGGACTGTATTTTAGTTCGTGGAACTTAATTGGGAAATTTCAGTTTCTGGGATTTTGATCATGGTCAAATACGGTCAAGTTATACGGACCGTATAACTTTATATAAACCGTATAAATTCCCGACACAGTTAAGTATAAATATGGCATGTTCAGTTCTTTTGCCACTTTTCAGATTCTTCAAGCCCTAGAACGAAGGTGTTCTTCTCCCAACAATCCAAAACATCAAGGTAAGTCAATCCAAGCCCTTCCAAATCAATTCTAACATGTGTTCTCATAATCTAACAATGAAATCATTGTTCTTAACATAGGGTTTTCAAGAAAACCCATTTAAAGGACTCAAGACTTAAACCTTGGAATTCTTCTTCCAAAATCAAATTGTTATTACAAGTTTGGAGCATTACCAGATATGTAGGGTTACTATCTATGTGTGGGAACATCTTTGTTCTTCCCCACACCACTTCTTTCATAAAGTATGAAGTTATACGAAAACTAAGATTTTTAACCATGCTCATGATAACCCTAGGTCCATGTACCATGCTATACTAAGTATTGAAGTATTATTAATCCATTATTGAGTTCTTGGTATTTCATTATGATTATTGAGAATCTGTCCGTAATCCATGAAAATCCATACTTTACATTCCATGGGGTTCTTACATGCAAGTTATAATTTATTATGTTTATTTTCAAGAAAATACTCTACATGCTTTGCACATTTTCATGCAAGAATACTATGAAGTGATATCCATGTACATGCAAGTTATGATTTATGAAAACCAGGGTCTCAAGTGCCACCTATTTTCCATGTTCATTTTCGGGAGTTGCACAAATTACCGAGAAGGCTTCAAGCAGCCTGAAACTACGTTAGCCGCTGTAGGATGAGGATCGCTCCACCCATGTTTAGGACGATTCCTTAATAATGATTGGATCCTTTCATGCCATGTTTATATCTCATATCCCTGGAAAGGTATGGGAGCTCTGCTGGTAGGGTGCAAGTACCGGAACCATGTTGTCGGTTACAATTATGCTCTCCCTACTTATAATGTTTTACTCGTGTTATATCTATATGTATTCATGTTCATGATCAGGCTTCAGTTTCAGTCTCAATTTTTATGATATTATTTCCATGTCCCATGTTATTTCATTCAGTTGCTTTACATACCAGTACATTCAATGTGCTGACGTCCCCTTTTATTGCACAGAGGCCTGCATTTCACGATGCAGGTACGGATTTACAGGACGACGCATCTGCTCAGTAGGACTTGCTCGTATCAGCCTATTGGTGAGCCCCATCTCCTTCGGAGTTTAGTCAGTCATTTATCCTATAGTAGTTATGCATTAAAGGTATGCTGGGGGCCTTCTCCCAGCAAGTATGTTTTACGATCCAGACTCATGATAGAGGTTTCATAGACTAGTTAGTTATATTATGTCAAATATTCAGAATTGTTTAGCCATCTTTGGCTCAATTCATGGTATTTCCGCATTCATGTTTTAAACGAGTATTTTATTAATTATTACGACTTCATGTGTTTTCGTAAAGCCCATCATGTTTCATGTCATATTCTGCTCATGTATGCCTCATGATGATTCAACAAGCCATGTGGTTCGCTCGGTCACATGCAGTAAGGCACCGAGTGCCGTGTTTCGTCTAGGCCATGGTTCGGGGCGTGACACCTACAACTTTCATGTTTTGAGAATATATCCTTTGATCATTATTTTGTTCATCCCAGGTATACTTATTGTCGGTATAAGGGGACTCCATCAATTCACCCTTCTCAATACAGGTGTGAAAATCCACCACATCAGCCCGAGTTACTGGATTCCCTCTAATCATGTCCTCAGCTTTTAGGGGTGTCAATGGTTCGGTTCAGCCGGTTTTTTATAAAAGAATATACCATATCAATTTTTCGGTTACTATACTATATATAATCAAAATTAAACTTTTTAAAACCGTCCTAATCATATAAGTTTTTCTTCGGTATTGGTACGGTTCGATTAGTTTTCGGTATTTTTTGAAAAATCAACTAATACAATACAAAAAAAATGGAGCTAAGAATTAAAAAGTTATGGAAGACACATACTGAAAATACACTAACATTATTGATGAACCTCACAAATACAAAGATATATACATATAACTTATAAGGAACACACCACATTTTAAAATAAATACTAGCAAGGCAACAAACCAACGATTGAATCAAGACATGATGATTGGTGTTTAACGAATATTTTTATTATAAAAAGTTATTGAAAACTAAAACTACTTAAATTAATTTTCATATAACTTTCAGTGCAGTGGAAAAGGATACTTGTATTATATTTTTAGTTTAAAAATTTGCAATATGAAGTTATATGTATATGCTACCATTGCTAATTGGAATAAGAACTTCAAAAATTTAGAAAAAATATAGAGGGAACAAAAAGAATAGTAGGAGAAAACAAATCTTCCTTCTTCTGGAGTAGTTGATGATATTGTCGTGTAGTAGCGTTAGAGATTTTATATTTCAATAGGGAAGAGTAGGTTTAAGTTTTAATTATAGCTCTCTCCATTTAAACTCATCCCAGGGCATAGTCTAAGGTTAAAATATCTAATGCTATGTATCACAAATTTTGATACATAAAATATATCTTCTACATGTATATTTATTCGGTTCGGTTCGGTATTTTTTTGATATTTTTTATAAAATAAAATATCCACCCTAATTATTCGGTACAATTATAAATTTACATGAGAACCTTCGATTTTATTAAAAAGAACTTAAAAATTGATTTAGTACGGTACAGTTCAATTGGTTCAATCGATTTTTGAAAAATCATTGACACCCCAAGCTTTTAGTATTGAGTTAAAATCACCGAGCACCATCCATGGTTTGTGACGCCTACTGTGATAGCTCACTAAACTGTCTCATAATCCTACCCTCTCCTCTTTAGTATTAAAGGCATACAAGAGTCGTGACAAAAAACAGTTGAAGTGGAATGTACAGCACCTCACAAGTAGTACTTTGAACGGCATTTGTAACAGGAATAACAACGTAGTAGTCTGTTCTCCATGTAATCCAAATCCTACCATTATAGTCTATTTTATTACTTTTAATCTTTGTCTCCAACAGTCCAATTAACCCCACTTGTTCATCATTGCGAGCTTAACCTCCTTTGCTATGTTTTTGTCTTAGCTATTTTATGGAAAAGTTTACGTGACCGGCGAATCCGAATTAGTTGGACTCGTAAGGATTTAGTCAGTTGGTTGGCTACCTGAACTTTCACTTTGTTGGTGAGGGTTCGAATCCCACGTTGTAATCTCCTCCCCCATTTTCCCATCCTCTACCCCCTATGTAATAAAACAATTTTGAAAAAGAAAAAAAAAAGAATTAGTTGGACTCAGAATAAGTATCAGACACCGAATGAGAAGTTAAAAAAAAAGTGATAATGCCATTCTATATTGTACATTCTTAGGAGAATGCGATAATACATGTTCATTGTAAACAAAAACACAAAGAAGATCAATCTAATTAAGGAAATTTTATCTTAAATTTTAATTTTTTTTTTTGGTTGTGGAGTTGTGGTTAAAACATTTTTAATCAGTTCATAGTAAATTTGTAACAACTTCTCTAAAATGTATTTTGGACTGCATATCTTTTACTCTACTTAATTCTCATATTCAATATTGTTTTGCAGTTGAAAATCAGAAAAGAAGAGAACAGGTATTTAATAACAAAGAACACTGAGTTTAGAGAAGGAGAAAAGGATTTAATTCCTCTCTATCTTGTCTTGGTAGTTGGTGGATGAGATATGCTTGTACTAAGGATTGACTAGAGAAACAAAGTCACAATTCTACACCTTTATTTCTAGAACCCCACCAACACAAAAGACATGGTATGCGACGACTGAAATTGTTTTTCTTACATGTAGAATGAAAGAAAGGAGATGTGAGTGTAGTAACGGTTTGAACAATTAAATGAGTTTGCCACGTGGCAGAACATTAGGGTCGAACTATATACTTGGTCCGTCGACTCAAATTATTTGTCGTCGTTTCTAAAAATAGTTATCTCAAATTATTTGTCATTTTGGAAGTTCAAGATAAGATTAATTTTTTCCCATTTTATCATTTTCTTACATGTAGAATGAAAGAAAGAAGATGTGAGTGTAGTAACGGTTTGAACAATTAAATGAGTTTGCCACGTGGCAGAACATTAGGGTCGAACTATATACTTGGTCCGTCGACTCAAATTATATGTCGTTTCTAAAAATAGTTATCTCAAATTATTTGTCATTTTGGAAGTTCAAGATAAGATTAATTTTTTTCCCATTTTATCTTTAGTATTCTATCCGTTTCATAATAAATGATGTTTTTAGCTTATGCACACCCCTTAAAAATTGCTCACTCTTAGAAAATTAGCAGTGTTTTTACTAATTTATCCCTAGTCAAATTTTACCTCTTTCTAAGTTATTCTTGATTATGTAAATAAGGGTAATTTGGGAGGAATAAGATTAATTTCTTCTTAAAATCCTAAAGCACCACTTATTTTGAAACAAAATGAAAAGTCTAAACAACCATTTATTTAGAAACGAGGGAGTAATAAATGTTCTTTTAGACTATAAACACCTCAATAGAGTAAATATTTAATGAAGTTAAATTATTTCTTAACACATTAGTGAGAGTAAAATAGTCAAAAATACCTCCTAATTAATATTTTTTAAAGGGCGTACGTGTAAAAGGAAAAACACGAAAGATAGTTTGAGATAGAGGGAGTATATATATATATATATGAGCAAAATAATTAAGTACAAATAAAATTAATTATACATTTCAAAAACTATTCTTTCAACTTAAAATACTTCATTTTTAATTCTAAATTCCGTCACGTAAGATGTTATTGGCTTAAGGATGATGGAGTCAAAGAGAATAGGAACCTTTGAAAATTCAAGAAATCCAGAAACACAGAGGCGGATCTAGGATTTGAAGGTGGCGGGTGCCACAATTTTCTTCAATGTACATCTTGGTAGGAACGTGTATTCAGATTGGGTTCATCTCTTTTTAGTTTATTCGGGTCAAATCAAAAAACGAACATAATTAGCATCTTAAACAATGAATCACACCCATTAACAACAAAAGTAAAATCAACATTTTCACCAAGGGACTTGCATCTCTTATATATATTAAAAAATGAATTTGCACAAGTAAAACAGCATCTTCAATAAGGGAATTACACCAATCAAAATAAGAAAAATAATAGAAAAACTCTTCAATAGGTAAATACACCCCATAAGTAAATATAGAATTAGGTAAACTACAAGTTCTAAAAAATAAATCATAAATTTCATGTTTTCCTAAGCAGTGCTTACAAAATTTCCATCACAATTTAACTAGTAAAGTGATTTAAATTGAATTTAACAATTATACAATAGCATAATTTTTTATAATACACTCCCTCCGTCCATTTTTATTTGTCCATTATACTAAAAATATATGTCTACATTTACTTGTAAGTTATATAGTTTGAAAAACCAAGACATAATTTACCATTTTATACCTATTTTACCCTTATTATTAAGTACTCCAATTAATTTCTCATTTTTTTTGTTGCTTATTAAGAGTGTCTAAGTCAAATATAGACAAGTAAACATGGACGGAGGGAGAATAAACAAAAGATATTATTAAAAAAAATGAATTTTGATCTCAATCCAAAATTTCCATTGAGATCCAAGTTTTTCGATTTAAATACTCACATATTTGAGATTAAGAGAAATGCTTAATTTAAGGGATTTTGAAGTTTCTATTTGTGTGTTCTCGCTAGAGATCACAGATAAAATAATAGAAAAGAGGAAAGACAATATAAATAATAAAAAAAATAGAAAATTGGGGGAGTCGAAAAGGAAATTACTGGTACAAAGTAAGTAAAAAGCACAAAGAAAAACGAGAGTCAGAAAGTGTTCAAGATAGATTCAAACTCGTGTCTACCAGCCGTGACACCTTTGTCTAATTTAAGACTGGGAATGACAAGATCAAATATTTAACCTAATTCAAGTAAATTTTAATATAAATATATAAAAAAATTATTAATCTAGAGGGTGCCATGTCATCCTACCTTTAGGGTGAATCCAACATATAGTACAAGTTGTACAACCAAAGCATAACATATATTATCCTCACAATTCACATGTACACGTACACCTCATCTGCACCCCTCATGAATACTACAATTAACTTTTCTTTTCCTATGCAAGTAATAGAAAATTGCCATTATTGAAACACACTAACAAATAAAATAGAAAAGGTCAATTGTTGAGCACAAATGAAAAAAAGTAGCCCCAACAAATTGACAGAAAAAGTAAAAAAAGTTTTAAAGTCACCATTAAATAATGGGTCCATTGAATTAGTGCTAAATACAGAAGCACCCAAGGGGGTTTTGGTGAAAACAACTGTGAAACTGGGAGACAAAGGACAGAGAAGGGGTGTTGGAAGGCACATGAATCATGAATGTAAAAACCGCTTCCGCTCTGAAACTACGTACTAATTACCTGTCATATTTGTATCAAAGGGGTTTGACTATAATTGAAATAAGTGATAAATTAGAACTGAAATATTTGTAATCATAGTAATTTCTTGTACAAGTAAAATAACTTTCTTCCAGGCAAAAAAAATTTCTTTAAAGAAATAATTTTGACAAATTTAAAGTGATCAAACACATCATCAAAGTTGTGGTGTGGTAGGATACATACGATTCCTTCACTTTTAATAGGTTTTGATCTTAAGTTGAAAAATGAGAAAATCCTGGTAGGGAGCATTTTTTTTTCATGGCCCTTACGCGGTGCAAATTCAAATTAGTCGGATACCATTTTTTTTAATGAATCTTATATGATACGAATCCAAATTAATCGAGGATCAATAAAAACCTAAGAGTATAAAGTGATCAAATACTATGTACTGTTTTCACGGAAATATTTTTCAATCATATCAGACACAAGGCGTTCAAAATTTAAACTTGTTTTCCTTTTTCAAAAGAACAAAAATAGAAGGGGCAGTTGGTTATTCACTAAACTCAAAGGCCAACAACTACCACCATTACTGTGTGAGTTAAGTATATACTAAAAAACCTAAGTTTGTAAATAATAAATACTTACTAATTCTAGATCATGAAGCTGAAGCAGATAACTTTAGCAATAGTATAATTATTTTCGAGTGACTCATAGGACTTATGTTAGAGTCATGAAATTATTCACTGATATTATCAAAATAAACGACATTATATATTCTTGAGTGCGATTTTCCCCTAAAGTTTGCGGAAATCTAAATATTGCGTGAGTGACATTATTCTTTTCCATAGAGATAATTTATCACATTTTTCGTGAGTTTCACACTCTAATTATTAACTGATCTCTTTTTTTACCTGAACTAGTCACTAAACCAGCTGTAAATGATACTCCTAGCATTTTGTTTGTAATTAATTTAAGTCATCCACTTGCACCAGATACTTAGAGCCTGTTTGGATAGGCTTAAAATAAGCAGCTTATAAGTCAAAATAAATAAATTGAGGTAGACTAATTTATTTTTTTGGTTTATAAGCTGAAAATAAGCTATTTTAAATAAGCTAAGCCAAATGAGTTCAATTATTTTTTTAGCTTATTTTATGCACAAAATAACTTTAAGCTGGCCAGCCAAACGCTTAAAAAAGCTAAAAATAACTTATAAGCCAATCCAATCGGGCTCTTAATGAGACGTACACAACTACACCTTTTGTTTGTATAAATAAGGGACCTCTATCATTCCATTCTTCACCATTCATAAGCAAAGCTCTTTCATTTGCTTCTTTGATTTCCATCTCTCTGTTTCCTCCTTTCATTTCATTACTTAGTATTCTCTTTTTCTTCCATTATTTCATTCCATATATATTCCTCTCATTCTTTTGCTCTGTTTCTTTTTCTTCAAAAGGTAAAAGCTGCAACCTCCATTTCATTCATTTGATCATTATGTCATTTTCTGTTGTGTCGGTGCGTAAGAATTTTTTCCCTAGTCTTGATCATGAAAATTTGACGTTGTTCTCATCCTTAGAAAAGAAAAAGGAATATTTTTCTTTTTAATCTTTTTGCAGTGATATTTACTTGCACTACTGGTCCTGTCCTGATGATGGCTTTCATTTTCAGTAGCTCTTTTTGTTACCACATGTTTTGTCGTTTCTTATTTGATAGTAGATGATCATCCAGATTTTGCAGCTAAAAAACCAAATGTACATTTTCAAAATCTTTGCCATATTCTTTGTTGTTGACTGAAAAGAGATCAGATTGTGGGAATTTTCTTGATAGAAAAGTCTTATTTTTTTCAGCTAGTCAAAACCCAGAAAAGAAAGATGGGGTTCTAGAGTTATAGTCTGGAAATTCCAACTTTACGTTTTTTTTTTTTTTAGGGTAGTGATAGAAAGTGTGAACACTAAGCTTTGACAAAAAATATTGATAGAAAAGTCTGGTGGTAACCGTCACCGCTAGAAAAATAGTATACGTTATCCATTGAAACATAAATATAACATAATTTGACTTGACCGAGAAGACAAATCAAAGTTCTCTATATGTATATTTGTACTAGTAAGAAGAAGAAAAGTGCCCACAACTCTTCTCTTCATTTCTCACTGCCATTCCTCTGAGTAGTTTTCTTCTTTTCCCCCCGTTAGCGCTACTCTGCTTTTCTTCTGTTCTTTTTACTGTATCTAGCTTTTACTTTTACTCAAACTCTTGTTTCTTAATTTTAGCTATTTATTTTATATTTTTGTGTCTTATCAAGTAGTTTCCGACTAATTTGCTGGACTTTCCGATACTTTGGACGACCCGACACACATCCCTTAGTGGTCGTTTGGTTTAAGGTATAACATGGGTTATACCGGTATTAATTTTTATACCATGTTTGGTATAAGGTATAGATTTATCCCGGGATTATTTTATACCTTGTACCAAACGTGGTATAAAAATTAGTGCTGGAATAACTCAACTTATACCTTCTTAACCCACTTATACTGGTATTATTTTATACCATCTTTCAGATGGTATAAAATAATACCAACAGATGGTATAAATTAGTCCCGGAATTGTAATCCCGGGACTATTTTGACCTCAAACCAAACGACCACTTAGAGTCTAAGGGCTCGTTTGGTACAAGATGGTATAAGAGATAAGGATAAATAATTTTGGTGTTATTATTTGAGATGAGTTTATTTCACGTTTGGTTGGGATAAAATGACAGTATAACTAATCTCAAAATTCATTATTTCGAGATTGTAGTATTATTTTATTTTTGTGGCGGTGAAATAACTAATCCCGAAATAATTAATTTCAGGATTAACTTGTTTCCAACTAAACGACCCCTAAGCAACATAGGTTTCCGTGGGAGGTTGGGTGGTGAGGATCCTTTTACCTTTAATTAGAGTTTACATGTGATAAACAATCTTTAGTTAGTTTTTCGGCATAGCCAGATTTAGAATTTAAGTTTTAGGGGTTTAACTTTTTAAATTTTTAACATTAAATCATTATATTTCTAAAGTTATGAATTTATATTTACTATTTATTATAATTTTAATAAATTTTTACTCATAAATTTATCCCCTGCATCAAAAGTTTGGGGTTCAATTGAATCCCAAATTATAGTGCTCTATCCGCCTCTGTTTTTCGGTGCAAATGGGATTAGTCCGATGTGAGTTTTAGATATCGGATATCGGATGATTAAGAAAAAGAGTAGTTCCCATTCAGGACATATCTATCTTCATGATAACGTTTAGTATTCCCTCCGTCTCACACTCTCACTTTCTATATTTAGTAAGTAACTTTTTAGGCCCAAGATCATCCATGTCATATTAAAGATCAGGAGATAAATTTTGTGTCGAATTAAATTAAGATAAATAAATTGAAATGGAGAAAGTATTTGATTTCGTCACAAGTTCTTCTCTTTTTGTTTTTCAGTGAGATGTTGAAGAAAACGGGGAGCTTTTGTTGTTCTTTAATAAATGCTAGCTGGCATATTCTTTAACTTTATTCCCTTTAAAATATCAAGGGTGTTTGCTCATATACGTGTTTTTATTTAAATGTTTATTGCGTTTTCCACTGTGTGGTTCAACTAAAACAGTGAAAGACTACAACGTACTTTTATAATAGGAACATCACTTCAGGTTCTCTCTGTTGTGTTTTTATTGGGCCGCATTTATTAGTCAAGTCTAAAATAGTCATCTTGGTTGTCACGCATTGTATTATCCATTGATTAGATAACTCTCATGTCATTATATTGGTAGGTCTGCGAGTTTTAATGCTTTCTGACTGGGCATAATATTTAAGAAAAAAGATATAGACTTTTAAAATTTGTGATTCAAAATGAGATGACTGTAAATTATTTATAAAGTAAATTTATTTTCAAATTAAAAAAGAGATGTTCATTTATTACGAACTAAAAAAAATAAGTTTAAATAAATTAAAAAGAGTGAGTATATTGTAGTAGTAGTACTAGGTGGGATTTAAAATCTGTACTGGTATATTCCAGATCATTGGAAAATTGGGTGATTAGATGACTTTCTCGGACAATCTCAACTTTTTTAATAGTAATATGTTACTATTTTATTTTTATTTTTAGTTAACAGTATTTTATTTGGTTTCTACAGTTGAAAGTCATCTGAGGATTTCCAGCTGCAATGGCTGAACGTGTACTGACTCGTGTTCACAGCCTTCGTGAACGTCTTGATGCTACTTTGGCTGCTCATCGCAATGAGATTTTGCTGTTTCTTTCAAGGTATTGTCTTCGCAGCAATGTTCTGTTGATATTTCGGCTTTAGACCACTTATTTTATTGAGCCGCCCTGGCTCTTTGATTTAGTTGGTGTAGTTTGCCATTTCTAATGTATGGACTAATAGATGAACAAAGATATAGTTTAAACAAGTACATCATGAGTTATTCTTGCTGGTTTTGGCTGTTGCAGGATCGAAAGCCATGGAAAAGGAATCTTGAAACCTCACCAGCTGCTGGCTGAGTTTGAATCGATTCACAAAGACGACAGAGACAAGCTGAATGATCATGCCTTTGAAGAAGTCCTAAAATCCACTCAGGTAACTTTGGTTTATCGTTAAGTGATCATTGGGATAAGATAATTACATTTTTGGACTGCTCAAAAGAATTATACCCAACAAATGTACAAGTTTTGTATATTAAATAAAAATATACATATAATATACGTATTGTATACACAAAATATACATAAATATACATATAATATATATGATCAGTGTATAGGTTTTGTATAGTTTGGATAGTGTCTGTAATTAATTTCCGCTGATGGGCTAAAAATGAAAAAAAGCCCTAACATTTAATTGTCTTGCTAAGCTAATCTATGTGTCAGTTTGTGCTTGTGTTTGAAAAATTCTTGTGTTTGTTTGTCATACTAGGAAGCAATTGTTTTATCCCCTTGGGTTGCACTTGCCATTCGTCTGAGGCCTGGTGTGTGGGAATATGTCCGTGTGAATGTCAGTGCTCTCATTGTTGAGGAGCTGACTGTGCCTGAGTATTTGCAATTCAAGGAAGAACTTGTTAATGGAACGTAAGTTTTAAGTTCAAATTTGATGATTTGTTATTGCTAATGTGTTCTGAAGTTTTTGATTAATGTCGTGGTTTACCTTGATGCAGCACCAATGATAACTTTGTTCTTGAGTTGGATTTTGAGCCCTTCACTTCATCATTTCCCAAACCAACCCTCACCAAATCAATTGGAAATGGAGTTGAATTCCTTAACAGGCACCTCTCTGCCAAAATGTTCCATGACAAGGAAAGCATGACCCCTCTTCTCGAGTTTCTTCGAGTTCACCACTACAAGGGAAAGGTAAATTTAGTTTCTGAAAGTCGCTTTTCAGTAGCAACTGATATATGCACCTACGGCTGGCACAAAAAAAAAAAAAAAAAAGTAGTAAGACTGGCCATTTAAAAATGGATCGAATATGGATATTGTCCATATTTTTTACTAAAAAATGGATATCCAGATGGATAAGATGGATATCCATATTATCAATACCCATTTATCTGCTTGTTATTTTCCATGAGTTTTTGCTTTAATCGGAGTCTATGCTTATTTTGTTTTTTAGCTTGTATGCTCACCTGACTATTCTTGGAATCAAGGATGATATGGTTGTTAACTAATTTTTATGCATTTTTATCCTTGTTAAATATGGTTGGGTTGAAGATTTTACCCATATTCAACCCGCCCATATCCGATCAGACCCGCCCGTTTGCGACTCCTATATGCACCGTATGAGTGACATGTTCCAACTGTCTTATTCATGATTTTCTGTGCAGACAATAATGCTGAATGACAGAATTCAGGATTTAAACACTCTCCAACGTGTCCTAAGGAAGGCTGAGGAATACCTCACCACCCTTTCCCCAGAAACTCCATACTCGGCATTCGAGCACAAGTTCCAAGGAATTGGCTTGGAGAGGGGTTGGGGTGACACTGCGGAGCGTGTTCTAGAGATGATCTGCATGCTCCTGGATCTCCTTGAGGCTCCTGACTCATGCACTCTTGAGAAGTTCCTTGGTAGAATTCCTATGGTTTTCAATGTGGTTATACTTTCGCCCCACGGATATTTCGCCCAAGAAAATGTCTTGGGTTACCCCGACACTGGGGGCCAGGTACACTACTATTTCTAATCCGTTTAAATCTTATCCCTTTGAAATTTATTGTCACAAGTGCTGAGGTTTATGTCCTTTAACTTTGCAGGTTGTCTATATTCTGGATCAAGTTCCCGCCTTGGAGCGTGAGATGCTCAAGCGCATAAAGGAGCAAGGACTTGATATCAAACCGCAAATTCTTATTGTTCGTATCCCCAGTAATTCTGTAATTGTGCTTAAACTTATGATTATGCAGGATTTTAATTTGTTCTAATACACCCGGATCTTTTCTTAATTTCTCAGGTTACTCGGCTGCTGCCTGACGCAGTTGGTACCACTTGTGGTCAGCGACTTGAGAAAGTATTTGGAACTGAACACTCGCATATTCTTAGGGTCCCCTTTAGGACTGAGAAGGGCATTGTTCGTAAATGGATCTCTCGTTTTGAGGTCTGGCCATATATGGAGACTTTCATTGAGGTGAAGCGAGCTTTCTCTATTCATTTTTCAATCTTCTAGTTGATTTTTTGCAGCAATTTTCTAATTACTAACACAATAATTTTCACTAAAATTTTGAGTTTTGATACATTAGGATGTGGGGAAAGAAATTACTGCAGAACTACAGGCTAAGCCCGATCTTATTATTGGAAACTATAGCGAGGGAAACCTTGCTGCCTCCTTGTTGGCTCACAAGTTAGGTGTCACACAGGTCCGTAATATTGGTTGCCTGCAACATTATCTTTTCATTTTCTTTCATTTGCAACTAGAAGTTTTATGAGTTTTCTTCGTTTTGGCTACTTTGCCTTCTGCAGTGCACCATTGCTCATGCATTGGAGAAAACGAAATATCCTGATTCTGACATTTACTTGAAGAAATTTGATGAGAAGTACCATTTCTCAGCCCAGTTTACGGCTGATCTTATTGCAATGAATCACACTGATTTCATCATCACCAGCACTTTCCAGGAGATAGCAGGAAGGTATGACATTAATTTCGCACTCCGATGGATTTTCAATATGATTAAATTGTTTTTATTCTTCCTGGTTCACTGTGTTTGATCTTAATTCTTTTTTAAAATTTCTAGCAAGGACACCGTTGGACAGTACGAGAGCCACATGGCGTTCACAATGCCTGGATTGTATAGAGTTGTTCATGGCATTGATGTGTTCGACCCCAAATTCAACATTGTGTCACCAGGAGCTGATATGAATCTCTACTTCCCATACTTCGAGAAGGAAAAGAGATTGACAGCATTTCACCCTGAAATTGAGGAGCTGCTGTTTAGTGATGTTGAGAATGACGAACACTTGTATGTTCTATAATACAGATACTGGTGCAAAGTTGTGTTTACTGATATAAACAAGTTTGTACTGAATAGATATTTGTTTCTATCAGGTGTGTGCTAAAGGACAGGAATAAGCCCATCATATTCACAATGGCAAGACTGGATCGAGTGAAGAACTTAACTGGACTTGTCGAGTGGTATGCCAAGAATCCACGGCTAAGGGAGTTGGTTAACCTTGTTGTGGTTGGTGGAGACCGAAGTAAGGAATCCAAAGACTTGGAAGAGCAGGCTGAGATGAAGAAGATGTATGAACTTATAAAGACTCACAATTTGAACGGACAGTTCCGATGGATTTCTTCCCAGATGAACCGTGTGAGGAATGGGGAACTCTACAGGTACATTGCCGACACAAAGGGAGCTTTCGTGCAGCCTGCATTTTACGAGGCTTTCGGTCTGACTGTTGTTGAGGCCATGACTTGTGGTTTGCCTACATTTGCAACTAATCAAGGTGGTCCAGCTGAGATCATTGTTCATGGGAAGTCTGGTTTCCACATTGATCCATACCATGGCGAGCAGGCTGCTGATCGTCTCGCTGATTTCTTCGAGAAATGTAAGAAAGACCCTTCACATTGGGAAGCCATTTCCGATGGTGGCCTTAAGCGTATACAGGAGAAGTAAGTTGCTACTCTTACCTACCATGATCATTATTGAGTTCATTAGTTCTAAATGATACTAATCTTTTGTTGCTGCTAATTAATAGGTATACATGGCAAATCTACTCGGATCGGCTGTTGACATTGGCTGCTGTTTATGGGTTCTGGAAGCACGTTTCCAAGCTCGATCGTCTTGAAATTCGTCGCTATCTTGAAATGTTTTATGCTCTCAAATTCCGCAAGCTGGTAAGTTTCTCTTTCTTTCTGCACTCTTCCTATTGTTTATGCACACAAAAATTGAGTGCTCTAATCTTAAACAGTAGTAAGTTTAAGTTGTTCGAAATCTTAGCTAAAACAGCTGCTAATGAAGTTTCTCTCTTTTGTTTTGATTCAGGCTGAAGTTGTCCCATTGGCTGTTGAGTAAATTGACAAAGAACAGGCTTCTCTGTGGCTGTTATCCACATTGTCTTTAGAAATTGTTGTCTAGTTTATCTATCCCCTCCCCCCCTCCCCCCAATCTTTTTGCAAATTTTATTTGCATTTTATCCCTGTCTGTAGTCATCAAGAAGATTGCAAATTTGACATTATGTAGCGTTAGTGTGAATAAATTATCAAATTTCAATCTGTTCCATCCCAGCTTTCTTATGACTATGCGTTCTGTCATTGGAATTGACTCAAAAGGCAAGCAGTATTTCCTAGTTATTCATCTTTTTTTGTTTTCACCATTTCCTAATTATTCCTGTTGAAAACATGTTCATTCACTTTTTAGAGAAAGACTTTTTTTGTTACCCCAAGTTATTGAGCGCGTTTGGATTGACTTATAAGTTGCTTATAAGCTGTTTTCAGCTTTTTTGAGTGTTTGGCTGGCCAGCTTAAAGTTATTTTGTGCTTAAAAAAATAATTGGGCTCATTTGAGAAAACATCTTATAAGCTAAAAAAAAAAAGTTAAGACTACCCATTTTTTTTTTTTTTAGCTTATAAACTATTTTCAGCTTATAAGCATAAACCCATCCAAACAGGCTCATTGTCAAAGTCAATTTTGCCAACCACCCGGGAAACAACTCTACTGGATAATGATGAAATTCTTATCCTATATCAGCAACGGTCAAAATAAGAATCAACGCTAAACCTTTTTAAATTGACAGCCTTGACGAGAGACCCTATTGATTTGGGATATTCTCTAGTAGAGAGACTTTTTTGTCCTTAAAGAGAGAAAACTATATATGAAAGAAAAGTATGGATTTGTTGTGAATTGTATGTTCATTTGAATAACTTGGTCACCAAGCTATTATCTTGGTTGCTTGGCCATCAAGCAATTTCCTCCTATAAATAGGAGGTCAATTTGTAAAATATGATATATATAATGAAATCTTTTGAGTTAAAAGTTGAATAATATATCAATCTCTTTTGATATACTTATTTAGTGTATTTACTTTATAGCCTTTATTTATAATAAGTTATAGACTCTATCATCACTTTTAAAAGACGCAAATAATTGCAATTGAGACTTGAGAGAGGTAAGGATGAATCTCGTTTATTGGTTTTAATTGCTTAGTATTACAAATTATGGAGAAAGAAAGAGATGTTAGATAGCATCTTCTCTGTTATGGATAAAGCAAAAGATGTCAGGTAACATTTTTCTTTTAATGTTACTCACTACATGTCAGGGAACATCTTTCCTTTAATATTCACTTGATTTCCTTATTAGAGTAGCCAATGAAGTTTGCATTAACATTGCATATCATATCAGGGGTCTTTAATTACTTGATATACTACTGTCGTTTTAAGGGAAAAGATTAACATATGCATATAAAGATACTGGAAATAGTATCTAGTTCATCTGGCAAATATCATTACATTTGACGTATGAACTTTTAGTGCTATAATTTATATTTGTTAAAGAAGTGCAGATCTCACGGTGTTCATATATAGCTCCGAAAGCAGCAATTGCTTTAAAGCCCCGTATATTTTTAAAAATATGTTAGAGGAAAATTCTCTACCTTATATGTATGCTTTGATTTGCTCCTGAAGGAGCAATATCTTAAAAGAGGTTATGAGTTATCGTTATTTGATATGATTAAAGCACGTTCAGATATGTCTCATTCAAGAAGAATGAAAACTTTTGATGAATGTTACAAATACTGATCCATTCCCTGAAGTGAATGTGATAGTATGTAGTAAATCTTATAAATACAGATGTGCATTTGGTTGTGAAAATAAAAAATAACACGACTCATCTCCAGAAGAGGTAAAATAATTGAGAAGCAATATTCTGAATATTCTATGATTTATTCCCTAAGTAGTAAAATCAGATATCTGCTCTCGAAGTAGCAAAATTTTGAACTCTACTCCCGCAGTAGTAGAACTCTGAAACCTACTCCTGAAGTAGTAGAACTCTGGAATTTACTCATGAAGTAGTAAGAACTTAAAATTTACTCTCGAAGTAATAAACCTTTAAACTTTACTCCCGAAGTGGTAAAACTTTAAACTTTACTCCTGAAGCAGAAAGAATTGGTACAATATCTGAGAAATATTCTGAACAATGTCTTCTTTGTGCTTGAGCAAAATAACAAACTATTGATGAACGTCGTATTTCAACACATTTGAATAATCTGGTTTCATTTCCCAAAGTGAATGAAGAAATATCACGACCTATCTCCTGGAGAGATAAAATAACAACGGTTATACATGTTATTTTTGTGGTATGAAATTAAAGCATTGCAACACGTACTTGTTGTACGAAGAGCATCTCGAATAATTTTATTAGGTATCATTTTAAGGCAATAGGAAGCAGAGTAAGATGCTTTCTACTATAACTAGTTGTTATTGATTTCCTTGAAGGAAATAAGCATTAAGGTATCTCTTCCTGAAGGATATGATTACCATGTGATTGCCGCTTTGATACAAAATATTCAGATATTAATGGCTAATCTCCTTGAAGGAGATATTTGAAATACTGAAGTTTAGAGCGAACATTTACTTTTCGTAATTTACAGTTTAAAATTGTCTTTAAATTTTCATTTGATTATTGTTTTCTTTCATGACACCAGTAGTGTCTAATCAAATCTTCTTTCCTGATACCAAAAGTATCTAAAAATATATATTTGGTAGTAGAAACTAATGATCAAGGGCTCCAGAAGAGCTAATTGTTTATCTACAAGTAACATGACACTAATAGTGTCCAAATAATATCTAATTATGATAAATAAATTGAAGTCTCTCGAAGTGGTTATATATGATAGCATCATTTGTCCTAAATCGTAGTCGTTATGATTGGAACACAATTAATTGTAGTAAACCTGAAGTTTACTGACAATAAAAATTGTTATCATATTGAGATTATAAATGATTGGAATATTAAATATCTTCAAGTCACTACAGGTAAGAAATACGTATGTGAAACGTTACCCGAGCATGATTAGATCACATACCATGATAAACTAGAAGTTTAGCCTATTAATATACAATCTCAGGCAATAGTAAACCAGAAGTTTATTAAAATAAATAGCACTATCATGGTAAACTTAAAGTTTACTAGTACGTATAATTTTATCAGTTGGCATGACCATTTCGGCGGTCCTGATTTAAATATGATGTGCTAATTCAATATTCGAAATATATTGAATAACTAGAAGATTCTTCAGAATTTGTTTATGTTGCTTGTTCTCATGGTACGTTAATTACACCAACTAATGTTGGGATTGAATTCCCCTAAATTATGAGAAATATAAAAGGTGAATGTGGGCCCGTTCACCTACGATGTGATGTCTTAAATAGATGCATCTATGAGACGGTCACATATGCGTTTATTGTCAACCCGCAGTTTGACATTTATGAAGTTGCTTGCTCAAAATAATTGAGTTAGAAGCACAATTTTCAGAATATGTAATCAAGACAATTTCTCTTGATAATGCTAGTTTATATCTAAGCTGGTTTGGCATTAGATGCCTCCATAATATAGCTTAACCATTGCTTATGAAAACAGAGCTTTAGATGTTGGTTGGAGATATGATATATTGCATACAATGACTCTTGTATGCTTCAGACTAATAAATTATGATAAATTTTCCCCTCATAATTGGTTCAGGGTCAGAAACTAGATATTTCCATCTTATAACTTTTGATGTGCGGTAGATGATCAATGGATATACCATGATGATATGTGTTGGTTTTTCTAACATAAGGGGGAGAGAATATGCAGCTAAGAAATATGTTGTGAATTATCATTAGTATGATCCTCAGATAATTCAAGTCAATGCTGACCTAACTATTTCATATTTCATCTGCAAAATACTCCTAATGTCTCTGAAGGACAGAGTCTGTATCATGCATGGAGCATGGTAGACCAATTGGTTCCAAATATGAAATTCTGAAAAGGGGAGGAGCAAATGATCATAGTAAAGAGGCAATGTGCACCTACGACATAACACTTCATGAAGCTTTATGTGAGGTTCAGGTACATGAAAATAATGAAGTGATGAGATCTTAGTAAGTTATGTCGAACTGCGAACCGATACAAAATGATACCTTGTTGACGATATTTTTGATACAATATGCCGCACAATATTGTATAAGATTGTGAGGATTTGAGTTCAACGTCTCTTAAAGCATGCTGACATAGAAATAATTACCAAGTGATATGATACATCTTGGTAAGTGGAAACTTTATTGGACCTGCAGCCCAGACATTACAAGTTCTTGGAAACTTGTTCATAATTCTTATATGGATTAAGTCAGGCAAGGTGAATGTGACTTAATCACATTAGTGAATATTCATTGACGAATGGAACAAAGATGATCATGTTTACCCTTGTCTCTTTATGATAATCAGAACCTTTCATATTATTATGCAAATTGATGACTTGAATATTATTAGAGCTCTTGAGGAGTTTCCAAAAGCAGTAGATTATCTGCTGAAAGAAGTTGAAATGAGAAATTAGATTGGTCCTGAAGTACCATATAGTTGTGCAATCACTACAAAAAAAGGGTAATTTGTAGATGTTGAAAGTTGCAATTTGCGGGAGTTTTAGCTTTCACTAATTGCTTGAGGAAGCTAAAACCCTCGAAAATTGCAACTTTCAAGTTCCGCAAATTATCCTTTTTATGTAGTGTTTAATTGTTGCGTTTATTTGTCTTGCTGTAACTATAAGAATGATAGATTCTCTCTCTTATATAGAGATTTTGAAATAGGATCAATTGCATATTGTAGATGAAAGCCTTGACATGAATGTATTTATCATAACAAAAATTGTCAAGTTTTTTTTTGGGTATACAAGGCATTCATCTTATCGACGTAAGAGTTAGATCCAAATATATTATCTATTCCCATGAGATGTTACTGTCATATTATGTTGTTCTACATGACAGTCAAATTATAAAAAGATAAGAGCTAAAGCAAATCAGGAATGTACTTGACGTGATTCCAGTAATACTATATGTTGATGATATAACTCTATCTAAGGAATGAAGATGCAAATGATCGATCAATTCGTTAAATGATCATTTGACAGATCAGATCACAAATGCTCTGCCAACCTCAAGATATGATAAGTTGGTATACAAGAACGGAGTACATCATCTTCAAGACTTATGTGATGCTCTAATCAAGGGGGAGTACGATACATGTTGTACTCTTTTCCCTTAACCAAGGTTTTGTCCCATTTGGGTTTTCTTGGTAAGATTTTTAATGAGGCAGCTAGCAATGCGTATTACTAGATACGTGTACTCTTTTTCCTTAACTTAAATTTTTTCCACTAGGTTTTTCCTAGTAAGGTTTTAATGAGGCACATTAACTATTATCTTGGTTGCTTGGCCATCAAACACTTTTCTCTTATAAATAGGAGGTCCATTTGTAAAATATGATATATACAATGAAATCTTTCTTGAGTTAAAAGTTGAATAATATATGAATTTCTTTCGATATACTTGTCTTTGGTGTATTTACTTTATAGCCTTTATTTTATAGCAGGATTATTATTTTACGAGTTTATATCGTTAGACTTCCTGGAGTCATTCTCGGGTCTTTTCTTGTGTTCCATTAATAATCTGTTTGGATGGTTGTTACCCAAGGTTTTATAATGTGCAGTATCATATTGAATGGTATTGTTAGGTATTGTACTGTATTAATGAATATAATATTTGGATAGACTGTATCATTTGTTGTGGTTTAATAATATTTTTATTGTTTGGTTTGACTATATGGTACTGTATTATAACATGTGAGTTTACTAAAATACCCTTAACACTTAATCACAACCAAATTTATACACATAAATAAAACTAATGTAAAGGATAAAATAGAACAAACTAAGTAGATGGTGGGGGTGGTCATTGGGTGGGTCGTGCGGGGGGGGGGGGGGGGGGTGGAAGGATTGGTGGCGTGGGGTGTGGGTGGTGGTGAGGGGTAGTGCATGGTGGTGGGGTGGTAGGGTGAGGGTAGGTGGCAGAGGGTTGGGGTTGGTGGGGGTGGGGGTGGGGGTGGGTGGGTTTTGTGTGATGGATAGGGGGTGGGGGATGGGGTGGGTTAGGGTATAATGGAAATGAAATACGTAAACATGCAAAAACCATCAAATTCGTGGTTACAAAAATTAAATTTTTTCATGATTATATAACCACGGAATTACAATGCGTTTACAACACCATACAACAAGAATTTAATAACGTCAAAAACAAAAATGATTTCATAGAAACAATACGATAATGAATCACCAGAATAACCATCCAAACAGGGGGTTACATGAATACTGAACATAAAGAAACAATAATTAGGTATTAATGAGGGGTGGAGGGACTTTTGGTATTTTTCTGCTGTTAATTAGAGGCGTTGTGTGTGATTTTTGGGAATGAAAAATCCTTTCACAAGGAAGGAATGGTTTCATCGTTTGTTGAGATTTGTTCCTAAATACCTTGTGAGGATTAAGAGCCCGTTTGGATTAGCTTAAAAAAATGACTTTTAAGCATAAGTGTTTAAAGTACTTTTAAGTGCTGAAAGTTATTCTATAAATAAGCAGTTACGTGTTCGAATAAAAGTGCTTAAAGAGTTTTTACAAATAAGAAAATATAAGGAATAAAAGGGTAAAATTGTTGGTAAAACCAAAATGACTTTTAAGCGAAAAAAAGAAGAAGTTGGGGTTGAGTAACTTTTTAATTTAATTTAAGCTGTTTTCTATTTTTACCAAACACCCAAATAAGTTAAAAATGACTTATAAACTGGTTTGATTAACTTATATACTTTTTGGTTCAAACGGGCTCTAAGTCCAAAATATACTTTTTGGTTCATTTGATTAGAGGATGAGGTAAGATGTCGTAAAACTTTTTCTTTTTCTTTTTATAGAAGATGTTGTAAAAAATTTCAATTAAAATGTTAAAACGAAACACATACATCTATGACCTATCTATAAGAATTTTGTCTAGTCACGACTCAATTAAGAATCATGACCGATACTTAGTTGTCCATCCCCATGGAATGCTGGGCCGAGCAAACCCCAGATGATCCAGGTGTATGCAGGTGTTAAAGAGTATTGGGTGTCTTTGGTGTGATCATGATTTAGCAAGTATTTATATGATATGCATTGGATCTGATTTGAGTATTTCTACCTGTTTGATATGATTCTGTGCGAAATCTCCACTATTGCTAATAAAATGATTTACTATAGTTCGATGAGTTATTCTATCTCTTGTTTATTATCTAACTAGTGCATGTATCCGCGCTTCGCGCGGTCGTTAAAAATTAGATTATAAAATGCAAATAGTCATAATTTTTGTAATAAAAATATCCATCTTTACTCTTCATCAGTTTTGTCTCCTTACATAAATTAGATTATAAAATGCAAATAGTCATAATTTTTGTAATAAAAATATCCATCTTTACTCTTCATCAGTTTTGTCTCCTTACATTCCCCAATTGTAATACTATTCATTGTTCCTTGATATAATTATATTTTCAAGATTGTTTGCTCTTTTTTAACATTCTCCAATCTTGCACAACGATTGATGCCGGTACCATGTTGTGTCATTTTATCAAAATTGAATAATATCTTATATCCTATTATCATAATTAAACATTCAATATTAAATGTTGTGAACAATAAAATAAATATTATATTCCATTCCATAGAAGAACTGAATTACAAAACCCAAAACAACACATAGTTTTATATGTATTATTGTAATATTTTTGTAATCATATTATATAATATTAGTGCATGAATAATAAATTAAGTACAACACAAGGTTTAGTTTTATATTCTTATAAATTTTTTGTATCATCCTTTTCTTTCTTTTCTTTTGTATTTAGCAAAATAAGGTCTAAGATAAAAGGGAAAATGTGAGAAATATAACTCTTAAAATACTAAATAAAAATTGCGAAAATACCACTTTTGAAACTTTTTAAACATACGTTCCACACATAATTTAGTTATCTATGTATGTAATTAATATATTTATATTTTATAGTATAATCTTAATTTCAGGAATACAAAATATTCCAAATTTCCAATACCAAATAATAAGGGTATTTTTTATTTAAAAAGTAGGCTATTCATTAGACTTTCCCTATTTTAAAGCAAACTATCTAACCCATCGCTTCTAAAATGATAAGAAAGAAGTAAAAGTCATTAATTTGCACCACGCTCTATTTACGCCATTTTAAAAAAAACATATCCTCAATCAAGCCTTTTTTTAAAAAAAATATATTCCTCCAGAAAATTCTACAAGCACAAATAATACTCTTATTTCATAATATAATTTCAGATTTTACAAAAAATTAATGAAATGTATCGTATACTTTCAATTAGGATGCATGAATATTATTCATTTTTTCTTGATAAATACATCAAGATAACGAAAATATTACGCCGAAAGTAATATCACGAAGAGGAACCCAGTTATATAGACCCATCCCCTCGAATTGTAAATCAAAATATAGAAACTACAAAGTGCATTTTTAGAATACATACAAATAACTTCTCAATTAAAATGTACTAAAAGTTTCACAAACTTAACAAATCATGCATATCAGGGGATACAAAAATGCACAATTTTTTGAGAGTATATAATAGATATATAATATACCTATGAATTTCTACCTTTATGGATGTTGCACTCTCTGAAACAGGCCCTGCAATAACATTCTCAAATTAGACATACAAATAAGTTTCTATGTCCAGGTATTGCTCTCAAAAGAAACATTACATTCAACATTAG
Source organism: Lycium barbarum (assembly GCF_019175385.1). NCBI lineage: Eukaryota > Viridiplantae > Streptophyta > Magnoliopsida > Solanales > Solanaceae > Lycium > Lycium barbarum. Next base: position 31,460,685 of record NC_083347.1, read on the forward strand.
AAAGGCCAAAATATGCCTAATTGAAGCTTTTAAGAAAATCAAACATCTGAATATTGTTACTCCCGTAAAAAAAAAATCAGAAAAACATACACATTTATACAGGGACAAAGTATGTATCACATAGTGCAAATTCAAATTACAAAAAAACTTTAAAAAAAAAGAAAAGAAGGGAAATTGAAAGAGACAAATTTGCAGCAAAAGAATGCTAAGGATTAAGAGGAGGATTGAATTTATAAGAAGAAGTCTTTATCACCGTGAAGAGGACTCCAATCGTTGCCATGACTTTTCACTATCTCTCATTTAAGTTAATTCTTTATTGCCTTTAGAATTTTTCATTGTCCTCATTGATATTGATTTTGCCGTTAGTGATGTACATTAAATTACCTAGAGTTATTATCAATAAAATTAGACAAAAAGCAAAGAAAGAAAACTGGCAAAGTGTTATAGAGAATTCAACGTGCGCATTTAAAAGAGTGGCTTTTGATTTTGTAACAGAGCATATAAATAGAGAAAATGAGAGAAAAATGTCAAAAAAAGGAGAAAAAAGATAAATAGGATCCTTGGCCATAGAGAGGTGTCACATCACTTTTCTATTGCCTAGCTTTATATTATATATAGACTGTTAAAAATTATTATATATGTTTAAGTGTAACCGTAAGTATTTCAAAGACCAATCATCGCCACTATTTTATTGAGGTGGGTAAATTATACTCACTGAGTACATGTTATTTCTTTTATGTACTCATGCAATATTTGCTACACTCTTTTGTCTAGATGTAGATCCTACTAGTGAAGCCCGCAGTTGTTTTTGAGCATACGTGATTTGGAGATTTGGGAGCGAGTTGCCTGGCTGATCCAGAACACCGAATTCTCTCTATTTTACTTCCTTTTGTCTTATTTTGTTTCATACATAGCGTGTTATTACATTTAAGATTTATATTATTTCACTCTAGAGGCTGTTGTATTTATATCAGCAAATTTTAGGGGTGTATTTCCATTATCTCCCGCTTTTATATTTATTGAGACGTTGTTTATGACTTGTTTTTGTTTTACATGTTTATTTTTATGCTTAAATCAATGAGAATAAAATAAAAATTGAAAATTGATTCGCTTGCCAGATTGGGGTGGAGGTGCCATCACCGTTTAGAATTTTTTTGTCGTGACATTTATAATCATTAAGAGTAGTATTAGAAATAAAGGTTTTAATAAATTTATTGTCGTGGATTTTGTTTGAAAATGCAATTGTTAAAAATGAATTTTCAATTGAACGTTTAATTAACTAGACCAAGTGGATCTAAATCTTATTGCTGGATCTCTCGAATCTATTCCCAGTGAATAAAAGAAAATAGCATCAATCTCTGACATCACTTGCCAATGACTAGAAGAGGTTAACATCACTCTTTAAAATGTCTTGCCAACGAAGAAAATGGAATAACATCAACCATTTCTCATAGCTAATATCAAAACAGTACGTTATAGTCCATGAAATAAATGGAATTTACTGAAATGAATCGCTTATTCATTTAATGTGACAACAAACCTCCTAACAATTGCAATGACAAACTTTATCTTTAGTGCAAGTGCCCAGTTTAGGACAGGTTTCACTGCAATACAAATAACATTTTCCTCCATCATCAGGACTATCATCTATACCCGGAATACAATCACCAAGCTGCGGGTGATCTCCACAGTCACATTCGACATCCTCAAGATTGCCGTTGCAACCTTCAAAATAATAACTTTTTAATTATGCAAGTAAAATGAAAAATTTACACAAAAGATAAATGTGTCTCAAGTTACTTTTAAATTGTTTTTGAATATCTGTGTTGTGCATAACATTCTACATTACTCACACAATAACTAGTCAAAACGTTGGAAACAATAGTTTTTAAAGAGTAAAACACATCAGTTACCTAAAAACAGTAGGAAGTGATGGAATACAGGCATACGCAACAGAAGCAAATAGTCAGGAACGAACTTGCATGCAATATAGACAACACATAATCAAGTTCTTAATCAAACATAAAATTGACACTTATCTCTTGAAGCGTGACCGCGACCGAAAATCGAACCTTCAAGCAGGAGCAAATATCATCCACGCGATTGTCCTCCGGTTCCACGGTCTTCTACTGTGTAACCCGAATAATATCAGAATCTGCGAAATTCGTGTGGGCGAATTTCTATGGAAAGAGTGTAGAAACTTGTAAAACCCTTGGCCTCCTTATGAAATAAGACCCCTATTTTATAACTACAGGTTTTAGGGTTTTCACCCTTTTCCAAAACCTGTTGGGTCTTTATTTTCCACCAAGAATAATATTCCATTTAATTCTTTATTATTCGGGCACAGCAGGGACCACAAAATTTAATTAACGAGGCTTCCTATTATGGAATTAATTCAAAAAATCTGAATTAATCCTACCATAATAAATTACGAATTGTTCCACTAAAAAATCGTAACTGCACTCCTCAGTTCAATTTCAAAATCATACATTAAAACTTATTTAACTCCCCATGTTATGATTACAGATACCAATCAATTAAATTAAATTACTGACAATTTAATTCATTGACTAATTGAATCCTTTATATTTCTGTTTAACTTACATCAGGTGACGGATACAAAATCCACCTGCACGGTTTTCACATGAGACTTATAAGCATCCATAAAGGGGTATCATCAATCTCAAAGTCGAGACATGGATTCTATCAACTAGTTATTATTTCACAAATGTAATTTGCCATTATCCAATTTACCAGGAATACATAGACCCGCAATTGAGTCGTACCTTTTAATAAATCAAAATAATGAACAAATCACATTGATCATAATAATCATATCAAGATTAAGAGTATAAGTACATTTAATGAACTAGAGAATTTGTTTTATATATTCAGTACAAAAACACTTATCTCTACTTGGTCCGTTCAATACATACAAAATGTACTAGCACAAGAAGACGAAACTATACCGTTCCCATAATGAAGATACATTATATTAATCTTGTGCTACAATCATACCGATGGCTTTGTCCAATTTCCATCTTAGATTGTGAACATAAATTTTATACTTATAAGAACCGACGATTAAATCTTCCGTGTATAAGCTAAACTCTATACATTAAATCATCTACTATATAAGTAAAGGACGCACATACTAGTACATGATCTATTTAACTCTTTATTAAACAATGAATATATAATTGTTCTATAATAAATAGTATATCCAAACACATGGTTAATAGTATATATCCCAACAATCTCCCACTTAGACTTTTAACCATGACAATTGTTAGAATATACCATGTCCAAACGCATGGTTAATGATATATATCCCAACAATCTCCCACTTAGACTTTTAACCATGCATTTACAACTTTCACATGTATTCCTTTTGCATGACTACCAAAAGTCTTAGCCAATAAGCTCTTTGCAAAAACAACTTACCAAGTTGTTTTATGATGCAACTTCGTCTAGTAGTGCTTCGTCGTAACTGACCGGTTCTGTACTAAGATCTTCAGGGATCCTATCATGCCTATCATGAAACTCTCCTAAAAATATATTTCTTTTCAGGAATCCTATCATGAAATTCTCCCAAGAGTATACACCGAACCGATCTTGGTTATTATTCTCCCACTATGACTAAGTACTACTACTATTATAGTCACACTATCAAGCATGTTTCTTTCAATATTGAAATATTAACGCCTTCATGTAGTGTTATTTGCTCAACATCACTCCTAGTACTTCGAGGTAGTGAATTTCCTTACGTCTATTAACGTTTCTCCCACTACTTAAATACAATGAAACGTCAACCCTGACTTGTCGGTTAGATGTTCTTGAACTTCTGAATTTTAGATGACTCATTTGCTAATTCTTTGCTCAGTTCCTATAAAACTAGTTTACTTCTAGGAACTTCGTTTATTAAATAGTCCTTTTCTAAAAATCTTGCAATTGTATTAACAATTACCTTATTTTCTTTTAGGACAGTAAATAAACCTCCTTTCGTTCCCTTTGGATATCTAATAGACATGCGTACGTCCGTTCTTGATTCCCACTTATTTATTTTCCCTTTGAACACATGTGCTATACAACCTCATATCCGAACATGTTGCAGATTTGACTTATATCCAATCCACTGTTCTATGGGTATCAAAGGTACTAACTTAGAAGGAATTAAAATGAGAATGTAACTCGCAGTTTCTAAGACATATCCCGAAGCGAAAAAGCAAATATAAATAAGTTAATCATTAATCTTACCACCTTTAAAAGAGTCATATTTCTTTTCTCTTCCAGACCAATCTATTGTAGAATACTTGGTGTAGACAATTGAAAATGCAATTCCTCTATGTAATAAGTAACTAATGAACTCTACAAAGAGGTACTCGCCACTGCGATTTGCACTACGATCAAATCGCAGTGACTTAATACATTTTCGCTGATGCTTTTCATTTTTGCTTTAAATGCCTTGAAATTTTTAAAACATTCGGGCGTATACAACATCAAATAAATATATTCATATCATGAGTAATCTTCTATGAATGTCACAGAATACTCAAAATCATCCCTTGCCTTGAAGTTCATTATACCACACATATCAGAATGGATTAGCTTAACTTATCATTAACTTTATTTCCTTTTAAGAGTAAAAGTCTCTTAGTCATTTTTCTTTCTAAATAAGACTCACAAGTTGGTAGTGCCTCCACTTTCAACGAACCTCAAAAGTTCATCATTTGATCAACTTCGAAATTCTATTCAAATTAAAAGGACCTAGACACAAGTGCCACAGATAAGTTCATTCAATTCACGAAAGAAAAATAAATTCTCTTATGGGACAGATTAACATTATTCAGTTCAGAAGAGTTATTAATTTAAAGTACACACATCAATATATGTACCACAAGAGATAAAATGTTTATCAAACTCAATAACACAAGAGTTACAAGAAGAATAAACTAACTATCCATCTCTTGTTTGGTTAGCAACTAAAAATAAATTCTTTCTAACAGAAGTTACATATAATGCATTCTTTAAATTAATGTCTTATCTCTATAAGACGAAGTTCCTAATTAGTAGCAAGTGGGCTGGATAAAGTCTGTTGAGAATTTGAGATAAAAACATTAAATAGATCATTAGTTATGCTGAAAGAATAATAAAATTCAAACCACACATTACACATAAAACCATGCTTACCGAACAGTTAGATTCGATAGAGAAACTTAACTATTCATGCAAAATATATGAGTAATGCTAAATATATCACCTCATAAAGAAACAGAACCAACTCAGATGGAGAGTAAACTGCTAATTTATATTAGGTAAATATCACATTTAATTATCCCTAGTTCCATTGAACCAACGTGTAACTCAGTTGGAGAGTCAAGACAAGCTATCAATTAACTAGGGACTAGAATACAGTAATTAACCATAATGAATCTATCTGATGGGGAGGAAGACCTATGTCAACACATAAACTCATTATATCACTGCTATATACAATGGAGACCATAGAGAATGAACCCTACTATCACTGTTTGAAGAAATATTTTTTTTTTTATTTGACAAAAAATTTCCAGAAAACATAAAAACGACCAAAAACCACATCTAAACGACCCCGGACGGCCAAAAAGGACCCAGTTCATGATCTTAGCTCTTGAGTATTGCTCAGTGGGTCGTTTTCGACGAACCTACCAAATTTCGAGTCAATTGGAGTTCATCAAAAATCAGAATTCCGAAATCATGACCAATTCAGATAATTTTTTTTCCAGCCTAAATAGAATTTAAAAAACATATGCATTTGTTCAGTAGTTCTTATCACAAATCATCATTAGCGTACTAATATATATGAATCAAGAACAATAAACAAAATTTTAAAATATGTTTACATAATAGTCTCAGTGTTGCTTTCTGGAAATTAACCTGTTTCTGTAATCATTGAATATAAAATTCAAAGCAAACCACATAGATATCCATGGATCTTGAACAACAAATTTCAATATAAAAGAACAATTCATGCAACATATATATGTGATGCTAGATATTCACTCTCTAAATTTAAAACCAGAGCTAATTCAGACGAAGAGTATGCTGCTAATTTAAGCCAAGTGAATGTCATTATCATTATCTCTAGTTTCATTGACCCAACATGTAACTCAGATGGAGAGTTAATACAAGTTATCAATAACTAGTGATTATATCTAGTGACAACCCATAATAAATCTATCCGATGGGGAGGAAGACCTAAAGTCAACACATAAATTTATTATTTCACTAGTATTTAGTCATGAAAAGCATAGAAAATAATTTCTATCACCACTAGATCATAGCCGAGTTATTTTTCCTTAAAATAATTTTCAAGAAATAGAAAAAATGCCTAAAACACCATCTAAACCATCCCAAATCATAGCAGTGAGTATTGCTTAATGGGTCGTTTCCGATGAACCTACCGAATTTCAGATCAATCAGAGTTCGTAATATTTCAAATCTCAAAATCTATGATCAAATTAGGAAAATAACTGATTCAGGCGACTCAAGGAAGAATAATCTGATCTATATCCTTATCACCTATCAATTCATGTCAAATCATGTCAAATCAATCATGTGTAATTATGTTTCAAACTTAACATATATAAAACTGATATAAAGATAGCATTTTCATCCTTAAATCAAGTTTTAATCCGACAAACTATCTAAAACTCATCTAAGCAACCTCGAAATGCTGAAAAAATGACATCACTCATTGCAAAGCGTCGATTGTTGCTCACAAGGTTGTTTCCGACGAACCCACCAAATTTCAGGTCAATTGGAGATCGTGAAGTTCATGACCGCCAAACTATGACCAAATTTGAAAAGTAATTGTTTTGGGCATAGTTAAGGATTAAATAATCTAATTTAGGTTTCTATTCTCCTTTTATAATTATCCCACGAGCTCAAGGCATATATTGTGTCCCTTCTTCTGGGTAAAAACACACAGCACCTAATTACAACAAATTGTTCTCATAATTAATACACCTGAGAATCAAGATATTACGATTCTTATTTTTAGGTGAAAACTAGTCTCTATAGGTAAATTTTCTATCAGCAGATAAAACATCACTAGTTTACACTTATTCCAGAACAATTTTCACAATACATTGAGAATGTTTCAATGACTCAAATAAATAAACCATATAAATGGATCCTATTTATTAATCAAAAAATCTCAATCCATGTATTGATATAATCTCACTTGTATAATACTTTAAGAATTTCAATGATTCTATCAAATAAATCACTTTAGTGATAACTACTTATTAATCATTAAACTCTTAATCTATATAATATTATATGAGGAGATGATAATACCCGTGAAAACAATATTCAACTAAATAATCCCTTTAGCAAATTTATTATTCTGATGCTCAACCAAGTCAAAAAATAACTTTGAGGAGATAATTTAGTCACGATAAAGCATGGAATAAAAAAAAAAAAAAACTTGACGACCAAAAGAAAAAAAATGAAAATCATTTTCAGATTCTTTTGTTAAGCAACAAGTTTGTGAATGAAGCAGAAAACATGCTCCACTTGGAAATTTTGCCACTCAGCTAGTCAGCTGTGCAGCCCAAAACATTAGCTTTGACCCTCCTTTTTTTTTTTTTTTTTTTTTTAAGTACAAATTAGGGCTACAGTAATACAAAGCCAAGGAATTCCTTTCATAGCAAAAGTTTCCAATGCTCACTGCCGCCATCCAACCCCACGAGAACTCATAGTATTCCACATCTATTTTTTTTTTCTCTTAGTGATAATAATACATATGAAATTGGATGAAACCATTCATACATAAGATTTTCAAGCCACAGTGGAACACTTAAAGGTGTTTACCCCGAAATCGGGTAATCAATTGAATTTATAAGCGGGTATAGGATATGTGCTTGGGTCTTAATATATATATATATATGAGATAGAGAAAATATATATGCAAGAGTTCTTTAATGAAATGGCTAGTGATGGCGGTTTGTTTACGAACACAAATGCTTATGGACAGCGTAGAATGCTTGATGGATTAAATACGCTAAAAACGTGAACAAAACGGTCGTGGCCGGATCAGAAATTGAAGGAAAGATTATATATATGGGCTATTCTATTACAAGTGTTCTTGGAGAAAATGTAGGAACCAACCCCCATAAGGAAGGAGGACATGCCCTATTTATAGTGCTACCCTCTGGATCTCACACAAATGAAGACTAATAAAATAATCATGATAATGACAACCCTGCACGGATTTGGTGGGATTAGACTGACGGCGCCGTCTGACACACGCATGGTAGGTAGTTGACTATGACAGCACGCCACTGGTGCGGGGTCCGCATGCGACGGTTACGCTGACCAACGGCCACCCGGTACAACGGCCACCCGGTCAAACGACTATTTGGTCAAACGACTATTCGGTCAAACGGCTATTCGGGGCAACGGCTATTCGGTCAAACGGCTATTCGGGGCAACGGCCACAGACGCTCGGATCAGCAGACTTGGCCGTTTCGATGACGGAGAAGACAAACTCGTTTAGCTCCGGTACAGATGCCTTCTCCGGGTAGGACTGAACAACATCCGGTATGTTCTCGCTCCTTTTCCATCACCAATTTACCTTATCACCGTTCTGGCTCATATCCGGTTTTCACCGTATACAAAAGGATCAGTACGGTACCGGCGACAGAGACTTCAATTGTCCCTTACGTTTCTTATCAATTAACCAAGAACAAAATAATGATACCATGTTTTTCATTCGTTCAAACGTATTCAGAAAAACAAACTAATCATATCCATAACTTCACATATGTATATGTATTTCAGGTTATCTAATTAGATGCAAGTAGGCTCTTGATGCCAATTGATGGAATACATGCATACGCAACGGAAGCAAATAGCCAGGATCGAACTTGCATGTAATATAGATAAGACATAATCAAGTTCTTAATCAAACATAAAATTGATACTTATCTCTGAAGCGTGACCGCGACCGAAAATCGAACCTTCAAGCAGGAGCAAATATCATCCACGCGATTGTCCTCCGGTTCCACGGTCTTCTACTGTGTAACCCGAATAATACCAGAATCTGCGAAATCCGTGTGGGCGAATTTCTATGGAAAAAGTGTAGAAACTTTAAAAGTGTAGAAACTTGTAAAGCCCTTGGCCTTCTTATGGAATAAGACCTCTATTTTATAACTACAGGTTTTAGGGTTTTCACCCTTTTCCAAAACCTGTTTGGTCTTTATTTTCCACCAAGAATAATATTCCATTTAATTCTTTATTATTCGGGCACAGCATGTACCACATAATTTAATTAACGAGGCTTCCTATTATTATGGAATTAATTCAAAAAATCTGAATTAATCCTACCATAATAAATTAGGAATTATTCCACTAAAAAATCATAACTGCACTCCTCAGTTCAATTTCAAAATCATATATTAAAACTTATTTAACTCCCCATGTTAAGATTACAGATATCAATTAATTAAATTAAATTACTGACAATTTAATTCATTGACTAATTGAATCCTTTATATTTCTGTTTAACTTACATCATGTGACGGATACAAAATCCACCTGCACGGTTTTCACATGAGACTTATAAGCATCCATAAAGAGGTATCATCAATCTCAAAGTCGAGACATGGATTCTATCAACTAGTTATTATTTCACAAATGTAATTTGCCATTATCCAATTTACCAGGAATACATAGACCCGCAATTGAGTCGTACCTTTTAATAAATTAAAATAATGAACAAATCACATTGATCATAATAATCATATCAAGATTAAGAGTATAAATACATTTAATGAACTAGAGAATTTGTTTTATATATTCAGTACAAAAACACTTATCTCTACTTGGTCCGTTCAATACATACAAAATGTACTAGCACAAGAAGACGGAACTATACCGTTCCCATAATGAAGATACATTATATTAATCTTGTGCTACAATCATACCGATGGCTTTGTCCAATTTCCATCTTAGATTGTGAACATAAATTTTATACTTATAAGAACCGACGATTTAATCTTCCGTGTATAAGCTAAACTCTATACACTAAATCATCTACTATATAAGTAAAGGACACACATACTAGTACATGATCTATTTAACTCTTTATTAAACAATGAATAAATAATTGTTCTATAATAAATAGTATATCCAAACACATGATTAATAGTATATATCCCAACAGGAAGAGCACAACAACAACAACAACAACAGCCCAGTGAAATCCCACATCTTGGGGTCTGGGGAGGGTATAATGTACGCAGACCTTACTCCTACCAAGGTAGGATGACTGTTTCCGAGAGAACCTCGGCTCAATAGAAGCATAAAAAGGGGGTCAGATAAGGTTAAAAGATTTAAAACGATATTGCAATGAAATAATGCAAGCGACACAGTAAAACAGGATAATCAAGGAATTCAAAGCGATATGGAAATGCAAATCACGAAAGCGGCACAGATAAAATAGAGTAATCAAAGTACAGAAAGTAGCAAATAATAACATAAATCAAAGCACAAGAAATTATAATGCGCTAATGCGCCTACTAATAAGGAAAGATAACGAGACTTATATACTAGCCTTCTACCCTAATGTGGGTCCTCCACACCTTCCTATCTAAGGTCATGTCCTCGGTAAGCTGTAACTGCGTCATGTCCTGTCTAATCACCTCTCCCCAATATTTCTTTGGCCTACCCCTACCTCTTCTGAAACCATCCATGGCTAACCTCTCACACCTCCGCACTGGGGCATCTATGTCTCTCCTCTTCACATGCCCAAACCATCTCAGTCGCATTTCCCGCATCTTGTCTTCCACCGAGGCCACTCCCACCTTATCCCGAATAGCCTCATTTCTAATCCTGTCGCTCCTAGTGTGCCCACACATCCATCTCAACATTCTCATCTCGGCAACTTTCATCTTTTGAACGTGAGAGATCTTAACTGGCCAACACTCCGCCCCATACAACATAGCCGGTCTAACCACCACTCTGTAGAACTTGCCCTTCAGTTGTGGTGGCACCTTCTTGTCACATAGCACTCCTGAAGGTAGCCTCCATTTCATCCACCCTACCCCAATACGATGTGTGACATCATCGTCAATCTCCTCGCTGCCTTGCATGATAGACCCAAGGTACTTGAAACTACTTTTCTTTTGGATGGCCTGAGCACCAAGCCTAACTTCCACGCCAACCTCCTGGGGTGTCTCACTGAACTTACACTCTAAGTACTCTGTCTTGGTCCTACTCAGCTTAAATCCTTTAGACTCCAAGGTATGTCTCCAATCCTCTAGCTTAGCGTTAACTCCGCTACGAGTCTCATCGATCAGGACTATGTCGTCCGCGAAAAGCATACACCAAGGCAAATAAAAACGGACTAAGAGATGATCCTTGATGCAACCCCATCACAACTGGAAAGTGCTCTGAGTCCCCTCCTACTGTCCTTACTCTAGTTTTGGCTTCCTCATACATGTCCTTGATCACCCTAATGTATGCTACAGGTACACCTTTAGCCTCCAAACATCTCCATAGGATTTCTCTTGGAACTTTATCGTAAGTCTTTTCTAGGTCGATGAATACCATATGCAAGTCCCTCTTCCTCTCCCTATACTGCTCCACCAGTCTCCTCACATGATGAATGGCTTCTGTAGTTGAGCGTCTGATAAGTTGGTATTTTACCAACTTATCTCTTCTTTAATCTTATATTTTTGCTATGTTTGCTTGAGAAAATAGTGCATTTAATATCGTTTACATCTATTTTACAGGTTTTATGTGATTTAGAAGTGATCGGAAGAAACCAAGTGAAAATTAACTCAAAAAGAGGCCAAATGGGACAGTTTTGCAAAAACGGGCCAGATCTGCAAAAAACGGGCAGAATTGCAAATCTGAAAAATGGGGAATAAAATAGAGGCTTAGGGCAGAAAACATTTATCTTTGGCACAACACACAAGTTCTTGGAGGCTAGGGTTCATCACCAACACCTTGGAAGAGAAGATTTGGAGACACCAATGAGAAATTCTTTATCCATTTCTTCTACTCTTGCTATGTATTGAATATTTATGTGTGTAGTATTTCATTTCAATACTTGAATTTCGTTTATGGAAATATTCTTGATTAAAGTTTGGATTGAATCTCTTGTTTTGCTTATGTGTTGAATGATTTTATTCCTAATGAAGTGGGTTATTGTTTCTTTAATTAATCTCATTTTGAATGATTCTTAAGGGAGTAGCTAACCCTAAGACTTGCCCATTTATTTCGATTTAAACTTGGAAGAGGCAAACTCGGGATTGGGAAAGATTAATTAACAAGAATTTGGGGCGTTAACCCTCATCTAATGGAAATCGACCTAGGAATAGGCGACACCACTTGTAGCCATATTCGGGTGTTCTTAATGCTCCTAATTGCTTTAGGGATATTCAATTAGGTAGTCTAGTTAGTCTTCGGAAGAAGCTAATTTAGAGTCATTATCCGAGGCTAAGTAATATAAACTCACCATTATTTGTAAATCATGAAGTACATTGGATCGTTACTTGAGCGTAGTTTCCCTTGTATCCATGCTTGTGGCCATTGATCATTTTACTTGCTTTCTAGGTTAGTTTACATTTTTGCATTAGTTATAATTCTCTCAAACAAAACCAAAATATTATTCATCGTTTGGCTTTAGCGTAGTTGGTGAAAATTCCTACTTTTCCTACTCGCCTACATATTGTTCTCTGTGGGATTCGACCCCGACTCATAGTTGGGTAAATATATTTGCATACGACCGTGCCCATTCTAATTAATAGGGTGGATTTGGACGTTATCAAAAAATGGCGCCGTTGCCGGGGAACAATTTGGCGTATTTAGGTTAGTTTGGGATTTAAGCTAACTTTCTTTGCTTTCTAAAAAAAAAAAAAAAAAAAAATGACATCATATAATGAAAATTGGTTGGATGGTAATTGTTCATACTTTGATGACCCATGTCCATATTGTGGAGGACCTCACTTTTGGCAAGATTGTGAAAATGCTCCCGGGAGAGAGATGTGTGCACCGTCTCAATCCTATGATGGGAATATTTGTAATATATGTGGTGGTCAAAATGGACATTGGAGTGATTGTCCTAATTATTCTCCTTCCCCTCCCCCAAGTTGTTCTAATGAGAATACTAGTTGTGCTTTTGAGTTTGATAGGAACAATGATATGGCAAACGAAGGGCAAAGTACCGGATATGAAGGTATCATGGAATTGCTCCAAGCATACTTTGACCGGGAAAGGGAGGAGGAGCGAGAACTCGTCGGGCAATCCATTTTAGAAATGAACAAATCACTTGAGGATGAAAATTTTTCAATTTCCATGGATGTGCCTATTCCTCAAAATGAAGTAGTTGAAGAAGAGATTTCAAATTTACAAGATGAGCCAAACAAGTCAATGGAGAATTTTGGATATGAAGAAGAAAGCGTTTTTATTTTGAAGTTTGCTATGCCAAGAAGACAAAAGGGCATTCCTCACTCAAAGGCCAAAAAGTGCAAAATGCGACATCCGAGAGTTGGCCTCTTTGTTTTTCTACCACCGCCCCATGAGCGTCATCATAATCTTGATTCAAAGTTGGGGCGCAAATTCATATCTTCCAAATGGAAGGAAAAGTGGTACAGGTAACCGTCGTGCCGCGACGTTAACTTAAGCGCTTGGTGGGAGGCAACCCATCGTTTTAAAAATTTTAAATTATTTTTGAAATTTGATTTTTTAGAATAGTTTTGTTTATGGTTTTTGACTAATCTGCAAAGTTTTAGAATTTTTTGAGTTGTTTTGAGCAGGTCGAATTTTCGGACAGCCCAAACCAGTAGCTGCTGAAAATTGCAGAAACTGTTCAGTTTTTGCAAAACTGTCCAGTTTTTGCAAAACTGTCCAGTTTCTGCAAAACTGTCCAGTTCTGAAAAACTATCCAGTTTTTGCTTCTGCAAAACTGTCCAGTTTTTGCTTGTGCAGTGAGGACACTGCAATGTTTTTAGTTGGGGGTGGCATGTGGTAGCACGCTATATTTTGGTTATGCTTGATTGTGTGCCCTTGTCGGGCTTATTTTGTGACTGTTGGTGTGGCTGTGGATAAACGTTACAAATGGAACTTGCTCAAATGCTTGAAAATTTCGTTCGTTTTGCATGTTGTGAATTAGTCACTTTTGTTATTTTATTTTTGTTCTTAGTTAGGTAGTTTAGGAGTAAAAATGGTGTTGGGATGTGATTTTTTACCCCTTGACTAATTTTTGGCTTGCTTGGTACCAACTTATTTAAACCTTAACATATGAACTCTTGATTGTTGAAAAAGAAAAATGATTGAAGTAAGGTTTCTTGTTGTGACTTTTAGATTTAATTTTTGGCTCTTACTTTCACTAATTAGTCTCTTTAGGCTATGAGTGACTTTTTGAGTTCATTTGTTTCAATTGGTTCTTGGATACATATTCTACTTGAGTTTTCATGTGCCATGTGTGATGAGGTTTATTTGTGAGTTCTTTTGCATTATTTGTGGTCTAGAACTTGCCCGGAATGAGTTTCAAGGCGAAATCCTAGACTACACTTGGTTTGAAAAATGATGTTAGGCCTTCCTTGAACCGCTTTTGTGCCTTAAATATCCTACCTTTGCATATTTTCCCTAGTCAACCCCTTTTGAGCCTTTAACCTTTTCTTTGGCAACCATGTTACAAGCTTTAACCTTTTGTTCTTCATTGATCCATCTTTTGGTACCCTACCTCCTTAAGTGCGTTGAAAGTGCAAACATAGGCGAAAAGCCTAAGTTTGGGGGTGATGGTTGGAAAAAGTTGTTATGTGGGAGTTACTTTAAAGGCGGAAAAAAAAAAAATTTGAACTGTTAAATGGTTCCGTCGTTCAGTGTTACGGACCGTAACGTGTGTTACGGACCGTAACACCCATCGTAACATCATTAAATTTCCAAGTAAACTCTCTGGAAATTTGGATGACGTTACGGTGAGGTGTTACGGACCGTAACGTGTGTTACGGACCGTAACGTGTGTTACGGACCGTAACACCCATCGTAACACCATTGATTTCCATGTAAAACTTTCTGGAAATTTGGGTGGTGTTACGGTGAGGTGTTACGGACCGTAACACGTGTGACGGTCCGTCGAATGAGTTACGGTTCCTGTGCTATAAATGAATAACTTGAGTTACGGTTGGAGATACGGCCCGTAACACGATCGACGGTCCGTCGACGGTGTTACGGTGCAATGAAAAAAAAAAAAAAAAAAAAAACTAGTGTGTGAATAATGGGAAGACTAAGTAGTGAAAGGAAAAATGAAGAAAGGGGTGAAAAAAAAATTTCAAAGGAAATATGCTTTGATTGTTGAAAATTGTAGTGCTTAGGGAGGTTTTTGAGTCACTATTTCCAAATTATGTTCCTACCTTAACCAAAAGCCTACATTACAACCCTTTAAGTCCTAATTGATTTTGAACCAAGTGTGTCTATATTAGTGGAGAAATACATGAAGGGCAAGCTTATGGTACTACTTGTGCAATTGAACATCTTTGTGAGAGAAGAGAGTTAATTCTTTCTATTTAAATATCCCATTTGTGTTTTGAATTACATTTTCTAAGTGTGGGATTCTCTCTTGAGTGTGAGGGCATATGAGAATTTAAGTTGTGAACTTGTTCCATTTTCCAATTGAGAGGAATGAACAAAAGAAAGTTGTTTTGTGATAAGGAGGCAAATTTTGAAGCTTTATTGTCATGACTTGATTGCTACTTTGATTAACTTGGTGTTTGAGCACTTGAAAAGAAAATGAAGTTTTTAAGAAGAAGTTGGTGATTCATATGTTTTGAATTAATTGTTGGTACCAATCAAAGTCATGTTTTTGTGCTTAAAGTAGACTTCTTAACTTGGTATGATGTTGGTGCACTATTGAGTAAATTCCTTAGAAAGAGATTTTATGTTTTGAATTGCTTGAGGACAAGCAATAGTTTAAGTTTGGGGGTTTGATAAGTTGGTATTTTACCAACTTATCTCTTCTTTAATCTTATATTTTTGCTATGTTTGCTTGAGAAAATAGTGCATTTAATATCGTTTACATCTATTTTACAGGTTTTATGTGATTTAGAAGTGATCGGAAGAAACCAAGTGAAAATTAACTCAAAAAGAGGCCAAATGGGACAGTTTTGCAAAACTGTCCAAACTGGACAGTTTTGCAAAAACGGGCCAGATCTGCAAAAAACGGGCAGAATTGCAAATCTGAAAAATGGGGAATAAAATAGAGGCTTAGGGCAGAAAACATTTATCTTTGGCACAACACACAAGTTCTTGGAGGCTAGGGTTCATCACCAACACCTTGGAAGAGAAGATTTGGAGACACCAATGAGAAATTCTTTATCCATTTCTTCTACTCTTGCTATGTATTGAATATTTATGTGTGTAGTATTTCATTTCAATACTTGAATTTCGTTTATGGAAATATTCTTGATTAAAGTTTGGATTGAATCTCTTGTTTTGCTTATGTGTTGAATGATTTTATTCCTAATGAAGTGGGTTATTGTTTCTTTAATTAATCTCATTTTGAATGATTCTTAAGGGAGTAGCTAACCCTAAGACTTGCCCATTTATTTCGATTTAAACTTGGAAGAGGCAAACTCGGGATTGGGAAAGATTAATTAACAAGAATTTGGGGCGTTAACCCTCATCTAATGGAAATCGACCTAGGAATAGGCGACACCACTTGTAGCCATATTCGGGTGTTCTTAATGCTCCTAATTGCTTTAGGGATATTCAATTAGGTAGTCTAGTTAGTCTTCGGAAGAAGCTAATTTAGAGTCATTATCCGAGGCTAAGTAATATAAACTCACCATTATTTGTAAATCATGAAGTACATTGGATCGTTACTTGAGCGTAGTTTCCCTTGTATCCATGCTTGTGGCCATTGATCATTTTACTTGCTTTCTAGGTTAGTTTACATTTTTGCATTAGTTATAATTCTCTCAAACAAAACCAAAATATTATTCATCGTTTGGCTTTAGCGTAGTTGGTGAAAATTCCTACTTTTCCTACTCGCCTACATATTGTTCTCTGTGGGATTCGACCCCGACTCATAGTTGGGTAAATATATTTGCATACGACCGTGCCCATTCTAATTAATAGGGTGGATTTGGACGTTATCAGCGTCCCGGCATAAATCCGAACTGGTTCTCTGAAATAGACACGCCTCTCCTCACCCTCATCTCCACCACTCTTTCCCACACTTTCATAGTATGGCTTAGTAGCTTGATACCTCTATAGTTTTCGCAACTCTGGACATCCCCCTTGTTTTTGTATAGAGGGATCATTACGCTCGACCTCCATTCTTCGGGCATCATTGTCGTCTTAAAGATGACATTAAACAACCTAGTCAGCCACTCCAAACCTGCCGAGCTCGCGCTCTTCCAAAATTCCCCAGGGATCTCGTCAGGTCCGGTCGCTCTTCCCCTGCGCATCCTACGGACAGCACCCTTAACCTCCTCGACCTTAATACTCCTGCAATACCCAAAATCGTGACGCCTCCCTGTATGCTCCAAATCTCCCAACACGATGTCTCTCTCCCCTTCTTCATTCAAGAGTTTGTGAAAATATGACTGCCATCTCTGTTTAATGAGAGTTTCCTCTACCAATACTTTTCCATGCTCATCTTTAATGCACTTCACTTGATCCACATCGCGCGCCCTTCTCTCCCGCACCCTGGCTAGCCTGAACAATTTCCTATCCCCACCTTTCTCTTCTAGTTCAGCATAGAGGCGTTCAAAAGCTGCCGTTTTTGCCGTCAAAACCGCCGACTTCGCCTCCTTCCTCGCTATCTTATAAAGTTCCCTATTCGTCCACATCTCCACCTCATCCTTGCTTTCTATCAGCTTCGCATACGCCATCTTCTTTGCTTCCACCTTCCCTTGCACTTCTCCATTCCACCACCAGTCCCCTCGATGCCGACCACGACTACCTGTCGAGACTCCCAACACTTCCCTTGCTACAACCCTAATACAACTAGCCGTCCTATCCCACATATTGGTCGCATCCCCACTACTATCCCAGGCCCCCATATCCTTCAATTTCTCTTCCATCTCCAGGGCACTAGCCGTGGTCAAACTCCCCCATCTGATCCTAGGTCGATCATCCCCGACCCTCTTCTTCCTCGTCATCTTGATCCCTAAATCCATCACCAAGAGCTTATGTCGGGTTGTAAGGTTGTCCCTCGGAATGACCTTACAATCTTTGCACAAACCTTTATCATCCTTCCTAAGAAGTAAAAAATCTATCTGAGTCTTAGCCGCCGAACTACGGAAGGTTACCAAGTGCTCTTCCTTCTTTGGAAAACTCAAATTGGCTATCACCAACCCAAAAGTGAAACTCCTCCTCCATTTCTGTCCCCGAAGCCAAAGCCTCCATGCACATCATCATAACCTCCCGAAATAGACCCGATGTGCCCATTGAAATCCCCTCCCACGAAAAGTTTCTCAGTAGGCGGTATGCCTCCCACTAACTCGTCCAAATCCTCCCAAAAGCGCCTCTTCTCCTCCTCGCGTAAGCCCGCTTGCGGCGCATAAGCACTAATAATGTTCAAAGTGGTCCCTTCAACGATCACCTTAATCGACATCATCCTATCGTTGACTCTCCTAACCTCCACCACCTGATCCCTTAAATCACTATCTACTAAAATGCCTACCCCATTCCTATGCTTCGATCTACCAGAGAACCAAAGCTTATACCCGTCTACCTCCTTAGCTTTAGGTCCTACCTATTTGGTCTCTTGGACACAAGCTATATTAATCTTCCTCCTCTTAAGGGTCTTAACTAGCTCTATGGACTTTCCCGTTAACGTCCCAATGTTCCAAGAACCTACTCTCAGTCTAGATGCTCCTTTAACCCACTTACTCCTCCTAACCCTCGTCCCCGTCCCCGTCCCTGAACAAGAACATGACCCTAGTCTACCATCAATATCCAAAGCCACGAAAACGCGTTTGAACTAATAAATTAGTCAAAGGTCTAAATTCAGCAAATGTGGCTACAAATGTATGAACAAAGCATAGATATGAGAACCGGAGGTACCAACTCCAGTCGAAATGAACCTGATCGCCGCCGGAAAATACTGTTCACGTCGGAGTACTGTTCACTTCGGGGGTACTGTTCACAGCGAAAAAAACCGGAAAAGCTGCCGGAAAAATTCGCCGGCGACTGAGCAGCGGCTATCCGACAGATAAAAAGGGAAAAAAGTAGAAGAGAAGAAGAAGAGGAGAAGAAAAAGGAAAAAGCGAAAGCAAAGTAAATGTAGCCGGAAAAGTCGCCGGCGTTACCTGGTCGCCGGTATTACCTGAATATGATAGTGGCCGGAAAAGGATCTGAAATATCAAATCTAATCTGATTTAAATCTCAGATCTGAATGGTGAAGGGAAGAGGAGAGAGGAGAGAGAGGAGAGAGAAAGTGAGGAGAGAGAAAGTTAGAGAAAGTGCAAGGAAGAGCACAAAAAGAAGAATTGAAACACTCTTGTTAAGCATGCTTGTAAAAATAATATTCTGAATTGGCATATCAATTTCAGTTTAAACATGTTATTTATAATGTAGGAAATTAAAATTGGTCTTTGATTTTGATATTGTTGGCATCTATGTTCAGATTTAGAGAATTTTTAGTTAGCAAAGAAACAAAAGTACGGTCAAACTTATTTTCTTTTCAGAGTGGATAATACAAAATAGAAGATGTATCTTATATTAAGATAATATTAATAAATTAATCGAGAAGAGATCAAAATACTTCTCGACTATCTTAAAAGGTCTAAATATATCATTCATCCACCGAATTTGCAAAAAATACCCCTCCACTCACCTTCTGCTCACTTTTGCTCTTAAACTTATCAGACCTCTTTTTATTTATTTATTTAATTATTAATTTTTTCAAATATTTTTTAATTTTATTTTTGTTTTTCTTTTTAGTTTTTTCTCCTTTTCTTTTTAAAGTGACAATTAAGGCTCAGATCTATCTTATGCTCAGGTATACCTTCTTTTTTTTTTTTGTAATTTTTTATCTATTACTTATTACGTTCATATTCCTATTGGACGAAATTAAAACTTTTTCCCTCTAATTAAACCGTCCCTACCCAACATACTCAATTTTGTCAATAAACATACAAATTTATTTATTTTCTGATAACAATTTTTTTTATTTGTTCCCCACAAAAACAACAAAAAAATTATTATGTTATTTGTTCATTTTTTTCATTCCTAACGAATTGATTTTATGTACCAATCAATCATCTTAATTTAATTTCTTGTTATTTTTATGGTGAGCAAATAAAAAAAGTTGGGTGAATAAATTTATATGTTTTATGACAAAGTCGAGTGAAAAAATAAAATAATAAGTTTTTTTTTTTTTGTTCTTTTTGTGGTGAACAAGATTTTTTTGTTTTTGTTTTTGTTATGAACAAATAAAATAATTTGTATGATTTATGACAAAATTGTGTTTGATTCTATTTAGCTTCATATTATTATATATGCTCCAAAGCATGTCCTACATAATAAAATACGCATACTAAGCATAAAGTGAACAGATTCTAACTTAAACACAAGTAAAGCGTACAAAATGCCAAGGTAAAATATAGCTATAAATTCATTTCTAGACGTAGATCACAACCCACATTGAACTTTTGCTTGTCCTCAAGAAGTCCTTACACTCTACCCTTACAATTATCGCGCGGCTAGTTCTTGACTCAAAATCGTCCTGGCTCATATGATTGCCAACAATTAAGATCAACAAACATTATCATCCCAAGACCTCTTTCTGTTCATCATGCATAGTATATTATATATTTCAAAATCCACCAAACAACAAGCTCATAACCTCCTAGCCTTAAGGATGAGCTCCAAACTCAATTAATTTCAATTGACTTACCTAGTTTGTCAGAGAATTTTAATAATTTTACCTATCCATCATGAAACATGTTTCCTCATAAAGAAAGGCAGACCACACACACAAATTTTTACCAACCTAGTTTTTCAATTTTTTTGACAGAATCCCATTTGTAACTTGGACTATCCTATAATTTAAAGTACGTTGTTACAGAAATTCATCTATATGAGAATGCATACCCTTCCAACCAACGACAATAATATTTAAAGTTGTTCTAAAATTCATTTTCACGGGAATGCATACCCTTCTTAGTAATGACAACAACATATATCATGCATGTTAGGCTGATCTAGGCCCCCTATTGCCGCACATAAAATATTAAATACTACAACAACAACAACAAATCCCGTGTAATCCCACAAGTGGATCTAGGGAGGGTAGAGTGTACACATACCTTACCTCTACCTTGGGAGGTTGAGAGGTTGTTTCCGAAAGACCCCCGGCTTAAGAAAACATGACAAAAAGGGCCAGTTAAGAATTAACGAAAGTAAACAATCCATGGCAAAATACTATAGATAAGCAATATAAAGAAAAATAACAGTAACTGCAGCAAACTAATGCGATAAACGAAGTATAAGAGACAACACATAGCATCAGATAATTGAATGCCAGAAAACTACAAAGATAATACTATGCCTACTAGCATGGAAGGATACACGAGACAACCTCTGCAACTTACTAACCTTGTACCCTAATCCGCGTCCTCCACAACCTCCTATTTACGGTCATGTCCTCGGTAAGCTGCAACTGCGTCATGTCCTGTCTAATCTGCTCTCTCCATTACTTCTTTGTCCTGCCTCTACCTCTCCTGAAATCATCCATAGTCAATCTCTCACACTTCCGCACTGGGGCCTCTATGCATCTCCTTTGCACATGTCCGAACCATCTCAGTCTCCCTTTCCGTCATCTTGTCCTCCACTGAGGCAACTCTCACCTTGTCCCGGATAACTTCATTTCTAATCCTATCTTTCCTAGTATATATGCCCACATATCCATCGCAACTTCCTCATTTCCGCAACCTTCATCTTCTGGACATGAGATTTCTTGACATCCAACACTCTGCCCCGTAAAACATAGTAGGTCTAACTACCACTTGTAGAACTTGCCTTTAAGTTTTGGTGGCACCTTCTTAATTATCACACAAGACTCCGGAGGCGATCTTCCAATTCATCCACCTTGACCCAATACGGTGTGTGACATCATCATCAATCTCTCAATTTGCTTAGATAATGGAACCAAGATATATACTTAAAACTTCTTCTCGTTTGGATAAAACATCAAATACATTAAAACATAAACTTCTGAACTTTAAATAGGAAATACGCTTGAATCTTGAAACAAGTGAGGATATCTTTCGCTTTGTTTCCTTTTCATCTCATGTGTAGCCTCCTTTGCACTGTATCTCTACCACAGTCTCTTTGAGATGAAATTAAGTCACTCGATTTCAACTTATAAATCTTCCTATTTTGATTTGTGATTGAAACTTATTTATAGTCCATCTCCTCTTTCTCTCCCTTTTTTTCCTGAAAGAATAACACCAGATTGTCTTGCCCGCATTTTAGCAGCATCAACAGTTCAAGCATTTGAGTGAATGGAACTTGACTTTGAAGGCAAGACCATTGTTCAATTGCTCCCTTTTCCTTTTAATAATTCCGGGTGTCAAATGAGGTCAAGGTATTATCTTGTCTTTCTTAACCAAGCGCATTCAACTTGATAGTGGGATTTTGGGAGTCCACAACTTAAATGACCCAAAAAGTGAGTTTGTGTACATAAATCGGCAAACAAAAGGTGACAAAAGTACCTTTTGCGCACTAATTTAGTGCGCAGAAGGCATTTAATAAAATGCCCACCAGCTTCCACACCCGATCGGTCCCCTAGCATTTAAAAAAAATAAAACCGCCATTAACAAGAAAAGGCCGAGGTCATACCTTCCAAAAGCGTCGTTTTACGTGTTATTTTTTAAACCGAGAGTCAATATTCTTGGTATATTCAAGTCAAGGAACAAATTTCGAAGCTTGGATTTCGAAATAAAGCGGCGTAGAACTTGATTTCAAAAACTCAAAAACAACCTTTAATCTAGGTATTTTACTATGAATTTTCTATAACATTGTTAAATATATTATTTTTCTAAGCATGATTAATGTTAAAGAGTTGCGGATTTTGGAAAAAAAATATTACGCCAAAAACAGCGCGCAATAGGGCTGTCCAGTGCGTTTTTAATTTTTTTAATTTATTAATTATTTGTTAATTGTTTGATTAGCTATTTGTTAATTATTTGTTCATGATATGTTAATCTTTAATTATTTGATTAGAGAATTGTTAATTATTTGATAATGATATGTTAATCTTTAATTTTTTGTTAATGATTTGTTAATTGTTTGATTATAGGAAAATATACTAATCTCCTAATAATATCTTTATTTGTTAATTTATTTATTTATAAAATTGTTTAATCCATGTTGATTATTAATGTGCTAATTAGTTATCTAATTTGGGAAAATACATAAATACCCCCAACGTATACTTGGATTAATTATAACGCACCTAACCTTTGCGGACGGCCTATTACCCCCTGGCCTTATTTTTTCAGTATCTTCGACGACGTAGACAAAGGGTCCCATCATGGGCGATCTAAGAAGAGAGATGCAGAAGAAGATGTCCTCCTCAACGGGTCAAGCCCTCGCTCTTTGTGTCCTTTTAGGCTAACGTGGCACCAAAAATTTTTAATGCCCAGTTGCACAGTGGAGAGTGTTGCACACTCTCTGCCACTTCGGCGCCACGTCAGTGCCACGTCACTGCCACATTGGTGCTACTTTTCCTTTCTTTTTTTCATTTGATTTTTCTTTTATTAATTATATTTACACTAATTAACCTCTAATTAATCATTAAACCCTCCACTAATTTTTTCTTCTTCTTCTTCTTCTTCTTCTTCGTCTTCTTCTTCTTCTTCATTTCAAGAAATCAATCAACCCATATTCTTCCTCCATTAACACACACATTCAACCTATTTTCTTCTTCCATTAACACACACACACACACATTCAACCCATTTTCTTCCTCCATCAACACACACACATTCAATTTCTTTCATCAATCATAAATATTTTTTCAAGAAATTAACCAACCAATTTTCTTCCTCTATTAACACACACACATTCAACCCATTTTCTTCCTCCATTAACACACACACATTCAACCCATTTTCTTCCTCCATTAACACACACACATTCAACCCATTTTCTTCCTCCATTAACACACATATTCAATTTAATCATCAATCATAAAGAACTTATTTTCAAGAAACATTCAACCAATTTTCTTCCTCCATTAACACACACATTCAATTTCATCATAAATCCCCCTTCTTCTTCTTCTTCTTCTTCTTCTTCATTTCAGCCCCCCCCCCACACACACACCAAAAAAAAAAATAATTCGAGATTGTACGGATATAGCAAAGAAACAAAACCAAATACTCAAAGTTAATTGTCTTCTCTTGATCAACAAGAATCCTAACACACACACCTGCAAGACCCAGCAACACCAACAAACATAAATCCTAGTTTCTTCCCCCAATTTGCCTTCTTTTTCGATTTCCCATGAGATTCATCGTGCTTTTTATTGTTGTTTTTATCGTGGTTAGAGTGTTTACTCTCCAAGGTTGTCGTTTTCGGAGTAAAATGCACAGATTTTGGAGGTGGTGGTGGATGGCAGTGGTGCTGACGGCGGTGGTGGTGGTGGTGATAATGGTGGTGATAAAGGACTCACATTTAGCATTTGGGTTGGTCTCCAACTAAGTTAAATCTTCTCCAAAATCAATAAAGATTGAAGCTTTAACAATTGGGCATAAAGAATTAGGGTTTGAAAAATTTCAATTAGTAGCTTTAACAATTGAAATGTGGAAGAAAGGGAGGGTGAGAGTGTGTGAGAGGATATAAATAAAGTTTTAAAAAGTAATTTTTATTAAAATATAAAAACCATTTTTACTGTCCTCACTCGCCATTTTTAAATTATAATTTTTTTTGGTGCCATGTTAGCCTAAAAGGCAACAAAAATATTGAAAAAATAAGGCCGGGGGGGGGGGGGGGGGGGGGGGGGTATTTATGCATTTTCCCATCTAATTGTATGTGTTAATCTAATTTTATTTGCTAAATAGTTATCTAATTTTATGTGCTAATTAGTTATCTAACTTTAAAATTCGAAAATTTACATAGTTAATATAATTTCCCGTTAAAGGATTAGTTAGTTAGTATAATTTTTCGATAAATGATTACATAATTAATATTACATGTTAATGATTAATTAAAAATTATTAATATGGATCTTACGGTTCACATTTCGTGGGCGGAGTTAGCACTCGGAAAGCTATTTCGAGCTTGTTGGTGCTCTTTCGAACTTTGTTTTAAAAGAGTCGCCACCTAATTTTTAGGAAATTAGGAAAATCAGTTTTGAAGGGTTTATTCATACGCCATGAAAAATCCTTTGTAATCCAAAGTTCTAGGTAAGGGTTCTGGTGATCCCACAGGGAAGGTGTTAGGCACCGTAGTATTAAGGATTCGTACTATGCGGTTGACCTTCGAATTCCAATGTATGAGTGTCACGACCCAATTAGCGAGTCGTGGTGGCACCTACACTATCCCTCCGAGTAGGCGAACCACATTACTAATAACAAGTTAAATAAGCGGAAAATTAAATAAAAATAAGTTATCACGTATTAAATACTTATCAAAACTAGAAATGTCACGACAACCCCAAAATCTGATCAAAGGGTACAAGAGCACTAACATAGTACGGAATATAAGTCTGAAAATACCCGAAGGCTACATATTGTCTGTCGAATACAAAAACAGAAATAAATAGAGGAGGTCCTTCAGGGGCCACGGATGACCAAGTAGCTCACCCTGAATGACTGAAAGATGCCACCCCCGCGTATCAGCCACGAGGTGTAGAACTGGAACCTGAATCGTACTCTGCACTCAACAAAAGTGCAGCAAGAGTAGTATCAGTACAACACTTGTACCGGTAAGCATCATAGGCCGACGATGATTAGATAACGCATGAAGAAGTTGAAACAACAAGTAGCACATAGAGCAAACAGGTATGGTCATGTATCATATTTAAGTAAAGTTATAAAGGAATCATGAAATCAACCAAGACAGATATAATTCTCCAATGATCAGTCAAATATATGAGTGGATGAATGCAATGCAATGCAATAGTCACCTCTCTCGCTCCACTCTCGTACACACATGCTAAGGGCAGTGCCTCAAAGCCATGACCCATGGGGGACCCGCGAAGTCCATGTACCACTCGTGCTCTCCGGCAGAAACCTCGGAGGCTATTAATCACTCTCAATCTCCGGCAATGACCTCGAAGTCTCTCTGTCACTCTCCATCTCCGGCAAAGACCTCGGAGTCTCTCATTCACTCACCTCACCAATCATCGCAACAATAATATGGAAAGTATGTCATGCATGATATCAGTCTTAACAATATCACCAACATAAATCAACAAGTACAAGTCATATTATTGTCCACTGTCTAATTATCAATATTACCATTCCTTTTCAGGTGATGAGTGAACTAGTATGTGACGGAGATACAAACAAGTGATAATCACAGAAATAACACATTTGGCGACAAGCCCACATAACAGCTGACAAAACAAACCTAATTGGAATTCACCTCCACTTCATGCCCGAAGGCCTATCATGCTATCCCCATCACTTTCTACAACTACATACGATTCTCTAATCAGAGTCTAACTAAAGTAGACGGTAACCTACCTCAATGCCGAGCGGGTGCCACAAACGATCAAACCAATGCCTTTCCTTTGCGTAGAGCCTCTGAGTGATCGAAATCTATCAAATACGCATTTTACATTAGAATACGAATCTATGGACACCCATATTACTATACTTATATTCGAAATCCAAAAAGCACCCTGAAAAGTGACCTCGAGTCCAGAAGGGCAAAATTGGAATTTTATTTAAAAATCATTTTGCCCATAACCTAAGGGTCCTATATTCATAAAATTAGTCAATTCTATCCATAAATGGGCTCTCAAATCGTTAATTCTCACTTCTTAGGACTATGACTCGAAACCTTTAATTACTCCAAAAATATTCACTTCGGGCAAAAACCTAACTTTCCACAATTCAAATACCATGAATTTGAAGGTATTCATATATCCTAATACTCTTATTATTCAATCATATAGACCCAACATACTAAAATTGAAACTTTACCGTGATGGATTTAGGAGAATTTCAAAACCAAGAGCTTAGAACCACTATTTACGTATGAATCCAGTACATTACCAAAACCTTTTGAATTCATTTACACCTAACCAATATGAAAGAGAGAAAAAAAAAATTTACGTGCACATGATGAACAACAGAGAAAATCAGAAATTAATTTAAAGGTGAAAGCAGTGACATCCGAAACCGAACCATGCAAAACCTTTTGCTTCAGTCAACATTTTACCATTAAAGCTACATATTCCCATAATTAACCACTATCAGTACTTCATCAATACCCACAGTCATTACTTAATTATTAAGTCTACCCATCATAGCTACAATCATTAGCCCCCAAATCATTGCCCTCATCATCTCATCATAGGCACAATTATGGCCTAATGATCGGGCATAAAGTAAATATTAGAACAATATGAAAATGGAACCTACCTGATGCCTGTGCAACTGTTAGTGCACGAAGAGAAGTCCGTCAGTGGTTTTTCTTCCCCAGTTGTGCCAAACTGTTTCTATTTTTCTTTATTTGTCATGCCCAAAGTAAATGAATTATTTTTAAATCCTAGACTTCTAATATATATGGGTCGTAAGAGGTGGGTTAAGCCCTATAAGTCAGCCCAATAATTTCTACAATTTACCTACTCACCTAACCACTTGTATAAAATATAATCATACCGTCAAATATTTTATTTACCAACTTGTATCTTATATAAGTGCAAATAAAATTCCTATGAATAAACTATTCACACATAGTAAATAGATAAATTATAAAATTTACCCGTCAGTTATATAACCGTACCACATATTCCCGCAAGTCAAGAATATCTTTTAAAACTACGAAAAGGGCATTTTAGCGAAAACGAGTTCACAGGTGCTAAACGACCAAACGGGTCGTTACAATGAGTATTTGCATTAACTATTTATTTAGTGTTTATTCCCGCGTTTATAAAGTCTGTCATTTGCATATCATTTTTTGGAAATGAATTGAATATATCCTCTTTATATAGGGTATTTAGGTTCGAATTTATAATATCCGGATATAAATAATTTCCTTTTATATATAAGGATAGTATTGATTGTAAAAGATATGAAAAGTTGTTTATATTTAAGTGCAGAATATAAATACGTTTCGTTCGTTCTTGACTCATACGTGGCTCGGGTCAATCCGTTTAATACGTTTTAGAAAATCCTATCTAAAACTTTTATAATATCCCGATATAAATAGTTTCCTTTTATATATAAGGATAGTATTGCTTTTGTAAAAGATATGAAGAGTTGTTTATATTTAAGTGTGGAATATAAATACGTTTCGTTCGTGCTTGACTCATACGTGGCTCGAGTCAATCCGTTTAATACGTTTTAGAACATCCTATCTAAAACTTTTATATTTACGAATGATCTACATGGGTTTTAACTTGTACATATATATAAAAGGTTTAGCTTTTATTATGAATATACATAAAACTGATTTTTTCTTTGTCCTTGAATTTAAGCTTAAGGCCCAATACTTGTAATAAAAGAGGTTGCATTTTCCGTGCGGGCTCGGCCTAAATTTTCATAAGTATTTCTCATTTCTGAAAATTAATTAAGTGTAGTCCAAGAAGATGTGTTGGTTTTTTCAGCTAGGCCTCAGCCCCAAAGTTCTTGCTTTCTCACTACTAGGCTTGGCCCAAATCCTTTAATTTATTGCTTGTTTAGATTCAGAAAATAAAACTGAGTTTAACTCACAAAAGAAGATGCATTCTTTGATTTCAAAATTCGGTTTGATTTTTTACTCGAGAAAAATATAGCCATGTCCATAATAGTGTAATCCTCATTTTTAGCTTGTACCGAAACAAGTTCATTTGTTGACCATTTTTACTTGAAAAATTATTCATATTAAGCTCGGGTTTAAAAAATCATTTTTTGGGGACCTAAAGTCGAACTAAACGGCATAAGCACCGTTGTCCTAAGACGACTAGTTCAAACCGTAAAGAATTCCAATAATATATATGAGTTTTATAACTTTTACAAATACAGAATACAACTAATTTACCCATGAGAGACAGTGTAAATAAATAAATAAATAAAGAGAAGGGAAGGCTAGGGGCGTACCAAGCACCTAGTTGGTCATTTTCACCCATGGCTGGGCCTTCTACGCGTACAATACTTGCTTCCCTTTCTTATTCTTCTTCGGACTCGAATTGTAACAGGGCCTTTGGCCCAACTGGTAGGCTGGTTTTGGCCCAAATGGCCGTGAAGTGAGGAGGAGAAAAAGGGGGACCTGGTTAGTTTATATTTACTGAACTTTTCACATAATTAATTATACTTATACAAGATATATATGCATATATACATGCACAGGTTACAGACAGAACGATATACATACAAATGTACAATATTGAGCCCTAATAACAAAAGCAAAATATATTCAAGCCTTCTTTATTTCTGGGCTCTAACAGAGAAGGCACACTATCCTTATTGGGCTAGGCCCATTCTCTTTCCAAACAAAACCCAATCCAAGTATATATTCAGTGTATATCTAGTGTATATCTAATGTATATCTAATATATACCCTCCTTTTTTCTTGGTAACTTAATGTATATCCTATGTATGTCTAACTTTTAAGAAAGTTCTATTCCCATACTTACCATTAGTAGATCAAATGTGTTATTCCCAAAACCAAGTTAGAGTCATTCCTAACACACAAGTTCAGTCACTAGGTTCAGATTTAGCAACTTATTATGACAAATATAGGGATATACTAATACTTAATGTAATTCTGTTAACTAGTAGGCTAACATGCTTGAAATTTAAGTTAATTCCAATACAAAATGTAGGGTCTTTGGTTCAAACAAGCATCACAGGCTGGACAAGACATAGGCAGGTTTAAATAATCAGAATCATAACAGCAATCATCATGCCTTAGCGAAATTTGGGAGAAAGACACAATGCATACACAGATTTGATTATGATTTAATTTGAATGATATAGCATAGGGTAAGTGATCAGTTATACCATGAATGCAAAGATCCTGAATGATTCTTATGGTCTAGATAATTCAGTTCCTATGGCTTCAAGGTTAAGATCTACTCTTTACTTAATCTTTATCCCCTTTTCATGCAATGCTAACTAATTTTATAGGATCAGGTGTCAATTTTTCAAGCATATTCAGACAATGTAGGGGTTCATGCAGACCTTCAAACTTGACAAATTACTCCCTCCTAGCAGAAGTGGAAATGGGCACATATATACAAGGTAAACAAACTTTATGGCAGGGAAAAAGAGGGGAGACTATGGGGAGGGGCTTTCACATATTGATTAATCACAAAAATTCGTACTTGTCAAGCTTAGGAACCGTCTAATGGACTCAACACAGAAACAATGTCATATTTGAACCAAAGCAGGCATTTAGCAACAATACCCAAGATCATGGGGGCTTATAACATGAATAGATAGAGGCAGTTTGACAGTAATAGAATGCAATCAGACTTCGGTTTTTGAGGAATGTCACAGAGATAACCTTTGAGGTCTCAATCAAGATTAAATGTATAACACCCCGTACCTTTAACCTAAGCTTGGACCATGATCCTAGACTTAGAAAACCAGATAAAGAATGTGGGAATTTGAAATTTCCTCTTCAGTTGTAAGATGGTGGTTTACGCTCATGAACAGTGATCGTATTTCAGTATACGACCCGTATTTCAAGTCGTAAACTGGTACCAAATATTTCTGAGCATTCTGGAATTTGACACTTAGAGGTTACATCGTTAAATACGAACCGTATTTCAAAATACGGCCCGTATTTCAAAATGTATTTGGAATTTGGGAAAACTTCCTTGATGAAAGTTGTACAGCTTTGAAATACCTTTCCAACGGTATATTATGAGGGTCAAACGGATATCTGTGCAAATAGTTATGACCATTTTACTGAAGAGACGCAGTGCAGTCCATATGGAATACGGACCGTATTTCAAAATACGGCCAATATTTAATTGAGTGTAAAATTTAATTTTCCAGAACAGTATATATTCGTCCATATCAGTTCAAATCATTATTTTTCATTCCTTCAAGCCATAGAACGGCCTCCTACCTTCCTCCATCATCAAGAACACCAAGGTAAGCCTACTCTAATTATTCCAACTCAATTGTAACATATACTCTAATAATCTAAGCAAGAAATCATTCTTCCTAATCTAGGGTTTTCAAGAAAACCCATCTCAAGGTTCAAGAATCAAGATTTAGGAAATCTTCTCCAAAATTCAAGTCTTTAATTCAAGTTTTGGAGCAATTAAGGCATGTTGAACTTCCATCCACATGTGGGAGTCTCTACGTTCTTCCTCATGCTCCGTTTCTTGATATCCATGAAGTTCAAATCCTAGAGCATTAAAACCAACATATTGGCAGCCCGTGTTTATGTATTTATGTACATGAATTTTGTATCTATATTCGTTATTGTATTCCTAATCTTCCATTACGGTTATTAGGAACCCTAGCTTAATCCATGAATCATGAATTCTTCCTCATGTGTTCTCATTATGTTTATATGAAACTTTATGATTTTATCTAGCAAGTTACAAGCATGTTTTCAAGTCAATTATATATACAATTATGAACTGTTGTTATTACCCATGAATCAAGAACATGTTTACAAGATTATGACAAGTTATCTCATGAAACCATATTACAAGATATTTCACGAAACCATGTTACAAGTTATTTACAAGTTATTTCACGAAAATCATAGGCTTCTTAGCCAACTATAGTTAACCGAGAAGGCTCAGATAGCCTGAAACTACGTAGCCACCGTAGGATAAGGGTTGTCAGCAAGGAGGCAACACCTTCATTATGCAGTTTGGATCCTTACATGCTTATTATTACTTAAATCTCATATCCCTGGCAAGGTGTGAGTGTTCTGCTGGTAGGACGCAAGTACCAGATCATGTTGTCGGTTATACTATAGTATTCCCCACGTTACAGGCAGTTTTATATACATGTATTTCCATTGATTTACTGTTTTCAGACTTTACTCACGTTTTATGCTCATGTTCAAGTTACATTCAGTTTCAGTTCATGTCCTATACCTATGTTGTACCATGTTCTTCGTTTCAGCAGGTTTTACATACTAGTACTATTCACCATGTACTAACGTCCATTTTCCCCGGGGCATGCGCTTCACGGTGCAAATACGGGTTTTCAGGAGCATACACCTGCGCAGCAGGATCACCTCAGTTATCAGCTTATTGGTGAGCCCTACTCCTCTCGGGATTCAACATGAAGTTTGCATTAGTATTCAGTTATGGTAGTCCAGGGCCATGTCCTGGTAGTTAGTATTCAGACATGTTTTAGAGGTTTCATAGACATATGTTAGTTCACAGAGTCAGTTATGTTTTCATGCTTGCAGACTATTACGTTTTCATGATTTTTCACGCTATGAGATAATTTCAAGACTTTATTCCGCAAATTACATTTTCATGATTCATTGAAATTGCATCATATAGAGTATATTGTTTTGATGCCCATGTTGACAAGCAAGCCATGAGGTTCGCTCGGACACATGCAAGCAAGGCCCGAGTGTCGTGTTACGCCCAGACCATGGTTCGGGGCGTGACAAAATGAATGGAAAAGATGTACAGATGATGATTCAGAACTTCAAGCATGCTGTGATTGCAATGAAATATGAAGGAAATAAGCAAAACAATTATGTACTTAAGTACTATCATTATCTCAAAAAAGGAAGACAACCAGCATGAGGGATTTTAAGGAGTCTCCATGATCTCTTGGTCTTTTATTCTCTCCCTGAATCAATTTAGCATCCAAACTCCATTCTTGATTATATCCCTTTCTTCTAGTCCAAAATCAATCCATTTACACACAATTCATCTATTAAGCTTTATCAAACACAACTTACACAAAATAGTTTCAAACTTACCCTCTTTTTCCTTGGTTTATTTATAAGAATGGGAATCAGGAAGGCATGCATAGTGAGCATATGCCCCACAGACCCTCGAGGCATTCCATGGCACCCTTTATTTGAGGGAAAGGTACTATGAACCAAGTTTGATCTTGGTTCTTCCCAATCCCTACTCCAAGGTGCCTTTAAAAGACTTTCTCAACTCATGTGACTTAAAACTCATTAATACACACTCCCTGGTTCCATTTTCCTATCAATCAACCAACCTAAGTTTCAATAACAAGGCCAACTAACTTCTCTAGTCAAGTTCAACCTAAAGGTCATGGTCAAATTGAGGTCTTAAGCTTTTATAGCCTCCTAACAAGACATCAGTAATCTCAATATTCCATTTTCAGATTGGTTTATCTTCAGTTTTTAAATAAAGTTCGGCAGATCTTTGAATTGGACATGGAATTCCTGCATACACTAAATATAGCATGCTTTTCTTAGCTTAATCAATTCTCACTTATTAACCCCACCTTAGTCATGCTTGTCATCAAAACAATGAGCTATTACACATCATGATCCCACCAAATTAGTAAGTACAAAGGCAAATTACAGAAAGTGCCAAGACTTCACATTAGACAATAACTTAGTATCAACATATATTAAGAATAGACAGAGCATTTCATACATAGATTATCATGTGTAGAGTTAAGATGCTTCCAATTTAGGGATACATGTTTAAAGTATCATAGTATCACAGCTTAGGAAGAAAAGGAGCACAAGCTAGACATGTAAGAGCTACAGACACACTCAAAGTCCAAGACAAGGGTCATATAACAACATCCGGAAGTTTGTTTAAGCCATTGGACTTTACAAAAAAGTATCACTACATTAAGAGGAAAAATAGTCAAATAGTGATCTAATAAACATGTCATATAGGCACCTAAAGCTAATCAGTCTCTTCAACAAGTCCTGCAATACAAGTTAATGCTCAAATAGTCATGTAATGACCTTTGTGTCCTCTAAATAACTAGAACTAAACCTCTGTATTCAAGTATACTTCCAAAGTGAACTTGTTCAATCCTCATTAAGACCTTAAACTATTCAACTTGGATCATTGCAATTTTCTAGTAATCTCATACTTGTTAACAGGATTAGCATTAATCTAGAAGGTTACTAAAGTCACTAATGTCAATCATATAACTATATTTCATTATGTTTAAAGGATGGACAACTAAGCAAGGGCCTTAGCATCTAATAAAGCACACCTCAGTTTATACCTCTTCACCGATGGAGCAATATCAGGAACATTATCCAGGCACACACACTTAGTTCATACAAACCACTACTATTCAGGCTAAGCTCATAATTAGCGAGGACAAGAGAATGATATCTATCTCAAATTATTGATGAAATTTAAGCACTACTAAGGCAACAAATTACCACTAATCAAACCAAAACAAACTATGTAACGAAAAAAACAACGCATTATCACATAACAAAACTACTAAAAATAACAAGATTAAAGGGTTACCTTTTTTATGCGCAGCCGTGTACAAGAATGGATTTGGAGACCCTTTGTGCTTCCAAATCCCACACTCAGCCACACAAAACACAAAGAAAATAAATTTTAGAACTAGGAAGACTTCAACCTTAAAGTTAAAGCCTAAAATTTTACCGGGAAGCTCAAGTTTCGAATTTTTAAATTCAAATCTCACGCTTTTAGGGTTCTGAAAAATTGTGAAATAGTAAGGGTTGGGGTTCTATTTATAAATAGAACCCCCAAGTTATCCCAACCTTTGAGGCACCAATGCGGGACAACCTGATTTCTAGGTGTAAAAAACATTTGTCTATAGATTCAACGATTAGGATTGAAGAAAACAAAACATATACGGTCAGATTTATCTAGTTCTAGATCGATCCGTGACACTACTTCAAGAACCAATAGGAATTAAGCTTTGAAAATTCAAAAACAACAATGAAAACATCATAATCTGTACGTTTTGACCCAGAAAAGTGAAAAATAAGAGTGTGATTTACCTTGTAGGCGTTGTTTGGATAAAAACGAGTGGGAACGTTAAAGTTTTTCCACAAACGAAGACACACAACTTCACAGCGTTTGAACCCCTCTGTGTTTTTACTATTTTTAGGCGAAGAGAGAGAAGAAAGTGAAGCAGCGCTCCCTAGGGTTTCACTGAAGAGGAAAGGGTGAGAGGGGGATCAGGGAAAGGAGGTGTTTGGCGTGTGTTTTGTGAAAATGAAGGGGTATATGGGGTTTGCTCCCTTTTGTTGTTTCAGTGGGCCGGGTCAGTCCGACTTGGACTGGGCCTCGGTCCAGTTTTAAAGAAAGAGAAAGGGAGGGGGGGGGGGGGGGGGGGGGGGCTCCTATATGTATACTACGTAAATATATCTATGTATATTTGATGCATATGGGCATATAGGGTAGGACGGATAATTAAAATAGGTAAACATTTAAAACAACCAATTATTAACCGTAGCACTTGGTTATAATTAAATTAAGACGCAATTAATTTAGGATACAATTATTAAGATTGTTACGCCCTATTTTGAACGGATCCAAGATAGTTTGCAACTTCCCGGTTCTTCTAACTGGTTTAAAAAAGGGTTAGAGTCGCCACCTAATTTTTAAGGGAAATTAGGAAACCTATATACATGTATTTGTGTGTCTACTCCATTTTTAGTCCACGAAACATATTAGATTCTAGATAAGGGTTTTATTTACCCCGAGGGAGAGGTATTAAGCATCCCTCAGAGCCTGCCCGAAGACAGTCCTTAGACTTAGTTTAACTGAACACTAGAGGGGGATTATCTATCTATTTATCATTATTATTACCTGTTTTCAAAATGTTATGACTTCATGAAAAGCTACACTAGGTGATAATATACTAAGTATATACAGTGTATAAAAATGTATTTATATCAAGTATCAAGTATTCATAAAGAATATATAGTAAAAAAGAATATTTAGAAGAGTATAAAGAGAATGTACCTCGTAAGTATAAAGAATGTATATATATATATATATATATATATATATATATATATATATATATATATATATATATATGTTAGTGTAAAGAATGTATAACTATATAAAGAATATATAAAAAAAAATGTAAGACTATGTAAAATAAATATATCAAGGATATAAAGAATGTGTGTCTCTGTATATTAAAAGAATGTATGTATATTAAACATATAAAGAACATATTTCAAGTGTAAAAGAGTGTATATCAAACCTAAAATGTATAAAGAATTGTATAACTAGGTATATTAGTGCATAAAGAGTGTAAAAATAATTTACGAATATTCATTAGTGTAAAGATTTTATATAACGAAATTATTCAGAAAAGTGAAGTTTATTTGACTTGTTTCTACCGTTTAGTTAAAAAGAGTGTTTGTTTAATGAATATCCTATTAAAAGAATAAGGAACA
This sequence comes from Lycium barbarum, assembly GCF_019175385.1. Lineage (NCBI taxonomy): Eukaryota > Viridiplantae > Streptophyta > Magnoliopsida > Solanales > Solanaceae > Lycium > Lycium barbarum. Next base: position 31,497,186 of record NC_083347.1, read on the forward strand.
AAAAAATTGTAAAAATTATTGGTAAAAAATAAGTATAAGAAATTGTGGATAAAAAATGAGTGAAAATGCGTAATGCCTCTAAAGAATAAAATATTTGTAAATGGACGACTTAATATTTACCTAGCATCAAAATGTGGATTTAACTTAACTAAAATATGTATTAGTGTACACAAAACAATATAAAATGTAAGTTGTATTAAAAGCGTATAAAGAATATAAAATAAAGGATGGACTAGTATTTTTGTCTAACGTCAAAAGTGTGAATTTAATTAACGAAGAATTTATACCAAGTCAATTTAATCTATTTATGAAAGTATTGACGACCTAAGTCTTGCCTAGAGCGAATGACAAATTTTAAGTTAAACAAACAAGGCGACAAGTAAATAAATATATCAACCTGTTTTTCAAAAATAAAGTTTCCACTATACTACGAGTTTATGTTTTGTACAATTTTAAATAATGCGCGTGAAAGTAAATACAAACAAGGATTCGATGAAATCTTCGGGTTCCTTCCGAGTGTTGTCTTCGGGATGTGTCTCCGGGTACCTGTATAAACACTTAGTAAAAGTGTTAGTAAGAGAATAAATAACTATCGAATGAAATAAAGAAATAATGAATAAACTTAAAATAAAAACCCGTCTTTTGTACATGGGAGGCCTTGGAAATCGACGGAAATTTCTTCATCGGCCATACGTTGTAGTATCTGTTAAAATCATGATATTCCAAACCAGCAAAGTACCAAAGATATCCAGATAAAATTTCATTATCAGCAGAAACAATCAACACAAATTTAACAAAAGAATGTCCAAAGTGGTCCGAAAATGTCAACAACCAGTGGCAAAAAAAGAATGAAGCAACAATAAAGTGTGACGGGAAAATAGCCACTGAAAAATTAAAATTACACAGATCTGTCCCAACAGTAGCAAAAGGTAACAACGAATAACAATGTTGGTTGCTAGTGCATTTTTAGTGTAAACAACAGTACACAATAGGAGAAGAGGTGGAGTGGTAGTGGAGCTCGGAATAGGGAAGGGGTTGTTTGGTTCGTGGTGTGAGGAAGAAGAAGTGGACTGGTGGTGGTGTCATTTGGTTGCTGGTTGTGGTGTTGTGGAGGTGGAGTAGAGTTTGGGAGAGAAGGAGATAAGGTGAGGTGTTGTGGTGGTTGTGCGGTTTCATTACCGTGGAGCTTGTCGGAGCTCTGGTGGAAGTTCATCGGCAGTGGGCTGGCAGTGGCGAGAGAAGCAAAGGGCGGTGGTGTTCGGCGTTAATGGGGAGAGAGGAAGATGAAGTTGTGGGGCAATGGGGGTTCGCGGCTAGTGGTGGAGGTGGTTTGGAGCGTCGCCGGAGCTCCGAGCTCCGTCGTGGAGGCGGCGCCGACTGTGTGTGAAAAAAAATGAGAGGAGGGAAAATGTTTAGGGTTTATTAGGAATAGAGGAGGGGGGGGGGGGGGGAATCTGAAAATTAGGGTATGTAGAAAAATATGAACTCCTCTTCTTCTTTTATTGATAAAATGACCCTTATTATTATTCAAAAAATGAAGTGTCACACCCCTTTGTCCCCTTAATGCTACTTTTAATCCCTAGGTTATTATTCATGGGGTTTTCACCCTTTTAATCAATGTGTAAAAATGTATCAACCAATGGATGAAGAACCCAGCCCATCACTTCAAATGTCACCTTTTAAAATCTTGACTTCATTGAATTCATTCTCCGCATTTAAGATTAATTTGCTCCGATTTTTATCTACACTGGCGGACTTGTACTAAAATATAGTTAATTAATATATGTATAAATAATAATGTAACTATAAAATATAAATATTAATGTATGAGATATAAAAATGTACTGCTATAAAATAAAGAGACAATTATTAATTGCACAAAATGGTAGTATTACGCTGTGCATGTGCAAAAATAATGATTCTTTAAAAATGACAATAAATTGATAAAATTCCTAAAATAAGGATAATCATCAATAAATTGTCGAAGAATGTAAAAATGAGTAAAAAGCTATTTCGTGCTCTTTAGTGAATCAGGGCCCCCAAAACGTTAATTTCAAGCACGGCGAGTCAAAATTAGGTGTTAACAAAGGTCGTTTTTGCAAACATGGTCTCAATTGGTTTTAAAACTAAATGATTGTTGCGCCTATAACCCCTTCATTAGACAATTGCAATTATATCCCCAATTAATCTTAATCTAATTAATTATTTCGCTTATGGTCCGATTTATCCTAATTAACTAGTTAAAACTAAATTTTTACTAATGACCTCAATTGATTTGCCAATGGATTTGGTCATTTCAATTAAAGCCACTCAAAGGCTAATTTTGCAAAAATGACCGCAATTGTCTTAAACCATGAATTGGTTAGTTCAATTGTGGCCATGATGTAATTAATTAGTAATTAAAACCAATTTGCAATGATGACCATCTAATTGATTAATTAACCTAATTAAATACTAAAAACAATTTATTAGTTTCAACCATTTATGCAAACCCACAAATTTAAAGATTGAGGGGAAAAATGGTCAATTCTCTTAATTACTCAAGCTCCTTAGATTTAAAGAGAATAGATCATTTGTTAATATGTTAATTTGACCTTTTGACAATTTATCAATTAAGTAAACAATTATTCAAAATTGTTTTGCTTTTGATTAAATCTCATAAACATTTCATAAATGTCATATAGTGTACCGATAAATTCCTAGATGATTCATAATATTATGGAAATTATTTTATCAATTAGAAGAGAGAAATGCTGACCCAAACAATTTTATGAAAATTACTTTGACCCCTTAACTTTATCTATCATTCACGGATTGAGTAATTAAAATAAAATATGGGAAGTCAAAAATTAGGCGTCAACAACATATACGACACCTCCATGGATCCCAACCCTCTTCATCAAGGGCCCTTCGATGCATTAGTACTTTATCTACAGGCTATTCATAGGTCCCATCTATTGTGGGGTGAGGAGATAGATTCCAATACGTTGTTCCGTCCCCGTAGGATGGAACATGCATGGGATCTTTTAGGGGCTCGGTCCTAACATCGTCGCATATTAGATATACTTTATTTACCGTCGCGTCGCTGTTGGTCGGGTACAACATGATAGGGCTCTTGTGGCGGCCATAATTGAGCGATGGTGACCGGAGACCCTCACATTTCATCTCTATACTGGTGAGGCCACTATCACGCTTGAGGATGTGGAGGTCATCTATGGTCTACAGGTAGATGAACGGGCATTATATATTGAAGAGCCTCAGCAGCTCAGATCGTATCGGCAAAAGTTGACTAGGCTCACTGATTTCGTTGGGGAAGAGCATGATTTCTGGGGACAGACTTGGGTTTCGATGGTTGCCCTCTGTACTCACTTGCGCTTCATAGACATCTAACATCCTATTGTAGAAGACACACCTCTGGTGGAGGTTGATCGTCATGCCCGTCTATACTTACTCATCTTGTTCGATAGCATCTTGTTCCCGAGCACATCGGGTTTCCATGTGAGCTTACGGTATTTTCTATATATGGAAGATCTGGGCGAGTTGGGAAGTTATAGTTGGGGAGCTACTGTTCTGTCTTACCTGTATTGATAACTATGTCGAGCGCCTGTGGGCGAGCGTGTGGATGTCGGCGGACTTCACGCGCTCCTCCAGGTAATATATTTAAGTGTATGTATTTTTATTCTAAATATAGCTTTTTGAAACGATGACTAATAAAATATTTTTTTAAATAACCTTTTCAGATATGGGTGTGGTCTAGGATAAGGCCTTTTCAGCCCGTAGCTACGCACCCTCAGCCTGACTTCATTATTGAGGGCATGCCCTACGCGAGGAGATGGATGAGAGACATAATCCGAGATATGGATATGCACCATAAACGTCTTCCGTTCAGGGATAAGCTAGATCGTATGACGATGGACATGGTAGGTTATTATCTTATTTTTGTTTACTATTTTTGTCTTGTATTGTTTACTAATTAATATTTTTTACAATTTTTTATATGGAGACCGTATGATCAGATTTTGGATCAGTTGTCGGCGTTTTGTAGGGCTGGTGAGCACATGTGGAGGTCGCGGTTGTTATACCCTATTTTAACCGAAGTCAAAATAGCTTACAATATCCCGGTAATTCCGGGGTTAATTAAAGTTAAGGGAGTCGCCACCTAATTATTTATGGTGAATTAGGACACCTAAAGTTCATTAAAGTTATTTTCTAAAGTTAACTCTGTTTTAAATCTATGAAACCAAAAATCTAGGTAAGGGTTCAACTAATCTAGAGGGAAGGTATTAGGCATCCTCTAAGATCCATTTATAAATGGTTAATCGTCCGGACTTATGTTAATTAATTAAGGCTAAAGAATGCAAATATAGCAATTAAATTTTAAGAAGATGGTTTGTAAATGTTGCTAAGGAAAATGTAATAATGCTATTTAAGATAAAATTTATAGAAAATATAACAATTTGTATAAGAGTAATAACTTTTAAGAGAAGACTTAGCAAATTTAAACTTGGGATAAAATTATATGAATATGTCGATGTAGAAAATAAATTATAGATTTATTCTATAATACGATGCAAAGGGGGGCGTGAGTTTCTTTTTTTTTTTTTTTAATTTTTTATTACCCTTTAAAAAATATGCATAGTTGGATAAATCTTATAAAATATACCTGAGTTCCTATTTGCGTATTAGTGACGTTTTGAATCTTCTAAGATAGTAAGAGTGAATCATGATTCTTTTAGCTCAAAATATGTAGTCATGCTATTTTGAAAATCAATTATTCTAAAAAAAAATTTATAAATACTATAAGTAATTTGAAATAAAAAGGGGAATGAAACCTATGGAACTAATTGTTAGTTTCTCTTTTGGATTAACTACCCACCATACTAAAACTAACCCACTAATTCCACTAAGGTTAATTCTAGCTAAGAAAACAAACCAAGTATTAGTTGTACAATACAACTTAAATGCACAAAATAAGGAACAAATAAAATTAAATGGGCTCAGCCCATTTTATGGAACTGCGGTGATCTGTTTGCTGTTGGGCTTCGGCCCAACAAATTTAATATATTGTTGCGGATGGGGCTGATGAGGCTGACTCGAGAGAAATTACGTTGGGCTTTTTGGCCCAACACTGGATGCGGAAGAAGGCGAGTCCTCGGACTCGTATGCGATGGTCATGCATAAAAAGAAAAGAAATGGAGGATTAGTATGTAACCAATAAATAAGACTAAACATGCATAATGTAAGTTCAAAAGAAGGACAGATTAATAACTCATATACGTACTATGTATACCTAGTATATTCCATATATACACATTCATATGGAACATAAAAACAATCTGAAAGGCATCCTAGAACTAGTATACCTCAGTATATCTTAAATATACAGGTCCCAGTGTACCCGAGGGCACCACAAGGCTGTATACTTCAGGTATATCTGAATGTATCATCCTATAATTTGATATAGAATACTAAAAAAATACACAAACAAGCAATCCTCAAATTCAGTTATCATACTATACTCTTATCTCTCAAAACATGCAGGCTACCTTTCACAAGAGAAATAGGATATTCAGGGGAAAAGACGAGTAAGAACATGCACTGTGAGACTCAAAGAAACAACGAAAAGGCCCAGGAAAACAAGTGAACACTTACTGAAAATTCGCAGCAACTAAGTTAATCTAAAAAAAGTAGTGTTCTCAGCCTCAAAATACAGTAACAACTCGGCTCAGAATGAAGCTGAAATTTGGCTCCAATCACGGCAGAAATTCAGTTCAAAAGAGTGCAGCGATTCACGGCCCAAAGTGCACAACAAAATGGCTAAAACTACAACAGTTCATGACCGTAAATAAAGGGGAAAAACAGCTAAAAGGCAACACTTCATGGCTCAAAGTAAAGCAGCAAAATGGTTGAAATGCAGCAGTAGTTTCAACCCAAAATATGCTTCGGAATTAAATAGCCAACTCCATCAAAGTAGAGGGATCTTTACTTTTTCTCTAATCCTTAAAACTGAGACACCCTTATTAAGCCAAAAATGATTTTCATAGAGCAAGTACATATGCAGAATGTTCCACATAATATAGGTTCAATTAGAGCATACTTTCTCTAACAAGGGAATGGATATCCCCAAGTTATATTGCAATAATGCTACTAGGTATTAAACTAACAACTCGAATCTTGACAGTACCCGCGACTAACAGAAAGCAAACCATCTCTTTCATGACTTTCCACTGAAGACTAAAGCATAAAATTGGTAAGAGTTAAAGTTTATATCAAAACAAGTAGTCATTTCATAAGTGCTATCTCATACATCATAATGACAGGAAACACAAGAAAAGCCACCTAGTGCTAACTGACGTCAAGTGAAGCCACTCATTTGAAACACATAATTTCGTCTATGCTTAAAATGGTAAAGATTAGTATTACAGGTTCACTACAACTCCCTAAAATAGAATTTTTATCAGATGAAGTGAAAGAAAAGACCAAACTCATATCAATATTTACTTAATACGACATCAGCATACCTTCACATTCAAGCACAATATTCTGCTAAAATTCAGTTGGTGATTAAGCTGAAAATGATATTCCCCATATTATAACAACTACTAATAGGTCATCTTGTTTTATTCAGCTTATCGTTTCGGATAGAATTCAAAAGATAACGCTAAACTCTAGAACCAAGTTTCGGCCAAACATTTCAAATTCGGAAAAGGAAATCAACTTCGGTACCTATGCATTATACTTAACATGGACACTCATATTCACAGAATAGTACTAAGCAAAGGAAAGCAACCAAAAACTGCAGACAATGCGCTTTATACTACATAGGAACTTATCTTGCCAATAACGAACAATAAAAAAAATAGAAATAGGGATAAGGATTTTACCTCTTGTGGGTGCAATGAACTGAGGCGTCGGGGTCTCGAATCTACTCTCTAGTTGAGGACGGGTCGAAACATCGACACAAGCAAGCAACTCGGTTACAACTAACTTTTAACCGAAATAGAAAGGATAACTCTAGAAATTAAAGATTCCTAGAGTTAAATAGTGAGCAGATCATTTTTGTTTGATGGTATTTTCCCGATGTTCAAAGAGAGAAAACCCCCTCCTTCGACTGAAGACTTAAGACAATATTTATAGGTAAAAGTGACTAGGGTTTCGTTTGAATTCGAGATTCTTGGCTCCCAAACACTAGTTCAAGGAGCCGTTTGAAATAGTCCGTGAATGCTCAGATCTCTGAAAAAGCTTTTCTTGGCTTCTTGTGCTATGTCTTTGTTGACCGAATCTCGTGGCAAAGAGAAAAGGAGGGAAAAGGTGAAAAAGCGAAAGCTTACTCTAAATTGGAGGGGCAATTTCTATTTAAGGTCGAAAGGGAAATTAGGGTTTACTACTAATGGAGAGGGGAGAGAGAACGGGTGAAGAGAAAGTTGTGCGTATTGCACGAAAATGGGGTGGCAAGGACCTGCCATGGTTGAGAAAGAGTGGATTTTTGTGTGGATTAGGAAGGAGAGGAAAATGGACAGGAAAAGAAGAGTGCGGCTAGGTTTAGTGTTGAACAAAAAAAATGAAGAAGACGGGTCGGGTCGGACGAAACGGGTCGGTTGTTGTTGGGTCGGAAAGGATAATGGGCTGAAGGGTAATGGATTAAAGTGTGGGCTGGTGGGGAATCTGAATTTTGGGCCCTTTTCCTCTTTTAATTAATTTATTTGGATATCTTCATCTTAATAATTTGGACTAGAATTAACCACTTTCAAATATATACTACAACTTCCTATTAAAATAAATAACCGTGCGATAAATATTTGAAAGTATTAATATAATGCTTTGTTAAGTAAATTTGAAATAACTCGTCCAAATTATTAACGATCAAGAAACGCAGATAAATTAATTGAAGGAAAAGTGGGACAAAATTGTGTGTCAAATGCGGTGTCCGTCGATACACATGGATATCGTTGAGGATCATGTGCCCCACCGCGTCTTACGACAGTTCGGGCATACACAGAATATACCTGAGCCGGTTGTTTGGGAGCACGACCCCTATACGTGGGACGAGCGGGCAATCGTCGATGCTGCATTTCAGGCCTTTATGCAGGAGCAGCTCCATCGTTGGGATCGCTAGCGGTGGTCGGACATATGACTCCGATCCTCGAGTACGTGGAGTGGTACTGGCAGATCACATGCAGCTTGATTGGCAAACCCGAAACGCGTCACACAGAGGACCGAGGATATGCTGCACTCGCGGGACATTGTGAGGCGTTGGTAAATTTACCCCACTTAAACTTAATTAAACGTCTTATATATTACGTTACAAATTTATTCAAACATTAATATTTGCAAATAAAGCAGCTACGGACCGTACAGACGATGCGCTGGGATAGCATGGGCCATATGCATTCCCCCGAGACAGCAAGATATGCAACTTGGATGGTTCAACTTGCCGATAGTGGTATGCAACAATTCCAAAAGCTCGAACGTATCCATGAGCATGTTCTGGATATCCCGTATCAGGCCCCTCTAGGATGTGGTCGTGGTCCTGCTTGTGGCAGCGGTGGTGATAGAGGTGGTGGTAAAGGTGGGGGTGTCAGTGGTGGTGGGGCCATAGGGCCTGGTGGCCGCGGGGATGGTGGCCGAGGTGGTGGGGCTAGAGAGACTGGTGGCTGAGGGGGTTGGGACAGTGAAGGTGGGGCTAGAGGGGCTTGGCTGAGGGGACGGTGGCTGAGGTGGTGGTAGTGGAGGCCTCCATCTAGTAGATCAGCCTGATAAGCATGCTACCGTTCCCGCTCCAGCCCAGTAGCATCCATCGACTTTAGAGCGCCCGTCGACTTCTTACCGGCTGTCGACACCTCTATATACGCCGACGGAGCTATTTTCAGAGCATCTAGAGTAGCCATCATTAGAGGCATACCATGCGCAACCGCCAGTTTGTCATCCACATGGTGAGTGACTAGTTCGTGATGTACAGGGTAGCAGGGAGCTGGAGTACGACTACAGATTCCTGGAGTTCGACAGTTGGAGCCAAGATGTAAGTGTTTGAAATAATTATTTTAACAAATTAAAATATTTATACTAATTATTATATAATTTTTCATTTATTTGGATCCAGTTCTGGCACCATCTACATCTCCGGCTCCGGGGCCCGGGCGCCAGCTCAGGAGCCCTCTCATCATCCATCTTAAGAGCCCGTCGACACATTGGTTTAATTTTTTACAAAAAGATAATGTATTAATTTAATCTAAATTATAATTAGGTTCATCCTTTTTAATTGTTGATATGTTATTTCAGGTTTAGTTTAGAATAAATCTAAACTAAATTGTTTATATGTTATTTCAGGTTCATTCTTCTACGCCCGTGGACCCGTCTCCTGCTGAGACCACTGAGGTGCTAGCTCAAGAGCCCTCTCATCATCTATCTCAAGAGCCTGTCGAACACAGGTTTGATTTATTACAAAAGGGATAATGTATTAATTAAATCTAAATTATAATTAGGTTCACATATTGTTTCAGGTTTCGTTTAAAATAAATCTAAACTAAATTATTTATAAGTTATTTCAGGTTCATTCTTCTATGCCTGTGGACCCGTCTCCTGCTGAGATTGACCATCTCATGATGTTGATGAGGTTCTGACCATACAAAACCCACTAATAAGTCCAAGTACCTTGTGTTTTGATGATTGTAAAACCAGATAAAGACCTAGTCTATAACCTGCTCTCTGTTCACCTTGCATCGTCAGTAGAGAACGACTGTAAAGCCGATCCACTTGCTGCACACAAGTACAACTGTGAGTTGGCCTATGCTTTAGGTCAAAGTGGATGAGTGGTCTCTATTCATCCCACATGCTCCCAATATATATACAACATGATGGTAACTTATTGAGTAGACTTGGATACTTAATCTAAATCGTGCAAAGCTACCGACATAAGTTCTCAAGATCTCGCAAGAACAAAGTCACCTACAAGTTGAAGAACCTGATCCAGACACAATATTTAGTCTAAGTTCTTTATGTTATTGCGAGTCTTTTTTCATTTGTGCTTGAATTGTAAACCTACTATTCTCTTTAAAGGAAGCTGTTTATAGGTAAATCAAAAGTCTCAAAGAGTGCTTGTTAGAAGTGTGTTTCCTCAAGTTGTTGAGTGGTACACTAGGCTAGGATTAGTCTAAGTGTATTAGTATCCTTAGCTAGAGTTAGCTAAGTGGAGTTGCTTGCAATCAAAGTATTGCAAGGGTTGAGGGACTATGAGAGTTAGTTCCTAGGTTATAAAAGAGTCATTGTAAGGGTAAGGGGTTATGGGAGTTAATTCCTTGCTTACAATCGATTGTAATATGAAGTTGCTCGGTTAGTGGAGTTGAAATCCTAGTGGGGTAGGTCGTGGTTTCTAATCCCTTGAGCAAGGAGTTTTTCCGCGATAATATCCAGTGTCTTGTACACACTACATTGCATAAGGGAACTAGTACACAACCAAGTCCCTCCATATTGTGTTTGGTGGACACATCGCCTACATCAATTTGTGTCAGAGCAAGTTCTTTCTAAAAGGTTAACACCTAGAAAGAATCTGTAAAATGACAGCCTCACCAAATATGGAAGAAGGACATTCTTTCACCAGGCCACCCAGATTTAATGGAAAATATTATGGGTGGTGGAAGGAAAGACTACACGACTTAACATGGCTGAAGATTCATAGCTTTGGGATATCATTTGTGATGGTCCCTATATCCCAGTTCACCCAAGTGAAGACAGTAAAAGACTACTGTTAAAACAAGAAAAGAATACAATGAAGCTGACAGGAAGAAAGTGGAGAAGAACTATAAAGGTAAGAAAAATTCTTGTGTGTGAAATAGGATCGGATGAGTACAATCGAGTCTCATCTTGTTCATCAGCAAAAGAGTTCTGGAAAGCTCTCCAAACCGCTCATGAAGGAACAACTCAAGCAAAAAACTCCAAGATCGACATGCTCACCACTGAGCTTGAGATGTTCAAGATGAAAGAGAGTGAATCCATTCATGAGATTCACACCAGATTCACCTCCATAATCAATAAGCTCCACTCTCTCGGAGAAGTCATCACAACTACCAAGGTGGTAAGAAAGATGCTTGGTGCATTAACTGAGTCCTAGAATAGCAAGGTAAATGCTATCTGTGAAGCCAAAGGTCTAGATACGTTGACTGTCGATGAACTTATTGGAAACCTCAAGGCGTATGAGATGAAGATGACCATAAAGATGGCATAAAATTATGAGGTAAGGAAGGAGAAGAGTCTAGTTCTCAAAGCTGCAAAGGGAGGGTCTAGTGATGATGACTACGAAATGGCTTATCTCACACAGAGGTTTCACAAGATGATAAAGAAAAAAGGCATGCTCCCCAAATTAGGAAACCCCAGCAGAAAATGACTACTCTTGTCACAAGTGTGGGAAACCTGATCATTTCATGAAGGATTGTCCTCAAAACAGGAAGGACAATTATGACAAAACTACCAAGAGGAACCAGGTCCCCGCAGGAGTTTCAGAAGGAAAGAGGTTGTTGATGAGATTGTGAAGCAAACACTTGTAGCCTGGGGAGACTCCTCAAGTGAGTCTGAGGATGAGATGACAAATAGGACTTGCCCATGATGGCATTTGACGATGGAGCAACTGAGCATAAGTCAGACCTTGCACTCACGACTGAATCTGATATGGGTGATGTTGATGATGAGAACAAAGAGGTAAATTTCTTTGATGTAAAGAAAAACCTGAGAGATTACTCTAAGGAAAAACTCATATCACTGTCAAGTGTGTTAATTGATGCTTGTCATGCTCTGGTTGCTGAGAGAAAAAAGCTGAATCTTTCTCTTCATGAAATAGAATTGGATAAGGAGGACCTGTGCGTGATAACAAAAGAAATGAAGAAACAGGTGTTTGAGACAAACCAACAAAATATCTTGTTGGAATGTCAACTGAGAAAAAAGATGCAAACCTCCTCCAAAAGAAGAATAGTAGCAAGTGAGACTTCCTTAGAGCTTGTAGTTGAACTAAATAAAGTAAAGTCAAGTCTTACTGTTAAAATTGAGAAGAATGAACTACTATGAAATGATCTGGAAAGGGCTAAGTTCGACCTTGACTAAACTCTCAAGTGGACTTGTTCTTTTGACGCAACCTCCTCCAGAAATAAGAAAAATGGAAATGGCAGAAGAGGACTTGGCTTTGAGAAGGAGAAGATACTCTATGATCTCCATATCAAACATGTTCCCACAACTAAAGAGGAGCCATTTTCTCCTTGGGGCAAATAAGTCATCACCAAGAGTCCTACAAGATAAAAGATGACTATGTTTAAAATAATAGGAGTGTTGTCAAGGAGGGAACTTGAGTGAAAGGAGCAGGTCCTCAAAAGAAATGACATTTGAAGAAGAGAAGGATGTGCTGCTCGTATGGGCTAAAAGGAGGTTGATTCACCCCTTCAATGACTACAAAGGACCCAAGCAGTTTTGGGTTCCCAAATCCAATCACTAGCATCGCTTAACAGGGTGGGAGAAAGAAGGAGCAGTCAGCATAAACTGATGAACTGTGACAGCTTCAAGGTGGAACTATGGTTAAGAAGTCTACCCTCGAAGCCCTTATAGCAAGATGTGTGTAGTGTGCTGATAAAAAAAAGGATCTCTGATTAACAATGTTGCAGAAAGGCATCACTCAAAATGGCTACAATAAGTGAAAAGGTACACTGCTGACAAGTGTTTTTAGTTATATCTAACTGACTTCTGTACCATTACAGGTATACATACATGGAAGGATCAAGCGAATTCAAGCAGAAGCAATTCTACATAGTTCACAGTGATGGCTTGATACTTCAAAAATTCTGATAAGAGACCAGATCTCTGTATCTCAGGTCAGTAATTCTTTCAGTACTCATAAATGTATTTGAACTGCGAAAATTGCCAGATATATCATCTTTTCCTCTTCCTAGAAATTTCAAAAGAGTGTCCGTGCCAAATCATCACTTCCTTCATGAACAAATCAGTTGTTCCCTCTTACACCCATCCTAAAGAACCATATATTCCTTTTTAAAAGACATTTCCCTTTATCATTCTCTCTCTTCACTTTCCCAAATCTTTGAACTTTAGGACTTCGTTTGTACACCTCTCTTTTACAATACTCACCTAAACTCTTCACATTTCTGTCCTGCCACTAAGTACTTATCAAATACCACCAATCCTTGTCAAGCCTGAGCAAATGAAGTCTAGATCATCACTCTCAAGGCATTTAACTTCCCCTGATCATGGCATAAATGAAACAATTTCAGCCTTCTTTATACCCGTTCCTTCAAAACCTAGCAAGCGTAGAATGACTAGGAAATTTGCATCCCTGTCGGCTATCTTTGCTCAAAAGGAAACATATGATCATATGGGAGGAAAGAAAGGAAAATCAGTGGGAAAAAAGGGGGAAATTATGATGCAGGAAACCAATGGGCTGAGAAAAGGAAATTGAGATCACTCGGTAGTGATTTAACTGGATCCGATGACTCAAGCTCTCACTGTACTGCAGAAATGCCTACTATTGAGGACTTAGAAGATGAAAAGGAGACACCTGTGATACAAAAAAATTCAAAGAAAGAAATAGCCAGTGAAAATAAACATTTGCTCGACTTGAAGTTGGAAGATGATCTGAGTGAAAATGTGAGTCTTCAAAGCCAAGAAGAGAAGAGAGGAGAGGAACCCAGTGCCCTATCGTTACTCAAGAAAAGAAAGATGAGTACAACTGAGAGACCATGTTCCTCCAAGAGGAGAAATAGTGAAGTAGAAAGAAGAGAGAATAAAGAGAACCTACAAAAACAAAAGGTTCTCTTTGGAAGAGTGTTTGATGTCAATCTGAAAGAGGAGCCTGGAATGAAAGTTTTGATGGAAATGGTGAAGTTCCAGGAGTGGAGCCATCTCTTTACTCAACCACCACCATGTGTAGATGAAGCTGAAGTTGTTGAATGATAATGCTTTGGCCCTAACAGTGAATCTAAGAGTGTTTATGCTTACTGAGTCGGTACTTGGGGAAATCTTGGGAGTAAAGACAGCGGGACTGAGAGCTGTAGCAGACAAGAGATCTCCAAATTTCAAAATTGTCATTGTTAAAGTTGAAAAGTTAGCAACAAAAGCTAGCCTCTGTAAGAATGAGCTTAAGCCTGAGCATCAACTAGTATTCGAGTTTGTCAGCACAGTGCTTTTGCCAAGGATGGAGGGATGATCTACCGTCATGGTGGCAGACCTAGTTCTAATGGAAGCTATTACATCTTTCAAACCAATCAACTTGCTGACCATCATGATCGAGAGAGTGAGTAAGGAGGCACGAATTATGCAAGCAGGACCTGGTCTTCCATATGGATTTTTCTTAACGAAAGTCCTTACGCACTTTAATGTAAGAACAGGTAGAGCCTCCGTGGGAACTAAGGACCATGTGTTCTCTCTGGCCACCTTAAAGGAGTGTGAGTTTGTGCCATAGAGTCCAGGTGCTGGAAGTCCATCCACCCTCTCAATTCTAATTGAAGCTCAAGAAGCGGCAAATGCAGAGATCAAACAACTCAAGGAGGAAAATTCCTTTCTAAAAGCCCAACTGGCTGAACGACCGAAAGAACAAGGTTTTGGTCGAGAAGTAGAAGAAGAAATTGAGAAGCTATGGGCAGAGAGGGTCAGTTGAGGACTCAAGTGGACGCACTCGGAGATGAGATGATGAATGATCGCCAAGCCCATAGAAATTGACCTATACTTGTTCAGCCCCTTCAAGTCTCTACACTGTCCAGAAAATCCTTCCTATCCCTTATCCTTTTTGCATAAAATTGAAGTCACCTTTTCCTAAATTTTGGCAGATTTGCAGTTTTACTATCATTTGCTTATACTGAATTGATTACTATCTGCACTTGTGTTGATCTATCTATTGGCATGTTACTGTGTTCCTGTGCATTATTGCTAGCTTGCTTTTCTCTATCTTACTCATAATTATGTTGCCCCTGTGGCTTTGAGTTAATATATTTGAACTTCTTGTTGGTTGTACTTTAATCTTTTTGATGATACCAAAAGCGGGAAGATATATATAATTATGAAAAAGTGAACTGAACTGAACATGAGGTGAAAGTGAACCGAACTGAACATGTTGTGGGAAGGCATGTCAAATAAATGATTTATTGTGATGTTGTAAATTCACAACTGTGGGAAGATGTGCTGAGCAAGGGGGAAGACCCGGAAGATTGATATGTGATGATATTGTGGCAATGTTTATCTTCCAGCTAGAAATGGAATTATGTTGCTAACATGTTGCAGGTGCCTTGACAACAAGGGCGGACCTACCTTGATGCAAGTAGGATCAATTGAACCCACTTGGTCAAATTTTTTATACTATTTATTTATAGAAATTACTTTTTGAAGAACTAACTGCAGTATATTAATGAGGATTGAACCCACATGACAAAAGGCGAGGCGCGACGTAATGGTTAATGTGGGTTCATTTTGACCGAATGGTCAAAAGCTCGAAACTCGACTTCAACACTTTTGCACATGCATTTTTCATATTTTTTCAAAAATATGGATAGAATTGTTGCTCCTAAATTCCTATTTGTGGCTTTTTCACTCTTTCCAACCTTGGGCCGTGCCTGCTATCAAAAGCCTATCCGAATATGTCCATACTTCGTTACTCTGCAAATATTCTTTTATCTCAAAATTTCAGAGTCTTTATTTTTGAAATGTTTTGATATTTTAAAAGAAGATTCTACTGCTTCTTTCCATGGTCGACAGACACGATTTCTTTCTTTTTTTTTAAATTTGTTTTTGTTTAAATTTAACTTATTTCATAGTCCAAAATTCTTATATTAAGATTATTAATAGTGTTGGTTTGTTTATAATTCTCTTTTGTTGTTATTGTTTGCAATTTGTTCTTTGTCAAAATAAAATTTCAGAGCTTTTAATTTTTTTAGTTTGAAAAAATAGTAGGTTTAGCATTTTGGTATAGATCACTTGATGTTTGTTAAGTAAATGATTCTTTTTCTTATAAATTTGATAGATTATTAAATTTTACAAAGTAAATATATTTGTTAAATCTTGATTTATGATTTTCATATTTTAAAGCATGGCCTAGAAACAGAGTTGTAGGCAAAACCATTTTGAGGTTTTCTTATGAACCAAAATAAAGAGCGGAGGTTGAAACTCATTACGTTATGCCTAGTATTTCTTTTACGGTGAGTGAATATCGTGGACTTTAATTTTTTTTTGAACCCCCTTGCACGAAATCCTGGGTCCGCCACTGCTTGACAATGATGGTCTGTTTCGCAGGGGGAACAAGTGGGCAGCTGGTTCTCAGGGAGAACATAGTCTATGAGTTTGTTATCATCAAAAGGGGGGAATTGATAAGTCCAATTGCCTTTTGTTTTGATGATTTTCAAACTATTTCAGAACCACATAGAGACCTGGTCTGTAACCTACTCTCTGTGCACCTTGCACCGTCAGTAGAGAGCAACTGTAAAGCTGAGTCACTTGCTGCACAGAAGTATAGCTGTGAGTTGGCCCATGCTTTTGGTCAAAGTGACTGAGTGGGCTCTATTGGTCCCACATGCTCCCACTATATATACAACATGATGGCAACATATTGAGTAGACTTGAAAACCTAATTTAAATCGTGCAAAGCTGACGACACAAGTTCTCAAGATCTCTTAAGAACAAAGTCACCTACAAGTTGAAAAACCTGATCTAGACACAAGATTTAGTCTAAGTTCTTTATATTGTTGTTAGTCTTTGTTCGTTTGTGCTTGAATTGTAAACCTACTCTTCTCTTTAAAGGAAGTTGTTTATAGGTAGATCAAAAGTCTCAAAGGGTTCTTGTTGGAAGTGTGCTTCCTTAAGCTTTTGAGCGGTACACTATGCTAGGATTAGTCTAAGTGTATTAGTGCCCTTAGCTAGAGTTAACTAAGTGGAGTTGCTTGCAATCGGAGTATTGCAAGGGTTGAGGGACTATGAGAGTTAGTTCCTAGGTTACAAAAGAGTCATTAAAAGGGTGAGGGGCTATGGGAGTTAATTCCTAGCTTACAATCAATTGTAATCTGATATTGCTCGGTTAGTGGAGTTGAAATCCTACTGAGGTAGGTCGTGGTTTTTAATCCCTTGAGCAAGGAGTTTTCTGCGGTAACATCCAGTTTCCTTTACACACTACATTGCATAAGGCAACTGGTACATAACCAGGTCCATCCGTACTGTGTTTGGTGGACGCATAGCCTACATCACCCACTCATGTCCCATAAGAAGCATACTATTGTCAAGGGCACAAGGAAGGGAAGGAAGGATGGTCATGACATAGAGCATCCTATTATTAAGAGAAAGAAGGGGGAGGGAGACTGTGGTAAGGGTGGTGGGGATCGCCTTAGGCCTAGGGTTACTCTAAAGGCTCCCACATCTGGAACCTAAGGAAGAAGGGGGATGGAGATTGTGTATATGTAAATAAATTATACATTTTATGCTAGTATTATGTTTTTTACTGGTATTATTTTTTTTAATGATAATTAGTTCTCTTAGTCTTTATTATTGTTTATTAATAACTCGTGCGACGTCCTAAATTAATTATAAAAAAATCTTAACATATTCGAAATAAAGTAATGCCTCGACTAAATAATAAAATGCTTAAATGAAAACCTTATAAAATAAAACACTTCAACCTAAAGATAACTAGTTTCCAAATGAACAAAGCTTACTTCGGGGCACGTTACAACCTCTAAAACGATGATCCAAACGTTTAGGTATACTTGATGTATTGAGCCTACATTATTGTTCGCATAAAAAGATATCAGGTTCTTTATAAAATATTAATATTCTGGCGTTTTGAAACATGACTAATCTTTGGTCAAAGTATGAAAAAACGTGAAATTTCAAAACTTTAAAATTACACAGTGTTGTGAAAATGAAAATAACCCCTATTGCGCACAAAATTAGTGCGCAAAAGGTACTTTTGGCGCTTTTTTTTTTTGCCATTATTTATGTACACAAACCCACTTTTTGAGTCATTTAATTTGCAGACTTGGATTTTGGTGCCTAATTTAGAAAAATATATTTAGTACCGATTTTGAAGAGAGTATTATGGATGTGTTTCAAGAAAAGAAAACTCGCCGGATACAAATATCATAATATTTTTAATTAACTAGACATCATTTTGTTCACTTTTTTGCGCACTTATTTCCTTATATATAGAATTCACTTGGTGAAAATTCTGAATTCATCACTATACATGTATGCGTACAAACATAATCACTACAAACAAAATGATATAAACAAGAAATTTAAGGATTACTTTAGTGAAATATAAACCTCAATACTGCCACAATCTTTTATTTTGTTTTGTAGCAAGACTTTTGTATAAGTTATGATGGGTCTTTAAATGTATGCGTCGTTACTTAAAAAAAGTTAGTTTTAAGTGCATTAATTAGTGGATTTTTTTCCCCGAACATTCTCTTCTTCTTTTAAGTGAAAGGGCCAAAGTTACCTACATGATATAATAAGCTGTTATACCCCATTTTAACCGGGTTGAAGCGGAGTACAACATATTGGAGATTCCTAAATATGATTTGTTTATTTTAAGGAGTCGCCACCTAATTGATTTTTTACGGTGAATTAGGACACCTAATTATTAACTAAGGTAAAGCTAAAACTAAACCTCTGTTAATGGTCTGCTTAACCAATGTGATTCTAGATAAGGGTTCTATATCATCCTAAAGGGAAGGGGTTAGGCATCCTTTAGAATCCGTTGAATACGGTTATCCGGCCAAACTTAGGTTAATCAATCAATGCTGGATATAGTATTTAAATTTTAAGAAAATAACTCGTGCAAATAAGACTTGTAAAAATATAACAATTTATGCAAAAGAGGATTTTAATAATGTTGTTTAAAATGGAACTAGTAATTCGCATAAGAGAGGATTTTAGAATGCTATTTGAAATAGAAGTTTATAAATGTTGCTAAGATTCTTAAAATGAAATGCTAATAAAAACCTATAGAAAAGAATATAATAATTTGTATAAAAGAAGACTTCAAATGCCATAAAATTTATAAATATTGTTAAGGCTTTAAATAAAAAGTGCTGTTTAGAATGAAATTTGTAGAAAATATACTAATTCGCATAAAAAAGAAACTGCAAATGCCATTTGGAAAAAAAACTTATAAATGTTGCAAAGATTTTTTAAATAATGATGCTAATTAAAATAAAACTCGCATGAAATGTATAAGCAAAAGAAAATGTGGGTTTGCGTAATGCTTCAACAAATGTTTAAAACAAACTAAACGACGATGTATTGATTGACTTTGCATTTTAGAAGTTCAAAATGTTCTTTAATTCCAATTTGCATGTTAGTGACGTTTCAAAATTTCCAAGATAATAAAATGTGAATCCTTTGACTCAAAAAATATGAAATTATTCTATTTGCAAATCAGTTATAAGATAAATATTAGATGCTTATAAATAGTTTCGACATAAAAGGGAAGAATAGACTCATGGGATTGATCATTGGTCTTTTTATCTAACTACCCTTTACTAAACTATCTCTACTAATTTCCAATAATTCACCAAAGGCTAAGGAAAAAATGAAATAAGAACAAGTGCTAGTCAAATAATATACAAATTAAGGCATAAAATAAGGCAGAGGTATAAATAAAAATTAAATGGGCTCAGCCCATTTGGGCCGCTGATCTGTTCACGCTATTGGGCCTTAGCCCAGAATTTCCGTTTCTTTTGTTTTGCCGCGGACTGGGCTGGACAGAGAGAAGTGAGCACGTTGGGCTTTTAGCCCAACAACAAACGCGGAAGGAGATGAGTCTCTCGGACTCGTATGCGATGGTCATGCATAAAAACGAAAGAAAAAGGATTAGTATCTAACCAATAGATAAGGTTAAACATGTAACAACGCAATTTCAAAACAACTCCGTAGATTATATGTATATCTAGGTATATTTCATGTATACACATTCATACACAGTATACTTGCAATGCACAGCCACATAAAATGCTGAAAGCAGGCACAGAATCACCAAACGTTCATGCAATTTCTTGCTTTTAGCTGGAGAAAAAAAACGTACTTCGATTCATGCTTTGAAAGGAAGTATTTCAATTCATTACAGCGCCAACAAAATGATCAAGAAGGATATAAACGCAAGAGCATTCACA
Organism: Lycium barbarum; assembly: GCF_019175385.1. Taxonomy (NCBI): domain Eukaryota; kingdom Viridiplantae; phylum Streptophyta; class Magnoliopsida; order Solanales; family Solanaceae; genus Lycium; species Lycium barbarum. The sequence continues at coordinate 31,517,324 of NC_083347.1, forward strand.
TATCAAATGCTGGGAATAACAGCTTTAAATATTATAACAGTGGGCAAGTGACCAACACTAAGTGACCAACCAGGACAAGAAATGAAGTAAGACTGAAAGCCATTTTCGTACTATTGTTTTAATCATATAAGCAGCAGCTAACTGGAAAGAAAAAGAAAAGAAAAAAAATGGACTTCTCAGACAAGACGAACATGGCATACTTTAATGGTAAATCAATATCATTCTATTGTTTGATTATCAGTCATACACATTTCTTTCGAGAGGCAAACTTAGAAAAATGCCATTGTATAAGACGAATCTACGGATAACATTAATAACTGAATAGTATGCCAGCCCTTCGGAATCATTCTGGGGAAATAGACCAACTCGGACAAGGAAAATTAAATCTCTAAGCCACTTTCAACACCCTGACTCAAAAGCATATATTCAAGCAAAAAAAATGGAGAAGGGATCACTGCCATATAAAACTTCAAATCGCTAATGCTTGAAATATAAAACTAGAGGGGAACACGACTTGAGAAAAAGAACAGAGAAAGCTAAGCACAAAAGTTTAACACATCATTACCCATAAATAATAAACTTCTTCTCATACTCGTATTAAATTAAACTCATAGGCAAGATATTTAAATACTTGGCAATCATTTATATATATATATATGCAACAAATATCAATAGCAACAGATGTCAAACATGACTCTTTGTTAAAAAGGATGAAGAACTAAAAGAAACTAACCCATTAATTTGAGCAAGATTCAAACTTACACGAAATGGATTTAAACTACTAACTCATACTAAGTTTAAACAAATGGAAAACAGAAGAGGGAAGATGATTTAAATGCTGGATGTATACAACCCTTGGGAACAAACGTCATTTTTGATCCTAAACACCTATCTTTGTAGAAAGTGAAGTCATAAAGGAAAATAACATATCCGGCATGCAGAACACAATCCTAACAGCACAAAGACTTAAACAGGACTCAATATAAATGTACAAGGACACGTTGAGAGAGGCCATAAACAGGGCATGCTTTTACGAAAGCCAATAGTACAACTAGAAACAACTAGGGAGCTGAATTAATCCATGCTGATAAACTTTAACAAATCATGCTGGAATTTAACATTTAACTTTAACTACTTGTGTAGAGGTTCTGAACAACCAAGCACTCTACACGCATGCCCTGGATCAACTTTAATTCATCTTGAACAGGGTGCAATACAAGCCTTATTTTCTAACATATGAAGAAGGAGTAAACTAATCCCTCAATTCGAACGACAATCGAACTAAACACATATCCTAACGACAAGAACTGGAAAATGGTAAAATAAAATAAGATCAAGCGAAACCTAATTAAACTAAAGATTTAGTCCACTTATATTCCGAAACTAGCATAAACTCATAATAGGCAGCAATAAGATTAGGAGAAGCTAAATACTGAAATAACGAGAGAACTACTGATACCGTATTCTTTGCATAGTAGGGGTTGATTCATCAAGCAAAACAGTAGAGAAATGCAGCTAACCAAGACTTTTAAACTAATCCACATATGGAACATGGGCTAAAACAGGCATATCGCTGATTAAACTAATCATTTAGCATGCTCAAATCAAAGACCTAAACTGATATTTAAATTGCTCTTTAAACATGACTAAAATTAACAGTTAGGACAACACAACCAAACAAAGCTAGCACTTACCACATATCTGCCTAATTTATACTAACGATTGTTATAGCTAATCAACTTAACACATATAAATAAAATACAAATAAAAGGCTAAAATATGCTAAGAGAGGGAAGTTTACTAACCTTCTTCGGGTGCAGCGAAGTGGGTACGGGGCCTTCGATATCTACTCGAACACAATCGAATCCGAACTTGCGATGCTCGGATTCGCAACAACACCAAGGCAAACGAAGAATTGATTCAGTATTTTTACTGATAACAAACAAGATTAAAACTGCCAATAGAACTCGTGTTTTAGGGATTTTTCGACTGAAAGATTTGATTTTTTAGGGGGAAGGGGGTTCAAGAACTGTCCTCTTTTTCTCCATCCCCTTTCTCCGTTTCCTCTTTTTATAGGTTTTTGTTTCTTTTTTGTGCTGAGGAAAGAGGGAAGGAGGAGCGGGAGAGAGAGGGGAACGAGGGAACAGGTGTGGGGGACAAGCGGAGAAGAAGGAGGAAAAAGGGGAAGTGGGAGCGGCGGAGGAGAGGGAAAGGAGGAGAAGAAGAGGGAATGGGAAAGAGGGGGTGCGGCGGTGGAAATGAGGAGATGAAGGGGAAACCCTAAAAGGGTTTCCCTTATTTGGACGAAAAAAATGGATCGGACCCGGTCCATTTGTGGATCGGGTCAAATTTTAGACTGGGTATTAAAAAGATGGACTAGTGAATTTAAACGTGGACTGGTCTAAAATTGAGATAAAAAATATGGTCTAGTCCAAAAAATATTAGGAGTTAATTGGACTTTGATTTGGGGTCCGGTAAGTCAAAATACGGACCGAGTGCAAGAAATAGTTTGGCTTCTAAATTTGCATAAGAGGCCCATTTTGATTAACGATGTACTAAGGGTGCCAGAATATCACCTAATACGGAAATATGTAATTATAAAAGATCCGGATAATAAAATTATATGATGTTGCAATGACCGTGCAATAATATTTAATAACAAACGCTATCATTAAAATGTGCGAAATAAATGCGATGTGTATGCGCCAGTTGGCAGAACGTTGAGAAATGCAAGTTTCAATAATACTAAATAATATCAGCAAATAAATAGCGGTAATAATACTGCTAATAATGATAACAATAATGATAATGGTAATAATGATAATGCTGATGACAAATGGTGATAAAAACAATAAATAATAATAGTAAATAACAAATATTGATAATTAAAAAATGATAATAATTAATAAAGCTAATAAAGATGATAGTAATTAATAATAAACGATAAATAACAATTATTGCAAATAACAAAATGATAATGAATTAATAATAATAACAATAATAGGGGTAATAATAAAATAATAATGATGATAATAATAAGAGAAATAATGATGATAATAATAATAATAAATAACAATTATTGGTAAAACAATGATAATAATTAATAATAAAAATAACGATGATAATCATAATTGATAACAAAAAATAACGCTGATAATAATGATTAGTAATTAATAATAATAATAATAATAATAATAATAATAATAAATAAATAACAATAATAATAATAATAATGAGAATTAGTAATAATAATATTTTAAGGATAATAGTAATAATTAATAATAATAATAAAACGATAATAATGATAATAATAATAATAACAATAGCTGCAGTGGAATAATACAACGTGGGTGTTAATGAAAGACTAATAATTATAAAAATACATATTTTTTATTTTATTTTATTTATTTATTTATTTATTATTATTATTATTATTTTTTTTTTTTAACATGCCAGAAGTATAAATAGGTGTTTCGGAGGAGAGGCGGGACAAAATTGGGTGTCAACAACTTGTCCCTCTTTGCCTGATAATGATGAAAGAATTTTCGGGCAAAGACGTTGACTTAGTAGCCTATTTTGTCTCGGCTAGAGGATTATGAAGGACTAAGGGTAAAGAAAATTACGGCCGAACTCTGGTCTCTGAATCGCCTACATATCTCGGGTTGCACGAGAATCAGGCCGTGTGTAGTTCTGGGAAGACTATGACACCTATGACTGGCGACTCACGATTTGATGCGATCTTCGCAAAAAAATATTGTCCCAGTGTCGAATTATGATGACACTGGGTTTTGTGATAGAACCCTGAAAATTGATTGTGCTGGAATGTGAACGGGAAATTTGAATTTGAAGCCGAGTGTTCGAGGTAGATCTTAGACCCTTGTCGAGAAGTTTGCTTGTCCTTCCCGACGTATTGCCCCAGTTCGCTGCCGAAGAAATAGTTCCACGTTGCGCTAAAAGCTCCTGCGAAACTAAAAACTAGATAAAAATAGTCAGTAAGAATAAATATTGAAATACAGCGATGCAAGCGCGGTGCAATACTGCTGCGAGCATATGCAGGGCATCAACAAAATAATAATAAAACAAGGCAGGTGCGGTGCAATGTCTTTATGCGGAGATTTAGAAAGGCGGTGCATGGCTCACGTGATATACGAAAGAGATGCAAGGGCGGTGCTCGGCTTTATGCAGAAAATTAAAAAGGCGGTGCATGGCCCAAGCAATATATGAAAGCGATGCAAAGGGCGGTGTACGGCTTTATGCATAAAATTTAAAGGTGGTGCTCAGTCTTATGCGGAAGTTTGAAAGGGCGGTTTATGGCCTAGGCAATATATGAAAGCGATGCAAAGGGCGGTGCACAACCCATGCATCATATGAAATGCGGTGCACAACTTTATGCAGAAATTTAAAAGGGCGGTGCATGGCTTTATGCAGAAAATTAAAAGGGCGGTGCATGGCACAGGCAATATATGGAAACGATGCAAAGGGCGGTGCACAGCCTTATGCAGAGACTTAAAAGGGCGGTGCATGGCCCAGGCAATATATGGAAGCGATGCAGAGGGCGGTGCACAACCCATGCATCATATGAAAGGCGGTGCACAGCCTTATGCAGAGATTTAAAAGGGCGGTGCATGGCCCGGGCAATATATGAAAGCGATGCAAAGGGTGGTGCACAACCCATGCATCATATAAAAGGCGGTGCACAGCCTTAAATGTCCTATTAAAGGCGGACGAGCCTAATATGTCCAATTAAAGGCGGACGAGCCTAAAATGTCCAATTAAAGGCGGACTAGCCTAAAATGTCCAATTAAAGGCGGACGAGCCTAAAATGTCCAATTAAAGGCGGACGAGCCTAAAATGTCCAATTAAAGGCGGACGAGCCTAAAATGTCCAATTAAAGGCGGACGAGCCTAAAATGTCGGTGCTTTTGCGAACAATGATGTTGTGTCTTTGCAGGGCATTTGAAGGTGATAATGTAATGCAGGTGCGATGCGATGCGGTTGCGCATACACAGGGGCATTTGAAAATAATAAAGCCATGCAAGTGCGGTGCAATGCGGGCAATGATGCAGTGCTTTCATAGGGTATTTAGTGCATATGCAGCGCTTTGGTTCGCGTTGACTCTGAAGATTTGGTTCTCGACGCTTTATGCTTCCAACTTTGTCTGGACTTGTAAACTCCGCCTATTTCTGAGTCTTGGCTAACTGGGACTGTGACGCACTGTGAAGAGCGTCCTTTTCCAAAGTTTCCTTTTGCCTGATGACTCTGTTGGCCATATACTCCTTCATTTTTCTCGATATCGCTTGCGATGATGCCCTAAAAAATTTTGTCCCAGTTTTGGCGCGGGAGGATGTTGGGCTGCGATGACGCCTTTAAAATTTGTCCCAGTTTCTGGCACGGAAGGATATTGAGCTTTTCGCAGACGACGAATCCCACTGAGGGAATCGGGTCGAGCGCAGTTCAGGTTACAAAGCAGAATGAAATTGAGATGGAAAGCGGCGCTCGACTTTATGCAAAAGCATCAAGAGGGCGGTGCTAAGACCATGCGACAGATAGAAGGCGGCGCTTAGCCTTTGCAGAAATTTCAAAGGGGCGGTGCACATCCCATGCAACATATAAAAGGCGGTGCTCAGCCTTAAACGTCCTATTAAAGGCGGACTAGCCTAAAATGTCCAATTAAAGGCGGACGAGCCTAAATGTCCAATTAAAGGCGGACGAGCCTAAAGTGTCCTATTAAAGACGGACTAGCCTATAATGTCCAATTAAAGGCGGACGAGCCTATAATGTCCAATTAAAGGCGGACAAGCCTAAATATCCAATTAAAGGTGGACGGACCTATAATGTCCTATTAAAGGCGGACGGGCCTAAAATGCGGTGCTTTTGCGAACAATGGTGTTGTGCCTTTGCAGGGCATTTGAAAGTGATAATGTAATGCAGGTGCGGTGCGATGCGGGGCATTTGCAAATAATAAAGCAATGCTAGTGCAGTGCAAATGCTTTATGCAGGCATTTCAAGGGGGCTGTGCTCAGCCTTATGCGAAAAATTCAAAGGGCGGTGCACAGCCCATACAACGCATAAAGGCGGAATGAGCCCGAAATGACCTGCTTGATTTATGGTCACCAAAATTAGTGCGGAGCGAAGAGCCTTTGCGATGCTTGATTCATATACGGTGAGACGTGTCTCGACGCAGTGCGTAATTTGCGGCAACAAATATTCATGATGCAATGCCGAAGATTTGGGGACTTTCTACCCTGCCAAAATTTGCAACTAAAAGGTTCCTGCACTCAAAGAAATTTGTATGTTTCAAAATTAATTAGTATCAAGTTGACTTTGCCCTTTGTTGTATCTGAATCTTGCAATTGCCGATTTGATACTGTGCGATGTCCTTCAAGAATAGCTAAAATATGTCCCTGCATTACTCAAAGAAAATTTTGTTAGTGTAAAATAACATGGTTGCCTTGCATTGAACACCAAAGCTTTGGCGTTGAATCTGCATTTCTTGAGGTGATGGCATTGCAACAATCTGGTGACGCTGATATATTGTTCGAGATTTCGATTCATGTTTTTTTTTGTCGAATAATGATAGGCCATTTGCAAAGCTGCCCCAGTGTTGCTTTATGGGGAGGATGGAATTTTCACTATATTAAGACCGTGTCCGAGAATGGACTGCCTACTTATCCCGAAGGAATCAGGTCGAAAGTAGTTCATAACAAGCTTTAGCAAAAATTACAAGAAGGAAAGTTGATCATGAGGCAAGTGGGTGGAGAACGCTAGTGACGGTAGATCCTTTCAATCGTCTTACTTAGTTCCACGCTTCCTTTTCAAATGTCTCGGTGCCAATTTTGACAGATCACCGGTAACAATAATTGCATTTGCAACTGAAGGGCCATCATTGTCGCACAATTTATTTTGGTGCACACTTATCTTATCCTTTTCGATCATGTTCTGGATCTTATGCTTAAGGGCCGGGCAGTTTTCTGTGTCATGACCTGGAATATTAGAGTGGTAAGCACAACTTTTGGACCAATCAAAATCTGGCGGTAGGCTTTTAGGGATCCATCCTTTCTTTGGCTTCAGGAGTCCCTTGGCTTTCATTTTCTCAAATATGCTGGTTAACGACTCTTCAAGAGGAGTAAAAGTGCGGAGTTTTGCGTGCTCTGACCGTCGTAAGCTAGACTGTGCTGGATCGGGTTGATATTGAATGCCTCGTTGATGAAGGTATATATGATCACGCGAACATTGATAGTTCTGTCGTGATTGCGGCTGATGTGTAGACCTGATAGCTGAGTCGGTTTCTCTGTTTTTGCCTTGCAAATTGTTGAATGTCTCGACTTGAAAAGTTGTTTGTACTGATGAACTGTCAACAATTCTTCCTGCTCGAATGCCCGCTTCTACTTGCTTTCCAATTTGAATTAGATCAGCAAAGTCGCGCAACCGCGCACATAACAACTTTTCATAATATATGCCCTTTTGTATTTGGATGAAAGTTGAAATCAACTCATTCTCAGGCAACGGAGGACGTATTTTTGAAGCTTCCAATCTCCATCGGATGGCATATTCCTGAAAAGACTCATGTGGCATTCTTTCTATCTCAAGCATATCATACAGATTTGGACTAACCCCGATGTTAAATTTGAAATGTTCTACAAAGTCGCGGGCCATGTCCTCCCATGTGTACCATTTGCGAAAGTCTTGTTCTGTGTACCAATCTAACGCCAACCCTGATAGGCTCAGAATGAACAATTTCATTCTTATGGCTTCATCTTGTCCAATTCCCATTAATCTGCTACAATAGTCCTTCAAGTGCGTAATAGGATTTCCTCTGCCATTAAAGGTGTTGAATTTTGGCACTTTGAATCCTGGCGGCAACTCAACATTTGGAAGCATGCACAAACTTTCATATCTTAAGCTTTGGACATTTCTTGCCCGCATCTCTTCTTCGACAATTCTCCTCAAATTGTGAAGCTCTCTATCCGAGTCATTCTGATTGATTGCGTTCGCTTCATTTCTCAATCTCTTGTGTGGGTATACCGCTAGCTGATTTTGCTGGTTTTCTGTGAAGGGCGCTGCAAGTGCAGGCTTTTGGACATTAGGTATCAATGTGACTTGCAAAGCATCTGGTTTAATAGAGTATCTTGGCGGTATATTTGTAGGAGCTGGGTGAGGAGAAATAGTGAAAGAAATGTTTTGGGTAGAGCTGGAAGCTGAACTTGTGTTAGGAAGAAGGCTGAGGGTATTTCCCAAATTGACCAACACGCTTCTTTGTACTACATTCTTCTCGCTATCTTCATTTTGCGCTTGCACCAACCCCACACCGGTGTTGAAGGACTCAAATCTTTTTGCCATTGTATCTCGTCCTTAATGCAGATTCGCAGCCAAAACAATGTTCAATGCCAGATAACCCGTAAAAGAATGACACAAGAAGCTCTAGAATTTGCAGTTTGACGGTATCGTGACAGGCTGAATTGATGGCACGTAATCCTGATTTGATTCGTCTTTAATCTCGTCAACCTTCAAAAACAGGTGTATAAAATTATTTTGATAAAAAATAAATTAAAAGATAAGGTTGAAATCAAAGCCGCATGGCTTTTGAGGCGAGGCCACAATGGTCCTGATTGATAGACCTGATTGTTGATCTCGCGATTTTAAGTTCCTGCATTCAAAGAAAATTATTAGTTTGGGAGGGGGAAGTTGATTCGTGTTGACTCGAAGCTTGACTTTGTTGGCGCCCCATTCATCCTGTTTGTTTGGATCTTGCGGCCTCCGTTTAAAGCCTCGGTAGATGAACAGTAGTGAAACAATTGAAAGAAAGTCTTCCATTTGAAAAATATATACGTAAGTGTATGTATGTAAGGAAAGATATATATGAAAATATATGTATACAAGTTGTGAGATATTCCTGCTAACTTTCGATTGCGACACTTCCGAGAACTTTGAAAGGTCGTTTGTGTGTACTATTCTTGTCTAGTAGCCTTAATAGCGTCGATGTCCAACTTTTCTCTGGTCTAATCTTCCAAAATATGCCCCAGTTTTGATTCTGGAGGGTATACTAAACCTATGATATGTTGTGACCGAACCTTGTATAGGTTGCCTACGTATCCACCAAGGAATCAGGTCTGAACGTAGTTCGTGACGCATAAGATATTTTGGATTTTTGTTATAAAGCAACCGAACCCTACGTGGGCTACCTACGTATCCCACCATGGGAATCAGGTCAGCGTAGTTCGGAACGCATGTGAATGGCAAAAATTCTAACCTAGTATGACCGAGTCCCTATGTGGGCTGCCTACGTATCCACCGAGGAATCAGGTCTGAACGTAGTTCGTGACTAAAGGAAAGGTTGCAAACTAGGTTGTCTAACCTAATGGCGTACCTTGATTTCTTCTTGAATTTCCAGCTTTTAGGCTTAGGTTGTCACCTATCGGCTATTTCAATTTCTCGAGTGGAATCTTGTCTTGTCCCCTAGTTTCTTTGTTACTCTCTCAGGATTTGTCTATTCGTTCATGTCACAATCGTAGAGTTGGCCGATTTGATAAGTGAAGTAGAAAATAGATGATTAAGGAAAATCAGAAATGCATTCATAGTTTTGCAATTTAAACTTCCACGAGGTGAAGCAAAACAAACAAAATTTTAGGTACGGTTCAAGCATCAAGAAAACAAGTTCACTACATGTTCATGCCACCAAGGCTCCTGGCGAATCAGGGACGGAGTACAAGTCCAGTTCTTCAGAGTCCCTCCTGGTTCTGTACCCTGAATGGTTGGTGTCTCAGTAGTTGTTGCAGCCATCTTCACTGGCACTTGTTTTCGGATCATCCCCACAGGCGCAACGAACGTTGATGACACGCCTCTCTCCATCTTTTCCAATTGGCGTAACAGCCTCCTTCCGATTCTTAACTTCTCGATAATTATCATGTTCACGTTGGCGTTTTCGTGAGTAGGAAAAGGGATGGCGATTCATATCGAGTTGAGCTCCAGTGAGCTGGATTGTTCCTTCCTTAATCAAGGCTTCGATTTTGCTTTTGAAGCCATAGCAATCCTCAGTGGCATGCCCCGGAACTCCAGAATGATATGCGCAATGCTTGGAACTATCAAACCATTTTGGGATAGGATTGAGAATTTTCCCTTCAATAGGTTGTACCACGCCTGCCGCTTTCAGTCTTTCAAATAGCTGAGACAAAGGTTCAGCGAACTGAGTGTAATCACGGGTGTTTTTTATGACAGGGTTTGAACGGGCTCTATGTGTGGTATGTGGTCGATTTCGGTGGGTGGAAATTTGGGCAAATTGGTATGGACGTAAGTTTTGATATTGAGGTGCTCGGGGTTGGTAGTAATTTGGTCGAGTACTATAGACAGGGTAAGGGAATAGTGGAGCTTGGTAGGGTTCAACGTAATGGTAAGGGTATAAAGATTGTTGTGGATGGCCAAAGTATGTAAGGACTTGGTTTGGTGGGTTTAGAGGAGTAATTGTAGGTGGTGGGTTAGTGTTGGTGGGTAAAGCAATGTAAGGAGTATAACCTAGTGATTGATTTGGTGGATTTGCGGAGGTGATTGGAGGTAAGTTGTTGTTGGTAGGTGCATTGTTTTGTGGAGGAAGATGTTCTGGAACTAAAGGTTCAAGTGATGGAAAATGAGGCGGGTTTGGTGCGACACTCCTAGGTGGACTTTGGAGTGTAATGGATAAGTTGGTCATGTTTCTAACCCGATTTAGCTCTCCACGTAGATCCTCAATCTCTTGAGTCAGGCGGGCGATATGTTCATCCCGTTGAATAGTAGTTCCGTGTTCAAAAATCTCGGGAGGGTCATTAGAAACCATGATGCTTTCCGGGCTAGTTGAAATAGATGCGGCTGGACCAGACGTAATATTTGCTTTTCCTTGAACAACCCAGCTGCGTTGAGGTAACGATGATGTCTTTGACCTTGTGATGTAAGGATGGTCGGCCATTGAGTGTCAACACGAATCAACTTTTTTTTTTTTTTTTTTTTTTTTTTTTTTTTTTTTTTTTGGGAATAAGATAAAAGAAACATAAAGTATAAATGATGTTAGTCTCGTGAACATATCTAGGTAAAGTCATGAACATGTAAAGTCAAGTAAGACGCGTAGCAAATAATTCATCAAATAAAGTCAAACAAATTGTCAAACAAGTATATCAAACAATAACGCGTCCTAATATGCATGTGACCTCTTTGCGCCAGAGGTAGGCCTATCGTCGTTTGAAGGGTAAAGTGTGCCGTAATATGTCATCCCGTTGCTTTGATTAATTAAACAGATTCTATTTCTCAAATAAAGTACAAGATAATGCAATATTTATTACATGTTTAATGAATACAACATAAAGTGTTTCCTAATTTAAGTAAAGTAAATACAGTTTCCTATGTCTAACTTCTAGCTCCATTTGTGCTGTCTTTGATCTTCATCATTCGTTGTACTCCAATGCAAATCCATACCTGTCATAGAAATATTAATCATGCCCTCCCTCCTAAAGTTTAATTAATTAGAGCAAATAGTCAATATTTAGGCACAATTATCCTTCAAACATGCACATAAAGTATGATTGGTGTCACTCGGGGTCGCGAACCCGCTTGGACGTTTTGGGTAAAGTCATCTAATGAATTTAATACACCAAGGGTATTAAACCTCCTAAGTCATGAAATGTATGCTCTTAATAAAAGGTGTTGGTTTAGCTCTATCTTAGGCTGACTAAGAGTTGGCTTCCTATGACACAAGGTTCCCCCAAGCGGACAACTTGGGAGTGGAAAGTCCGTGGCCGTCGACTGCACCGCTGATCGACTAAATCCACTAGACCAATCCAACTAAAGGGGTAATTTAGTAGTGCACGGGCGCAAACTGCGAAGCCGCTTTAAGTGTGTGAATATGTGTGAGTTTTCCAGGAGTGGAAGAAATATGAGCGGAATGCCAATTTAAGGAAAGCAATAACATATTAAAAGTTTCACATAATAAAACAATCACTCAAAAGAACATAAGAGAAACAAACAAAGCGACAATAAAGGAAAAAATAAAGAAAAACAACCAAACATCCAACAAATTAATTATTAACCTAAGTTGTTATGGTTAAGAACCTAAAGTCCCCAGCGGAGTCGCCAAGCTGTTATACCCCATTTTAACCGGGTTGAAGCGGAGTACAACATATTGGAGATTCCTAAATATGATTTGTTTATTTTAAGGAGTCGCCACCTAATTGATTTTTTACGGTGAATTAGGACACCTAATTATTAACTAAGGTAAAGCTAAAACTAAACCTCTGTTAATGGTCTGCTTAACCAATGTGATTCTAGATAAGGGTTCTATATCATCCTAAAGGGAAGGGGTTAGGCATCCTTTAGAATCCGTTGAATACGGTTATCCGGCCAAACTTAGGTTAATCAATCAATGCTGGATATAGTATTTAAATTTTAAGAAAATAACTCGTGCAAATAAGACTTGTAAAAATATAACAATTTATGCAAAAGAGGATTTTAATAATGTTGTTTAAAATGGAACTAGTAATTCGCATAAGAGAGGATTTTAGAATGCTATTTGAAATAGAAGTTTATAAATGTTGCTAAGATTCTTAAAATGAAATGCTAATAAAAACCTATAGAAAAGAATATAATAATTTGTATAAAAGAAGACTTCAAATGCCATAAAATTTATAAATATTGTTAAGGCTTTAAATAAAAAGTGCTGTTTAGAATGAAATTTGTAGAAAATATACTAATTCGCATAAAAAAGAAACTGCAAATGCCATTTGGAAAAAAAACTTATAAATGTTGCAAAGATTTTTTAAATAATGATGCTAATTAAAATAAAACTCGCATGAAATGTATAAGCAAAAGAAAATGTGGGTTTGCGTAATGCTTCAACAAATGTTTAAAACAAACTAAACGACGATGTATTGATTGACTTTGCATTTTAGAAGTTCAAAATGTTCTTTAATTCCAATTTGCATGTTAGTGACGTTTCAAAATTTCCAAGATAATAAAATGTGAATCCTTTGACTCAAAAAATATGAAATTATTCTATTTGCAAATCAGTTATAAGATAAATATTAGATGCTTATAAATAGTTTCGACATAAAAGGGAAGAATAGACTCATGGGATTGATCATTGGTCTTTTTATCTAACTACCCTTTACTAAACTATCTCTACTAATTTCCAATAATTCACCAAAGGCTAAGGAAAAAATGAAATAAGAACAAGTGCTAGTCAAATAATATACAAATTAAGGCATAAAATAAGGCAGAGGTATAAATAAAAATTAAATGGGCTCAGCCCATTTGGGCCGCTGATCTGTTCACGCTATTGGGCCTTAGCCCAGAATTTCCGTTTCTTTTGTTTTGCCGCGGACTGGGCTGGACAGAGAGAAGTGAGCACGTTGGGCTTTTAGCCCAACAACAAACGCGGAAGGAGATGAGTCTCTCGGACTCGTATGCGATGGTCATGCATAAAAACGAAAGAAAAAGGATTAGTATCTAACCAATAGATAAGGTTAAACATGTAACAACGCAATTTCAAAACAACTCCGTAGATTATATGTATATCTAGGTATATTTCATGTATACACATTCATACACAGTATACTTGCAATGCACAGCCACATAAAATGCTGAAAGCAGGCACAGAATCACCAAACGTTCATGCAATTTCTTGCTTTTAGCTGGAGAAAAAAAACGTACTTCGATTCATGCTTTGAAAGGAAGTATTTCAATTCATTACAGCGCCAACAAAATGATCAAGAAGGATATAAACGCAAGAGCATTCACATATCAAATGCTGGGAATAACAGCTTTAAATATTATAACAGTGGGCAAGTGACCAACACTAAGTGACCAACCAGGACAAGAAATGAAGTAAGACTGAAAGCCATTTTCGTACTATTGTTTTAATCATATAAGCAGCAGCTAACTGGAAAGAAAAAGAAAAGAAAAAAAATGGACTTCTCAGACAAGACGAACATGGCATACTTTAATGGTAAATCAATATCATTCTATTGTTTGATTATCAGTCATACACATTTCTTTCGAGAGGCAAACTTAGAAAAATGCCATTGTATAAGACGAATCTACGGATAACATTAATAACTGAATAGTATGCCAGCCCTTCGGAATCATTCTGGGGAAATAGACCAACTCGGACAAGGAAAATTAAATCTCTAAGCCACTTTCAACACCCTGACTCAAAAGCATATATTCAAGCAAAAAAAATGGAGAAGGGATCACTGCCATATAAAACTTCAAATCGCTAATGCTTGAAATATAAAACTAGAGGGGAACACGACTTGAGAAAAAGAACAGAGAAAGCTAAGCACAAAAGTTTAACACATCATTACCCATAAATAATAAACTTCTTCTCATACTCGTATTAAATTAAACTCATAGGCAAGATATTTAAATACTTGGCAATCATTTATATATATATATATGCAACAAATATCAATAGCAACAGATGTCAAACATGACTCTTTGTTAAAAAGGATGAAGAACTAAAAGAAACTAACCCATTAATTTGAGCAAGATTCAAACTTACACGAAATGGATTTAAACTACTAACTCATACTAAGTTTAAACAAATGGAAAACAGAAGAGGGAAGATGATTTAAATGCTGGATGTATACAACCCTTGGGAACAAACGTCATTTTTGATCCTAAACACCTATCTTTGTAGAAAGTGAAGTCATAAAGGAAAATAACATATCCGGCATGCAGAACACAATCCTAACAGCACAAAGACTTAAACAGGACTCAATATAAATGTACAAGGACACGTTGAGAGAGGCCATAAACAGGGCATGCTTTTACGAAAGCCAATAGTACAACTAGAAACAACTAGGGAGCTGAATTAATCCATGCTGATAAACTTTAACAAATCATGCTGGAATTTAACATTTAACTTTAACTACTTGTGTAGAGGTTCTGAACAACCAAGCACTCTACACGCATGCCCTGGATCAACTTTAATTCATCTTGAACAGGGTGCAATACAAGCCTTATTTTCTAACATATGAAGAAGGAGTAAACTAATCCCTCAATTCGAACGACAATCGAACTAAACACATATCCTAACGACAAGAACTGGAAAATGGTAAAATAAAATAAGATCAAGCGAAACCTAATTAAACTAAAGATTTAGTCCACTTATATTCCGAAACTAGCATAAACTCATAATAGGCAGCAATAAGATTAGGAGAAGCTAAATACTGAAATAACGAGAGAACTACTGATACCGTATTCTTTGCATAGTAGGGGTTGATTCATCAAGCAAAACAGTAGAGAAATGCAGCTAACCAAGACTTTTAAACTAATCCACATATGGAACATGGGCTAAAACAGGCATATCGCTGATTAAACTAATCATTTAGCATGCTCAAATCAAAGACCTAAACTGATATTTAAATTGCTCTTTAAACATGACTAAAATTAACAGTTAGGACAACACAACCAAACAAAGCTAGCACTTACCACATATCTGCCTAATTTATACTAACGATTGTTATAGCTAATCAACTTAACACATATAAATAAAATACAAATAAAAGGCTAAAATATGCTAAGAGAGGGAAGTTTACTAACCTTCTTCGGGTGCAGCGAAGTGGGTACGGGGCCTTCGATATCTACTCGAACACAATCGAATCCGAACTTGCGATGCTCGGATTCGCAACAACACCAAGGCAAACGAAGAATTGATTCAGTATTTTTACTGATAACAAACAAGATTAAAACTGCCAATAGAACTCGTGTTTTAGGGATTTTTCGACTGAAAGATTTGATTTTTTAGGGGGAAGGGGGTTCAAGAACTGTCCTCTTTTTCTCCATCCCCTTTCTCCGTTTCCTCTTTTTATAGGTTTTTGTTTCTTTTTTGTGCTGAGGAAAGAGGGAAGGAGGAGCGGGAGAGAGAGGGGAACGAGGGAACAGGTGTGGGGGACAAGCGGAGAAGAAGGAGGAAAAAGGGGAAGTGGGAGCGGCGGAGGAGAGGGAAAGGAGGAGAAGAAGAGGGAATGGGAAAGAGGGGGTGCGGCGGTGGAAATGAGGAGATGAAGGGGAAACCCTAAAAGGGTTTCCCTTATTTGGACGAAAAAAATGGATCGGACCCGGTCCATTTGTGGATCGGGTCAAATTTTAGACTGGGTATTAAAAAGATGGACTAGTGAATTTAAACGTGGACTGGTCTAAAATTGAGATAAAAAATATGGTCTAGTCCAAAAAATATTAGGAGTTAATTGGACTTTGATTTGGGGTCCGGTAAGTCAAAATACGGACCGAGTGCAAGAAATAGTTTGGCTTCTAAATTTGCATAAGAGGCCCATTTTGATTAACGATGTACTAAGGGTGCCAGAATATCACCTAATACGGAAATATGTAATTATAAAAGATCCGGATAATAAAATTATATGATGTTGCAATGACCGTGCAATAATATTTAATAACAAACGCTATCATTAAAATGTGCGAAATAAATGCGATGTGTATGCGCCAGTTGGCAGAACGTTGAGAAATGCAAGTTTCAATAATACTAAATAATATCAGCAAATAAATAGCGGTAATAATACTGCTAATAATGATAACAATAATGATAATGGTAATAATGATAATGCTGATGACAAATGGTGATAAAAACAATAAATAATAATAGTAAATAACAAATATTGATAATTAAAAAATGATAATAATTAATAAAGCTAATAAAGATGATAGTAATTAATAATAAACGATAAATAACAATTATTGCAAATAACAAAATGATAATGAATTAATAATAATAACAATAATAGGGGTAATAATAAAATAATAATGATGATAATAATAAGAGAAATAATGATGATAATAATAATAATAAATAACAATTATTGGTAAAACAATGATAATAATTAATAATAAAAATAACGATGATAATCATAATTGATAACAAAAAATAACGCTGATAATAATGATTAGTAATTAATAATAATAATAATAATAATAATAATAATAAATAAATAACAATAATAATAATAATAATGAGAATTAGTAATAATAATATTTTAAGGATAATAGTAATAATTAATAATAATAATAAAACGATAATAATGATAATAATAATAATAACAATAGCTGCAGTGGAATAATACAACGTGGGTGTTAATGAAAGACTAATAATTATAAAAATACATATTTTTTATTTTATTTTATTTATTTATTTATTTATTATTATTATTTTTTTTTTTTTTTAACATGCCAGAAGTATAAATAGGTGTTTCGGAGGAGAGGCGGGACAAAATTGGGTGTCAACAATAAGTATCTTAAGTTTATCATTCATTATATTTGGGGGCCATTCATATTCTTATTATTATAATGTCGTCTCTTATTTATCCTTAACAAAACTCTAGGGTGGATTGAGTGGTTTTGCATGTCATAATACTGTAGGTAAAAGGTCCAAATTACCCTTCTACTTTTGATTATGAATTAAATTACTGTCACGTCCAAATCACATATCATGATGGCACCTACACTGTTCCCAGTAGGCGAACCATCCCTAAGTTATCAAATCATTTGAAATGAATATGCGGGAAAAAAAACAAGTACACTAATGTCTCATTCAGTTAGTCATTTGTATATAGAATTGTGCAAAAGTGAATTTAGTCATTACAATCCCAAAACATGGTCTAAATGGTACAAGAGCTTCTAAAGGAAAATACAAGTCTTAAATTACTGTAATGGATGACTGTTAATGTAAATAGATAGAATAATATAAGAAAAGTTTCAGGGCTGCTGGTACTGTTGGTAGCTCACCCTGAAACCTCTAAAAGGATAGCCTCGGGATCAGCCACGGGATCTGGAGCTGGAACACGGGTTCGTATCACCACAGAGTGCAACAAGTGTAGTATGAGTACAACCACTAGTGCTCCGTAGGTATCATAGGCCAACAACAGAAGAGACACACATAAATCATATAAAGACTGAACACATAGCACATATTTGACTAGCTCGTTGTAACCCCCTAGTTATGACCAAGGAATCATATTTCATGCAAAAATTGCAAATAAGCATATAATCAAATAGGAAAAGATGGTAGAAATTAATGAATGCAATGCACTGACCAATGTCTATCCCGATACACACATGCTATAGGTCATGCCATATAGTCGTGACCCATGGGGGACTCACGAGGTCTATATACCTTTTACGATGTGCAAACTGAACCCATGCTACGACGTGCAACCCGATCCCATAATTTATGTATGTTGTGGTGTGCAACCCAATCCCATAATCTGTGTATATTGTAGCATGCAGTCCGATTCCATGTTGCAGCATGTAACCCGATCCCATTAGCCATCACGAAAGTATAAACATGATTCTTACCTTTTTCCGGCCTTGAAGACCTCCTCGTATTCCTTTTCACAATTCATCCATCAAGTACGTAAATATGAAAGAATGAAACATGCATTAAATCTTGTGCAACATAATAGATAGCTCATAATGTCCCAACAATGCCCATCGACTCTATTTAGTAAGAGAATACGAGATTTATAATGTAAGAAGTGATGCATATAGCATACAGAAGGCAAACATTGACAAATTCAGTTATTACAATATCATTTGGGAGGACACAACCAGGTTCTACATTTCTGCGTCAAACACCCACAATTAATAACTTAATCACAGTACAATACCCTTACAATTATACCGGTGCCCACACAAGTGCTCATCACAATCACAAATATGGGACCGCTTTTCACGCCCAATATCCCTTTAGTATTATAAACTATATACGTCCTCTAATCTGTCCCGACCTAAATACAACAAGCCTCATGAAACTGTTAGCCAGAGTCTGAACCTCCCTAGTCAACAGACTCCCTGATGCAATCAACTGAGCCAAACTGCCCATGCTAGCTGATTTTCTGCTCAAGGCATCTGCCACCATATTTGCCTTGCCAGGATGATACAAGATGGTAATATCATAGTCCTTAAGTAGCTCCATCTATCCCTGCTGTCTAGAATTAAGATCCCTCTGAGTAAACATATGCTGAAGACTGCGATGATCAGTAAATACCTCACAACGGGCACCATAGAGATAGTGCCTCCAAATCTTCAATGCAAAAACCACAACTGCCATCTCTAAGTCATGAGTAGGATATTTCTTCTCATGAATCTTCAGCTGTCTAGAAGCATAAGTAATCACCTTCTTTTCGTGCATCAAAATAGCACCCAAAGCAGAACGAGAAACGTCTCAATAAGCTACAAAGTCCTTGCGCACCACATGTAAAGATAGAATAGGAGCTGTAGTCAATAAAGTCTTAAGATTTTGGAAGCTCTTCTCACACTAGTCGGACCACTGGAAAGCTACCTCTTTCTAAGTCAAATGGGTCAAATATGAAGTACTAGAGGCAAACCCCTTCACGAACCGACGGTAGTAACTGGCCAACCCCACAAAGCTACGAATCTCCGTCACTGAGGTAGGCCTAGCTCAATCTTTCACCGCCTTAATATTTTTAGGATCAACCATAATCCCTTCCTTCAAAACCACATGCCCCAAGAAGGACACAGACGCAAGCCAAAATTCAGACTTAGAGAACTTGGCTTGCAACTCCTTGTCTCTCAGCAAACCAAGAACAACCCTCAAGTGTTTTTCATAATCTTCCTTACTCTTCGAATAAACAAGGATGTCATCAATAAACACTATCACAAAAGAGTTTAAGTATGACTTGAAAATGGCATTCATCAAATCCATAAAAGCAGTTGGGGGAATTAGTAAGCCCGAAAGACATAACCAGAAACTCATAATGCCCATACCTGGTCCGGAAAGCTGTCTTAGGAATATCCTCTGCCCGAATCCTCAACTGATGATAACCCGATCTCAAGTCGATTGTTGAAAACACAGAAGCACCCTGATGCTGATCAAACAAGTCATCAATACGAGGGATGGGGTATTTATTTTGGATGGTGACTTTATTCAACTGGCGGTGATCAATGTACATCCGCATAGTCCTATTTTTCTTTTTCACAAACAGAATAGGAGCTCCCCACGGGGAGATACTCGGACGGATGAAACCCTTATTAAAAAGATCATGAAGTTGTTCCTTTAATTCCCTCAACTCTACTGGTGCCATCCGATATGGCGGGATAGATATACAACCGGTCCTTGGATCTATGTCAATGCAGAAATCAATGTCATAGTCCAGTGGCATGCTTGGCAAGTCTGCGGGAAACACCTCCGCAAACTCCCGTACCACCAGAACTTACTCAAGAGATGGACCGTCAACACTGGTATCATGGATATGTGCCAAATAAGCCAAGCACTCCCTATCCACTAATTTATTTGCACGAATAAAGGAAATGATTTTCTTTGGGGAGGGACCAAGGTTACCCTTCCACTCAAGTCTAGGCACCCCAGACATGGCTAAAGTGACTGTCTTGGCATGACAGTCTAGGATTGCGTTATAAGGAGCTAGCCAACTCATACCCAATATGACATCAAAATCTACCATGTCTAAAATTACTAAGTTAACCCAGGTGTCATACCCCATAATTGTGACAGTACAAGATCAAAAAACTCTATCACAACTACAGAGTCTCCAACTGGAGTAGATACATGTATAGGGGAATCAAGTAAATCACAGACCATATCATGACCTATAGAGAAACATGTAGGCACATAAGAAAATGTAAAACCCGAATCAAATAATACAGAAGCCATCTGGTGACAAACTGAGATTTTACTTGTAATAACTGCATCTGAGCCCTCAACCTCTATCCTGCCAGGAAAGGCATAACAATGAACCCGTCTTCCAGTAGCTTATGAACCATTGCGATCAAACTATCCTGTTTGAGCTCCACCTCTGCCGGGCTGATGTCCATCTCTACCAGACTGAAACACGCCTCTGTTAGGCTGGTTGCCACCTTTACCTGCCGTGTAACCCCCACGCCCAGACTGAGCGCGACTACCCTTATAAGATCCTCCCCTCTACCTAATGCTGGAGCTCTGGGAGCTTGAAACTGAGTACCCTGGACGCCTTGCCTAAGTGTGGGATAATTTTTCTTGAAGTGCCTTGTATCACCACACTCGAAGCATCCGTAGTCTAGCGTTGAATGCTGAACAGAAATAGACGAAGCTGAATAACCACCACAGTCTGGAGCTCTAGTCTGCGAACCCTCTGGCTGACTGGAATAATGCTGACTGGCCCTTGATGGACCTCCAACTGAAGCCTGAAAGGCTAACTGAATAGGGCGTCCCGAAAAGACCTGGGAACCCTGGACCTTAGAGAAAGAGCCACTAAAAATACCACCCTTTCGGGCCTTCTTCTCCAGTTACTTATTATAACCATCTTACCTCACACCCTCGACGGTCCTAACATGATCCACCACTTCCTGAAATGAAGCACCTGTTGTTGCAAGCTAAAGAGATGACAACTGAAGAGCAGTGTTCAACCCCTGCACAAATATCCTAGCCCTCTCCTCCTCAGTAGGCACAAGATGGAGGGCATATCGAGACAACGAGTGGAACAGGGCCTCATAAATAGCCATAGATATATTACCCTGCTCAATGTTACTGAACTCATCACGCCTGCAGTTCCTCAAAGTACGAGGAACATATTATCTAGAAACACCTGATAGAACTGAGTCCATGTCAACGGAGGTGATCCCGCTGACGTGCACTCTACAAAAGTCCTCCACCGTAGAGTTGTATCACCTAACAACTGGAAGGTCATAAACTCCACACCATACTTCTCTACTGCCCCATCTTATGAAGCCTTTCATGACAGTCCATAATAAACTCGTAAGCATCCTCAACCTCAGTGCCAAAGAACTCTGGAGGCTTTATCTTAGTGAACCTCCAAAACAAATCATGCTCATCCCGGTCAACACCGGGCCTCCCACTAGTCTAGGAAAATCTCCAATACGGAAGCCTCATCCAAAGGGGGAGCCACAGCTGCAGCATGCTGTAATCCCGGAGCACAAAATTCTCCTGGAGCTGGATTACCTATTTTGGCTCCTTGGTAACACACCTGCCTCTATCAACCCATTCAACAGGTTCAACACTCGAACTATCACATCTGACAACACTGGGGGAGCTATAATATCTGACCGAGCTTATGCTGCTGCAAACTCTGCTACCTCATCTGGAATCACCTGAGGCTCAGGGAACTCAGCGCAGTCCGGACCAGCCACAGGAGCCCCGCCCCTAGCTGGTGCTGCTAATCCCTCTCTCTACTATGGCTACAGCCTATAGCCTGGCCTCCACCACGAACTGCGGCCCTAGCGACCTAACCTCCACCGCTAGCTACGACCCCAACGGCCGGCGCGGGTAACTCATTAGTTGTTGCTGCCGCACGAGCCACTATTTGTGAGATAATAGGAACAAACGTCCGATACCAATTGAAGTCAAGTAGCACGAAAGAAAGAAAGAATTTAAACTTTCCTAGTGTCCCATAGCCCCTCGAAGATAAGTACAGACGTCTCCGTATCGATTCGCAAGACTCTACTAGACATGTCCTTGTACAACGAGATTGACAAACCTAGGACTCTAATACCAACTTTGTCACGAACCAAATAGCCATGAGTGGCACCCATAGTAATTCACCTCGTGGGCGAACCAATTGTAATGACCCTTCCAATCGTTATGGGAAATGTAGGATCACCCCACCAAATAGAACCTTTCCAAGGGTAGAACGAGTCGGTAAAAACTCGATTTTGTAAGCTTAAGAGCTGAAATTTGACTTACTTGTGATTGTTGTTTTATTGTATTGAGTCCGTCGGGGGGTGACGTAAAAAATTAGAACTCCGTTGGGAATTCCGAGGCCATAGGTAGATTCGTAGGGCGTCTTTATGTGTATGTACATGGTTGTGTTTGTGTTTTGAGGCCTTGGACGAAATGTTGGGTGATAGGGAAAAAACTGGACAAAAAGTCAAGCTCACTGCCCAAAATGGACCCCTGCGGCGATGGGGGTACCGCTACGGCGGTACCGCTATAAAGGCACCTTGACCGCTTCCAGCGGTCATCTATATTCTCGGTGGTCACTATGGCGGGCGGTGGACCGCAATGGCGACACCGCTATAGCAGTGGACAGATCGTCGTAGCGGTCAAGCGGATTTATTGGGACCTCTATAGTTGTCACTTGACCGCTATAGCGGGATCGCTGTAGCAGCGTTATGACCGCTACAGTGGGCGACGTAAAATAGTAGCCTAAATTTTATATACTTAGTCTCATATTGCCTTTTCACCAAATACCAACACACTTCTCAACAAGCACCTAGGGTGAATTTTCAAGCTAGGGCAAAATACTTTGGAGAGGTAAGTTTTATTGATTCCATTCTTCTTCCTTATTGTTATCCCCTTCATGGATCTTTAATGGTGAAATTGAAATAGAAACCCTAGAATGTTAATAAAACTTCTAAACTTGATGGGTTATGGTTATTATCGCTTAGCTATCATCTAAATGCCTTGTTTAGTTTCTTTTGATCATAAATTAAACATTTAAAGAGTCATAAACTAAGTGATTGGAGACCTAGGGTTCTATAAAAATGGTGTCTTGACCATAAAAAAATCTTGTAATGGGGATATTGATAGAATGTTGTTATAATTTGATGAGTAATGATTACTAAGGCCTTTGATAGGTTGCTTAACACCTAGAAAATCATCCACCCCTTGGGAAGGGGTAAAGGGAAGGGTGTTCTTGCATTGATGCTTGTGATTTGAGTATTTATGACTCATTGAGCCTTTTATTTATAGACTTTGAGCATTCTAAGGCTTTAAGGAAAGGAAAGGTTGTAGTGGAGTGACTTGCATTGTCTCAGCTCTACATTGAGGTAGGTTACGGTCTACTTGAGTTAGACTTTGGTTAGTTGATTGTATGTTTGTGAATTCTTTAGGAGAAAGCATGTCTAGTTTTTCATGCATGATATTGTGCGGCTAAACTCCTATGTGATTGTGATTGAGTGATTGTGTAAACTTCGGGCTACTATGCCTGCGTGTTGATTCTGCAGTGTATGTGTTGTGATGAGAAGCTAATATGATTTTCTCGACGGTAATGTGACATGGGATGATGATTTGAGTATTGGTATTGAGAAGGTAAGAAATACGGTTCTGTAAAGAGTTATAAAAAGGCACATATGTGACTTAGATTATGAGCTCGTGGTCTGAGGTTACTTCCGAAAACGAGAGGTACGTTGATATGTGCCGGTTTCGAGGTTCGTTCCGGAGCGGAGGTTTGTGCTCTGGTCTGAGGAGTATTCTGGAACGGGTGGTAAATTGACACCATGGGTCCCCTGTAGGTCATGACTACTGAGCAATGACATCAGTTAGCATGTGTGTACAGTGAGTGTGGTCATTGTGGTAACTTATTTCCGTTGCGGCTTACGTGATTGCGATTCTTGACATTCTTGGTGATTTGATTGTGATTACCCTTATTTGACTTGCTGTGGTTTTTGATATTCATGTATGTTGACTGACTTGTTTATTCTATTGATTTTATGAATTATGCATGATACTAATCTTAGTCGGCCTATGATATCTACCGGTACATAGTGTTTGTACTGATACTACCTTGCTGCATTCTTTGAATGTAGATTGTGATATGGAGACTGCTACCCGCCCTCACCTCTAGCGTGGAGGACGTTTACTGATAGATTTAGGGTGAGCTTCTTTCCTTGCCAGGCCGCCTGAAGATCTTCTCTTATGATGTCTTTTCTCATTCTGGACATTATGGATTTATTAGTTAGATTTCATTCCATAGATATGTTTTAGATTAGAGTCTTGTACGATGGCTTTCGAATTTTGGGGATTTTGTAATAGTTAGAACTTCCGCACTTATTTCAGTATTTTATGGCACGACTTATTTTGTTCATTTGAGTAATAATTGATTAGTTTGGTTAATATAAAATCGGATTTGAATGGATAGATGTCTTGTGTGTTGGTTCGCCCACTAGGATTTAGTTGGGTGCCAGCCATGGCGGGTTGGGTCGTGACACCAATCCTCTTAACCAACCATCTAACGATTACCAACTACTTAGCCACTTTTAGACATATCAAGAATATAACAAAAATAATAATCATCCAAAACGTCTAGTTATGCCATAAATAAATAAAGGTGCGGAAGTCTAACTATTACAACCCCAAAATTCGAAAGTCATTGTACAAGGACTCTAAAACATAACTGTCTAAAGAATGAACAATTGTCTGAAATGAACATAAATGTTTGAAATGAAATAGACATCTAAAATGAGAAAGATCTTCAGGCGGCCTGGCATAGATAAGAGCTCACCCTCAAATCTATCGAAAACTGGCCTCACGCTAAATGTGAGGTCTGGTAGATGTCTCTGGATCACAATCTACACTCAAAAGAATGCAACAAGTTAGTATCAGTACAAACATTATGTACCGGTAGATATCATAGGCCGACTAAGATTAGTATTATGCATAACATCACAAAATCAATAAAATTGACAAATAGGCACAACAACACATAATCACAAGAACTCATCAACGAGAATTATTTCATCACCGAATAATGTAAGCCCACATAACAACAATCAATAAAATAACTCAACCCATATCATTGTCAACCATAACTCACAAATTATCTCAACTCTGTCACATATCTATACACACATGCTAAATGGTAATGTTTGCCCAAATAGCCATGACCTGCAGGGGACCCATGGTGTCCATGTACAACTCGCTCCGGAGCTGACCTAGGATCACCAGCCCACAACTAGGCCATATCCTCACCCCCCGCGCGTCAAATGTGCTTTTTCATATTTATACTATCTTTCTCATCAAAGCATATTTCTGTTCCACAATCAATTAAGGAATGTGAACAATCAATAAGTCAATATCAAGGAACACAAGTCACCATGTCACAAGTCTTATCAAGACTCAAGAATTAATGCATCAATAGAATGAATAAGGGATTACTCCAAGTCAACAAGAAGAATATTCATTAACTCCTTCTTTATCACATCATAATAGTTCATCACGTAATAGATCAATCAATGTCAAACTTAGGAATTTCCAATCACACTTTATGTCTAAAGCCCTAATCATGTTTCTTCTATCAATTTCATAACATATACAATTAACTAATCAAAGTCTAACTCAAGTAGACCGTAGGCTACCTCAAAGTAGAACTGGGACAATGCAATCACTCCGCGATAGCTTTCCCCTTTCACAAAGCTTCCGAACATTCAAAGTCTTGAATATAGCGTTACATGAGTATTCGAATCATCTACTCAAACAATATAACAATTGGGGGAAAGAACCTAACTACTTTTACCCCTTTTTCAAATGGGTGAACTATCACTAAGCGTGAATTCATACTAATATTGATCCCAATAATCATATTCTATCCATTCATGAGTTTTCTAATAATTTCAACCCTTTTACAAGTAGTTTTTATGCTAAAGCTACCATCTTTATGAAATCCTAAGTCTCAGTACATCATTCTCATCATTTAATAATCGAATTCTCATCCTAGGAAATGATAATCCATACTCCTAGATGATTAAATAGCAATAGAATCAATAACCCATTCATTTTTTTCAAGGGTTTGCAGTTTCTAGGGTTCTATCCTTTCATTCACCATTAGAGACCCTTTAACTAATCATGGAACCTAACAATATGATGGAATGAACAAAGTGAAGGGGTGAGACTTACCTTTCAAGAGTACTTTAGCACCAGCCTTAGAATTTCACCACAGGAGTTCTTCGAAACAGTTTTGGAGTTGTGTGGGCAATGGGTCCGGAATAAAGAATATAAAACACGGATTCTACCTCCCATCGACCGCTACAGCGGTCTCGCTATAGCGGGAATCCTTCCGCTATGGCGAACCTCATTTAATTTCCCCCGCCTCGCGGCGACGAGCCTAGCACAGCTATGGCAGACCCGCTATAGCAGTCCATTTTGACCAGTAGCTCGATTTTTCCACCAGTTTTTCACCCAAAAATCTCAACATCAATCTGAGGCCCTGCAGACGCAAACAAAACATGCACATATACATAAAAGCACGCTATGGACTCACCCGCAGCCTCAAAATTTCTAATGAAGGTCTAGTTTTCTAAGCCACCACCCATAACGACCTAGCGGGTCGCTACATAATCGGAGTCTTAAGAGTAAAATGTAATCTACTTCGAAGCGGAACATGTGCCACGAACCATCAAGTCAGAGCCTTTCCTTTTCGAATCACCTCAAAATGCTCCCAATCTCAATATGAGTTAAAATAAGTCTTCCTGAAGCTATACTGCACAAAAATCATCAAACAAGTTCAATGTAGTCAAAATAGTACTCTACGAGGTTAAATGAGCCTAACGATACTCATATTGCAATACTTTTATTCGGAACCAAAAGCGAAGCCAAAATAGTCAAATTTGAGCTCCAAGGGCAAAACTGAAATTTTATTTGAAAATCGATTTTACCCAAGACTTAATTAGTCTAAATCCAAAATATCATCCAAACCATCCACTAATTGGATCCCAAATCACAGATAAGCTTTATTTCAACTTTAGGGCCAAAACTCTCATCTCCCCTAACCCAAATCATGGATTACTCACCAAATAAATGAAAGAATTTGATAGGAATCGACAAAATAGTGATTAAAAATTTACCCCGAGTCAAATCATGAAAATAACCCAAAACCGAGGTCTAGAACTCAAACTATGAAAATGGAAAAATATTTCCGTTGGAAAAAACTTTATAAATTTGTTAGGTACCACCGCAATTGCGGACATACACCGCAGATGCGGCAGACCACCGCAATGCGGCAAAACACTGGAAAAGCGATAACCGCAAATGCGTCCATCAAACCACAAATGCGGTCTTTCCCCTAACTTGCCTACCACAGCAATTTCGGGACAACACCGCAATTGCCGTCTAAACGCCGAAATTGCGGCCACACTAGAAACCAACAGCTCAAGAATAGGCTCCGATCTTCGATCCAACACCCGAAACTCATTCGAAACGTCACAGACACAATCCAAATATGTAACTTGAATATAGTCGACGCTACGAACTTGCTCGCACACTCAAAACACTGATCTGACAACATTAAGGCACTCTTTTCCATAAAATCGCTCTAACTTTCTCAAAACTCAAAACTTAGCAGCCGAACATCCAAAATCTTCCTGAACCCCTCGGGACCCGAAATAATGACTCGACTAAGTCATAAATCACTTTCAGGACTTAATGAAACCAGTGAAACTTCGAAAAAGATGCATTTACCCCTAATGTTGACTTTGGTCAAACTTCCTCATTTCCTTTACTTAAGAACTTTCAATTTTGCTAAAACTGATCTGAAACTCACCCAATTGCCTTGGGAACCATGCCACCTAGTCCCCGCAAGTCATAAATACCCAAATAAAGCTACATAAAAGGTCATTTTGAGGGGGAAAGCCTAAAAAACACAAAACGGCCAAACAGATCGTTACAATTACAATATATTATACTTCAACAGGAGGTTCAAAGGCAATAAAAGATGATTTGCTATAATAAGAGTATGAATGACTCTAAAGTAGAATGGAGAATGAAATCAAAACGTTATGCATAGTAAGTGAATATGGTTAATCCTTTTTCCTTCTATAATATCACGTGTCTAAGCAAGCGCTATGGTAACTAGGACTCCGTCAGTTCCAATTCAAGTTTCTTACTTTTCGTTTTGGTCTGTCCCAAAATGACTCTTTCTCTATTTAGTAAGTTGTCAAGTATACATTACATACATTTTTAATTTTGGATAACAAGAGTCAAAATTTTTTCTTTATTTCTTAAACTTCGTGTCTAGTCAAATTAAGTCACTTAAATTGAGATGGACGGAGTATTATTAACATATATATTACTTAGCTTTATTGCATTAAGATGTTCAAATGATTTTAGTGTTTTCTTTAAGTTGATAAATTATTCAGAAGAAACTAACCACCGAAATGTTTGTTCTAAGAAAAGGAGAAACTATTTTATTTGAAGTGGGCCTAATTAAGCATGATTTTCCATACATAGCTCAGAATCATTTCCAGCACTGTAGCCCATTAAATCAAACAACTAGGGTCTACACATCGTGGTAAAATATACCATGTCGTGCGGTGTGAGTGATTGGAAAAGAAGAATAGGATTATACTATGTATAATCACCCCAAGAAATGAAACGCAGTTCTTTCGAGTCATAATGGTCTTCTTCTGTAGCCCATTAAATCAAACAACTAGGGTCTACACATCGTGGTAAAATATACCATGTCGTGCGGTGGGAGTGATTGGAAAAGAAGAATAGGATTATACTATGTATAATCACCCCAAGAAATGAAAGGCAGTTCTTTCGAGTCATAATGGTCTTCTTTTGACATGATTAATGAGGCCAGAAGACTTAGTTTATGAAGACAAAAAAGACGTCCTGAAATTATATACATTGGAAGAATAAAATTGTCTACTATTAACAAGATTAATGAGATGACAAAGACCCCCCTTTTTTTTTTGGTGAGGAGACTTAAGTTATGAGAAAATCAAATTTAAGTCATACAGATGGTGTAATTTTTAACACTATTAGTATAATTGACATACAACATCGAATAAGTTTGAAATCTAGGACACTATGGAATTTCATGTTATATCACGTTTATAACATCGAATTGACACTTTTAATAATTTATATAGCTTATGAAATTATGCCTCATTGTGATTTTTTGTACGTTTCAGACTGAAACCACCCAGTTATATATTTTTAAAAAATTGTACATTTTGGATTGAGATTATCACATTATTTTCTTAGTACCACCAATGAAATTATCCCATTATTTTCGTAGATAATATGAATAATTATCCCGTTATGATTTCTTTGTACATTTGAAACTGTGGTGCTGTATATACCATCCATGAATTAGGGAAAGGATAGGGTTCGAGCTAAGATTAAAGGATGAAAAGGGGTCTTTTTAAGTCCTGTGGGGAAAGTGGCTATGTTAAAGGCAGTGTCAACCGCTGTTCCTACTTATGCTTTATCTTGTTTTTCACTTCCTGAGGGCTTATGTATTATCTTTCAAACTTTTGGTGGAGTCAAGGTGATGGAAAGAAAAAGATTTATTTTGAGATAATGAGATAAATTATGTGAACCTAAAACGTGTGTGTGTTGGTGTGTGTGTGGGGGGGGGGGGGGGGGGGGAGGCTTTAGAGATATTAAGGCTTTTAATAAAGCTAAGTTGGCAAACATGGATTGGAGAATACTGCTTAATCCAGGCTTACTCTTGTCAAGAATCCTGCAAATCAAGTATTTTTCAAATGTTTCTTTTTTAAATGCCACAACAACTTCATCAGCGTCTTGAATATCGTAAAGTATAGTTTGGGGTCGGGAATTGTTAGGAAAAGGGCTAAGATAGAGAGTTGCTATTGGTGAAGAAGTTTACGTTTGAAAATATCCATTGATTTCTAACGCCACCGGGTTTAAACCTCATAGAACTGCTGATCCTGAAAAATTTAATTTAAAAGTGCATGAACAACTAATAAATGTGGGCTCGGCTTTACTGAAGAATAAAGGGCGAAGTCTCAACTACCAGACTACTACTATACCAAACACACTCCATTAGTTGAGTGACTAGACTGATACTCTAAATACTGGGTGCCATAGCAGCGACAGGCTGTGCCCCCCTGGGTCTGATACTGCTCGGGAGTCTGACCTCCAGCTCTTGTCTCTGAGAACCATCTGGTGTAGCTGGAAGGCCACCTGCTTGGGTCTACCCATCAAAAGGTCATCAGATTGCAAGGTATGCCCATTTCCATCATTTCAGATAGAGACACTCTATTCACTTTTCATTTCTGGAGGACTTTGCAAAAGGAATTGGGGACTCAGTTGGACCTTAGTATAGCTTTTCCACCCGCAGACCGATAGTCAGTCCGAGAGGACTATTCATGTTTTAGAGGACATGTTGCGAGCTTGTGTGATTGACTTTGGTGGTCATTGGGACCAATTCTTACCTTTGGCTAAGTTCGCGTACAACAACAGTTAACACTCGAGCATTGATATGGCTCCTTTGAGGCTTTATATGGCAGGAGATGTCGTTCTCCATTGAGTGGTTTGATGCTTTCGAGGTGAGACCTTGGGCTACCGATTTGTTGAGAGAGTCCTTGGATAAGGCATCACATATCAGTAAATCAACAGATACTTGCCATAGAAATGTGTATAACTCAAATCCATCAATATTATCTTTTCTTTTCCAGATGATAAGTGAGATATCAAGAGACAGAAACAAATACAATGGGATTCACAAGAATAGGACGCCAATTCCCGAGTGGAAGTAGGAGAGGATAGCTATGGACTTCGTGGTTGGTCTACCAAAAGCTTTGGGCAAGTTTGATGTCATTTGGATTATTGTTGATAGGTTGACTAAGTCCGCGCACTTCATTCCAGTTCAGACTACCTACAATCCGGAGATGCTCTTGGGATGGAATATTCTCAAGTTGGATGGTGAATGATGTTGTAAACTCGTTTGGACATATTATGTACTCTATGAATTAAATGATGAAGATTTTTGTGGAAAACAATTGGGGAAAGGATCATCCCACTGATAGTCGGACAGTAACTTAGCTTAATTAGTAGATATATATTATTATTAACACTTAAAAGCACAATAAGACAATGTAAAAATAATGGCGAGTTGATCACTACTAAAAAAATTACAATCTTCCAACTAAAATTTCCAACTGTAAAATGTTCAATCATTGTTTCACACCATGCGTTTTCCTAGTGAGCTGGTTCGGTGAAAATGAGAAGGAAAAATCATATTTTATAATATAGATTTCCCATTGATTTACGGCGGAAAAAACCTCACATTCTAATAGTGGATATTTAAACGGAAAAGGGCCAAAAATTACCCCTGAACTTTGAAAAATAGTTCATCCATACCCTTCGTTATACTTTAGGGCCAATTATACCCTTACAGTTATACTATAGGGTCAATTATACCCTTCTGTCTAACTGTTGCCACGTGACATCATCCCAGCCCTTCAAAATTATTTTACCCTCAAATAATTTTTTACTCACTAAAATAACTCAATCCGACCCGATTTTTTTTTCCAGCAAAAATAATACGGATAATTTTTATATTTTTTTCTGGAAAAATTATTCGTATTATTTTTGCTGAAAAAAAAAAATTCGGGTCGGATTGAGTTATTTTAGTGAGTAAAAAATTATTTGAGGGTAAAATAATTTTGGAGGGCTGGGATGATGCCACGTGGCAACAGTTAGACAGAAGGGTATACTTGACCCCATAGTATAACTGTAAGGGTATAATTGGCCCTAAAGTATAACGAAGGGTATGAATGAACTATTTTTCAAAGTTCAGGGGTAATTTTGGCCCTTTTCCGTAAATATGTCTAAAATCATCATGCCTTCAAATTCTGTTCTGGAATTTTGAATTGCAAAAATAAAATTTTAAATAATATCCTAAAGTTTGAAGTACAAGTGACTATCCAAGATAGTATCCTAGAGTTCGAGAAGAAAACATAGAAGAGAAGAAAAAGCACTTTTGTGCAGAAGCTGTATGCCATTGACCTGTTGAGGCGTATTGTTATTCAAATATTATTTACTTATTAAAAAGTGATTAAATTTCAATTAATTTTGAAATGCTAATTGCTTTTTCAATCAGCAGTCCAAAAAGTTTTTTGTTTTGGTCAAAATTGTCCCAGAACATATTGCAATGTTACCCGAGGTGTATCACTAACCACATAGTGGCGAATATTGACTTTTAAAGTTTATGAGTTCCTATAGCATTCTTAGATTAATAATATATAATAATAATTAGGTTCACAATCAAATACTTATAGATACTTAATAAACTTCTTAATACATATATAAGATCTGAATAAAAGATATTGAGTTGATGTGGACTCATATGACCTACAACCGAGTATTACAATTTAAGTCGCAATTTCACGAATTTGAATTTAGCGTCTTGTCAGCTTGGGTTTGCGCCCATTTAGAAAAATCAAAATGAAATGAAGTTCTTTGTTTTACCTAGGGGTGGACATTCGGTATTCGGTTGGGTATTGTCAAAATTCGGGTTCGGTAATTCGGTAATAGGTAGTTGAATGTAGATACCAAATACCGAACCAAAAAAGTTCGGTTCGATAATTGGTAAATCAAACTTCGATTCGGTATGGTATTCAATAATACTGTATTGGAGTTAGAATCGACTGAATTATAAATTTAATACGGTTCATTCAATTATTTCTGTTTTCGATGTGGAGACACGATATAAGAAAAGCTAATTGATACAATTAATATACATCTAGTAAATTAATTTAGAAAAGGCTAGAAGATATCCAAATGCTGCTTCTAAAATGAATTATCCAAGAACTGCAGGTAGCAGTAGCACTAGTTATATGCCCCTATTTTGCTACTCTGTTTTGAGTCACTCAAATACTCAGAGTCATATACAATCAGTCATAGTTCATAGGGACTAAGGATTCTTTGGCTGACTATTGATGGTCTTGTTAGATATATGAGTTATAACTAAGGATAAATCTTTATTCAATAGATAATTCGGTATTAAGTAAATACCAAATACCGAACGACATTAATATCTCATACCAAACCTGAACCCGAATATCGTAATTTTAAAATTTTACTCCCGAACACCGAATTACCCATTACCAAAATCTTCAGTTCGATTCGGTAATTCGGATTTCAGTATTTTATGCCCAGCCCTAATTTTACCCATTGGATTTGACAAGAAATTGATGCAATTGCACGTGAAATTA
Source organism: Lycium barbarum (assembly GCF_019175385.1). Lineage (NCBI taxonomy): Eukaryota > Viridiplantae > Streptophyta > Magnoliopsida > Solanales > Solanaceae > Lycium > Lycium barbarum. The sequence continues at coordinate 31,551,010 of NC_083347.1, forward strand.
TTTTCTCAAATGAGTAACTAAATATTTTCTTTCTAGAACTTCATACTTTTGAACATTTGAAGTATTAATTGATGGCACATACTTCATCTTTTCTTCTTTCTCTGAGAATCTTTTTACACATTGTTTTTTGTGACTTTGCCGACTTCTCATTTTAGTATTTTCTTTAGTTTTTACATTGAATTCTTTTATTTTTCTTTCCTTCTTTATTTCCCCGTTTTCTAGATTATTTGCCAGTATATTAGGAATATATTATAGGATGTGCATGCTTGCATGCATTCCCAAAATGACGTCCTCTTGTTTTTACCATACATTAATTCTTTTTCTCTTTAGTTTGTATATTATTCTTTTTTCACTATTCCATTTTTTCCCTTATGGCTATGGGCTATGGTTAGTGGTAAAAGACACAAAAAGTAAAAGGGCCACCGCCTTTTGCATGCATAATAAATTAATAATTGGAAACGATTTCATCAGCTCTGAAGATTTAGCAAACCATAAATAGTTATATGATGCTTTCTTGGTGGATAAGAATTAGTTCATATGGAAAATAATATCTTATAAAGGAAAGGGGTAATTCCTTTTTGGTTATAGTCTAACAATAAAATTTATTACATTTACCATTTATAATTTTAGAACTTAACGTCTCCTCTATAAATTTCACCCATCCCCACCATTACCTTTGCTCTTTACTATCAAGTTCTAATCCCTTCTACAAGTTAAAGTAATTAATAGGTCCTTTTCTCTCTTATAATTTTTTTTCATTCATATTGTTTGTATCATTATCATTATAATGTTACGTTATCTCAGTTTCTCTCCATTCATTTAGTCATGTTCCCAATATTTGTGGGACTAAAGGTCACATTTCACCATCTTTATAACCTTTTCCATGCACCTTATTCGTTTAAAAATTTCTGTCTGTTTTCTTTTTTTTTATTTCCTTTTCTTTTTTTAGTTAATAATGTAGGTTGATAATTAATGTCTAATCTCATCATTAATCTTACATCTAAAGTTTGGTGGTTGTGTTACATCTTTTTGGTGCTCCACCAATCAATAACAATAGCTGGTAGTTTGCTTAGAAAATTACTTTAGTGCAAGTTGAGATCTCATCATCATTGAAATAATATCACCTTTTTCTTTTTTACTTTGGCCCATCTACAGTTAAACATATTAGTTACATTATCCTTATAAATTTGGCCTGATTAATTTGTTTTTTCACATCAACGTTTTATCCATTCTTTCTTTGTTTTCTTCAACAGAAACAAAGTTCAGTTTTAGAGGAAAAAATGGCAGCCAGTAGTCTTAGCATTAAGGACCGTTTGGAGGAATCCATTTTGGCTCGTCCAGATGAAATTTCGGCACTCAAGTCAAGGTACATTACTACATAATTTTCTTAAGAACTATAGCTAATGTAAGCTGTTCCCATTACACCACCAAAAAAAAAAAAAAACTGGAAGTACCTACGAACTTTGTTGTTAATATGTGATAAATAGTTCGAAATATTATCAAAAGGATCAGTTAGCTACGAACATAGTTATCTGTGGCTAATACGTCGCTAAGTTCGTCGCTAAATGTTTTTTTTAATAATCTATCGCTAATCAGTGGATTTTGTTGTTTAGCTGTTGAATTTGTTTGTCGCTAATCAGTGGATTTTGCTGTTTAGCTATAGAATTTGTTTGTCGCTAACCATGGATTTTGATGTTTAACTCTAGAATTTATCTGTCGCTAATTCCAGTTTTCTTAGTAGTGTTAGTACTATTATATTCTGGAAAAAAAAATTCTAAGGATTTTGATGTTTAGCTATAGAATTTTTCTGTCACTAATTTCAGTTTTCTTAGTAGTGTTAGTACTATTATATTCTGGAAAAAAAATTCTGAGGATTTCTTTGAATTGTTTTTGTTTTGGCACAGGGTTGAAACTGAAGGGAAAGGGGTCATGAAACCACTTGATCTCTTGAACCATTTGATTTCTGTGAATACTAAGAAGAATGGAGTAAATGTTGGTGCCAGTGCACTCGTGGAAGTTCTCAGTTGCAGCCAAGAAGCTGTGATTGTACCACCACAACTTGCACTAGCTGTACGTCCAAGGCCCGGTGTGTGGGAGTATGTGTCACTGAATCTTAAGACAAAGAAAGTGGCTGAATTGAGCATCCCCAAATATCTTCAATTGAAAGAGAACGCTGTCGATGAAAGGTAATTTGAGTACTCAGCAAGTTCGCTTTGTGAACTGAGGTTTTTCCCTTTTTTTTTTTTTTTTAATTCTAATGTTTGTGTGTGAATTATGATACCAGTGGAAACGTCTTGGAAATGGATTTTGAGCCATTTACTACTGTAACTCCTCCAAAGACACTTTCTGACTCCATTGGTAATGGTTTGGAGTTTCTTAATCGCCATATTGCTTCAACAATGTTCAATGACAAGGAGATTGCCAAGTGCCTCCTTGACTTTCTCAGACAGCATAACTACAAAGGAAAGGTAGTAAAAGTAACTCATGCACAATTACATAAAAACGACTGGAATTAGAACTAATTCATCGCTAAATTGTTCTTAGCCGATAGAATATTTTGATAATCCGTCACGGATTAATGACGAATTTTGTTGTTTAGCTACAGAATTTATCAGTCACTAATTCCTATTTTTTTAAGTAGTGTAGGCTACTGTTTTTGGTCCAGTTGTATGATTATCATGTGTGTTTTCTAACTATGTCAATTTGAACAGTCATTGATGGTGAAAGAAAGCATCCAAAGCCTGGAAAGTTTCCAATATGTCCTGAAAAAAGCAGAGGAATATCTGCACACTCTGAATCCAGAAACTCCATACTCCAACTTTGAATCGAAATTTGAAGAGATTGGCTTGGAAAGAGGGTGGGGAAACACTGCTCAACGCGTGCAAGAAACAATCTGTCATTTGTTGCACCTCCTTGAGGCTCCTAATGCATCTTCCTTGGAAAATTTCCTTGGAAGAATCCCATTGGTTTTCAATGTTGTCATTCTCACCCCTCATGGTTATTTCGCTCAAGAAAACGTCCTTGGTTATCCTGACACTGGTGGCCAGGTTTGTGTCCAATGGCATATGTAGTAACTTTTCAGGCTTTCATACTGCAAAATCAAGAAATTTTCATTCTTGATCAAATTCTTTATACTGTGTTGAGTAGGTTGTGTACATTCTTGATCAAGTTCCAGCCATGGAGCGTGAGATGCTTCTCCGTTTGAAGCTTCAAGGACTTGATGATATCCTCCCCCGGATCCTTGTTGTAAGTGTCCTCTGTTCTAAATGGAATTAAATTTTTTGGCTTCTTACTTTTCTTAGATTGATCTTTCTTGTTGTTTCATATCAGGTAACCAGGCTGCTGCCTGATGCAGTTGGAACCACTTGTGGTGAGCGCATGGAGAAAGTATATGGGGCAGAGCATTCTCATATTATTCGTGTTCCATTTAGAACTGAGAAAGGAATGTTGCGCAAATGGATCTCAAGATTTGAAGTCTGGCCATACATGGAAACTTTCACTGAGGTTGAGTATCATTAATTGAAATAAACTTTCACTGAGGTTCTACATTTGAAAATTATGCTGACTAAGATTCATTTAAATTAATCTCAGGATGTCGCGGAAGAACTTGTCAAAGAGCTGCAAGCTAAACCAGACTTGATCATTGGAAACTACAGTGAGGGAAACCTTGCTGCCTCCTTGTTGGCTAAGAAATTTGGGGCTACTCAATGCACAATAGCTCATGCCTTGGAGAAAACCAAGTATCCAAACTCTGACCTTTACTGGAAGAAATTTGATGACAAGTATCATTTCTCAAGTCAGTTCAGTGCTGATCTTTTTGCGATGAATCACACTGATTTCATCATCACCAGCACTTTCCAAGAAATCGCTGGAAGGTAAAACAAGGCTTTCTTTAATTATGGCGGTAGCCAAAATATACATAACATATACAGTGAATATGTATATTTATGTATACAGGGTATATATTATATTTAATATACAAAATATATTATATGTAATATACAAAACCTATACATTTTCTGGCTATTATTTTTGTGAGCAGTCCAAAATGTAATTTCGCAAAACAAATGGACTTGAAATTGCTGATCAAATCCTATTTCATTGTTGTATTTCTGTTTATATTCAAAATTCTGGATTTGCAGCAAGAATACTGTAGGGCAGTATGAGAGCCACACTGCTTTTACCATGCCTGGATTGTACCGAGTAGTCCATGGAATTGATTCATTTGATCCAAAGTTCAACATTGTCTCCCCTGGGGCTGATATGTCAATCTACTTCCCTCACACAGAGAAGGAAAAAAGGCTAACCAATTTCCACCCGGAAATTGAAGAACTACTCTACAGTCCTGTTGAGAACAAAGAGCACCTGTTAGTCTCCTTAATTCTCTTTTCATTTCATTCCATTTATCTACTTCTTTTCCAACAAGATTAATCATTTGATATCGACATAAACAGATGTGTGTTGAAGGACCGGAACAAGCCAATTCTCTTCACCATGGCAAGGCTAGATCGCGTGAAGAATCTAACAGGGCTCGTTGAATGGTATGCCAAGAATGCAAGGCTGAGAGAGCTTGTTAACCTTGTGGTTGTTGGTGGAGACAGAAGGAAAGAATCCAAGGATTTGGAAGAGCAAGCAGAGATGAAGAAAATGTATGACCTTATTGAAACCTACAACCTGAATGGACAATTCAGGTGGATTTCTTCTCAGATGAATCGTATAAGGAACGGAGAGCTTTACCGATATATTGCAGACACGAGGGGTGCTTTCGTTCAGCCAGCTTTCTACGAGGCTTTCGGTTTGACAGTTGTTGAATCCATGACTTGTGGTTTGCCAACTTTTGCTACTTGTAATGGTGGACCATTTGAGATTATAGTGCATGGAAAATCTGGATTCCACATTGACCCTAATCAGGGTGACAAGAATGCTGATCTTTTGGTCAATTTCTTTGAGAAATCCAAAGAAGATCCAAGTTATTGGGATAACATTTCCAAGGGAGGCCTACAACGTATCATTGAGAAGTAATAAGATTTTGCAATTTAATTATTAGCCCAAGTGCACAACCAAGATTTTAACTTTTGAACAAACTAAAACTAACCCTTTTATTACTTTTGACTTTTGCTAGGTATACATGGCAAATTTATTCACAGAAAGTGATGACATTATCTGGGATTTATGGATTCTGGAAGTATGCAACCACAAATGACAAAGTTGCTAGTGCAAAGAAGCGCTATCTCGAAATGTTTTATGAACTTATGTTTAAGAAAGCTGTAAGTGTATCTTCTTTAATTTAATTGGGATGGTTATAAAGTTTTGCACTCTGTTGCTAATTTGTATATTTGGTGATTGTGTATTTTCAGGCTGAGAAAGTTCCACTGGCTATTGATGAATAGAGGCATCACCAAGAAGATGGAGTACACAATGAAGAAGAGACTGCTGTTTTTGATTTTTTTTTTTTTTAATAAATCTTTTTTCTTTCTGAATGCAATTCCTTCCTTTAATGCCCTTTGAATGGAGGGTTTTATCTTTCAATGTTCAGTTTGAATTTTTGGGAAAACAATATTGCAATTTGTGTCTGTTTTGATTAATGAAAATCCCATTTTCTGCACTATTAATGTTTCATGCATTCTTCTGCTTCTTGAAAAACTCAGAAATTTGCAGCTTAATCCAACAACAAAAAAGCTATTTCTGCTACTGTTCAAAGTACTCTGTTTTGTTGGTCAAACTCAATTTTCAAAAATAATATTTTTTTGGTGAAAAATATGTTTTTAGCCTGGAAAAAGCTTAGGCAAACACTCTATAAATGAAGAGTAGCATTGTGTTTGCATATTCAGAAATTTATAGGTCATTAGAAAAAGTCTATATCTCGCACTAATCACAACACCAAGACAACATAATGATATAAATCTATATAAAAACTGTAATTAATCTACATCAATAATATTTCCTTGTTCATGAGTAGCAAGAAGTAGGTCGATCGTCTCTCTAACCGATGCATGCAACTAATAGCGATGGCTTGTTGAGGGTTCTCTATTACAATTCTCCTTGACCAAAAGACTTCTATCGATATATATTAAATCTTAACACTTTCGAAATTTCTAATTTCGCCACAATTAACTTTAACTATACCAACAAGAAGATCAATCTCAACAATAGTCACAATAGCATAGCTGCTTCCTTGACATAATTAGAGAAGGTGGTGATCACAGAGAAGATGGAGGTAGTTGAAGTGATGGTAATGGTGGGAAAAGAAGAAAAGGAATAAAGAAAGATAAAAACAAGTAAAAGGCAAATATAAAAAGTAAAAAAGAATATTTTTATTAATGAAAATAGTAAAAGGCAAATATAAAAGTAAAAAAGAATATTTTTATTAATGAAAACAGCAAAACATATTTATTTAGACTTAAAAAATTTCTTCTCAAGCACTGCCATTTCGTGCATATAGATCTCTAGCGCAAGAAGTGGTATTAATATACACCAATTCGAACAAGTGTAGGGGTAAGGCTGTATAACGGGATGGGACGAGACGATTTTAATGAGACAAGATAGGACACGGGAGGCCGAGCCACTAGGCCTATCCCTCCCAATAAACTTATGGAGGGGGTGATAATGTGATAAAGACTACGTATTAGCAAATGGACAAATATTTAAAATAAACTTCAAACTTAAATTAATAACAAAGCATGCAAACATGATTTTTCTAATTTAAGTGGAATGGGCGAAACCTGGACTTAAGGGGATTGGGGTTTTTTTTTTTTTTTTTTTTTTTTGGTGTGGGGGGGGGGGGGGGGGGGGGGGAAGGGGGGAAGGGGTTGGGAGAGGAGGAGGACAGGATAATGAAGACGAACCACTAATCTCGTCCCATCCCACTAGGCTTATGGGACGGGATATCCCGACCCATCGAACTAAAAGAGTTGAGATGAATGAGTGAAAAGGTTGTTTGATTGTATTATGATGCTCTCCTATTTACAACTGAGTAAGAATTGATTCCCATGATTACACATAAGTTAAATGATATTAAATTACAGATATACATTCCTAATTCTAACAGATTATAATCAATAAAATAAAATTAGATCTTTATAAAATAAAATCAGATCTAGTATCAAGCTCCTGATATGTTCAGATATGATCCAAGGATGTTGATATTTTTCCTTTTTGCCCCCTCAAGTTAGGAGAGGTGTCAACAACTCCTAACTTGATGATATTGCATTGAAAAGATGCAGTAGGTAGTGGCTTAGTGAGTGTATCAGTGAGTTGATCCGCAGAGTGAACATGAACAATGTTGATGCGGTCTTGTTGCACTTGATCTCGAACAAAGTGAAACTCAATTGCAATGTGCTTCATCCAGCTATGAAATACTGGATTGTGGCATAGATAAGTAGTGTCGATATTGTCGCAGAAAACTTTTGGAATATTGGAAAGAGGAACGCAGAGTTCAGATAACAAGTTCATTTATCCAATTTCCTTCGGCAACTGCTCCAACAGCTGCTTTATATTCTGCTTCAGTAGATGAACGAACAACGGAGCGTTGTTTTCTGGAGGACCAACTAATGGGATTTAGACCAAGATAAATGACATAAGCAGAGGTGGACGATCGATCAGTGAGGTCACCTGCCCAATCAGCATTAGAATAAATATGAAGTGCATGATCTGATTGTTTACGGAAGCAAAGGCCATGTGTTATTGTTTGTTTTACATAGCGCAGAACATGCTTAATAGCAGCCCAATGAAGTACACTGGGATGATACATGAACTGAGAAAGCCTATTCACAACATAACTTATGTCAGGGCGTGTAAAAGCCAAATACTGCAATTTCGCAGTGCGATATTGCTTTGCATCAGTGAGAGGAGATCCGTCATCCAACTTAAGCTGTGTGGATGTATATAACGGGGAGTGGACACCTTTTATTTGAGCACATCTGAGATGTAGTTAGACTGAGAAAGGACCAAACCATCTGCATTTGGAAGGACTTCAACGCCTAGGAAATAATGCAGTAGCCCAAGGTCCTTGAGTAAAAAAACATTTAGATAAATCATGCTTGATATTGTTAATAGCTGTCACATTGTTGCCTGTAACTACACTGTCATCAATATAAACAAGGAGATATAGAGTTACACCCATTGAGTTAAAAATAAACAAAGAGCTGCCAAGAGTGAGAATTTTTTAAAACCAATTAAGACAAGAAAGTCCTTGAGTTCATTGTATCACGCCCGTGGGGCTTGTTTGAGCCCATAAATGGCCTTTTGAACATGACATGTGTGATTTGAATAGTCTGAATGTTCAAAAACTTTTGGTTGTTTCATATATACATCTTCTTCGAGATTTCCTCGAAGGAAAGCATTGTCGACATCTAATTAATGAAGAGACCAACCAAAGCAAGTGCAAGAGAGAACACAATGCGTACTGTCATGGGCTTGACTACGGGGCTGAATGTGGAATGAAAGTCAACACCAGGACGTTGTGTAAATCCCTTAGCAACTAACCGAGCTTTATAACGATCAACAGAACCATCAACCTTCCCTTTTATACGAAAGATCCATTTGTTGTCAACAATGTTGTGCTTAGGATCAGGAGGTATGAGCTCCCATATTTTATTTTTGAGCAAAGCGCCAAACTCCTCTTGCATGGACAAACACCACTTTGGATCCTTGGATGCCTGCTTCATAGTGGAAGGTGGGAGAAGAGAGGGTAGGACAGCCATATAGTCAAAGACACGTTTGGGTTTAAAGATGTTATTTTGTGATGGGGTAGTTATACGTGGAAGTGAAGGGTGAGATAGAAGTGGAGTTGAAGATTGGTGGGAAAGGAGGGAACTAGTTGAGGATGAAGAGGTAGTTGGATTACTAGGATTGGAGGAATTAACGTGAGAAGAAGAAATAGAGTTAGAATGACTTACCTTGGAGAAGTAGATGGCGTTGACATTGGACATTCAGGAGAAGTATTGGACGCAGTGATTGGAGCACTTGTAGGAGCATCCATTAGCGAAGATGCACGTGTAGAGACTGGAATAGGAGGAATAAGATCAAATTGTGTGGGATTTTGAAAATTATTTGAATATTCAGATTTTTCTGAATTTTTGGATGGGAGAAGATTATGCCATGATATTCTGGAGTTAGAAGATTTGAATTTTGAAAAAAAAAAAAGATTTTGATAAGGAAAGATATTTTCTAGAAAATTGACATCTCTAGAAAGATAAACTTTGGATTTGAATGGATCAAAACATTGATAACTGTGATGTCGTACTGAAAAACCAAGGCATACACATGGCGTTAATCCGGGTTCTAATTTATTTTTGGAATATGGCTTCAACCATGGGTAACAAAGACAACCAAAATTCCTTATTAATTTGAAATTTGATTTATGACCAAATAAAGCTTGATAAGCAGAATGTTTACTTTTGATATTTGAAAGAAGGAAATTGATTAATTAGATAAGCAACTACTTGAACTGCAAAGCTCCAAAAAGAATGGGGCAAAGATGCTTGGGGGAGTAGTGTTCTTGTAGTTTCAATAATATATTGATGTCGACATTCAGCCAAAGCCACACACTGAGGGATGTAAGGAGGGGAAATTAAGTGTTGAATTCCATTGGCAACTAAAATGGGCTTAAAAGCTTGAAATTCTCTTCCACCATCAGAATAGTGTTAGGATTGGAAAAGTCTTCTATTCATAACCGGAACAGAATTACAATAGGAGAAGCAATTCTCACACTCAACTATTACAAAAAACCAATCATAAACTGAATACTTATATCTCACTCAAGTATTTTCCTTACTGTTTTTCTTTCTTGCTCTTGGTGATGCTACAAATGATAGAAGGTTTCCCTATTTATAGGGATGAAATGAACCTATTGATGTCATTTGTGACTCAAGCAAGCACTTGACAATTTGTCAAATACAAGGAAGATGTTTTCTTCCTTAAAACAAGGAATATGTTTTCTTCCTCAAAACAAGAGAAATGTTTTCTTCCTTAAAATGAGGGAGATGTTTCCTTCCTCAAATTATGGGATGGACCCAACAAATCTCCCCCTCCAGTCCCATACACCTGAAGGAGAGTACACTGGCTTTTAGTTTGAGTGTATGCCGACAAGTTCTTTGCACAATTCGAACTTGTCTCTCGGTACCACCTTGGTCAGCATGTCTGCAGGGTTGTCGTTTGTGTTGATCTTGGAGAGCTTCAGTTCATGTTGCTCGACTGCTTCTCTGAGCCAGTGATATCGAACGTCAATATGTTTTGTGCGCGAGTGGTACCTCGAGTTTTTGCTGGATCCATAGCGCTTTGACTATCACAATGAACTGTGTATTCTTCTTGTCGGAAACCCAGTTCTTGAAGGAAACGTTTCAGCCACATAAGCTCCTTCCCAGCTTCAACTGCGGCAATGTATTCGGCTTCTGTGGTTGATAGTGCTACACACTTTTGTAACTTGGATTGCCATGACACAGCTCCCCCTGCAAATGTGAATATATAACTCGAAGTTGATTTCCTGCTATCATAATTTCTTGCCATGTCAGCATCAGTGTAACCTTCCAAAATCGGCTTAGCTCCCCCATAGCACAAACATAGTCTGGATGTACCCTTCAGGTACCGTAGTATCCACTTGACAGCTTCCCAATGTTTTATTCCTGGATTTGATAAGTATTTGCTCACAACACCGACAGCATGAGCAATGTCTGGCCTTGTGCACACCATTGCATACATCAAACTTCCAACTGCTGAAGAGTAGGGCACTGCTTTCATCTTTTTCTTTTCTTCTTCGAAAGAAGGACAACTTTCCTTGCTCAACTTGAAGTGATTTGCTAGTGAAATACCAACAGGCTTGGTATTTTTCATGTTGAACCTTTTGATCACGCGTTCAACGTATTCCTCTTGTGACAAGAACAACTTCTTTGCCTTTCGATCACGAATGATTTTCATGCCCAAGATATGTTGTGCAGGGCCTAAGTCTTTCATATCAAAGAACTTAGACAAATCTTTCTTCAAGTTGTTGATCACAGTTGCATCCTGGCCTACTATCAGCATATCATCCACATAGAGCAGAAGGATGATAAATTTTCCATCGGGGAACTTCTTCAAGTACACACAATGATCTGCAGTTGTTCTTTTGTATTGATGTTTCAGCATGAATGAGTCGAACTTTTTGTACCATTGCCTTGGGGCTTGTTTGAGACCGTAGAGACTCTTCCTTAACTTGCAAACGAGATGCTCTTTCTTTGGGATTCGGAAACCATCGGGCTGCTCCATGTATATTTCTTCCTCCAAATCACCATGTAGAAAAGCTGTTTTCACGTCCATCTGCTCAAGTTCAAGATCCATACTTGCCACCAATCCGAGAACCACTCGGATAGACATCATCTTCACAACCGGCGAAAAAATCTCATCAAAGTCGATTCCTTCCTTCTGTTGGAAACCTTTGACTACGAGCCTTGACTTGTACTTCACGATATTTCCGCTAGCATCTTTCTTGAGCTTGAAGACCCATTTGTTCTTCAAGGCCTTCTTTCCCGGAGGAAGTTTCACCAACTCATATGTTTGATTCTTTTGTAAAGAATTCATTTATTCCTCCATGGCCTGTCGCCAATTGGATTTTTCACGATGAGATTGAGCTTCTTGAAAGCTCTCTGGCTCCCCTTCGCTGGTAAGAAGGATCCATTCTGTTGGCGAGTATGACCTTTGAGGGATTAACCCTCGTGCAGAACGTCGAACTTGATTATTTCCAGCTGCGGCTTGGGGTGAAGGCTCCCCCTGCTCAAGAATTTCTTCGTTTTGATCATCATCAACATCTGTCGGATCAATGTTTTCTTGTTCATAATGGACATTATCATGAAGTTCCTCGTTGTTGAGAGGAATGTGTGGTGATTCAGGGACATCATCTGGAGCATGATAACTTCGTTGCTTGTTGACTGTTGGAGCACACTCATGAAACTGGTTTTCATGGAACACGACGTCTCTACTTCGAATCACTTTCTTCATTTCGGGATCCCACAACCTGTATCTGAACTCTTGATCTCCATAGCTGATAAAGATACACGGAGTTGATCTGAGATCAAACTTCTGCCTCAACTCCTTGGATACATGCACAAATGCCTTGCACCCGAACACTTTCAAGTGAGAATATGAAATATCTTTCCCAGACCATATCTTTTCTGGAACTTCAAAGTTCAATGGGACTGAAGGTGACCTGTTTATAAGATAACAAGCTGTCAGAACAGCTTTGCCCCAGAATGGCTTTGGCAGTTTAGCCATACTGAGCATGCATCGGACTTTCTCAACAATAGTGCGGTTCATTCTTTCAGCTACACCGTTATGTTGTGGTGTTCGTGGCACCGTTTTCTCATGTCTGATCCCATGTTCAGCACAATATGCCAAAAACTCCCGGGAAGTGTACTCGCCTCCATTGTCGGATCGGAGGCATTTCAGCTTATTTCAGTCTCCCTTTCTACCATAGCATGGAATGTCTTGAAACGATCGAATACTTGATCCTTCGATTTGAGACAATAAGCCCAAACCTTCCGTGATGCGTCGTCGATGAATGTCACGAAGTATTTGCTACCACCAAGAGATTCTTCTTCAATGGGTCCACACACGTCAGAGTGGACAAGGCTCAGTAACTCGGAACGATTCTTTCTGGTGGAACTGAAAGAAACTCTATGTTGTTTCTCGAATAAACAGTGATCACAGGGATCCAAAGTTACGTCTTTATCTATTGAGATGGCTTCTTTCTTTGCAAGAGTCGTCAATCCCTTCATACTCATGTGGCCCAATCATCTATGCCACAAGTTTGGCGATGTCTCTTCTTCAACTGCATTGAGACTCGGTCGATACAACTTTACATTGGTTTTGTAAAGAGTACCACAAATATGTCCTCTAGCAATAACCATAGAGCCTTTGGACAGCTTCCACGTACCATCCTTGAACAGATTTCCATACCCCTGTCGATCCAGAGCTACTCGTGAGATCAGATTCAATCTCAGATCTGGAACATGACGAACCTCTTTTAACACAAGTGAGCTTCCATTGCTGGTTTTTATGTGCACATCACCAATGCCAACAATGCTCGAGAAACTGGTGTTGCCCATCTTCACAACGCCGTGGTCTCCAGATTTATAAGTACTGAACAAATCCCGGTGTGGAGTGGCATGGAATGATGCAGCAATATCAATCACCCACTCAATATCATTTGTGCCCACGTGTAGGCATGCTTCCTCTCCGCATATAACAAGTGCAATGTCTGGTGACACGGTGACCATGGTCTCACCATCTTCCTTGCTCGAACTCTGGTTAGTTTGAGGCTGCTCCCGTTTAAGCTTTCGACATTCCACTTTCTTGTGTCCATAGTTGCCACAATAGTTACAATAGCCCTCGAACCAAGTGTTGGTATCGACAGACTTTCCCCGCTCTCGTGATCTCCCTCGAACTTGAGATCTTCCTCTACTTTGACCTCGACCTCTACCTTTTTGCCTTGGCCTCTTCCTCTACCTCCGCTTCTACCTCTGTTGCGTCCACTATTTTCAGAAACAAGGGCATATGATTGATCTACCCCGACTTATTTTCTTCGCGATTCCTCGTTTATTAAGGCGTCCGTGACCATCTACATGGTCACCTTACCATTGGGGGCGGAATTACTGAGAGTGACGGCAAGAGTCTCCCAACTATCAGGTAGAGAACTTAGGAGCAAGATTCTTGCTCCTCATCTTTGAGAACCCATTCGGCTGCACTTAGCTGGTTCACGAGATCTTGGAACTGACTTGTGTGTTCTGTGACAGAGGTACCACTACGTAGCTTGTGATTTACCAATCGCCTCATCAACAATGTTTTATTTCAAGTCGTTTTTGCTTGGTACATGCTCCCAAGATTTTCCCAAAGTTTGTAAGCACTCGTTTCCTGCGCGACATGATGGAATACACTATGGTCAATCGACTGTCGAATTTGTGCGACCGTTTTCCTATTCATTCTTGCCCATTCTTCGTCTGTCTTCTTGTCGGGTTTGGCACCCTTATTTTCGAGCGGCTCGGCTAAATCCTTCAAATTTAACAAGTCCTCCATACGAGGTTTCCACATGTTATAATTTGAGGATGTTAGCGGAATCATGGTATCCGATGATGATTTCTCCATGATAAAGTGCACCTAATTTGCTTGTACTAGACTGTGGAAGCAGAATCAAGCAAAACGAGACTCACGGTTGAATCCGGAATGGTCGAAAACCTAGGTGACCGGTCTGACCAATCTGAAAACTGGACAAAAATAGAGTGAACCGGGCTGCACTAATTCAAACCGAACCGGGCCGGTTTAACCACTGGCTGGTTGAAAAAGTCAACAAAAGGATGATGTGGCAATTGGACTTTGACCAGATCTGGTTCTGGTCAAACGGGTTGGTCTAGACAAAACGGGTTGGTCGTATCGGGTTTCTCCGGTCGTCTTCTCCGGCGAACTGGTGGCCGGAAGGTGGCGGAGCGGCGGCGGCGGCGGCGATGGTGGACAGAGAAACTTTGACTGGACTTTTGGAGGCCTTCAGGTGGTCGAAAAATTCCGAAAAATATATATTCGGAATCCTCGGAACGAGATCTTTCTAATGGTATACTCAGAGCACAATTTTGGGATAAAAAGTTTTGACTGAAAATTTTACGAAACTTTAAAAGATTGGCCTGGAAGATTAACCAAGCTCTTGATACCACTTGTTAGGATTGGAAAAGTCTTCTATTCATAACCGGAACAGAATTACAATAGGAGGAGCAACTCTCACACTCAACTATTACAAAAAACCAATCCTAAACTGAATACTTATATCTCACTCAAGTGTTTTCCTTACTGTTTTTCTCTCTTGCTCTTGGTGATGCTACAAATGATAGAAGACTTCCCTATTTATAGGGATGAAATGAACCTATTGATGTCATTTGTGACTCAAGCAAGCACTTGACAATTTGCCAAATACAAGGAAGATGTTTTCTTCCTTAAAACAAGGAATATGTTTTCTTCCTCGAAACAAGGAAAATGTTTTCTTCCTTAAAATGAGGGAGATGTTTCTTTCCTCAAATTATGGGATGGACCCAACAAATAGAGGGTGAGAAGTTTTGTCTGAAAGTAGTTCTCAATTAATGGTTTAAATTCTGAAAAAACTTTTGACACTTCACTTTTGTTTTTAACCATATAAAGCCATGTGTACCTTGTGAAATGATCAACAAAAATAACATAATATAACTTTTGATCAATGAATAGAACTGGAGAAGGACCCCGCACATCTATGTAAACAATATCAAGCGATTTACAACTATGGAAAGATGAAGTAGAAAAAGGATGTTTGTGGCTTTTACTGCAATGGCAAGAATTACAAAAGTCTACCTTGGATGCATTGAAATAAGGTAAATGACAACTATGTATGATAAAATTTAAAAGACGATTATTTGGATGTCCTAATCTTTGATGCCATAGAGTAAGAGAAGGAGTGACGCTAGCTGAATGCGCCTTTGGTGGATTGGCTTGAAGTGCATGTTTTGCAGTTGGCCACTCGTACAAGTCATCCCTATTCTGGCCGCGTAGCAACTGTGCCCCCGTTTTCAGTGCCTTCAAAACAAAATGAAAAGGATAAACTCATTAGAAGTTTTATTTTGTTTACAAAATTTAGAGACAATAATCAATTTTTTTATTAATGGAGGGTGCAAAAGAATATTATGGAGGATAGATGAAGAGTTAGGAGTTTGAAGAAGAGATGATCCCGTATGTGCAATCGGGTTATTACCGTTACCCATTGAGATTTCTTCGGAACCAGAATAATCATATAGTGAGACTAAAGTCTGTGGATCAGCAGTTATGTGATAAGAAGCTCCGGTATCCAAGATCCAAGGATCGGTATTGGTCATGGTGCGAGCAGCATAATACGCCTTGACTTCAAAGTGATTGTGAGATTTAGATCTGCACACATTAGCCACATGCCCAAACTTTTCACACAATTGACATTGTATTTGTGACTTGGAGTTTGATGGAAAAGTGGGACGCTAAGTTGATAGGAACAACCCGTTATTGTTTTTGAAGTTCTTGTTCAAGTTCTGATTGTTGGGCATACTGACGCCACTGTTGATTTTGGCCATTTTATTTGTGGGATGACTTAGGACCGACACCTTGATTATTGCTTTGTCGTCTGTTGAGAAATCTGGGCAGTGATAAAATTTGTCTCCCTTTTTTGTTCCTCATGTTTGAGGAAGATTTCATGGCCAGAAAGTTTATCAAGCAGTTCTTCGTATGTGATTAGGTTGTCACGAGCTGGAACTGCAACACTAATTTCACGATATCCTGGTCCTAAACCACTGAGGATTTTGATCACAGTTATTCATTACTGATAGGTGCTCCTGTTATACCCCATTTTAACTGAAATCAAAATGGTTTACAACATTCCGGTCATTCCGGGATTAATTAAAGTCAAGGAGTCGCCACCTAATTATTTATGGTGAATTAGGACACCTAAAGTTCATTAAAGTTATTTTCTAAAGTCAACTCCATTTTAAAGTCTACGAAACCAAAAGATTTTAGGTAAGGGCTCAATTAATCTAAAGGGAAGGTATTAAGCATCCTTTAAAATCCATTAAAAATGGTTAACCGACCGGACTTAATTAATTAAAAAAAACCAAGTGTCTCGAAAATCTCTAAATGACAAAACACGAAACTAGCCACGTTAATAAGTATAAATGATGTTGAACTTGTTTTAAGAAAAGCCATGTTAATAAGTATGAATGACGTTGGACTTGTTTAAGAAAAAAAATAGACTCATGTGTAAACAAAATTCCTAACACAGCAAGTTCCAAGTTTAGAGCTTAAAAAAAGGATTTGAGCCTTCAAAAAGTTTGACAAAGCATGGATAAGATATTTGGCCTTTCTTTTCAAGAAAAAAAAAATGGAGTGAGGCAGCTTTGGGTAAAAAAACAAATCGTTTTTTTTTACTGATTTGAAATCGAAGCTTACTCAAAATATCATTCCTTTACTAAAGTACTTGCTGAACTAACGGGTAATATTTATGATTAAAACATCTTGATTACTGCTTCCTAAAGTTAAGCACTTGAGACCAATATCGTAAGGGGCAGTTCTGGGTAAAATAATCTCACTACAAGATTTAAAACCATGGTCAACAATCATCCAAACAAACCAAAAAAAAAAAAACACATAAATAGTGTATTAGAATGAGAGGAATGAAAAACAAAATGTTAACGGGATGTCCACTGTTCACTTCGTCCCTCTCTTTTGTTTTTCTGTTTCGAGAGAGAGAGAGAGAGAGAGATACGGGAAGACGAATGATGAGGGGGATGCATGTTCTAGTTCCAGCAGCTACGTCGAGTCTCGGAGTAGACTCTTCGGCTCCGATATTCATGTAAACAAAGAAAAGTAATAGAAGATTAGAGTAACGATATGGTTCTTTTTTATGAAAAATAAGTAAATGAAGTAAAGTAGCACTATCATTCAATTCACAACCCGTAAGTTCAAGAAAGCCACTACAAACATATACATGAATAAGGACCTTAAAGACATGAACAATTAATCAAATTTTCGCACTAAAATCTACATGTGAATAAACAAATAAACACGCTCTGTACCCTATGGAAGTCACTTTTTTAACAAATGAGGTTGTTCGCTTATAAACGGTCTAAAAGTGCACAACAGATAAGAAAGGACAGTAAGACTCACTACTACGTACATATTTATGTTTCGAACCTAAACAAATTCAGCGGTCCAAAGAGATGCAAGTCAAATATCTATTTCCATGGTATCTAGTACACGAGAGAGTTTGTACATTTTAATTCCTAATGTTAAAGCATAGAATACACTAGATGAATACGTATTCTGTGATCTCAATCTATTTTACCAAACGAGTCCTATGTATGACTAAACATTTAAATAATTTGAGTATACTAATACTTATCTTAGAAACTTTCTCATTATTCAATGTTTAGGTGAGTAAAGCAGTACATCTAATCTTGATACATGCTCCCCAAGCTATACTTATATTAGTTAAGCAAGATGTGCACGCTCAAATAAACTTCCAAAACCAGAACTTTTACATTTTTTCGAGCTGGATAAAGACCTGAGAGCCTATTCTTCTTTAAAGTAAACTTGTTAAGCCATGTTTCTTAAACCATAACATGAGTAGCTAGCACTTGGAACATATTTAGATATTTAGAAATAGATCAAACCGAGCTCTTCAACCACCAACTAAGATTAAGTAACAACCAATTGCAACCCGTGAATTAAAACAGAACATGTTTACTAAAAATAAAGAACTTTGAACAGAGAATGATACTTTATGAGACCCTAAAGACACCTTTTCTCAATGACATTAAGCAAGTAAGATGGACATATATCATGCATAAGACATACACACAAGTTTATTACTTTGAGCTTTTAACGGTACTGAAACTAAAGAGCATATCTAACACTTAGAGTTGATCTAACGTGACAGGTACAGAACTTTAAATCGTGTTTTTGAAGATTGAAAGAAAATCACGTATTTAAGATATTTCGATACACATCCCTCCAACTCATGGAGGTAGATAACATAAACAATCTATCTAGAAAGGTAAAGACTTTAACGTCTCAAGTAAAACGTAAAGACTGACTTCAACATTACATTAAACTATCGAAATCTGCAGTAAATCTTCCTATTATTAAAGAATACCTGAAATACGAATTCTAGTATAATCAATGATGATTAGACTTTAATAAGAATATGGTCTCTATATCAATCAAACAATAACCTTCGGGAGATTCATAACAACAGTAACTAATACCACAGAGTTAAATCACGAATGGTAACTACAAGCCATTGGAACATGATTTTACTATGCTAACAGAATTTTAACAAAACAATAAGTCAAAATAACATCATATTTTACCTCTTATGGGTGAAGCGAACTAGGACGTCGATGCCTCGAATCTACTCTCTCGTTATGAACAGATCCGAACCTTGAGCCAAATAAGTTCGAATGAAAGTGTTGAGGGTTCTAGCGAACTAAAGTTTTCGTATTTTTTTGTGGGATAAATCGAGTGAGAAACTGTAAAAAATAGAGAGCAAGGATCTGTATGACCAATAGAGTTATCGTGATGTCCCCGCGGCTGAGCTCTTAAGACAATATATATAGGTGAAGTTGAAACTCTAGGGTTTCATTTGGGCGGGATTTTGAAATTAAAAAGATTCGAGATTGAGTCAAACTCATTCTAATCCGAACGTTGAGGTAAAGAGAGAGGAGAAACTTGTATGAAAATGGCATGGCAAAATCTGCCATGGCTGAGAAAAGTATGGAACCTTGCTCAAAGTGTGCGGCTGCTGAGAAAAAAAAATGAAAACCTAGTTGTTTATGTCCATTTAAGGGTAGTTTGGTCATTTGGGGTGGTTAAAGAAAGGGTAGTTTGGTCTGTTCAAGGACCTGTCGGGTTTGGGCCTATTTGGGCTACTAACTGGACCGAAAATTGTGTCATCCGAACAGCCTTTTAAGCTAAAGTATGGTCTGTTGATTGGTCTTGTAATAGCTAAAATGTTAAGGCCTATTTTAGGACTTAAACTCCTTTTCCCTCGCATCAATAACTTGGGAGATATATGGAATAATCATGCAATTAGTAATTAATAGAAATATTATATAATTCAATATTATTAATTTACTAACAATTGAAAGCTATAAATATATAGGTAATGTAATAATGGAGTAAGAAATACTATCTAACTTAACTTTATGATTAATAGGTAATAAATAAGTAGTAATGTTAATAAATAATAGTGGCAATACTAATAACATAGTAGTGAATAGAATATTTAGTTTATCAATAACCCGAGAAATAAATTGGAATGAAGGAGGGACAAAATCGGGTGTCAACAGCTCCAACAGTAGCAAGTTCATCAGTAATAGACCGAATCTTATGAAGATATTCAGTAATTATCTTGTGATCTCGTGAGACTTTGCCAAGAATGTCTCTCAGACTGTATATGCGCTTTGGGATTTGTTTGAATAAGTGACGTGCAAATGATCCCATGCTTCATTGAAATTTGTTACAGTAGCAATCGATGCGCTATGGTAGGATTAACATACGCCACAAGAGCGTTCTGAATCACGTTATCTTGATGAAACCAGATTCGGTACTCAGGTTTTGGGATGTCCTTCTCATCTTTTGTTTGATTTTGTTACACCCGTCGAGTTCGTAGTAGTAGAACCTATGGTTTCCTAGTTGGGTACGCCCTTGGAATAGAGACCCGAGCCCGAGTTTGGAGTATAAAGTGCCTTACCCCGTGTATGAGGGCACCAGTAGATATTCCTGGCAATTTATAGAGTTAAAAGTTGAACGAATCGAATCGACGCAATCTGAACTGAATCAGAAAATCTACAGGACACCAGTCATCGTCGACGGGTCGTCGACATGTTCGAGACGGGATCCCGCAGCTATACATCTGCAGGCGCAAGTCGACGGGGTAAGTCGACGGACCGTCGACACGTCGACGGGCCATCGACCCACTCGTCGAATCGAACGCTATAGCCTTTTTGGCTTCCAAGTATAAATAGGTGGTCCACAACCCTATTTCATATTTTTCCTTCTCTCCAAATTAGAAAACCCTAATATATTCTCTCCTAATTTTTTCCATCATATTAGTGGAGATTTGACAAGACCCGGACCCCGTAAACCCGAGATGGTGAAAAAGAAGGTTGCTTCTAGGGTTTTTTCAAGGTTGTGAAGTTTAGGGAGTTGAAGTTGAAGTAATTCTTGGGATTCTTGACCCCTCAAGGTATGTAAATAATTTCTACCCTTATATTTAAGTTGAGTATCAAGAGTTTTAGTGATATTAAGTGGAGAGAAGGTAATTGTGGAAGTGTTAAGTTGATAAAGGGCAATGTAGTGATATAGGGTTATATTAAGAGATGATTGGAAACGAGTTTACGTATATCTTGATATATATATATATATATATATATATATGTGTGTGTGTGTGTGTGTGTGTGTGTGTGTGTGTGTGTGTGTGTGTTGGCATTGTTGATGTGAGTATTGTAGTTGATGTGGGATCGAATGAGAAGTTGGAGAGTTGTAAGCTTACAAAGGAAATTATTGTCTATAGTTCGTTGAGCTTTATAAGTATTTGAGGATGGTTAGTAAGCGAAGTAAATAGTCTAATTAAGCCCTATGTTATCTTAATAGTAGACTTGCAAGTTCGAGAGGTAGAAGTTTGGCGATTGAGTATACTTCCAGGTATGTTAAGGTCATTCCTTTCTTCTTTTGGCATGTTCCTATTATATGATCCAACAAGCGAGTAAGCGAGTTTCCATATTACTCTACTCTTAGAACTATTAGGAGTACTTTAGTCTTTGATGTTCATTTACCCCATTTATGAGTAATCCTTCTGTTCATGGGTCCAGTCTTATGTAGCCAGTTCTATTCATACAGTTTATTCATGCATACATTCATTATATATTTATGTACATTGACCCGTGACTAGAAGGCCTTATATACGCACATATATCAGGCGTTATATACGCATTACTACTATGATGATGATATTGATTATGGCCACAGAGGAGTCAATATGATATGACGAGATGCCATAGAGGCTTACAAGCATTATATACGCACATACATCAGGCGTTATATACGCGCGCATATCAGGCATTATATACGCGCTCATATAGATGCACGACCATCATTGATAGGTATGAGCATGTATATTATGTGCCCACAGAGGCATTGTCAGTTACGCAGATTTTTGCAGGTTTAGGCAGATACTAGTTCATACAAGTACATGCAGTCAGTCATTTCAGTTTATGAGTTCAAATCTTATCCACGATTCTTATGTGTGTGTGTGTGTGTGTGTATATATATATATATATATATGTTGTTGTTCTTATGCCTTACATACTCAGTACATTATCCGTACTGACTCCCCGTTGCTCGGGGGGCTGCGTTCATGCCCGCAGGTACAGGGAGACAGACAGGTGGTCCAGCTCAATAGGACCTCTAGATCTAGCAGTGGTCAGTACGCTCCATTTGATCTGGAGCTACAGTCAGTTTTGGTATGACCCTTTTTGGATGTGTATACATATGGGTATGACGGGGCCCTGTCCCGTCCTTTCTACAGCTTTGTTCCAGTAGAGGTCTGTAGACACTTGTATGTAGTAGTCAGATGATGTAGCCTTGTTGGCTTCTATTCTTTTGTGTATAGTATATGTAGCAGCCTAGCTGGCTTGCACTGTCCTTCTGCATGTGGTGTATAGCACTGTCCTTCCGCATGTGGATATATATATATATATATTTATATATATATATATGCAGATTGTACAGAGTTATGATGTTTCCCTCTTATGAGATCAGTTTATGCCATTTATGGGCCTTTGATGTTCAGTATGTCTCATATAAGTGTTTAGGGTGTTTGGTCGCTAGAGGTCATACTCCCGTCACAACTCATCGGTTTGGGTCGTGACAGATTTTTGGAGAGATGACAGCAATACCATCAAGATAATCAACAAGATCATACCCACACATGAGTGTATAAATTTATGCTTTCTACGTGCCGACGTTACTGGAGCCCATGAGCTTTATAGGTAGTTGTGAAGCCGGGTTGAATTTGATAATCTGGTTGTTTTGGTTTGGAGAAGCATTGATGGTTGGTAAGTTTGAAGAGTTAGTGACATTAGTAGTAGATTGGCGAGTGTTATCCATTGAGATGAAGAGGATCGACTAATTCGTTTGAGTGTTAAAAGGCTCTTGATACCATAAAAGAGTTGAGATGAATGAGTGAAAAGTTTGTTTGATAGTATTATGATGCTCTCCTATATATACAGCTGATTGGGAATTGAATCCCAAGATTACAGGTAAATTAAATGGTATTAAATTACATAGATACATTCCTAATTCTAACAAATTACAATCAATAAAATCAAATCAGATTTTTACAAAATAAAATACAGATCTGGTATCAAGCTCCTGATATGTTCAAATATGATCCTAAGATGCTGATATTGTTCCTTTACGAACGACCTTATTCAATTACTTCCTTCGTTGCAATTTATGTGATATGCTTTGACTATGCACAAAGTTTAAGAAAGAAGGGAAGACTTTTGAAACTTGTGGTCTAAAACGAGTCATACATATTTATGTGGCTCTAAATCATTTCATTAAAGGTAAAAGAGGAAGTTTTAAGTTAAATTATTTTTAAATATAGGAATATAACCTTCTTTTTGGGATAAATTAAAAAGAAAAGTGTACCATAAATTGAGGGGTTTTGACTCAGGTAACTTTTGTTCCATAAAAAGACTTCAAATAAATCCCACTAAATAATAGCCACCAATAAAAAACGCCCATCGGCAAGTAAGGTCTTTGCCCGCTGCCTAAATAAAACCTCCACAAATAAAGCGTTCTCTTGTAGAGACTAGATGGCCTAGGCCCGTGCTGCGCACGGACCCAAAACTTTAGATTATAGTGCATCTATGTGTATGTAGTTGTATTTGAATAATGATTATATATATATATATATATATATATATATATACACTATATATTATGTTCAAAACATGATTAATATAACATTATAGTTTGTGCTTCGTATCTAAAATTTTATTATATTAATATTTGCTACGAATACAAAATCGTCAAATTTATTAATATTTTTTAAAAGAGAAAACTTATTTAAAAGGAAACTATTTTTCTCTCTTTGAGATAAAACAATAGCAATATTTAAGCATCAGTTGATACTTTCAATTTTAATTCGATTAATTTAAAGGTGTAAAATACTTGTTATTTTTTATCAAATTTTGATTTGGATAATTCTAATTCAAATTATTAAATTAATTTTACATGTTTAAAACGAAACAAAGTAGAAATTGATTTTCTATTTAAACGACGAAATACTATTTTTTAATTTTTGGTAAATATTCTCGGTTTAGCTCATTTTACTTGTCATGTTGTCTTTTACATGTTTTTTTAAGAAAACGTCGATTAGAATTATAATTTGACTAATTTACCTTATTCATTAGTTGATCTCTATTTGATATATTTGTTTTTATGACATTAATCTCTTTTCACATTATTCTATCTTATTTTAAAATATAAATATTTTAAGTATATTTATTTTAGTGAACATAACAAATAAATGACATGGCGGAATAGCAAATACAACAATTTAACATTTAGATTAGATCTCAGGCTAATATAAAAAAAGAAAGAAAACTGTATGGTTTGACTACTTAACTTTTTGAAGAAAAACAGTTTCATTTGCTCCCACTAATGGATTGATACGCACGTGACAATGAATCCATCATTATTGACTTAATGAGATACTTTGAAAATTAGTGTTTACTACGAATACAAAGTCTGCTTTTTTTTTTGACATTATTTGTTTTTAATATGGGGTTCACTTTTTTTTTTTTTTTTGATATTGCTTGATTTTGTTAATATGGGGTCCATTTTTTATATTGCTTGGTGTTGTTTAGTATGGGGCCCATCATTTTGGACATTATTAGTTTGCACTATTTTTATGCATATAATATATATATATATATATATATATATATATATATATATATATATATATATATATATATATATATATATATATATACATACTATGTTCAAAACACGATTAATATAACATTGTAGTTTGTGCTCCGTATTTAAAACTTTATTATATTAGTGTTTGCTACGAATACAAAGTCTGCACGTTTTTTTTTTTTTTTGACATTGTTTGTTTTTTAATATGGGATTCACTTTTTTTTATATTGCTTGATTTTGTTAATATGGGGTCCACTTTTTTTTTCCCCGTGAGTTTGGAGATAGTGGGTTCCGCTTTTTTTACTTTTTGTTTTTAATGTTCAAAACACAATTAATATAACATTGTAGTTTGTGCTCCGTATCGAAAACTTTATTATATTAGTGTTTGGTACGTATACAAAGTCTGCATGTTTTTTTTTGACATTGTTTATTTTTTTAATATGAGATTCACTTTTTTTTATATTGCTTGATTTTGTTAATATGGGGTCCACGTTTTTTTCCCCGTGAGTTTGGAGGTGGTGGGTTCCACTTTTTTTACTTTTTTTTTTTTTAATATTGGTTGGTTTGTGTTAATATGGGGAGCACACTTTTTTTTTTTTTTAAATATTGGTTGGTTTGTGTTTAATATGTGGGCCCACAATTAACATTATAGTTTGTGCTCCGTATCTAAAACTTTATTATTAGTGTTTGCTACGAATACAAAGTTTGCATGTTTTTTTTTTGACATTGTTTGTTTTTTTAATATGGGATTCACTTTTTTTTTTATATTACTTGATTTTGTTAATATGGGGCCCGTGAGTTTGGAGATGGTGGGTTCCACTTTTTTTTTTTTTTTTTTTTTAATATTCAAAACACGATTAATATAACATTGTAGTTTGTGCTCCGTATCTAAAACTTTATTATATTAGTGTTTGCTACGAATACAAAGTCTGCACGTTTTTTTTTACATTGTTTGTTTTTTAATATAGGATTTACTTTTTTTTTTTTTTTATATTGCTTGATTTTGTTAATATGGGATCCATTTTTTTTTTCTCCGTGAGTTTGGAGATGGTGGGTTCTACTTTTTTTACCTCTTTTTTTTTTTTTTTTTTTTTAATATTGGTTGGTTTGTGTTTAATATGTGGGCCCATAATTATTTTTTTTTGGCCCACAAACGGACGACGAAAAAGTGCCCTACTATGTTCAAAACACGATTAATATAACATTGTAGTTTGTGCTCCGTATCTAAAACTTTATTATATTAGTGTTTGCTACGAATACAAAATCTGTAAATTTTTTTTTTTTGACATTGTTTGTTTTTTTAATATGAGATTCACTTTTTTTTTATATTGCCTGATTTTGTTAATATGGGGTCCATTTTTTTTCCCCGTGAGTTTGGAGATAGTGGGTTCCACTTTTTTTACTTTTTTTTTAATGTTCAAAACACGATTAATATAACATTGTAGTTTGTGCTCCGTATATAAAACTTTATTATATTAGTGTTTGCTACGAATGCAAAGTCTGCATGTTTTTTTTTTTTTTTTTGACATTGTTTGTTTTTTTAGTATGGGATTCACTTTTTTTTTTTATATTGCTTGATTTGGTTAATATGGGGTCCACTTTTTTTTCCCCTTGAGTTTGGAGATGGTGGGTTCTACTTTTTTTTTTTTTTTTTTTTAATATTGGTTGGTTTGTGTTTAATATGGGAAACACACCTTTTTTTTTTTTATTATTAGTTGGTTTGTGTTTAATATGTGGGCCCACAATTTTTTTGGGCCCACAAACGGACGACGAAAAAGTGCACCATCCGATGCTTCTAATATAGTAGAAATATAGGGAAAGAAGAATATTCACTTTGGCAAGTGTTGGATAATCTTTGCAAATTGGAAGGAATCCACTATCTCCCTCTAATAGTTAACTGAACAAAGAAAATTAAATAAAAATGAAAAGTAACATGTTTGTCTAAATCCTTTTTGTTTTTACTTTATTATTCTTCGTTTGTATAGTATGTAGGGATGTACAAAGTAAACCGACAAACCGCACCAAATCAATAAATCGAGTCAAACCGAGAAAAAAAACTCGACTAGTGGTTTGATTTGACTTGATTTGGTGTTGAAAAAAAAAACCGATCATAATTGGTTTGGTTTGATTTTAGCTAAAAAAAGTTAAACCAAACTAAACCAACCCGACATTACATGTATCCAGTTTTTAAAATATTTTATACATAAAAATGTTTATTTTTAATGTAATTTATAAATATTTCTTAAATTGTTTCGTAGTTTTTTTGTCTATTATCATATTATTTCAAGCTTGAACTTAGAATTTTGATTGTCAATACGTGTTTTATCCCATGGATCTTAGTAACTCAAATAAAGACCAAACAAAAACCAACTCAATACTAATGCTAACAAAAGAAATGCAATTCTACCATTAGGAATGACAATAATGTTGGATATCTATTCTTTAGCTTTGCATAATTTATTTAGAGAGTGAAAATACATATATATAATTTTTTTTTCTTTGTCCTGTAATTAATACTTATTAGCCGACCGTACTTATTTTAGTATGACTTAGTATTTTTAGATTATGGTCATTTTCTATATGGCTTATTAATTAACAATATTTATTTTAACCGGTTTTATTATCTTTTTTATTGAATTTTTTAATACAATGTCATCACTCATATCACATTTTGTGTTATTTTTTTTTTCAGAAACACCTTAATTATATACTTATATCTTACTAGGACCAAAAAAATAATTGGCGTAAAAGTGTATATGTTTTGTATGAAGACGATTCCCGAAAAAACCCGAGAAAACCGAATAACTCGAGAAAACCCAAGGTTGAAAAACCCGAATTATTGGTTTGGTTTGGTATATAAATTTAAAAATCCGATGTAATTGGTTTGATTTGATATTTAAAAAATCCGAACCAACCCGGTCCATATACACCTTAATAGCATGTACTATATTGTATGCTCAAGTGGATTTTTTTTTTTCTCGAAAGAAAGAGATACAGATCATTTCTCCCACAAGCAAACGTACAAGGACGAGATTTGGAACGAGCTTAGCTTTTATTAAAGACCTACTTGTTTCATTTGATTTGCAAGTTGCAAACCATAAAGCAGCCAGAAAGAGAGAGGGGTCAAGAATTGTTAACTCAATAAAATAAAACAGAGACTTTAAGGGGTCGTATTTTGGACGTAATATTAGTAATACATGGGGGTTTAGTTATTCAGGTAGTATAAGGTAGTATAAGTTGTTTCATTTTCTATCCTACATAAAATAATAGTAGTATATAGATGGGCTCATTATCTATAGTACACGTATTAGTTACTGGGGCAACAAAATTGCAAACCACACACCTAATACATTACAAAAGAACATGGTATTTCCTTATGCAAGATTTAATATATAAAAAATTTAGCTCCTAATCAGCGACCAAACGACCCCTATGAGTATTGGTAAGATGCGCAACGCATAAAAGTTTTAAATATTTCAATTGGGAGCTGAAAGAAGTTGACCAGAAACACCCGTCGAGAGCCACCTCCAACCAACCCAAACATGCTTAAATACATCACCTTCCAGGACGAGAAAGAGAAACAGAAGAAGAGAAACAAACAAACAAACAAAGAGCGTAATTTAAAGGAAAATGTTCGCTAGTGATGGTAGAGTGCAAGGTGACGTAGAAGAAGGAACAACGCCCCTGCTGTATCCAGGCACTGGAAATGAGGAAAATGAGTTGCTTTGGAGTTTCCTTCGCAAAATTTATTATATCCTTGCCTCTCAGGCCATCCTAACCACCGTCGTCTCCGCAATCACCGTCTTTTGCACTCCCATTAACAACCTCCTTCATGGCATGAACACCTTCCTTCTCATTCTCCTCATTTTACTACCACTCCTATGTAAGTTATCCCACGTAAATTTATCTCAGCCTTAATTTGTGCTATCTATAATCAGTTATCCACGATTATAAGATTGTAAAGTCAATGACTGCAGTACCCACTACTATGTGTGACAATGGATGCATGCATATTACTACCTGCGTGACACTTTTCGCTTTTCGCTTTTCAGGAGTCAAATAATAAATTTTTTTAGTGTGATTATTCGTTTGCCTTTTAAATATTTTGAATTGTTTATTATTATGACTTATAGTTCTTTTTAATGTAGTTTCTAAATATATAAATTATTTTTCAAAAACTTTAAAAATTGTTTGCCTAGATTCACCGTGAAAATAAAGAAGTTTGACTCTCGAAATACGAACTGTATCACATAAATTGAGACGACTGGAGTAGTATTTTAGAAACTTTTCAACTCTCTCGCTCCATCCTATTTTATGTGAATTTACTTTGACTAAATACTAAGTTTAAGAGAAGAAAAAGACGAACAACTTTTAAAATATGTGATAGCGCTACACACTTGGTGGCCGATGCTGATAATTGGTTCTTGTGCAGTGTTGATTCCCATGTATATCTATCGAGACAGGCATCTGTTTGCTTTCTTTGGCCTCTTCACTCTTTCCTTGAATATCGCTGTTGGTTTAACCTCTGCTAATACAAATGGCGAGTAGTTTGCAGCTTTCTATATATATATAATTAAAATCACCACTGATTGGTGGGAATTTATTCAAATTGAAAAAGTCTGTACAAAGAGCTACTCCAAAAAACGGGAGAGCAAGAAATAAATCAAAAACAAAATAATCAAAAGAACTAAGCTAATATCAGAACCATGAAACTGCACTAAATTACAAGTGCTGGTGCCTTGACTTTCTCCCATCTGTCACATCTCCAAGCTCTGACCAGGTGGTATGGAACAAAGTCTAGTTGAATTTCATTCAGGCCTCCAGGACAGTTATCAAGCCACATTTCAGTCCCAACATCAGCTTAAGCAATTGAGCATGTATCACTTGTGCCATGAACCAAGATGAGTAGTTTTGACCTTCAGTTAATACAGCTGAAACCTATCTGCATGGGAATGAATATGAAATCACACTATACCACCCATACAAGCAGATTGCAAGACTGTCTTAACTTCAGTTCAGCAACAACTGTATAAATAAAAGGGCAGCCCGGTGCACTAAGCTCCCGCTATGTGCAGGGTCCGGGGAAGGGCCGGACCACAAGGGTCTATTGTACGCAGCCTTACCTTGCATTTCTGCAAGAGGCTGTTTCCATGCCTCGAACCCGTGACCTCCTGGTTACATGGCAACAACTTTACCAGTTACGCCAAAGCTCCCCTTCAACAACTGTATAAATCTGGCAATATAAATCAGCAGCTATAAACTATGTAGCTGCAGTTTCCAAGTATTCCTCCTCAGCTTTGTTGATGGGCAGAATCAAAAGCATATCTGATTCTCAGATTTGGAATCTGAGCTTTATCTGAATTGAGTATCCTTCTAGCCATGGATGGTAATTCCTAAAAATTATTGAAATGTCGTACACCTGCAAAACCAAAAACAAAGTTAGCTAAAAAATCAGCTAGGCCATTGCCTTCTCTCTGAATATGTGCTCCACCATCACTTGTTTGCCCTTCATCAACCTGTGAATCTCCTTTACTATCATCACAATACTCCAAGGGATATCCCATTCATCTATGATGAACTTCTTCATTGCTAGGGAGTCAGTCCAATAATTTGTTTGGATTAATTATTTGCTAATGCTTGGAAATTAATTACAGGAAAAATTGTGCTTATAGCCTTGATCTTGACATCAGCTGTATTTTTAGCTCGTATTGGTTGCATTCAGGTTTTTGGGTCCAATCTCTTATCTAGCCTCTTTGTACTTGTTTTGACTGGATTTTTCCAGGTTGATCTCGCACTCTTCAAAAATATTGTTGTTTACGTGTCATATTAGTTTCTTTTGTAGCTCTGACCTATGCTCATTTAATTTCCAGTTGTTCTTCCCTCTTGGATCTATAGCTACTGCTATTTACTGTGCAATCAGTGTTATAGCTTTCTGCGCGTATATTCTGCGGTTGTTGAGGCCCCGAATCAACTAGCTAGGTCTGTGAAGTGGACATTTGAAACAATTTTATGAAATAAAAATTGGTTATGTAGATCGATATTGTACATCTCCCTACTCACACAGGAGTATTCCTGTAAACCAATTCGTGTTTTGATATTGTCAAGGATAAGTAAGGTGGATTTTCCTGAATAAAATTTCATTAATGAGAAAATGCATGGGTATGCTTGTCAGCCTCAAGGGAGGTTGAAAAAGCAATAACTTTAAACTAATTATTACACATGCCGGAAGACTTTGCAACTAAAAATATAGGCGATCTAAATATTATGATCAATCGATTGGTCGCATCATGGGCCACAAGACTAACTAATTTTCATCTTTTGCATAATAATCATGTATGAAACTGACCTAATTAGTAGAACGGATGTAGATTATTCATATAACTGATCCAAACTAATTCGGGATTGAGTCATGGTTGATTGATCGAGCATACTATTACATTTGATGCCATAGCTAGATGGAGAGTGAAATAGTGAACTAGCAGTAGTCGATGATTACAAAAGATTTTTAGATTTCATCTCAATCAATAAATAATGTGAGGAAGATTGCCAAATTGAAAAGAAGGGATCAGGAGAGAGTTCTTAAATGCCCATTGAATCATTGAAGGATATGAATAATGTTGTAATAAAGCTTCTCAAATCTTGTGTCTGTCTTCTTTTATTGGTTAGATGCGTAAGTCAGGGGTCATGCTTGGGCCTTTCACAACATCAATAGTTGAGATTGATCACTTGCACCGTTTACAATTAGGGGAACTTTCATAAATACAAAATATATAAGAGTTAATTATATAATCTACTACTAATTTAGATATTACAAATTGTGCAACTTAAAGCTAAAAACAAGGAGATTATTGTTACGAATAAAAATCTAAAAATAAGGAAATTCTCTATATTAGTGATAACATAATTAAATGCATATAAAAAAAAAAAGTGCTTACCTAAAAAAGCTCCAACAAAATCTACTAGCAAGCTAATTCATGAATTTTAACCACAAAAAAAAAAAAAATAATAATTCATGAACAAGTATATCATTGTAGTATATGTTATATATATATATATATATATATATCATATATTGTTACTATGTATGTTATTGTATAGTACAGTTGGTTGACACTTTGAGTAATATATTCATATATTAGGTATATTGTAATATCATATACATATATAATATTCAAACTTAGATATACTAATTTCTACTATTAAATGCACAAATATTTTGTTATCATCTTTTCAGTTAAATTTACAAATTTGAATATACTATATACTTTTTTAGGTATATTTTCATGTACTTTTCTTAATATTAGTATTAATATATTCAAATAATTTATTTTTCACCAAAAAAAAAAAAAACAATTGCATCAGTCATCAAGTGAAAATAAAAAAAAAGAAGAATAAAGAGGAGGAAACGAAAGAAATAAAATCTTT
Source organism: Lycium barbarum (assembly GCF_019175385.1). Lineage (NCBI taxonomy): Eukaryota > Viridiplantae > Streptophyta > Magnoliopsida > Solanales > Solanaceae > Lycium > Lycium barbarum. Next base: position 31,582,933 of record NC_083347.1, read on the forward strand.
TCTAAACGGTAGATGAAATATGTGATTTGAAATTGATTTTGTTTTGTTTATTTGGATAATTACATTATCTCTCATGCCCTTTTCATAGATTTTTTTTTTTTTTTGGGTGGGATTTGCGGGGTAAGGATTTTGAAAGAAAGAGAAAGTAAAAAGTGGATATGCATTAATGGTAATAACTCCTAAAATTATGTATTGTTGATATTTTAGGAATGTAACAATTTGTAATTTTGTAATTAAAAAGTTAAAATTTTGAATGAGTTGTATTTATGTAATTTTTTTAAAGTAGTTGTAATCTTTTAATCACCGTTAAAAAAAGTTGTATTTGTGTGACTTTCCCTTCTTTTTATTAAAAAACAAAAAGCAAAATTACCTAATGTAACTGACTATGCTTCATAATTACACTTTATGTAACTGATTATGCTTCATACTTACACTTTATGGTGGTACTTTTAAATAATTACAAAGTATAGCTATAGTTACGAAATATAGCTATATTGTACATTTTATAGCAGATATCTGATACATGTATTACTAAATTGTAGAGACAATTCTTGTACGAACGTGCATACCGAGTATATGCTATTAGTGTATATAGATATACATTATATATGCAATTAGTGTCATTTGGTCCGAGCTTATCGGTGTATATACATTATACTAGTCTCTATATTCGTGCTTTGCACGAATATATCTAACATAAAATACCATGAAATGACTATTTAAAATAATAAACTTTAGCTTTTATATATTCCAGGAATAATTATCAAGTAGTTTAATTTTATCCAATACGTATATTTTTATTACAAAAAAAAATAAAAAAAATTGGCAATCAAAGTCGAAAAAGGTCAAAAATGCTTCTAACGTATTGAAAATGGTTTAAGTTTGTTCTTCTTCCACCTATTGGACTCCAATGCCCTTAACTTCAGTTTTCAAGTTAAAAATACCCCTCATTTCACCTATTGGACCCCAATTTCTCTTTACGGTAAAGAATGTCCCACCTTTTAATTGAATTGTGAAATGGTATATGTATAACTTTAATTAAATATGTTGTACCGATTTATTGGTATACATAGATATTAGACCCAACCCATAAAATAACCTGACTCATCCAAATTTATTATGTAGCTTAATTTAATAATATTTTGTTATTAGGAATTTAAAGCCCTGGATATTGAATAAAAAAATTTCAAGATTACAATTTTATCGAACAATTATTATATTTACTTTATTCATTATCTTGACATAAATACTTTAGTTTAATGAGTCTTATTTTATTTTAAAATCAAACATAAGAGGTAAAAGGTAAATTAAGAACACTTAAGCCTATTAGAATATGGTCTAGTAATTACTATATTATTTTCTATTTTGAAATTAAAATTTTATACGCATACTGCACCTTCAATCACAAAGACGCTTCAAGGCGAATAAGGACACTGGTCTCATATTTCTGTATTTGAATGTGATAGCAAAAACTATTTGAGTCGAGGGTCTTATCGGAAACAACCTCTCTATCACATAAATATAGAGGTAAGGTCTGCGTACATCTTATCCTCTCCAGACCCCACTTGTGGATTACATGGGGTATGTTGTTGTTGTAGATTAGGAATTGAAACTCCGAAGCAACATTTGTTGTAAACTCTATTATTATTCATGCTTTTTCTACGTACATGCGTTACAGGAATGTCCCCTGGATTTAAAGATTGAAATTTATTTTGGATTTTAAAGATTGAAATTTATTTTGGATTTATTCTTTTATAACTGATTAAATTTTTATTAATGGTCAGACATAAAAGGAAAAACGCTAAAATCTCACTGTGACTTTTTTTTTTTTTAATATATGAGTATATGTTATCCATTTCTTAATGGGTTAAGTCATAGACAGACCCTTAAACTAGTCCAAGAAATCCATTTGGACACCCCAACTGAGACTCGTACCACCTGAACCCTCCGAAAAGACATTTAATGTGCCATATAGACACAAATTTGACAATATTATTATGCATCTAAGTGCATGGATACCACTTTCACTGACATGACAAACAGACCAATAAAAGAAATACACATCAACAAAGTTTAAAAAAAAAAAAAAAAAAAAGAGTAAAGATTTAAAAAGAAAAAAAAAGATTCGGTGTTGATGGAGCTCCGCCACCATCCCACTCCCTCTGGCCATTTATCGGAGTCTAAGACACATCTGAAATCCCACTCCCTCCGGCCAACTAAAACGCCATAGCCATTCTCCCTGAAAATCAGTTTCTCTTATTGTAATTGGGTTTGGTTCGCCCATTGAAACACCACCTCGAGGTTCTTGCGAGGTTTCCGATCAAAGTCGGGAGACGCAAATTTAACGGCGACAAGCACTGGAGGTCTCAAAACGCCAAGCCAGTAGAGAAAATGGAGGACACAATCGGCGCTAATGGAGCTTCTCGGACCCTAAAAAACTCATCAAAATTATGAAGGCAAGATGAAATAGTTCGTTGAAAAATGTACAAAATGAGCAGATCTTAAAGAGATCCATCCAAATCGGGTGTTTTGCCAATTGTCAACGTGTTATGAGCCAAATTAAGTAGCATGTGACTTTGTAACATCCCGTAATCCTAGTTAGGTGTCAATGTGAAATAATTGGGGTTTAGATGTAATTTTAACCTTTTGGATCTCTTGGGATGGATAATGGTGTTAAATAATCTTTTCGGGGTCAAATGAGATAAGGAAGTTCCTTAGAAATCTTGAAATTCGTCTAAGTCTGAGACAGTTTCAGTTATTCCCAGTTTTCGGGTATTTTTGTTGGGAATTTGGGAAAACTCAAACCATTAAAGTTGTAGGTATTTGAAATACCTTTCCAACCATATATTATGGAGGTCAAACAAAGGTATGTACGAAAAGTTATGACCGATTTATAAAATGGAAATCCCAATTTATGTAGAATTAGGTTTTAAAGCCCAAGCCTTTATAATAACCTATAAATACAACCCAAAAACGTCCAAGGAGAGGGTTTTTCCACCATACCATATATCATCTCTCTAAGGTGAGTTTTTACTCAAATCCCTAAGTTAATTACCTTAACAAATCACTAGGTTAACACCGAATCATTATATGAAATCGATAGATTGTGGAAACTTCATTCAAGGTCAACTATGGGATGAAGCTTTGAGATTTCTTCAAAAAGGTAACACCCTCACACTTTTATGGATATATGGAATTATTATTATGTTTTAGACATGGAATAGTTGGTAGAATAATGAAATAGGATTGGTTTAGATGCACTTTATTAAAAACAAAACCTTAGTATTTTTGCTGTAGAATTTCCTCCGACCAGCCATATCAAATTGACGTTTCCTGCTTAGCTAACCGTTGGATCGAGCCCAAATTTTAACTGAGTGGTCCCAACATATAGGTCTTAAATGTGAACGGTGAAGATCGGATTTCGAGATCTGTAGCTATGCGTGTCCAGCTATGAACAGTAGCTGCGAATTTGGTGGATATCTATAGTTTATTGGTCATACAAACCTCAATTAGATATAGAATGATTCTTTGAAGCATGGAGCTTACGTTTGGAATATTTTAACGGGATTTAAGGTATGTCTCTTTAAAAATAAAATCCTTTTTGAATATAAAGGTAATTTGTATGTCTCTTTTGAACATACTGTTTCTATCGATTTTTACGAACTCTTTGGTTGTGATTTGTATGTCTCTTTAAAAATAAAATCCTTTTTGAATATAAAGGTAATTTGTATGTCTCTTTTAAAGAAAATCCTTTTGACTATGAAGGTGTTTTGTATGTCTATATTTCAAAATTCGTCTTTTCATGTATGTCTAGATTTTCCCAAAAATCCTCCTTGAAGTATGTCTATATTCCAAAAATCATCTTTTCAACTATGTCTACTTGTGAAGTACGCTTATATTGTGAAAGCATGAATTATATTTGAGAATCCTTCCTTGATTGTTTGTATAAGTTATAACTCTTGTTTGGTAGAATTTATTCTGGAATTAAAGATGATTTCTTTTAGACAAGGTCATGCGTGTGTAGGGTCAAGCCCGCATCGAACCTTATACGAACTATACTACTTTGTGAAACTCGCTTTTCCCATTATTGGATGATTGAACTTAATCTTCTAAAGGTTGGACCTTAAACTTGTTTTGTTGTTGAATGGGTTTCTTGAACTTGAAATTGAATAAGAGATTTGAATAAGATTCTAAATCGTTTATGACTTGAAATTCCTCCATTTTGAGATGATGACTTGAGAAGTGAGATTCGGCTCTAAGCCATGATTGATGATTCGGTAATATGCCATGATTTGTATTTTGTTGGTGTTTGGGCCTGTATGGGCAAGCTGTGCTAATCCAAAGAACGATTAGCCGTTATGGATCCTAACGTATCGATACGAGTATTGTTGTGTCAGTCCAGAGGACGATTGACCTCCGTTGCTTCCTAGACCGGAGTATCTATGACTGTGCTAGTCCAGAGGACGATTAGCCTCCGTTGCTTCCTAGCGCGGAGTATCTATTGTTGTGCTAGTCCAGAGGACGATTAGCCTCCGTATCTTCCTAGACCGGGGTATCTATGGCTGTGCTAGTCCAGAGGACGATTAGCCTCCGTTGCTTCTAAGCCCGGAATATCTATTGTTGTGCTAGTCCAGAAGACGATTAGCCTCCGCGGTTTCCTAACCCGGAGTATCGATTGATTGATCTACCTGTGAGTGGCTTGTTTCATATCTTGTTGCCTGTGAGTGGCTTGTGGTGATTTGAATTCGTCAGTGAAATACTTGGCTTGGTAAACGGTAAGGAGTTAAGTTAATGTGTCTGTCATTGTTGGGTTCTTTGATGACTCTTTAATGTTGCTGACTCACTTTATTCCTGGGTTTGAACTGTTATTTTCATTGATATCATTTTATTGATTTTATTCACTATATCTTGTTTTGTTAACTATTGCCCCTTAGACACTCACTGAGTACCCAGTACTCAGGCATACTATTGTTGTTTTTGATGGTATGTTAGGTATCATTGAGGAGCAGGTTCGTGATACGCCTACGACTTAAGAGAACTTGCTGCTTTCGAGACTATTCAATGAGCCCACATGATTGTTCGTGGGGCACCATTCTATCTTTACTTTTCGTCTTTTAGTTTCGGGTTGCGTCCCGATGATTTAGACATTGCTCATTATCTTAGAAGCTCCATAGTATACGTTCTTGTGGGTAGTTGTTGAGTTATTGATTAACTCTCGGACACGTTATTACATTTGACTAAGTATTTGGTGAATAAAGACTTCCGCTGATTTAATTTATATATTCATGATTTGTTACATTTACTTTATAAACTGTTGGAGGCGAATGTTGAACCTGGCGGGTTCAAGTTTTATTATTGTATCGTTTAGGTTCTTCCGATGTTGTTCACGACGTCGGATGCCGGTTACGTCCAGGGTGGGTGTTACACCCCATTTTAACCGGGTTAAAGTAGAGTACAACATATTGGTGATTCCTATTTATTTTATTTAAGGAGTCGCCACCTAATTAATTTAACGGTGAATTAGGACACCTAGATATGTTAACTAAGGTAAAGTTAAAACTAAACCTTCATTAATAGTCTGCTTAACCGATGTGATTCTAGGTAAGGGCTCTATATTATCCTAAAGGGAAGGGGTTAGGCATCCTTTAGAATCCGCTAACTACGGTTATCCGACCAAACTTAGGTTAATTATTTAGATAAAATATAATGCTTAAATCTTAAGAAAATAGGCTGTAAATGTTATTAAGGTTTTTGAAGGAAAATAACATTAGTTAAAGATTTACAGAAAATGTAATAACTTGTACAAAGAGGACTTTAAACACTACTTTAAAATAAGACCTATAAATGTCGCTTAAACTTTAAATATAATAAATGCTATTCAAAGATGAGACTTGTAGGAAATATGATAATTTGCCCCTAAATAATAGCTTTTGAGAAAGATTTAGCAATTTTGAACTTTAGATAAATTATGTTATATGAATGTAGCAATGTAGAAAAAATCTAGGCTTATAAATAGGATTCAAAAGGAAGTGAGTTTTCTTTCTCCTTTTATTATCTTATTAATTATGCTTAGTTAAAAAATATGCATGATTGATTCGAACTTGAAGAGTTAACTATAAAATATACTTGAGTTTATACTTGCGTCTTAGTGACGTTTTGAAACGTTTAGGATAAAAATATGATTCCCTTTACTTAAAATATATAGTCATGTCATTTTGCAAATCAGTTATTCCAAATAAAATAAACATGAAAATAAGAGAATAACTTATGGAATTAATGGTTAGTCTTCCTTAAACTAAACTACCCATTACTAAAACTAAACCTACTAATTCATTAGATTTATCTAAGCCGAAAAACAAATGAAATAAAGTGTTAGTCAAAACAGCCAATGCGCAAACAAATCGAGCTACGGAAATAATAAGTTTAAACGGGTTTGGCCCATTCTTGGGCTGTTGTGATCTGCTGCTGCTACTGGGCTTCGGCCCAACAATCCCTTTTCCTTTTAGGTGCTGCTTCGAATAGACTGGACTCGAGAAGAATATCTCGTTGGGATTTTAGCCCAACATCGAATGCGGGGAAGGACGAGTCTCTAGGACTCGTATGAGAGATGGTCATGCACAAAAAAAATGAAAAGAAAAGGATTAGCGATTCATGAGACCTATACTTCAAACATAAGAAAAAGCAGCAATCCAAACTTAGATGAAAAGAAAGAAAAAGGAAAACGTCATGTGAATAGTGGAAGCCTAGAATGAAACTGAAATTTAACTCAAATCGTAGCGGAAACTCAGTTTCAAAAGGGCAGTAGCTTACGACCCAATAATATAAAACAGAAGGGGCTAAAATCACAACAGTTCAGGACTGTAAGTAAAGCAGAAAATGGCTAAAATGCCATTATTTCGTAACTGGTTCATGCGTTAACAACTGAACGATTTTTATTAAAACAGGGGGCTGCTCACAATTAGCGTGTTCAACAGCTCCTAAACAAACAACAAAAGAATTCAACGGGTGCAGCAGTCTTTGATTCGTTTTTTATATCCAGAACAGTTGTCAAATAACAAACTTTCACACATAGGACAAGACTAAAATGAAGCTAAACGACTGTCCCTTTCTTTCAAGAAAAACAGATTTTAACCCAGTGATACCAAGTATTAGAACACACATCCTTAGTATTAATCTGACCCACAGAATCAAAATCTGAAAGTGAAAATTTGAAAATAGTTCTCTCGTTACTCAACCTGTGAAAAAGTGTTATAAAAAGAAACCCAAGTGCACCAGCTTAAATACTATAGAAAATATGGATTTGATGACTTCATTACATTCTTTTCAAGAAATTAAGTTAACACAAAATCCAGCCACAACTTATTTTGAGAGAACAGGGGAGCACACGATATATTCTTATGCAACATTGAGTCATTATTTTGATACACTTCCATTTTGGAAAGTCGAACAGGTTCAAGCACCCTTGAAGATGTAAATTAACACTGAAAAATCATATAATAAGCCCTTAAAAGATCATTTTTGTGTGCCACTTCTTTTAGCAGTCATGTTCATTTAAGATTGTTTAGGCTATAAATAGCATATAAGACATGATTATTCAAGTGCATTAGCATACTTAGATTAACAGACTAACATGAGGAAAGCATAAAAAGCGCATCACTAATCAATACCATATGTAAGACATGCTTTATTCTCAAATAGATTACTGAAGAATCAAAGCAAACATAAGGCAGTTCAAACAACACATAGGAACAAATCAATATCTTAGACTATCATTGATGCACCATATACCACAAAAGAAATCAGATAAAGTGCACAGACATTGTGGATCATTTGGGTTTGAGGCATTTTGTACGCTTAACTTCAGATTGACAGAATCGATAAAGAATGCTTCGTTAAGGGACTAAGGCATATTATCTCGATGTAAAGCAATTCAAGGTATTTCCGTATCAAGTTGAGGGAACATAAGCTTGAATAATCATATTAGAATCTTTAAATAATACTTCAGGTTTATTTTACATGTAAGGATTTCATACAACTAATTTGAAACTCTTTTCAGCCCTTTTGCTAGATCTAAACCCCAACTGAATCTGAGTGGATAACCATATTGGACTGCTACCAATCACCAAAGGATCATGCTAAACGAGTTAAATAAATGTGTAGCCTATAAATCAATCTAAAAATATTAATTACTTTAACACCATATTACTCCACAATGAGGAAACGACATGTTTATACATCAAAGGAACTGGACTAACATTGACTAGCATTCAAACATATGTGAATTTAGATTCGACACACACAAAGACTAATTAATCAGTACATCCTTAAACTTAACCTTAACACTAATCAAACTGAATCAATCTAATTATACAGCACAATCATTAGCCAACACATAAGCATTTAAATGACACTATATAAGACCAAACCAACTATCTAAAAGCGTCATTCCAGAAACATGGCTTAACTGTACAGACTGAATCAACTAACGCATGAATATATCGAACTTAGCGTATAAACACGTAAACACGTCTTAAACTACCGAAACTGAAATCAACTAAATAAGGAAGAGTTGTTCACATGCTTAACCAGCTAAACTAAATTATCATGGAAAACAGGCTTAACCACACAAACAAACCAACACAGAAACAGGCTATCTAACAAACTAAATCAACTTAACTAAACTAACATGCTTGAATCACGGAATAATAAACCAAAATAACACAAGGCAACCAACGACTGCAAAAAAGAAAGAATAAAAAGAAGGAATGGAGAATTACCTTCTTCGGGTGCAGCAAAGTGGGGCGAAGGTTTCGATCTAACCTCGAACACTTCAAATATACTTCGAAACACTAAAACCCCGAATTTGTATACCCTTCGAATCCAAACAGATGCCAAGGGCAAAATGGTGTGGATTTTGACTCGATATCGAACAATATGGCTAAAAGAATTAATGTCGTCTATGGGGAATTTTTTTTAATCCAAAACCCAGATCCTTTAACTGGATCAAAAAGTGAGTACTTATAGGGAAATTTTAGGGCTTTTCGTTTGACAAGAAGAGAGAGAGGAGCGGGGGGGGGGGGGGGGGGGGGGGGGACAGACGGAGGTGGAGGAGAGAGTGGCGTGGGGGGACAAGGTGAAGTGGGTGGCAGTGAGCGTGGGGAACAGGGGAAGGTGGAAGTGGCATAGGCAACGTGGGCGTGGGGGACAACAGAGGAGCGGGGAACGTGGAGATGAGATGGCGGAGAGGAGATGGTAGAGAGAGAGTAGGGAAAGAGAAAGAAGAAGGGAAATGAGGGAGGCGGCTGATTCATTAGGTTTAGAAAAAAAATAAGTGGGCTGGGTCGGGTCACGGATAATGGGGATTGGGCTGGTTTATTGGGTATTTTAGTTGGGCTGGCCGAATAGGATAAGGTATTGGGCTGGGCAAATTAAAAAATGGGCTGGTCCGAAACGTTGGCTAATTTTATGAATTGGGTAGGGATGAATTAAAATGGGTAGTGGCCTATGAAAATTGTTTTGGGTTAATCCAAAAATATTGGAGTAAATTGATCTCGTATTTGAACTAATAATAATAATAATAATAATAATAGCTAGTAACTGTAATAGAATAATGAAACGACGATATTGATAAGAGGCTAATAATTATAGAAAAATATAAATATATTTCTTAATTTGCCAAAAAAATATTAGAAACGTAAATAGGTAATTTGGAGGAGAGGCGGGACAAAATTGGGTGTCAACAGTGGGTTTTGGGGCGTGACAGACTTGCACATGGACAAGGGGCTATTTTATAATTAGCTATACTTTATATAAATAGGGTAATTAGGGCTTGTAATTGAGATATTGTGAATTGATAATTGAAATTGATTTTCCCTCTCCTTCTCTCTATTACGGGTCATTGACCTTGCCGGTGACGCCACCGGTTAGAGTATCGGAATATCTGTTAAGGGACCATTCTTGCACTTGGTTCCTTAGGATTTTCCTCTTTTTTCTATTTGAGTCGTAACAATGGTATCAGAGCCATTCGATTCTCGGACAAAAATGAATTCCATCGTAGATGGTTGTGAAGAACTAAGAGAGAATCTTGATGACGTCAAGAAATGACTAGTGAAATTAGCGGCAAGCATGATGCGTTATGGGATGATGGGTTGAAAATGGTTGCGTCCTTCTCACCGGAAAAGCGATTACTGGTCGCCGGAGAAACTTCAAAGGTTGAAACCACTCAGGATGTTACTGCAACTTCAAAGATTGAAGAAATTGATGAAAGTTTGGGTGCTGGTTCTTCTAACAGAGAAGTGCAACAGGGATCAATGGTTAGTTTCTACTTTAATTCTACATCTGATTTAACGGAAAGCATCCAGGTATAAGAGACCCTTAAAAATGAAGAACATGCTGAAGATTTCTGAAGAAATACTTCTCAAGTTTTAGAACCTCTTTTGGAGTTAGAACCTGTAGGGAATGGTGAACTGCTTTATGTGTTTGATGTGCAATCTTCGAGAATTAGAGGTGATATGATACTCCCCATTTGTTCGATGAAATTCCCGAATCGAATTTGTCAAGATGTTTCAAGAAAAGTTTGATTGCCGAAGAGACAAATAATATTTCACGAAATCTGAGGATATGTGCGAAATAGTATTCTTGATGAAGAGTTAAAATTGTTTAGGTAGATAATAATGGTAGATGTCAAGCCTTTGGAAGTTTCCTTTCCAGTAATTCTACCTGTACATGGTCACTCGATGACACTACATACAAGAAAACAACACCATGCATATGCCAATAGAATAGTGTTTGATTGCAAGATGTGTATAACTAATTCACAGGTTAATAGGGCTCCTCTAGTGAATAATGAATCAATGAGAATATTGTTGGTGAATCGTCATATTTTACCGGATGTTAGTTATTCACTATTCCCATTTAATCCAGGTGGAGTCAAATTAAAAGAGGGGAACATTTGGGGTGCTGATAAGTGTTTTGAGGTATGAAGGGATTAAAACTGCTCCCAACTTGTTTGATCAAAGGCCTGTGAGAGTGAAATCTTTTCTAACTATTGAAGATTTCCCATTCTTGGACTTGTTATTCCAGTATGGTCGATTTCTGTTTCTCCCTCATTCATATCCTAGAGTTCCTAGGAATTTTACTTGCTTTAATATACCAAGAACAATATATGAAGTTGGAAGATTTGTAAATGATGGCAAATATGCAGGGACCACGACAAGAACTGAGTTATTATCTAGTTCAAATGAGACTCGCCAGCTTCTTGTTGATACTAGGATGGAGTTTAATAATTTTCATGTCACATTCTATGGGGAGACATATCAAAGAGTACTGGATCTTGAGGCCAAAACCGTGAAAACCAAATATTTCATAGACGAAGTAGACTTCACAGCTATTCTACCGGCTTATGTTCAATTGACAGTGCTACTTATGAAGAAACAATGTTTTGCATATGTAATGAGAACAGAGTTTGGTTGTATTGCGTATATAGCTAGCTCGTGGGTGGATAGTTATTCTTCATTGGATAAGGAATCAGTGAAAACGTTGCTGGTGCATCTTCAAATTCTAATGACTGCTAGTTGTTCACTAGTCCCATTTGATCCTGGTGGAGAAAACGTTTCCTTTCTGCATCCCATCCTCGAGGACAAGCACTCTAGGTCAAATATAGTAACTTACGACTACCCGTCTTTATGTGTTGAACTAGACCCATACCATTTCTTTACTGCAAGATACAAACAAATTTATGACGAGCCAGGGAGCAAGATAATTTTTAACCAAGAATTTCCTCCTATTTCCAGGAGTATAAAGGACAAGTTAGCTGAAAGGGTTATGAATCAAACCAGATTCCAAAGTTGTTATTTGCATCAGATGGTTTACCTTACTCACTACCTTTTCAAGCTCCTTCAATTGTTGGTTGTTCATATTTCTTATTTGATCCAGGTGGAATCAAAATTCAGTTCACAATTCATCCTTGAGGACAAGGATGATTTTAGGAGGGTTGAATTGTTATGAGCCAAATTAAGTAGCACGTGACTTGCACATGGACAAGGGGCTATTTTTTAATTAGCTACACTTTGTATCAATAGGGGAATTAGGGCTTGTAATTGAGATATTGTGAATTGATAATTGAAATAGATTTTCCTTCTCCTTCCCCTTCTCTCTATTACGGGTTCTTGACCTCGCCGGTGACGCCACCGGTCAGTCTGTCGAAGTATCTGTTCAGGGACCATTATTGCACTTGATTCCTTAGGACTTTCCTCTTTTTCTATTTGAGTCGTAACACAACGCTTACCGGAGCATTAACGTCAAATACAAAAATCCCCACGCGACCTCGAACCGAAAGTAGTGGTTTCATGGTGTCTGAGATTATGTTTTCAGCTGGATTTTTATGGAACTTGTGGCTGGTTTTAATGGAGTTTAGCTGGCTGCGGGTGGAGGAGCTTTGGAGGTTCATGATTGTGCCGGTACGGCTATGGAGGAAAGACTAATCGGAGAAGAAGCCATCCATAAATGTGTGCTTCAATCTCTATATATGTATCGATTTTGTGTCTGTGGGGAGGTGTTTTTTGGTTGCTTCGGCGTGTAAGTTGGCTTGAGTAGTGGAGAAGATGAAGGGGAGAGAGAACAAAATTATTTTTATCTTTTTTTTGTTGTTGTTGTTGACACTTGTCATTTGATACCCACATCAATATCATTTATATGCTTGTGACGCACTTTAAATAAGTGGGCAACACATAGTGACATGTCAGTTCGATGTGTCTATATGACATGTTAAATGTCTTCTTGGAGGGTTTAGGTGGTACGTGCCTCAGTTAAATGGTATAAGTGGTTTTCTTGGACAAGTTTGAGAGTCTGTCTATAATTAAGTGTTTCTTAATCTACACGTTGTAAAAGGTTTTACAACCTAACTTTAAGAATATTGTTGATTGTCACTTCATTATCAAGGTTTCTATACTAATTATATTCTAAATTATAGTATTTGTTTCCTAACCATTTTGAAACTTTGTGGCTACATAACTTCTATCACAAAAAGACTTCTTAGCCTTGTGTTGTTCATTGTACTAATGTGAATTAGGTTTATAGTTTTAGTTTTTAGTTTTTTTTTTTTTTTTTTAGTTTAAGAAGTATGTCCAAAAGAAATATGATTATAGTTCATTAAGAGTATAAAAGTCGTTCAACAAGAGTATTTTAGTCAACCAACATTTATATTCATGCTTTTAAAATAACTAGTTTCTATATGGAAAAGATTTATGTAGGAGGCCACTTTCAAGTGTTAATTGGGAATAAGGCCACTCAATTTCTTTTTCAATTATTTTTCGGTATTAGGGTTTAGAAAAAGGGAAATGGGGTATGAAAAATATTTCATAATTTTAAAAAGTTTGGAGGTTTTAAGTTATACACTTAAGTCCCTGTGACTTGTAATAAAGTATACAAAGCCCCTCTCTCTTTCTCCTAAAATATTCATAAGTCCCCTTCTCTCTCTTCACTCCTCTATCAAGACCAATCTCTCTAGTCGATTTTTCTTCTCTCTAGAGCCCAAAAGTTCTCAAATCGCCATCCTCAGGTATGTTAATTAATTTTGCATCAGTGGCGAAGTATTTTAAGATCCATATTGCCTATTTAAAAGTATGGTTTGATTAATTTTTTTTCGATCTTGATAAAAAAACTAGTGTCCATAAAGTTCTGCTTTTTTCCAAAACCTTTGAAGTTTTGCCGATTTTTCCGTCTAAATGTGTGTTATTTATACTTATTTTGCTTCTTTCGATCTTTCTTTTTGTGTTTTTTATTTTTATAAATTATGGTCTAATAATATACTTTTGGTCGATTATTCTTATTCCCTATCTAAAAAATAGGCAAAATAAAGTCCCTATTTGAAGATGGTTCAGATACAACCGCCACGTCCCCGTTCCGAATGGTTCATATACATGGTTCAGATACAGTTGAGAGTTGAGAGTGATGGTTCTTATATCGTGGTTCAACAAAGTCTGTATTGTTTATACATAGATCGTATAAATGCCTAGGTGTAGAGGAAAAGGAGGAAAAATACTCCCTTGTTCTGGTGAGATGGTTCACACCTGTTGTACTGCGAATCGTAAGGATAACAAAGAAGAGGTGAAGAAGTTAGCTGAGATTTAAAAAGAAAAAGAAGAGCGGAAGCTGAGAGTGAGTCCTACTCAGACCCCATTGATGAGTGTAGTGTTGATGGTGATGAAGGAGTAGAGTTGAGAATAATGGTTATGTATCTGAGAATAGAGGTGTTTGATCAAGAAAGATAATGGAGGAGTTTGATCAAGAAAAGAGACAATGGAGGAGTTTATTCAAGAAAAAAGACAATGGAGGAGTTTGAACTTTTGGTCTGTTTTATATAGGGAAGGATGTATTGTTAAGGTTGTAATTTTAAGATTTTTTTGTTTTATTACCGTTGTAGAGAAATTTGTGGTCCATCAGTCGAAATAAAGCCAGGTGTGCTGGGTCAATTATAAGCCAAACCGGAAATAAAACACCTTAGTTTATAATAACTCACTGCTTAGGACAATTTTAGACCATTTTGGTAGATGAGAAATCAGAGAAATAAAGGCGACCGTTGGAATGAAAAACATGCTGAATTTGCACTAATCTAATGGAATTTTTTTTTTAAAAAAATCAAATAAAACCCAAACCCCAACCCCAAACGCCAAACCCCAAATTTCACAAAACTAAGGGATCTTGGATAGGTATACCATAAACCGACAATCGTCAATAGCTAACAGTTATCATTTAGGCTCGACTTCACGCATGGTCAATAATTATCCACATGTTATATATAGACCAAAGACAATATTTGTCTAAAAGTCCATAAATTAGTAAAATAAAATAAATAAAAGGACATGACACTATTTAAACATTATAATAATACTTTAATGTATTATATGAGAGTCCCCATCTACTGAGCACATGATCAAAAGAGTTTTAAGATAAGTAATGATACTTAAAAGGCCAATATTTGTCTAAACAAATCATAAATAAATAAATAAATAAATAAATAAATAAATAAAAAAGAATATTAAACATTATAATAATACTTTAGTACATCATAGGAGATCCCCCATCCATTGAACACATGATCAAAATAAGTTTAGGACAAGTTGTGGTACTTAAAAGGCCAATATTTGTCTAAAAACCATTAATAAATAAAATAAAATAAAATAAAATAAAAAGACATGATACTATTTAGACATTATAATAGCATTTTAATATATCATATGAGAGTCCTCATCTATTAAACACATGATCCAAAGAGTTTAAGCACAAGTAACGGTTATCCTTAGAACAAGGTTGTGCTTTGAGAACAATAACTTGTTGTTGGACTAATTGGATAGTAGTGTTATTATTACCATTTCTTATTCTAAAAATCTTTTGATCATGAGTTCAATGGATTAAAACTCTCATATGATGTATTAAAGTGTTATTATAATATTTAAATAGCAGGATGTCCTCTTTTTATTTTATTTTTATTTATTTATGTCCTTTTTAGATAAAAATTGGTCTTTTAAGTATCATTACTTGTCCTAAAACTCTTTTGATCATGTGTTCAATGGATGGAACTCTCATATGATATATTACAATTTTATTATAATGTTCAAATAGTGTTATGTCCTTTTTATTTTATTTATTTATGACTCTTTTTAGACAAATATTGGTCTTTTAAGTATCATTACTTGTCTTAAAACTCTTTTGATCATGTGTTTAATGGATGAGGACTCTCATATGATGTATTAAAGTGTTTTTATAATGTTTAAATAGTGGTATGTCCTTTTAAAAAAAATATTTATGGCTATTTAGACAAATATTGGCCTTTTAAATACCATTAATTGTCCTAAAACTCATTTGATTATGTGTTTAATGGATGGGGACTCTCATATGATGTACTAAATATTATTATAATGTTTAAATAGTGCTATGTCCTTTTTAAAAAAAATTTATTTATGTCTATTTAGACAAATATTGGCCTTTTAAGTATCATTACTTGTCCTAAACCTTTTTTGATCATGTGTCTAATGGATAGGGACTCTAATATGATGTATTAGAATGTTTAGATAGTGGTATGTCCTTTTTTAAAAAAAATATATTTATGGTTATTTAGACAAATATTGTCCTTTTAAGTACCATTACTTGTCCTAAAACTCTTTTGATCATGTGTTCAATGGATGGGGTCTCTCATATGGTATATTAAATTGTTATTGTAATATTTAAATAGTGGCATGTACTTTTATTTATTTTATTTTATTTACTTATGACTTTTTAGACAAATATTGTCCTTGGTTTATACATAACATGTGAAAAATTATTGACCATGCATGAAGTTGAACCTAAATGATAATTGTTAGCTATTGACGATGATCGGTTTATGGTATACCTATCCACGCCCTTAGATTTGTGAAAATTAGGGTTTAGGGTTTTTATTTTATTTTTTTATTTTTGTCCGTAAACTCTTCGTCATCACTATCGGGATCATCTTGTCTCTCCTCCCATTCACCTATGTAATCACCACCTACTATAATATATTCTGCAATCGACTCCATAATAAATCTATGATAGACTACGACTATGGTTTATGACTGCAATCGACGCCATAATAAATCGATAATATACTATGGCTATGGTCTATGACTTTAATCGATATCATACCAAGTCGTTGGGGACTGATTTTCCAATGAAAAGCCAAAACTTTTATCGAAACTTTCACCGGAAATGGGATCTGAAAAGTGTAATGACCCGCTAGGTCATTATGGGGGTGACTTGGAAATACTAGACCTCTGTTGGGAATTTCGAGGCTGCGAGAGAGTCCGTAGCATATTTTAATGTATTTGTACATATTTTGTTTGCGTCTGTAGGGCCTTGGATTGGTGTTGGCATTTTTGGGTGAAAACCGGTGCAAAAATCTGAGCTACTGGTCAAAATGGACCGCTGTAGCGGGTGTGGGACCACTGCAGCGGGTCCGTCGTAGTAGGTTATGGGTCACCGCCGCGGGAGGCAGGACTTTAATGAGGTCCGCCATAGCTGGAGCATTCCCGCTATAGCGAGACCGCTGCAGCGAGACACTGAACGCTGAAACGATCGACTGGAGGCAAAATCCGTGATTTATATTCTTTATTCCGAACCCATTCCCCACATAACACCAAAACAGTTTCCAAGAAATACTGTGGCTAAAATTTAAGGCTAGGGCTAAAGCGTGCTTGAAAGGTAAGTCTCAATTCTTGACCTTATTAATTCTATCATCATGATAAATTCCATGAGTAGTTAAAGGTCCATTAAAGGTGAATGAAAGGGCTAAAACCCTAGAACTAAAGAAACCCCTTGATTAATGAATGGATTGTTGATTTTATTATTGTTTAATCAACTAGGAGTATATATGTTCGCTTTATAGGATGAGAACTTGTCTATTAATGGCTGAACTTGTTGATTGAGACCTAGGGTTTCATAAAGATGATAACTTTAGCAAAACACTGCTAGAAAAAAAGGGTTGAATTGATTAGAGAACCCATGAATGGGAATAGTATGATGGTTTGTAGTTGATGTTATGATGAATTCACGCTTAGTGATAGTTCCCCCACTAAAAAGGGTAGAATGTAATTGGGTTCTTTTCCCCAAGGTGTTGTATTGTCTGAGCAGATGACTTGAATACTCATATAGCTCTATATTTCTAGACTTTGAATGTTCGGAAGCTTTATGAAAGGGAAAAGCTACCGCGGAGTGATTACATTGTTCTAGTTCTGCTTTGAGGCAGGTTATGGTCTACTTGAATTAGTCTTTGATTAGTTGGTTGTATGTGGTACGAATTGATAGGAAAAGCATGATTAGGGCTTCAGACATAAAGTGTGGTTGATAATTCCTACAGTATGATATAGATTGATTAATTATATGATGAATTGATATGAAATGATAAAGAAGGAGTTCATATATACTTTTCTTATTGAATTGGAGTAATTCCTTATTCAAGATTATTGATGAATTGATTTTTGAGTCTTGATATGACTTGTAACATGGTGACTTGTGTTCCCTGATATTGATTTTTCATTGTTCACATTCCTTCTTGATTATGGAACGGAAATACATTGTGATGTGAAAGAGATATACATATGAAAAGGCACATTTGACAGGTGGTGAGGATGTGGCCTAAGTTAAAGGCTCGTTATCCGAGATAAGATTCTGGAGCAATGATACATGGACACCATGGGTCCCCTGCAGGTCATGGCTAATGGGTCAAACACTACCATTTAGCATGCGTGTACGGATATGTGACAGAGTTGAGATAATTTGTGTTTTACGATTGTGGTTGGTGATTACGTGGGTTGAGTTACTCTTATTGATTTCTATTTGTGTGGATTTACCTTATCCCCGTGTTGGCTGACATTTTAGTGTTGGATGATTTCTGTTAATAGTTCTTGAGATTATGTGTTGTTGTGCCTATCTGTCTATTTTATTGATTTAGTGATTTTATGCATGATATTGTACTGATACTACCTTGTTGCATTCTTTTGAGTGCATATTGTGATCCAGAGACTTCTACGAGACCTCATATTTATCTTGAGGCCAGTTTCCGACAGATTCGAAGGTGAGCTATTTTCCATGCCAGGCCGCCTGAAGACCTTTCCTATTTTAGATGTCTATTTCATTTCAGACATTTATGTTATTTTTAGACAGTGGTTCTTTCTTAGACAATTATGTTAGAGTCCTTGTACGATGACTTTCGGATTTTGGGGTTGTAATAGTTTAGACTTCCATAGGTTTTATTTAATTATGGCATGACTAGACTTTTGGAAATATTTATACTTGTTATATCCTTTAATGCTTTAAAATTGGCTAAGTAATTTGAGAATGGTTTGGATAGTTGGCTAAGTAGATGGTTCCCCACTAGGGGATTTGGGTGGCTGCCACTCACGGCTGTTTGGGTTGTGACAAAGTTGGTATCATTGCTTTAGGTTCGTCGATCTCTGTAACACTCCGTAAATCCGAGTTAGCTGTGAAAGTATCTCGGCGAATCGAACTCCAATGTTTTTGGTTAATGTAAAATACGGCCAAAGAATACGACCCGTATTTTGAAATACAACCCGTATTCCTTGGGCGTATTTCACCCGCCTTCCTTGGTTGCTCACTGTTTTGCTATCATAAAATACGGCCCGTATTTTGAAATACGGTCCGTATTTCTGGGCGTATTTCACCAGTTCCCTAGACTGCTCACTGTTTTGTTAACGTTAAATACGGCCCGTATTTTGAAATACGATCCGTATTTCGCCCGCCGCCAGCTGTGTATATGTATAGCGGGTTCAGTTAATTTTATCACTTATTCACTAATTTTATCACTTATTCACATTCTCATAAACCCTAAGGACAAAAGTCTTTTCTCCAAGTCTCCAAACATTAAGGTAAGAACATCTTTAACATTATTAATCAATCCTACCATTAAACCTATGATTCTTAACATGATTCTTGAATGAAAAACCTAGGGTTTGCAAAGTAATCCCTCTCAAAGTGACTCAAGCTAGGGTTTTGGGTGTTCTTCGTTGTAAAAGTAAATTGTTGAGTTACGTAAGTCTTAACTAAGGTATGTCTCTCTTTTAAAAACCTTATTTTGGATGTATGTCTTCTTTTCAAAGGTTCTTTATTGAATAGAGAGGTAAGTTTCTCATACTTTAAAAGCCCTAATTCATGTTTTGATTGTGGTTGGTGTGCGTGAGGGGACAAGCCCACATTAAAACCTTGATTGTATTATCCACTATATACGTATATGAAATCATAATCGTTTTCTTCTATAAGAGATGGTCAATAAGGATGGCTAAGGGTTGGTAATAATGTTTTCATATTAAACTATGACATTGAAATCTTGGTTAAAGAGGTGTAAATGTTTTCAAGACGTTCTTTGAAATGGTTCATCTTTACGATATGGCATAATGAACTTTAATGTTAATTGATGGTGTGACTACTTTGAGACAAATTGTGAATCAACTTCTATGCTATGAACTTTATTGTTGTGTTTGGCCTAGCTACTCGGGAGGAAGGGTAGCCACTATGGATCCTAGTGTGGTAATTGCCTAGCCATTCGGGAGGAAGAATAGCCACTGCCGGTTCACTACCCGGAGTGCGGCTTGTGCCTAGCTATTCGGGAGGAAGGATAGCCACCGAGAATTTCATATTCTAGTGTGGTGCGTTGTGTTTAGGGAACCTCTACGGCCATCCCTTCGATGTGATTAATTCTTGGGCCTGTATTAGCATGTGTGATATTCTTATTCTTTCATGGAACTGTTGTTGATAATCATGATCAATTTAAGAGGCATATTTGAAATTTGTAACTTGACAAGAGGCTTCTTAATCGGTTTTGATAATGCTTACTGAGATACACAAGTTGAATAACTGTTTTTACATTGATTTCACATGGTTTTCAGAACTGATGTCTTTAAGTATTATGTACTCTATTTTCGTATTACTTGTTGTGCCTGAGACACTCACTGAGTACGAAGTACTCAGGCATGCCATTGTTGTTTTTCATGGTATGTTAGGTAACGGAGAAAAGCAGGTTGTTGATACTTCATGCGCTTAGGAAGGACTGGCTGTTACTGCTGACTTGGTGAGCCCACATGTTCATTCGTGGGACACCCTTATTATATTTATTCATTGTTTTAGCATTTTAGCGGGCTGTGTCCCGATGTGTTAGACAATCATTCTTTATCTTAGAAGCTCCATAGTATACATTCTTGTGGGTAGATTGTCGAGTTGTCTAACTCTTGGGCATATGATACGTTTTGATTAAGTTTTATGACATTAAAGACTTCCGCTGATTTAATTCATATATCATGACTCGTTTGAATTTATTTTATAAACTATTGGAGGTGATATTGAACCTGGCGGGTTTAAGTGTTAATAGTACATCGTTTAGGTTCTTCCGAAGTTGTTCATGACTTCAGATGTCGGTCACGTCTAGGGTGGATTTTGGGGCGTGACAATCTTATTGTACAAGGACATGTCTAGCAGAGTCTTACGGATCGATACGGAGATGTCTATACTTATCCTCGAGAGGCTATCGGACACTAGGAAAATTCAATTTCTTTCTTTATTTCGTGCTACTTGATTCCAATTGGTATCTCGATGAATCAAATTGATATCTAAATTTTCCTGCTATTCTCTCACGGATGGTGAGGACTCGTGCGGCAGTAGCAGCTAATAAGGTACTCGCGTCGGTCGTTGGGGTTGCAGCGCGTGGTGGGGGCCAGGCCGCTGGGGCTGCAGTTCGTGGAGGAGGCCAGGCCATAGGTCATGGTCATGGTCGAGGCAAGGGAGCAACAACACTAGCCAGGGGCGGGGCTCCTGCGACTGGTTAGCAATGCGCTGAGTCCCCAGAGCCTCAGGAAATTCAAGATGAGGCTACAAAACTGGGTGTATTTCCTAGGCCAGTGGGAGGTCCGGTGTTGACCAGAGATGAGCATGATTTGTTTTGGAGGTTCACTAAGATGAAACCTCCAGAGTTCTACGAAACTGAGGTTGAGGATGCTTACGATCACAAGAGGCTCCATAAGATGGAGGCAGTGGAGAAATATGGTGTTGAGTTCGTGAACTTTTATGGTGGAGGGATTTTGTGGAGTGCAGGCCAGCGGGATCACCTCCGCTGACTTGGACATAGTTCTATCAGGTGTTTCAAGATAAGTATGTTCCTCATACTTTGAGAGACCGCATGCGTGATGAGTTCAGCAATATTGAGCAGGGTAATTTGTTTGTGGCTGCTTACGAGGCTCAGCTTCATTCACTGTCTCGCTATGCCCTCCAATTTGTGCTTACTGAGAAGGAGAGGGTTAGGAGATTTGTGAAGGGGTTGAACACTGCCCTTCAGTTGTCAGCACTTCAGCTTGGAGCGACAGGTGCTTCCTTTCATAAAGTGGTGGATCATGTTAGGACTATCGAGGGAGATCGGCAGGAGGGTTACCATAAGCACGCGGAGAAGAAGGCCTGAAAGGGTGGTGGTTACAGTGGCTCTTTGGCTAAGGGCCAGAGTTCCCAGTTTTATTCGGGATGCCCTATTCAGTCAGCTATGTAGGTTTTAGTTGGAGGCCCATTAGGGGTCAGTCAACACCATTCCAGTCAGCCAGGGGGTTCACAGCCCAGAGCTCCAAATTATAGTGGTTACGCCCGTTTCTGTTCAGCATCCGACGCTAGACCATGGATGCTTTGAGTGTGGTGATATGGGGCATTTCAAGAGGAATATTCCCAAACTTAGGCAAGGTGGTCAGGGTACCCAGTTTCAGGATCCCCGAGCCCTAGTATCAGGTAGAGGGGGAGGATCTTATGGTGGGAACTGTGCTCAGGCTAGGCGTGGCAGTCACACAACTAGTAGAGGTGGCCTCCAGCCTAATAGAGGTGGGTTTCAATCTAGTAAAGGTTGTCATCAACTCAGCAGGGGCGGAGTTCAGATAGGGCAAATTGATTGCAATGGTTCGCAGGCTACTAGCGCAAGGGCATTACGACAAACACACCTCATTCATGAGATTGTTGTTGTTTTGCCCGCCACCTGTTTGATGAAATGCCAAAGTGTGGCGTTGTGTGTAACGATGGCTTGGAGGGCATTACGACCACAGAGTTGTTTTGCCCGCCAATTGTTTTTCCTATTCTAACCCAAGCCAACGTGGGGTGAAGTCTGAGTAACCCCAAACTACATGAAGATTTGCACCACGGCCAAAGGAATGTATTGAATCTGTTAGTATTAGCCTACAAAATCAATCGACGCTCAGTTCGACAGTCCGTCGATTCATTCGACGGACTGTCCTACTCAATGTCGAATGAGCCCTCTCAGAAGTCTTAACCAAAACAACCTCGACGGTGGAATCGACGGCCCGTCGAATCAATCGACGGGGCGTCTTTCCCACCGTCTTTCAGTCGCAAATTCCAGTAGCTAACAAGAGATCGAAGATGAGATCGACGGCTCATCGATCGATTTGACAAACACTTCGACGCTCCGACGATCTGTTCGACGACTCTTGAAGCAAATCGACGGACCACTGGCAGCTTTAACATTATCGCATGTTTTGTACTTTTGTCTGGTTTTGTTATATTTCTATGATTGTCTTAACAACGAAGGGTGTTCTTTTCGCAGGTATGCCTCCTAAGAATCCAGTCAAGCAGGGTGGTGGTCCCAGAAAAGGCCGAGGTCTGGGACAAACAACCCTTACTCTTAGGGATGAACCCTCCGACTCTGAACGTCAAGCGATGGTCCCAACAACTAGATTGAGGGCACAGGCCACCACTCTCCGAGCAGCACCACCCACCCCACTCTCCTCCTAGTCTGCAGAGGGGGCTTCATCCTCCACACCCGTTGATGCTAGCGAGGCAGCAACAGAGCAACCAGCCGCTCCTGAGCAAAATTCAGATGAGGAACAATAGCGACTGCGGCTGCAAAAGATGGAGGTAGCTGCAATCTGATTCCCCTATGAGGGGTGCCAAAATTTCTATATAAAAGGGCCGACTACAGTCAACGGGGGTAATCCGAGGAAAAATATTCAAGAAGAAGAACAAATCAGTATGAGCGGCTTAGAGAGCTACCCTCGGATTACTGATCTCATCCAGCACTATTATCTTGAGGCATTCACATAGCCTCTAGGGGATTATTGCCCGACCATGGTTCGGGAATTCTATGCTACCCACAGAGTGATGCTAGAGCAGCGGCACAAGAACAAGAGAGCTTTGAAAGCCGCCCTTCCATTAGACACAGTGTATGTTCGGGGTGTCCATGTTGACATCTCAGCCCGCACAATCAACAGGTTTTATTTTGATGATGACTTCATGGCATCGACCACAGTGAAATATGATGATAAGTTTGAAAGAAGGGTTGAGCAATCTGTAAGGGATGGTTTGCGACGGTGATGGCTAGAGGGACGGCGGACCAGGCCCCATGGGTGAAAAACTTGGCTGCCAAAATACATAAGGCAGATATCAGCTTGGAAGCTAAATTTTGGTGGAATTTCGTCATATATCGAGTTCTGCCCACGGGAGCAGATAACATAGTCACGCCGGACAGAGCAGTGGTTGTGGCTGCCATGCTATCCAGGTACCCAATGAACTTGGGTGATTTGATCAGTAGAGCCATTCGGGCACGCGTACCATAGGAGGCGACAGCCTTGATATTCTTGTGCCTTATCACACAGTTGTGTAGGTTGGCCCAGGTGAGGCACATTGATACATTTGCAGCCACTCTCCGCAACAAAGGTGTGTGACATCACACGGAGTAAGGATGACACCCTCCGTACATCTCAGGCCACCAGTACTTCATTGCTAGATTTCATGGATGAGCAGACTGAGCATGTTATAGATTCAGTACCACAGGGCATAGTTGATATGGGCACGGAAGGACTGTCCACAATAGAGGCCTCCACACCATCTGTAGCTGATGCTACCCCTTCTTCAGAGGCACCACCTCGACCTACTGTCCCATCTTCATCTCCTATTCCTACGTCAGCCGCAGCATCGGCTTCCGAGGATCTCTTTGTCCTCAACAGATCCAGCTTTAGAGAGTTTGCCATCAAGGCAGAGCGTGCTGATCAGCAGTTGGGTAGGTTTGTCCGGAAAGATATTGCACCAGAGTTGGAGCCTCTTCAAGAGGCTATGAAGAGGCATCACGCTAGGGTAAATGCACGACTTGACAGTTTAGAGATGCGGATACTCACTATTGAGAAGAAGAGTGAGTGTGGTACTTCGGGAGATTTGAAGACTGAGCTTGACCAGCTTCGAGCTGAGATTACGGCCCTTTAGGCAAAAGAGCAGGTTATTATGAATGACCCGACACCACCTGCACCAATCGCCAGCATTTCAGATTTGATCAGAGTAGTTGACTTGGTGACTGAGGATGAGCCTAGGGAAAGTCGCAAGAGAAAGAGGCCTGACACATTGGCTGGTGATGAGGATGGGAGGGGGGATAATGAGGATGAATACCCCGAGCTTCAGGAGGGTATTCGGCGGTCGCGCCTGGACACGAGGTTCACCAACGCATCTTCCAGCACTAGTGTTATCCCAGCACCAGTCAGGCCGATTACGATAGATCCTCAGGACCTGCAGCCACAGGGCCAGTCAGCTCCACCTCTTGAGTCCACTGAGCTAGCAGTAGAGAGGGCTCTCATTCGCACTGCTGCGAAAGAGACACCTCAGCAGCAACAGCAGGATTAGAGCATCTCAGGTCGGCCTCTCCACCATGGGTTGATGGTATTATTTTTGATACATTGGGGACAATTCATCCTCTTTTTGCTGGGGGTGGGGTAACCTGATGTACCTTGTAGTGTATATATGTGTTAAATCTTGTTTAAAGTAATTGTGACTTTCATGGTTGTTGCATTTTGAACTTATGGCATGAATTTTGAATGAAAAAGGATATTTGTGAACTTGAAAATGGATTGATTTGAAATTGACCCCTCCGAAAGTTTATTGTGTATCTTAAGTTGTAATGAATTGATATGTATGGTTCTTTTTGTGACATCATAGATATTAAAGTGTGTATGAATTGAGTGTTCAAATCCTTATGCCATTGTGAGTGTGACAACTTCTTGTGTTCATTGTTAGCATATGTGGATCTAGAACTTGCCTGGTAGGTTGTGCTATATTGCTTAGGATAGTTGGTTGTGAAGTGATCATAGGCTTTCCTTGTAAATAGTCACGTTAACCTTAAAAAGCCCAAAACCCGTTCTATATGAATATCACTAGTTCCCATATTGAGCCTTTGACTTTTTCTCTTGATTAGCCGTAACAAACCTTTTCCCCGCTTCATGAATTCATTCCATCTTTGCACCCATTCCCTCCTTGACACTACTAGAGAAAAGAGGCAAATCGCCTAAGCTGGGGGTGGTATATGTGTGAAGTAAAGGCCAAGAGCCTAAAGCTGGGGGTGTGTGAGTTGCATAGTCGAGAACTGGATGTGATAGCGGATCAAATTTAAAAAAAAAATACATTTTTAATAATAATAATATTGTCTCATAAAAAGATTATAAATTCTAGTAAGAATAAAATCACATCTTAGTCATGAGTTGAAGAATGAATAGAATGGGCATGAGAAAAAAGGTCAAAATCTGTAGTGTCGAGGAGGATGAGTCAGTAATTCCCAAATGAGTATCCTACCCGTCCCCGAGCCTACATTACAACCCAAGAACAAGTCCTATAGTGATCACAACTGAACCATCCAAAAGTGTAACGCATTGAAATTAAAGGCAAGCATATGGTATCTGCACTTGTAAATCATGAACTTCTTTGTGAGCGCGAGTGCTTTCTATTCTCATCCATCCTTGTCCCGATTCTTATCGTAAAATTATGTGTGGGACATTCTCTAATCTAAGTGAGGGCATAATGGTGAATACTCACACGCATAAATGCTTCTAATAATGTGATGTTATTGATTGAAGCGTCATGGTCAATTCTAATAAGTTATTATGAAAGAACCTTGTTTTGGAATGAGGAAAGAGGGAGTTGATTTGAAAAATGCACATGCCGGTAGTGATGAGCAAGCACCATTGTAGTCACTTTTACTTTATTTTTAGCATAGTTGTAGTTTTATTTTATGGTTGTTTTGTCTGACTTGCTTGAGGACAAGCAAAGATCCTAAGTTAGGGGTGTTGATGTGCCCCGGATTTGTGGCACATATGACGCCTTTTTACTATGAATTTTGGTTGTTTTCAAGTAAGTTTGGTTCTTGTTAATATGTTTTTGTTGTGTTTTAGAAAAATAATGGCCTAAAAGCAAAAACAAAGAACAAAGGAAAAATTAGCCAGAAATGAAGAATCGACGTCCCGTCGATTAGCCGACGGACCGTCCTTCGAAGCGTCGATAAGCTCAATTTTCCAGTGATGACCTTAGTTGAAGATGACAAAGGACGGAGACATCGACGAAGTGTCGAACTGATCGACGCTTCGTCGTTTGTGTCGTCAATCAAGATCTGTCAACAAGAAGAGAGAAAGACGGAATACTCGACGGAGCGTCGAACTGGTCGATGGCACCGTCGAATGGATCACATCGCTGAAGATACAAAGGATGGAGGAATCGACGGATCGTCAAACGATCGACGGATCGTCAAACGATCGACGGATCGTCAAACGATCGACGGTCCGTCGATCTTGCTATCAGGGGCAATTTTGTCAGTCGCTGCTGTGCGTTTTTGGAGCCTATTTAAAGAACATTTTAGGTTATTTTTAGCAGCCAGTTTTCATTTCATGCACGTGAACAAAGATCCATTGGTGGGTGAGCATTGATTACTCCACTTTTGGAGCTTAGCGAAGACAATAAGATTCCATTTTCCATCATCTTTATCACACTTTGTAAGCTTTATGTCTCATTTATTGCTTACTACTTTTGAGACCATCATGTGTGAGTAGTTTCTTTAAACAAAGTTGTGGACCCAAATGATGGGTGTTATGTAATGAGTGTCTAACGTTGTATATATATAATGGGTTGTGATGTGTTTTATTATTTCTCACATTCATTGTTAGTTAGTGGTTGCAAACACTTGCTTATGCACAAACCCTAGTTTATTTAGAAAGATGAACTAGGGTGTGATTTGAAATAATTTAACAAGGACTCGAGACGCTAACCCTCATTTAATGAACTCGCTTAGGGATAAGATGAGTTCTACTTGGCATATTTAATCGATCTTACTTACAACTTTTCTACATTTGGGAAAATCATGAAAAGAAATACTTTCTAACTATTGGAAAATATTAGAAAGTGTATTAGAGATTAAGTGCATACAAAACCCCGACCCATTAGAAATATATCATATTGATACCCATAGCATAACATCTAATCACCGCGGGGACACAACTTTGGTCCTCCCAATCCAAACAAATTTCAAATACTTCAAAATAGCGAATACAAACCAAATCTCTCCTCTATACTATTCAGAATAAAATTAAAGTTTCTAGAGAGTAGTTACATAAATAATTAGTACCTTTTTCTCTCCATATTCCCTGTGGGATTCGACCCCAACCTTGTTTGGGTTACTATATTTGACAACGTCCGCTTTACGCCATTAATAGGTATAATTTGAGCGTATCAGTCATCTTGGGTATGAATTGGCTGGCTCCTTACCGTGTGATTCTAGACTGCATGCCAAGACAGTCACCTTAACTATGCCCGGGGTGCTAGACTTGAGCGGAAAGGTAACCTTAGTCCCTCCCCAGAGAAAATAATTTTCTTTATTCGTGCAAAGAAGCCAGTGGACAGGTGGTGTTTGGCTTATTTGGCACATATTCGTAATATTAGTGTTGATAGTCCATCTCTTGAGTCAGTTTCTGCGGTACGGGAGTTTGCGGAGGTGTTTCCCGTAGACTTATAAGGCATGCCACCAGACCAAGTCATTGACTTTTCCATTGACTAAGAGTCAGGGACCCGCCTTGTTTTTATTCCGCCATATCGAATGACACCAGCAGAGTTGAAGGAATTAAAGGAACAACTTCAGGATCTTCTTAGTGAGGGTTTCATCCATCCTAGTGTCTCCCCGTGAAGCGCTCCCGTTTTATTTGTGTGAAAAAAAATGGGACTATGCGGATGTACATTGATTACCGCCAGTTGAATAAAGTCACCATCCGTAATAAATATCCCATCCCTCGTATTGACGATTTGTTTGACCAGCTTCAGGGGGATTCTGTGTTTTCAAAAATTGATTTGAGGTCGGGATATTATCATTTGAAAGTTCGGGCAGAGAATATTCTTAAGACTGCTTTTCAGACCAGGTATAGGCATTATGAGTTTCTGGTTATGTTTTTCGGTCTTACTAACACTCTAGCCGTTTTTATGGATTTGATGAACCGTATTTTTAAGCCATACTTAAATTTCTTCGTGATTGTGTTCATCGATGATATTTTTATTTATTCAAGAAGTAAGGAAGATCATGAAAAACACTTGAGGGTTGTTCTTGTGTTGCTGAGAGACAGGGAGTTGTATGCCAAGTTCTCTAAATGTGAGTTTTGGCTTACGTCTGTGTCCTTCTTGGGACATGTGGTTTTGAAGGAAGGGATTGTGGTGGATCCGAAGAAAATTGAGACAGTGAGGGATTGGGCCAGACCCACATCCGTGATGGAGATCCACAGTTTTGTGGGTTGGCTAGTTAAAACCATCAGTTCGTGAAGGGGTTTGCTTCTATTGCTTCGCATTTGACGCGGTTGACTCAGAAAGAAGTACCTTTTCAGTGGTCTGATGATTATAAGGAGTGCTTCCAAAAGCTCAAGACTTTATTGACTACAGCTCCTATTCTATTTTTGCCCGTGGAGGGCAAAGACTTTGTAGTTTATTGTGATATTTCTCGTTCTGGTTTGGGTGTTGTTTTGATGTAGAAAAAGAAGGTGATTTCTTATGCATCCAAACAACTGAAGATTCATGAGAAAAACTATCCTACTTATGATTTGGAGTTGGCAGCGGTGGTGTTCGCGTTGAAGATTTGGAGGCACTACCTCTATAGTGCCCGCTGCGAGGTATTTACAGATCATTGCAGTCTTCAGCATGTGTTTACTCAGATGGATCTAAATTATAGGTAGCGGAGATGGATGGAGTTTCTTAAGGATTAGGACATTACCATCTTATATCATCCTGGCAAGGCAAATGTGGTGGCAGATGCCTTGAGCAGGAAATCGGCTAGTATGGAGAGTTTGGCTCGTTTGATTGCGTCAGAGCTTCCGTTGGCCAGGGAGGTCCAGACTCTGGCTAACAGTTTATGAGGCTTGAGGTGTCTAATTCAAGCAGGGTGTTGGCTTGTGTTGAGGCGAGATCCTCATTTCTGGAGCAGATTAAGGCCAGAAAGTTCGAGGATGCGAGTTTGAGTAAGATTCGCGATAAAGTCTTGCACGGTGAGGCCAAGGAAGTCGTGATTGATGATAAGGGTGCCTTGATTCTCAAGGGGAGTGTTTGTGTTTCCTGTGTTGATGATTTGATTAAGATAATTTTAGCGAGGACTCACAATTCTTGATAGTCCATTCATCCTGGTGCTACCAAGTTGTACTGTGACTTGACGTAGCACTATTGGTGGGCTAGGATGAAACGTGATATTGTTGAGTTCGTTGCACGGTATTTGAATTGCAGCAAGTGAAGTACGAGCACCAGAGACCTGGGGATACACTTCAGAGGATGCCCATTCCAAAGTGGAAGTAGAAGAGGATATCGATGGACTTTGTGGTTGGTCTTCCGAAGACTTTGGGCAAGTTCGATTCGAATTGGGTCATTGTTAATAGATTGACCAAGTCTGCCCAATTCATACTGGTTCAGATTACCCATACTGCCTAGAAGTTAGCCCAGATTTATATTCGTGATATATTTTGTCTGCATGGGGTTCTTATTTCTATCATATACGATAGAGGCCCGACGTTTACATCTCATTTTTTGGAAGAATTTGCATATGGAATTGGGTACTAGAGTGGACCTTAGTACAACTTTCCCCCCTCAGACAGATGGCCAGTCTGAGCGGACTACTCAGGTCCCAGAGGAAATGCTCCGAGCTTATGTGATTGACTTTGGTGGCCATTGGGATCAGTTCTTACCATTGGCTGAGTTTTCTTATAACAATAGTTATCACTCGAGCATTGCTATGGCCCCGTTTGGGGCTTTTTATGGGAGGAGATGTAGGTCTCGTATTGGATGGTTTGATGCTTTTGAGATAAGGCCATGGGGTACAGATCTTTTGAGAGAATCATTATATAAAGTCAAGGTGATTCAGGAAAAGCTCTTAGCTGCTCAGAATAGGCAGACGGAGTACGTGGATCGAAAGGTCCGAGATCTTGAGTTCATGGTTGAGGACAGGTATTATTAAAGGTCTCATCCATGAAAGGTGTGATATGATTTGAAAAGAAAGGTAAGCTTAGTCCTAGATTCATTGGTTCATTTGAGATTCTCAATTATGTGGGGGATGTAGCCTATGAGTTGGCTTTGCCTCCAGGTTTGTCGGGTGCCCATCCAGTGTTCCATGTCTCTATGTTGAAGAGATATCATGGTGATGGTTCGTTTATCATTCGTTGGGATTTTGTCTTATTGGATGAGAATCTATCCTATGAGGAAGAGCTTATTGCTATTTTAGATAGAGGTTCATAAGTTGAGGTCGAAAGAAATAGCGTCAGTGAGGTTCAGTGGAAGAACCATCCCGTTGAGAAAGCTACTTGAGAGATAAAATCTGATATGCGAAAGAATTATTCCCAACTTTTCACTGAGTCAGGTACCTTCCCCTTGTTCCTTTTTTTGTCCGTTCGGGAATGAAGGGTTGTTTATGTCATGACCCAAACCGATGAGCCATGACCAGTGCCCGAACTGGACACCCGTACACGAGCCTGCGCAATATAATCAGACCGAAACTGGAAACAATATGGCAATCTATAAAAGCGCGCTGTAAACTCATCATATTATACATCAAAAAGAACCTATCTCTTGAGAAGCCATAGCTAACCAAACATAACAAAATATGCAAGCCGATAAGGCTGCCACTATGCACGGGAATATCCAAAATGAACTACATCTGCATAGCTGATTAAACCGTATATACGCAACCCATATATGTCTACAGACCTCTAAGAGTATAATAAAGCCTATGTCCAAGGATCTGTACCAAAACGACTCGAGCTCCGGAACACTAGAGCCCTCCAAGCAGCTGAGCTAAAGTCCTAAACCGGAGGATCACCGAACTGAGTGTCTGTACCTGCGGGCATGAAATGCAGCCCTCGAAGAAAGGGGTCAGTACGAATAGTGTACTGAGTATGTAAGGCATGAAATCAACATGTACATAAAATCCTAGAAAACATTTGAGACATGTCAATGAATGGGCAAAATAAATGCATCAGTACAGTTATATCAAAGAAACACATATATCCATAGAAATGTCACAACAAAGGCCACAGCGTCACCTCCTGTCAACTTTTCCATATATATATACACCACAACAAGGGCCACAGCGTCACCCCCTGTCAACTGTGCCATACATATACACATCACAACAAAGGTCACAGCGTCACCCCCTGTCAACTGTGCCATACATATACACATCACAACAAAGGCCACAGCGTCACCCCCTGTCAATTGTGCCATATATACGCACAACAAAGGTCACAGCGTCACCCTCTGTCAACTGTGCCCTATATATATACAACAAAGGTCATAGCGTCACCCCCTGTCAACTGTGCCATATATACACACAACAAAGGTCACAGCGTCATCCCCTGTCAACTGTACCTTATATATATACAACAAAGGTCACAGCGTCACCCCCTGTCAACTGTGCCTTATATATGCATGAAGAATGAAAATGAGTGCAATGCATAATCAAAATGAAATAATAGAACTCTGTAATGTCACAAAATAGCTATATACATATATTATACTCATGGTATGCATAGGAGTTCAACTAAAAACTATCGCTCTATCCCACCCTGAAGGAACAATTTATAAGGTGAGATCAACAACAATGAAATAATTCGAGAAAATCATGAAATAGCCTAACATTTTCACATCATCGTTGAAATCATATTTGGGACCTTTAAGCATAAAATCATCCTCAACGTAATCCTCATAAAAACATTTTCATTTTTAACATTATAAGAAGCTTTAAGAGTCATAACTTCTAGCTTTTGAAATCAAGGAGTTTATGGAAACACTTACGGAATCATACCATAGGAATCATGCCTTTGAAAGAAAGGGACGAGCCTTAACATACCTGTTCAGCCTCCAACTATCTACACCTATTCGTCCGAGCTCGCAAGTCTACATTTAAGAGGTTTCACACAATCGTTAGACTCATCGTAGTATATTTGTGCTAAGCTTTCAAGTCAAACAATTTTATATCCTGCCGAAAATCGGGCAGCATCTCCCCTGTTTATATGCCTAGCTCGAAATCTCAATTCAGCAACCAACAACAACAACAACAACAATACCAACATCAATAATATCATTTCCAACACCAATATCTACTAGAAAACTGGCCACACGCTGTTTTTTCAACTTTCATAACTAACGAACTTACTACACAATTATTTAACGACTTTGTCTCCAAGAATAAGCCTTAGATAATACCAAAAGAGAAAGATTCATACCTTTTTTCTTGTTGAGAAAGAAATATCCTCAATATCCACGCTAAAATCCACCGCAAAATAATACTAGAGTCACAACCATGCATTATTCGGACCTAAATCACTACTCCGCTACTTGAAAATTGCTCTCTTTTGACTCCCTCACTCCCTCTCTTATAATTTCTGAAAATTTCTGGGCTGAAATCTGGTGAAAAAAGGGGGTTATTACCCTTTTATAGGGGTCAAATTCGGGGGGTCACTGTAGCATTTTACTGCAGCAGTACTGTAGCAGGTCGATACTGTAGCACGCGTTTCTGCTCTGTCAGCTGAATTTGTAACGTCCATAATTCTCTACTCCAATGTCCTATCGATGATTGGTTTGTTGAATTGGAAATTAGACTCGATGAAATTTATTTTAGGCTTTTGAAACACCTTAAAACTCCTCATATACTCGGAGATATTCCCCTCCAAAGTTGACCCAAAATTCTATCCAGAATTCTGCCAACTCTTTTTTGTTTCTTCCAAATTTTCGACAAACTTATTTTCTTCACTTTGCTTGATCCCGGAATCTTCTAAAACTCTCCACACATGATATTTATCATTAATCATACTTGATAATGGTCATGTCCTTTGGTTTCAAGGTTGTCCTTCCTGGTTACGACTTACGAGATCGTAATTCATCCTTTACTTCATTGTTACCAACTTCCCATGGCTTGTACCTTTCAAAACTTCATGGAACGTCTCAGATACTCCATTAATATGGTGAAGTACGTGGCATGCTTATGCTCTGAGAATGCGAGGTGTAACAGTTTAATTGGTATCAGTTGTAATGAATCGCTAGGCCATTATGGGGAGTGACTTAGAAAAACTAGACCTCTGTTGGGAATTTTGAGGCTGCGGGTGAGTCCGTAGCATGTTTTTATGTATCTGTACATGTTTTGTTTGTGTCTGTAGGGCCTTGGAATGGTGTTGGGATTTTTGGGTGAAAACTAGTGCAAAAACCCGAGCTGCTGGTCAAAATGGACCGCTACAGTGGGTGTGGGACCGCTGCAGCTAGTCCGTCGTAGCGGGTTGTGGGTCGCCGCCACAGGAGGTGAGACTTTAATGAGGTCCTCCATAGTAGGAGCTTTCCCGTTATAGCAAGACCGCTGTAGCGAGACACCGACAGCTGCAGCGGTCGGCGGGAGGCAGAATCTGTGTTTTATATTCTTTATTTTGAACCCATTCCCCACATAACACCAAAATATTTTCCAAGAATTGTTGTGGCAAATATTAATGGCTAGGGCTAAAGTGCACTTGAAAGGTAAGTCTCAACCTTTGACCTTATTAATTCCATTATCATGATAGATTCCATGAGTAGTTAAAGGTCCATTAATGGTGAATGAAAGGGCTAAAACCCTAGAACTTAAAAAAAAAAACTTTGATTAATGAATGGGTTGTTGATTTTATTGTTGTTTAATCATCTAGGAGTATATATTATCGCTTTATAGGATGAGAACTAGTCTATTAAAGGCAGAACTTGTTGATTGAGACTAGGTTTTCATAAAGATGATAACTTTAGCATAAAAACTGCTTAAAAAAAGGGTTGAATTGATTAGAGAACCAATGAATGAGAATAGTATGATGGTTTGTAGTTGATGTTATGATGAATTCACGCTTAGTGTAGTTCACCCACTAAAAAGGGTAGAATGTAATTGGGTTCTTTTCCCCAAGGTGTTGTATTGTCTGAGCAGATGACTTGAATACTCATATATCTCTATATTTCTAGACTTTGAATGTTCGGAATCTTTATGAAAGGGAAATGCTACCGCGGAGCGATTACATTGTTCTAGTTCTGCCTTGAGGCAGGTTACGGTCTACTTGAATTAGTCTTTGGTTAGTTGGTTAGGAGAAGCATGATTAGGGCTTCAGACATAAAGTGTGGTTGCTAATTCCTACAGTTTGATATAGATTGATTAATTATATGATGAATTGATATGAAATGATAAATAAGGAGTTCATATATACTTTTCTTATTGACTTGGAGTAATTCCTTATTCATGATTATTGATGAATTGATTTTTGAGTCTTGATATGACTTGTAACATGGTGACTTGTGTTCCCTGATATTGATTCTTCATTGTTCACATTCCTTCTTAATTATGGAACGGAAATACATTGTCATGAGAAAGATATATACATATGAAAAGGCACATTTGATAGGTGGTGAGGATGTGGCCTAAGTTAAAGGCTCGTGATCCGAGATAAGATTCCAGAGCGAGGGTACATGGACACCATGGGTCCCCTATAGGTCATGGCTAATGGGTCAAACACTACCATTTAGCATGTATGTACGGATATGTGACAGAGTTGAGATAATTTGTGTTTTACGATTGTGGTTGGTGATTACGTGGGTTGAGTTACTCTTATTGATTTCTTATTGTGTGGATTTACCTTATCCCCGTGTTGGCTGAAATTTTGGTGTTGGATGATTTCTGTTGAAAGTTCTTGAGATTATGTGTTGTTGTGCCTATCTGTCTATTTTATTGATTTAGTGATTGTATGCATGATACTAATCTTAGTCGGCCTAGGATATCTACCGGTACATAGGGTTTGTACTGATACTACCTTGCTGCATTCTTTTGAGTGTAGATTGTGATCCAGAGACTTCTACGAAACCTCATATTTAGCTTGAGGCCAGTTTCCAACAGATTTGAGGGTGAGATATTATCCATGCCAGGCCGCCTGAAGACCTTTCCTATTTTAGATGTCTATTTCATTTCAGACATTTATGTTATTTTTAGACAGTGGTTCTTTCTTAGACAGTTATATTAGAGTCTTTGTATGATGGCTTTCGGATTTTGGGTTTGTAATAGTTTAGACTACCGCAGGTTTTATTTAATTATGGCATGACTGGACTTTTGGAGATATTTATATTTCCCTTGAATGCTTTAAAATTGGTTAAGTAATTTGATAATGGTTTGGATGGTTGGTTAAGTAGATGGTTCGCCCACTAGGGGATTTGGGTCAGTGCCACTCACGACTGCTTGGGTCGTGACAAAAAATGGATAAATCGGGAGCTTTTGGAGGGATTTCTTTTTTGGGTAATTAAAATGTTGGGGGTTGGGGGCCAAAGTGTAGTTTTCAAAACTTTGGGGCTGAGTTTGACACAGCACATCTCTGACATGCTGACGTCATAAATGGTGGCCAAAGCACCAATTTTTGAAAACTTGTGGCCTTTTGGCAAAATAACTTTTCAATGTGGCCTTTTGGCCAACTCCCGCTTCTATGTGCGTGCCTCGCACGTAAAGCTTCAGTCAACATACTTAAATTTAATTAAAATGATTAGATATTATTTGAACATGCTAAATTGATCAATTTAATTAAGTTAATTAGATGTTTTATCGTTTTGGTTGCTTTGTCATGTTCGTAACTCTGTTCGCTACATTAATATCCCTCTTACAAATGCAACATAAAGTTGTTCGTGTGAGAAAATTCTTGCCATTAGCATAGGCAAATATAGCCTTTGGTATCAGGTTCATCTGAACCTTCTTTTGGCTCGGTGCATAAATTTATGTGTAAGAATTTTCTAAAAGTGCAACAAATAGCAGATATAAACTTATAATTTTAAAAATATGCCTTCAATGTCAAACCCATAAAATTTATATCTTATATCCGCCTCTATGCCTAATGCCTAGTGTCGTACTTAATTCTCCAGTCAGATATATGGAATTAATTTTTGAAAGAAAATTCAGGTGACAAAGGAAATTAAATTACCTCAAGAGAGACTTACATTCCTTGCGACAATGGTTGATAAAGCCTATTAGTAGATGATGCAATATTGAATCGCTATCCAAAATATCAAATAAGTATTACAAAATAAGTACCCCTCTATTTTGGAAAAAGGGCTAAAAATATTCTCCATTATAAATTGGGGTCAAAAGTACCCCTCCCGTCATTAAAATTTTCAAATATACTCCTGTCTTAACGGAAATCCCCAACGTAACCCGATTTTATTTTTAACCCGCTCCAGTTAAACCCGATCCAACTAAATAAAAACCCATATGGATCACCCGCTCTTGTGCCTAGTGGCTCCAGATGTAGGACTTGGGAACAAGTTGGTCAAATATGGATTTTTTTATGTAGTTGGATCGAATTTAAATGGAGCAGGTTTAAAAATAAAATCAGGTTATGTTGGGATTTCCGTTAAGACATGGGTATATTTGAAAACTTTAATGACGGGAGGGGTGTTTTTGACCCAAATTTATAATGGAGAATATTTTTAGTTTTTTTTTCAAATTAGAGGGACATTTTTTACCCTTTTCCCTACATTAAACACGGCCACTTACCGGTTTGACTTTTTATTTACAAAACTTTCCCATCTCTCTTTGCTTCTAAAAAGAAATACTCTCTCTGTTTCAATTTATGTGAACCTATTTCCTTTTTAGTCTGTGCTAAAATGAATGACCTCTTTCCTAATTTGAAAATAAATTCACTTTATGAAATAATTTGCAGCCACACAAATATTCAAGACTTATTTTGAATCACAAGTTTCAAAAATCTTCACTCTTTTTTAAATATTATGCCCAATTAAATGGATTCACATAAATTGAAAAAGAGAGCGTACCTAATAAGCGTGTTATATAAGTTTTATTCAGCCAACTTTACGTCCTTTCACATTGAAAACAGATTGTAATCACAAGGATAAAAATCCTTAGAATATTTAACCAAAGCTACAAAATAAGAAGATCCTAGAAATACCGTGAGTTGTTATTATAATAAAAGAAATAAGATTTCAAAAAGAAATAGGATTAGATAATTATTTAAGGCTTAATACATATAAAGGCCCTTAAACTTGTCACAATTTTCCTCTCAGACATTTAAACTGACATTATTCCAATTAAGCACCTAAATTACTAACGTAATGCGTCAATTGAACACTTTTTGCAAACATAGCATAGTATGTGCACCATACCTCTTTTTGGAGTGTGAAAGGCATCAAAACATTATCTTAATTTTCATTTCCCACCCCCACGCCACGCCCCCCAACCCCACCCTTCATCTCCCTCATTCTTCTTTCTGCCATTGCTTGCTTTCTCTTTTTTAAAATATCAGTTTGACAAATATAATCGACCAATAGACCAAAACACCAAAGAAAAGTACGCAAGATAAACAAATAGGGTTGTTTTGACCACCAATCTCTCTCTTTCGTCCTCTTGCTGCATTTTCTGTCCACTGCCTCCTTCAATTTTAAGACCCCAACCACAGTTACCATACCATGAGACCAGAAATTCACAATCAATGTTTAGTGTGTAACATTGAGTTGTACTCACTAGTGTCTTAAAAGGCGGGGCGTAAGGCGGGGCGTTTTACATACGCCTCGACGAGGCGTAAGCCTCATGAGTATTTAATTTTTAGTATTTTTTAAAATAATATAATTACAATAAATATTTTTAAATAGGTAAAATTACATAAAAAAATAAAAGAAAACTGTAAATATATATGTATGTATATGTGTGTGTGTGTGAGCGCGCGCACGCGCTTGATCCTCACAAAAAAATGATCAAAACCCATTATACACCGCTTATAACTTGTAATTATATATAATATAATTTTACAAGTATAAACAATACAATGAAATAAAAGCTATTATGAAATGTAAAACAATTCTAACATTTTAACTTTCAAACACGGAAAAAAACACAGTTTCTTAAAACACTATTACTATCATACTATTCATTTTATCTCCCTATAAGCAAATAATCAATAAAATTTATCAATATTACAATTAAAACATAACTTCTTCATGAACAAAAAATTAAATTATATGATAATTCTGATACATAGGACTTATGACCAATGACAAGTGAAAATGTACAATTCCGCTATGTGTTTTTTTTTTTAAATTAAGTGATATTCATCCTCACAACGTTCTCAAATAGTAAATATTCAATATTACGACTTGTTATATGAGTTACACCCAATCATTTCTATAGATGAAAAACTATTAAGTATCATTATTTTGTCAAACAATTATGAGGGTGAATGATTTTAATTAAGGAATTTAAAATATAATTTGTGTAAGAACTGTTAGGCGAGCCCTGAGCGTTGGGCGTTAGGCGTGTTTAGGACGTACGGTTGGGCACTTAGGGCGTAAGCCTCATAGGAACTAAGCCCCGCACGTTAGCCTCAGGACGTTTTGCCACTGTCCTGCCTCGAGGCGAGTCCCGGGGCGAGTCCTGACACTGCCTTTTAAAACAATGGTACTCACAATAACACCCACCACAATCGTCCGCGAAATTAGCACGATGAATACAACCAAACTACCTAGCAAGGACTTGACACCTCAAAATTATGAACAGTGACGATTTTTCATCTTTGACATTTTAATATTTCATTAATTTGTTAACTTTTTTAGTTAAACATAACAACTCCAGATATTAAGTTATGAATCCCACAAATCCAAATGATTGTAGTTCAAAATATTTACTATTGTTGGCTCCGAATTACCGCGAAAAGCTACAGTGCCATTCCCTGCCACCAAAGAGATTTGATAAAAGATTATTTTCTCGATTTAAGGATTCATAAGGAGTTTATTTATCTTATTTTTCTGTTATATGGCCAAGATTGTTCTCTTCTTTAGCTTGGTTATTGGGGGTAATACCAGAAGAAAGAAGAAGAAACTCATTTAATTGTTTCTTTTTAGGCTGCCGCGTGTCTTTAGTTTATTTGTTATGTTGCCACTTTGGCAGTGTTTGAAGTGCGCACTACACTTTTTTGCTTAGGTTTCTTTGAAGGGTTCAATCGACACATTATATTACTAGTTTAGATGTTTAATAGGAACAATGTATAGTTTAAGTGCCTGAGAGAAAAATTGTGACAAGTTTAAGTGTTTCTATATGTATTAAGCCATTATTTAACTTGTTTTGTTCAAAAGTAAAAGTAATACATAAAACAAAACCTAAAATACACCATAGTAATCAGATCTTACAGAACCAACTCACGGCCAGGTGCCACATATATATATATATATATATATATATATATATATATATATATATTTTAGTTTTCAATAAGAAATCCATTTCATCTGAAAGTAGTATCTCTTTAAAATTTTGTTTGTATTTTTTTACTTAAATAACCTGTTAATTTATATTTAAATCAATATAAAAATGTATAAAAATCATTCAATATTTGAAGGATATTTTGGTCAACCAACATTCATATTATGCTTTTAAAATAACTATTCTCTATGAACGTGCCTCACACATTATCCCCGTTGATCTCTCAAATGTTAGGTGATATCATTTGAAATTACATACTTTTCTGATTAGGTACAAAAATATTGTTTGATTGTATCCACTCAATACTTTCTATTGAAATATTATTTTCGATATATATCCTTTATATTTTTACCTATGTGAAAAATTATTTTATGACTAAAATAACCCAACATTAGGAATGAGGCTAGTGACCATATTTTATTTATTTTTATTATACTGAAATTCTTAATACTGAAAATTAAAAGCATATCAATCTTTGTTTGCCAAAGAAGTTAAATGTATTTTGATAAAAAGTACACGTAATAGCATGTTCGTCCATATATAATTCACGTGAATTACAGGGCAAAAAGTTTCATTCATCGCACGTGAGAACTCATAGTTTTCCTAACGTACTACTACCCTCATCTTAATAGAATTCACGCGCAACTTCTTCTTATTTTTATGTTTTATATGTTCTCGCACGTGTAACCCCT
The DNA here is from genome assembly GCF_019175385.1 of Lycium barbarum. NCBI lineage: Eukaryota > Viridiplantae > Streptophyta > Magnoliopsida > Solanales > Solanaceae > Lycium > Lycium barbarum. The sequence continues at coordinate 31,623,694 of NC_083347.1, forward strand.
ACAATTATTATAAAATTTATATATAAAGACAATAATTTTTTAACACAATACATAATTTTAAAACATTTATTTAACTTAGAAGTAAAAAATCAAAGAAAATAGAAAGTGCAATTTTCAGTTCTTTTGTTATAGTCGTGTGTTCGGACATTTTACGAGATATCTGTTACCTCCCATCAACAGAGATATCGAATAATTTTGTTCACCAAAATTTGATAGATAGGTAGAAATCACCTATATTTTTGCCTCCACGCGGAATTTACCACTTTTAAAAATAATATTTTATTGGACCTTTTAAAAAAATTAATTTCAAGGGACACCTGTTACTTCCCATCAGCAGAGGTATCGAATAGTTATGTTCACCAGAACTTGATAGATGGGAAGAAATTGCCTATTTGTTTACCTCCACTGAAATTTATCACTTCTTAGAAAAATAGTTTATTGGACCTTTTAAAAAAATTACCGCCCACATCGAATAATTTTGTTTTTCTCTCTAAAAATTATATTAAGTTACATTCCATGTTGGATAAAATTGTAGTCTCCGTTAATACTTTAAATACTAAATGAATATTTAATACTCTGATGCTGGCAAAGAATTCGTCCTCAGTCTCCCACTATAATGTTGTCTTTGACTTTCAAAAGAAATACTAAGCCTAATATGGCTTAACTTGAACGAATCCGGTCAAACGAAATAGTTCTGTACAACATGAAATTGCAATTTTGTCTAACTTGCAAATTATGCCCGTGCGATGCACGAGATCTAACATGATTAATTTAGTTACTCACTTTAGTTAGTCTTTATGGTTTATATATTTTGCAAATGATACTGCAATTCTCCTTAGTGAGTCTCTATATTTTTTTCCCTTTCCTCTTATTTTTCCCCTTAATTTCTTAATTGTTGTTAAAATTTATCTTATTTTGGTTATGTCCGCCTCTTTTTCTATTTAGTAAGTTGACAATTCAAATATCCTACATGTCAAGTTTATAATCACAAGATTCGAAAAGTATTTTAATTTATTATATTATACACATTTTTAATTTAGAACCACAAGATTTGAAAGTCTATCTTTATTTCTTAAACGTCGTGTCTAGTCAAATGTAGACACTTAAGTTGAACCAGAGAGTGTATATGTCAAATAAAGGAAATAAATGACAATTAAGACACTGCGGACCCCTGGGGACTTAAAAAGTAAACACAAGAGGTAGAATTAATGTTCAACTTCTGAAATGTACACATGTTAGTCTCTGCTTAGAGTACAATTTCAGTTGCTTTTTGTACAACTTATTGTTGTTGTGTTCGTCCGCCTTGGGCGTTTATATATAATAAGAAAAATATAGAATATAAAAATAAACATATATTTTTAGTAATGTAGCCAAGTAATATGATGAAGGGAGTACTTCATTTATTAATTCTTAAAGAATGTGAAATGTCAAGTATAGTAATGTAGCCAAATAATATGGGACGAAGGGAGTACTTCATTTATTAATTCATAAAGAATGTGAAAAGTCAAGTATAGTAATGTGGCGAAGTAATATGAGACGAATATTAATGTGGCTAAGTAATATGAGACGAATGGAGTACTTCATTTATTAATTCTTAAAGAACGTGAAAGGTCAAGTAACGTGGCCAAGTAATACGGAGGGAGTACTACATTTATTGATTCTTAAAGACCGTGAAAAGTCAAAAGTGAACAAGTAAAAGTGCATGGAGGAAATAAATATGTGTCGTAGAGTTAAAATTGAAGTGCATACATGTATACATGAGAAGAAAATAAATATTCAGCAAAAACGCGAAAAGTCAAGTGAACAAGTAAAAGTGCATGGAGAAAATAAATATGTATCCGAGAATTAAAATTGAAGTGCATACGTGTATACATGAGAAGAGAATAAATATTCAGTACTATGACATGTATCTACGTGAGATTTATTAATTTTTAAAGAACGTGAAAAGTCAAAAGTAAACAAGTAAAAGTGCACGGAGGAAATAAATAAGTGCATACGTGTATACATGAGAAGAGAATAAATATTAAGTACTATGACATATGTCCACGTGAGATAAAAAAATAGTTGGTTAAAGTGTACAAATTATATAGCTTTTAGTATAAGCATTCATTGCGTGTACAATTTATAAAACTTTTGGTACAAGCTGTCACACTTGTGTTTGTCCTCCCACCACACTTATATATAATACTAGCAACACCTGCCCGTGCAATGCACGGGCCGAACATGTCTATTCGCTTTAATTAGCCAGTCTTTAAGGTTTGTATTTTGAAAATAACTTTAAAAAACATTCTAATTGTTATTATATATACAAAATGTATTTTATGTACTATCACTTTAGTTGTAATTAAAAGTATTTGAGATGGAAAGAGTCAGACCTTTTTATCATTATCATGACAATAAAAGTTGTTCATTGATGTAAAAGAAAATTAGTAAGAATATGAGGGAAAATAAATATTTTGGTTCTAAATTTTTTCTTTTAAATTCTTCAATATTTTATATGTATACCGACAGGTTGATATCTATTTCAATTACGTAACTGTTCATATCCAAACATAAGAACCATTTTGTTGTATATATTGGATTAAAATATTTTTATTATGGACGAAGGGAGTACTTCATTTTTATTAATTTTTAAAGAACATGAAAAGCCAAGTATAGTAATGTGGCCAAGTAACATGGGACGGAAGAAGTATTTTATTTATTAATTCTTAAAAAACGTGAAAAGTCAGGTATAGTAATGTGGCTAAGTAATATGGAACGGAAGGAGTACTTCATTTATTAATTCTTAAATAACGTGAAAAGTCAAAATGAACAAGTAAAAGTGCACGAAGAAAATAAATATGTGTCGGAGAATTAAAATAGAAGTGCACACGTGTGTACATGAGAAGAGAATAAATATTCAGCACTGTGGCATATATCTACGTGAGATTTATTACTTCTCAAAGAATGTGAAAAGTCAAAAGTGAACAAATTAAACTGCATGGAGGAAATAAATTTGTGTAAGAGAATTAAAATTGAACTGCATATGTCTATACATGAAAAGACAATAAATATTCAGTCAGAACACGAAAAGTCAAAAGTAAACAAGTAAAAGTGCACAGAGAAAATAAATGTGTCGGAGAATTAAATTTAAAGTGCATACGTCTATACATGACAAGGGAATAAATATTAAGTATTATGACACATGTCTACATGGGATATAAAAATAGTTGAATAAAGTGTACAAATTATATAGCTCATGATACAAGAATTTAATGTGGGTACAATTCGTGAAGCTGTTGATACAAGCTTGGGGAGCCGTGTTCGTCCCCCCAAGCCGCTTATATATAATAGATATATAATAGAAATGTAAAAAGCCAAAAGTGAACAAGTAAAAGTGCATGGAGGAAATAAATTTGTGTAGGAGAATTAAAATTGAACTGCATATGTCTATACATGAGAAGAGAATAAATATTCAGCTAGAACATGAAAAGTTAAAAGTGAACAAGTAAAAGTGCACGGAGGAAATAAATATGTTGAGAATTAAATTTGAAGTGCATACGTCTATACATGAGAAGGGAATAAATATTAAGTATTATGACATATGTTTACGTGGGATATAAAAATAATTGAATAAAGTGTACAAGTTATATAGCTTTTGGTACATTTTCTGTGAGAATGTAAAAAGCCAAAAGTGAACATGTAAAAGTGCACGGAGGAAAACAAATTGTGTAGGAGAATTAAAATTGAACTGCATATGTCTATACATGAAAAGACAATAAATATTCAGTAAGAACACGAAAAATCAAAAGTAAACAAGTAAAAGTGCATGGAGGAAATAAATGTTTCGGAGAATTAAATTTAAAGTGCATACATCTATACATGAGAAGGGAATAAATATTAAGTATTATGACACATGTCTACATGGGATATACAAATAGTTGAATAAAGTGTACAAATTATATAGCTCATGGTACAAGAATTTAATGCGTATACAATTTTTAAAGCCCATGGTACAACCATGGGCTGCTGTGTTCGTCCCCTTACGGGGCTTCTATATAATAGAAAAGAAGAAGAAATGTAAAATCACAATGTTAAATTAATGAAAAGGTATAGCTAAAGTAAAAATTAGGATTAATAGCATGATATTTTTATAACTTTTTCTGTGATATGTATATTTTCTTTTAAAAAAATATTTTTATGCTTCAATGGAGGTTTGAAGAGTATGAATTTGTCCAGAAATTAAACATAATTAATTTCAATCGTAACTTAATACAATTACTTCTTGTTGTCTGATGTGATATATTTTCCAGTCGATTAATATCGTATTACAACAAATTATTACCGTTGGATTCACGTAAAACCATTCTTTTAAGACGATTAACATCTTTAAAGTGATTTCAAATAGTATCTCCTTCTTTTCTGAAAAAAAAAAAAAAGAAGAAGTCTTTTCGTGTCATTCTAATGGTAAATTCTTAAGATAGTTTAACGAAAAAATTGTAAGACAGTAAAGAACAGAACAACGTGTGAATTCGTAAGTTCAAACAACAATAAGAAAATTAGGCCAAAGATATTAGTATAGTTGGATCAAGCGTGCAAGAAGTGCTTATTCAAAACTCGGACATATTCAGGGATGGATCTAGAAAAGAACCTACAATTTTATGGGAACCTAATAGATTTTATTCATACCATGTACGTATGTGTCACGACCCATGGCACTAGCCCCACCGTGCTAGTAAGCGAACACAAGCCATTAACGTACCCTTTTTAGGCGGAAAACTAAATGCGGAATTAAATCATACAAGCCAATTTCAAGTCTTAAACAATCTTAAATAAAATACTTAAAAATATTTTTTTTTCTTCAAAGCAACTAGCATGAGACTGGTTGTGTTTTATTCATAAGAAAAATCTATACAGAAGCAAAAAAGAAGAAAGCAACAAAGGCCAAAAGTGCCTCACAATAGACTAGAAACATTAATCTAAACACTAATATTGACTTAATTACTGTTGCTAATCCAGTCTTGGTCTGATGCCATTTCAAATCACCTCAAAGCTCTCACCAGGTGGTTATGGAATCATTATACCAACAGAAGAATCCTTCCAACATGGATTAGGCTGTGTTAGTCAATCTCAGTGTCAAGTGTAGTTTCTAAATACTTCTTTGTCTATCTAGGGTTTATGAAAATCAGCTAACATACCATATTCTAGGCTGCTAATGAAGTTCTTCCAATAGACTGAACTGAAAGTTGATACCACACATTAGATAGAACTACACTAGAAACTAAGTTTATAGATATGAGCTGATGACAATAGTTTCCAGCCTGACTGTGATATGTTGTACGCATGATATCAGTAATCATGCATTTTGTAGATCATTTGAAGTTCAGTCTGGTTCTCTAACATGTTGTTTCTTGAATCTGAAGCTAGGCATATTATGTTTATTAGCATTTAGAATTCCTTTAGCCACTGATGGAAGTTCCTGATAATTTGTTATGTGGAAGGTACCTGCAAAATGAACAGCCATGTTAGTTAAAAAATCAGCCAATTTGTTGCCTTCTCTGAGTACATGGACAATCTGTATGGTTCCTTTATTTCTCCAATCCTGAATCAAATGCACCATCATACAAATCCTCCAAGGTATCTCTCATTCATCATTCAAAACTTTTGTCATCAATAGTGAGTTTGTTTCCACTATCAGAGGAAACAATTGATTTGCAACACAATATTCTACTCCCTCAAGAATTTCTCTTGCCTCAGTAACAATACAGGATGCATTGCCAACCTGGATGGCTAAACCGCAACACCAACAACTCATTTTTTTGCCTTGCCTTTCCGCTGAACCTCAGAACCCAAGTAATCTAAGCATAATCAAAATCTAGATTAGAAATTATGAAGAATGATACTAATGTTGCTATTATTTCAATTAGGTCAATTCTAGCCCTAGAAATTGGGGGAAAGGGGGCAAAATAGGAAATTTGGAAGAAAGATGCCAAATTAAGTACTAGGTGATATTAACCCAACCACTAATTGTTAATATAACTAAAAGATTAGCTTAATTTCTGATTTCAAGCAAAACCCCCAAATTGGGTATAAACCCTAAGTCTTTGATTCAAAAATTCAACACTAGAAGTGGAAGATATATGATTAATAAGCTTACATCATCAATTTCCTCATACATGAGCCTAAGGAAAAGTTCACCCCAAACCCTCTTTCAACTTCCATTACTAAGGGATTATTAAGAGGGAATTGGAAAATCTAGAATGAGTGTAATTAAGGAAGAATAAGGAATAGACAAGATTTACCTCCACGAATGTCTCCAAAATATCTCCAAAAACTGTTCCCCAAGCTCTAATTTCGAAATGGGAAATTATGAGGGTCTAAGGGCTTATTTAAATCACACTTAATGAAAATACTTGGCCCGTCACCGCCACGACAGTGACGGGGCCGCTACAGCACCCATAAGGCCGCCATAGCGGTATGGCAACAATTACACATGGCCGCCCCAGCGACCAACACACCGCAACAGCGGTGCCGCCATATCGGGCACTAGGTACCAGAATCCCTCCGATTTTTCTAAGTCCTCAATCGAAATCCCGAGCCATTCCCGAAGTCATCTGATCACAAGCCATCCATACGGACCCACACAAAAATACGCTACAAACGCGCCCGTGGCCTCGAAATTTCCAACGGAGGCCTCGTTGACCGAGTCAACCCCCGACGCCTTAACTCCCATTTCCACAAGTCCCAAAATGCATCCAGGTGCATTGGGAACTGAACCAAATATACAGACAAGTCATAAACAATCATCCGGACCTCTCGGAATTGACAGATTTTCAAAAACGGTTTGTTTACCTAAAAGTCAACTTTGGGTCAAAATGCGCTAGTTAATACTAAAAAAAATGAAAATGCCGAAAGGACTATAACGACCAAACGGGCCATTACATCAGATACCAATTGAAACGTCACTCGTCCTCGAGCGAAGTAAAGAGGGAAGTCGGGGAAATACTTGAAGTAGTAAATAACTGAGGATATCGGCTATGCATGTCGGACTCGATCTCCCAATTAGCCTCCTCAACAGGACGGTGCTTCTATTGCACTTTCACCGAAGCAATCTCATTCGACCTCAACTTTTGAACCTGCTTATCTAAGATCACGATAGACTCTTCCTTATAAGTCAAATTCTCATCAAGCAATATAGAATCCCAATGGATAATGTAGGTACCGTCGGCATGGTACTTCTTCAGCATCGAAATATGAAAAACTGAATGAACTCCCACCAAGCATGGCGGCAATGCCAACTCATAAGATACATCACTAATACAGTCTACAATCTCAAACGGGCCAATATACCTGGGGCTCAACTCGCCCCTCTTACTGTTACACCTCGAAATTTTTTTCCGTTAATGCACAGTGAATAAACTAACGAAGGCCACGAAGTATAAGGTATTGCAATGAGTGAGAAATGACATTTGATGACCCTAATTGAGATTTGCAAAGACATTCGAAGTAAGAGGAGAAAGTTTGCCATGAGAGGGCAAGGCATGCGATGTGTATCAGAAAGGATTTACGAGTAACAAGTTAATGATGACTTAATGATGTTTTGGAGAAGAGTTATAACATCCCTTAGATTTTTAATGAGGCGATAAACAAGTGTTAAGAAGGTTCTATGAGGATTGAAGATCAAATGAACGACGGAGATCATTTCGGGATAAAGGGGTTATACGACCGACTTATACGGTCCGTATAACATTATACGGTCCGTATAAGGGTTAGTATAACACCCAGCAGAGATGGTGTTTGCCTGATGGTGAACCACGACCACTTATACGGGTCGTACAATGTTATACGGACCGTATAAGTGTCCGTGGAAGTCCCGACGGGCTGATTTTTAGTTTTTGTATAAATAGATGCCTTGGGTTCTTTTACTTCATTTTTCATCTTATAAAAGTATTGAGAGATCAAAACCATTATCTAAGCATATTCCATTCAAGTCCAAGAGAACACAAAGATCAAAGACTAGGATCAAGTGTTCATGTGTTAGAAAGTTTCCAAGGGTTAGAGGGCTATAAGAAATTCCATTGGAGGTGAACTAGGATTTTGGTTCAAGTGAAGTATTTCCACTCAAGGTTCATTACTACACCATATAAGGTAAGTTTTATGGTATTTCTATGTTGTTTAGGGTATTGAGAGGTTGAAAAACTTGGATTTTAGAAGGAAATAGAAAATGGGTCTTGAATGTGAGAATAGTGATATTTGTGAGTTGTGGCTTGGGTTGAGTCATGATTCTTGATATGTTTTGATTATGATCATGTTATAAATGATATTAAGAACATGGGATAGACATTGTATATAAGTGAACGTAATAGTATGCTATGACCATGGATATGGATGTTTCGAAGTTAATTGAGAAATATGGATGATATAGGTGAATAAAGACTATTGTTATGATGTTGTGAATGTTATTATTGATGTTTGGGAGTTGATATATGATATGGAGGGAGTCGTATAAATAAAGGAGATACTGCTCAATTTTCTCTAGCTTTAGTCAAGTATGCTAAGCTATCGATTTTCTAATGTTAGTGTATACTCTAATGAAGGTAGAAACGTGAGCATTGAAGGAGAACGCTCAAGTGATAGAATAGTTGAACGAAAAGGTATGTAAGGCTAACCATTCTTTCATAAGGCATGGTTCCTTAGCCAAATATCTATTCTTCTATGGGCCTATGATGTCCTCTAAATGATTCTATCTCTAAAAGCTACTAAGCTCACGATTCTCGATATGTTACGATTGTACTAAATTCCTTATATGATGAGTAATCCTCTAAGGATAGATGTAATGAACGACGATAGTAATGATGCTAAAGATTCTTATGAGATTTTATGTATATGTGTCTATGTATGACTATTATGAAACCCCGAGCTTATATGACCGGGTAGAATATATATATTGCGCGCGCACCACTGCAGTTGGGTATGGATAACCCTGATGTTACACCTCGAAAAATTTTCCGTCCATGCACAGTGAATAGACTGATGAAGAACATGATGCATACAATGTTTTGCTAAGTAATAAATAACATTTAATGATTCTAAATGAGATTTCAAAGACATTTGAGGTAGGAGACGAAAATTGTTAAGGAAAGCAAGGTATATGTTGAGTGCCGGGCAAGAATTACGAGTATCAAATTAATGATGGCCTAATGACATTTTGAAGAAGAGTTATAATGTCCCTTATATTGGTAATAAAGTGTTAAGTGTCAAGAATGACCCATAAGCCAAATATGGGCATAAGCCATCCAAAAAGGGCAATTTAAGGAAACACTTCCGGATGATCTGACTTGGAGGGGCAAAAACATCATTATAAGTTTGGAATTTGGAAACACACCAAGAATGAAAAGTTGTAGATAATTGAAAGAGCTTTCCAACCATAGGTCGTGGGCCCTCACAGCATATCGGGATCAAAAGTTATGGCCATTCTACGATAGGATGTCTGGGAAACATATCACCTTCTGTCGCACTTTGCGGCGCAACATGCGACCCGCTGACACGACATGCGGCCCACAGACACGAAATGCGGCCACGCAGTTGTGCAGCAAAGTGTGCCAGTGAAATTTTGAGATCTGGCATGCTTTGCGACACAACATGCGGCCGCATGTTGTGTCGGTCCAGAATCTTCTGGACATTATATATAGACCCAATTTCGTTTCTAACTCATTATTTCACCATTTTTGGTCCTAAAACCCCTAGAACCCTCTCTAACATTTCATCCACAAGAAAATTCAAGGGAAATCCATGATCAATAACACCAAATCTATGAACCCAAGTGTATGAAACTCAAGTAGGATTCATCTTCTTCAAGAAAATCCTAAGGAAGGTGAAGTAGGGTTTTGGTGCTAGAAGGGAAACTCCACTCAAGGCTTGTTCAACCATCATCCAAGGTAAGTTTCATTACCTTCTCATGTTGTTTAAGGTATTGGAAGGTTAAAATACCCGAATTGTAGAAAAGCATAGCAAATGGGTCATTCAAGAGTGAATAGTGTCATGATTAAATGGTAGTTGGAAGGAAACATGAATGTTAGTGTGTGGTGAGTATGAATATGCTAGAAACGACATGTAGACCATGAGATAAGTGTGATACATGAGAAAATACGATAGCGAACCCAAAACCATAAATGTGGGAAAAATGAAGAGAAATGGTGGATCATGGTCATTGTATATGAATGATGATTGTTAATTGCTATATTGTAATTGTTGTTGTGAGTGTTGGGAGTTGATATGGAATAAGGGAAAAGTAGTATAAACAAAGGAAGTGCTGCCCAATTTTCTCTAGAAATAGTGGTGCGTTCTTATAGTTGATTAACTAATGTTAGTACGACCTCTCTTGAAGGTAGAAATGTGGGCATCAAAGGAAAACAAGCAAGCGACACATTAGTAAACAACAAAGGTATGTTAAGGCTTGCCCCTTTCTTTCAAAGGCATGATTCCTATGTTACGACTTCATAAATGCTTCCATGACTTCCTTGTTTTCAAAAATTAGAAGTTTATGATTCCAAGGCATGACTCCTCTCTTGATAACCCGTAAATGTTTTCCAAATGTCTGTATCTTTCCAAAGCAAAGGTTTACGATTTTGTAAGCTCTTATGACGACAAGGATGGACAGGTTTTTATTATGATGGTAATGATGCCAAAGATGCAAATATTTTTCTATGGTAATTATTATGAGAACGATTTCATGATTAAAGTTCCAAGTTTACGATTTCAATGACGGTATAAGAATGTTGAGCTATTCCTTAACCTCTCAATTTTATTCATGAATGATAACTATTTTTTTAAAAGATTCCAAAGTATATGAATTGATGCTTTATGAGATTTACGATCTTACTCTATGTTCTCCCTTGATGTTATTCTTCATTGATGGTCTCACCTTATAATAATTGTTCCTTCAAGGTGAGACAAAGCGATGATGATTATTCTATAATGTAATCGGAGGTTCCCGACCTTACGTCACTCCGATAAAGTATACCTTTTGTTTGGGCTCTAATGCACGCTACGTATATTATATGTGTATATGATATGTATATGTATATAGGGGCCATGGGGAAAGGTGAGGCGCTATAGACGCATAGCCACCTGATCAGCTGGTATCTTATGATATCATCCCGGACGCAGGATGCCCGGACGCGGGATATATGGGTGATGGATCGGGCCGTACGTTCCTCAGCACTAACATATTATATTATATATAGATCGGGCCGTACGTTCCCCGGCACTAACATACTATATTCTATATGGATCAGGCCGTACGTTCCGCGACAATATATTAATATATGATGATATATGGATCGGGCCGTTCGTTCCGCGGCAATATATTTATATATGATGATATATGGATCGGGCTGCACGTTCCACAGCAATATATGATATAATGATGGATATGAAGTAAGTCAGCATGTGCTATTTCTTTTATAAGTGACAGTCATATACAGTTGCTCCTTATTGATGCTTCCCTTATCTCATTGACGTATTTTCATTGTTATGCCTTACATACTCAGTACAATATTCATACTGACGTCCGTTTTCTTTGGACGCTGTGTTCATGCCCACAGGTAGACAGAGAGACGGCGTAGACCTACAGGAGCTATCAGCAGATTTTCAGGAGCACTCCATTATTCCGGAGGTGCTAATCGGGTTTATACTTTTGTGTATATGTATTTTGGGCATGACGGGGTCTTGTCCCGTCCTTATGTCTAGCACTCCAGTAGAGGCTCGTAGATACGCAGTGTGGTTATGTGGTCTCCCGAGGTTGCCACTATGTAGATATATATATATATATATACATATGCATATTATTTTGATAGCCTAAAGGCTTATGTCTATAAAAGTATTTATGTTTCAAATGAGGGATGATTTTCTTATAAGCTGAGCTTGAATTTGATAAAAGAGCATTAAATTAGTAGTATAAGTCATAGAACGAGCGGTGCTCGGTGGTTAGCCCCGGGTACCCGTCGCGGCCCCTAGCTGGGTCGTGACACCTGAGCCTTGGTAGGGCCAGGTATGGGCCACCCTGAGCCTTAGTAGGGCCAGGTATGTATACTCACCGAGCCTTGCCATGGCCGGGTATGTGAAACACCAAACCTTCATGGTCGGGTATGCTATGTATATGACATGGATACGTATACGATATGAATATGAATATGAACACGAATATGCTATGAATATGAAAATGGATACGAATACAGATACAGATATGGATGTATGTACACGGTTACGCATTAGAAATGAAAGGTCCCTATGAAAATCAAGTAAGTGTTTATGACGATGATACTACTATCTCCCATCCTATGTTATTTCTTATGTTTTCTATTTTGCTTTCATAATGATGTTGCTCATGCTTTACATACTCAGTACATTCTTCGTACTGACGTCCTTTTGTTTGTAGACGCTGCGTCATGCTCGCAAGTGGCCCGGGAGATAGGCTTGATCCATAGCTTTATTACTCAGGGACTACATTGCGGAGCTCCATTTCATTCGGAGCTATAGCTTTTGGTATTTATTATTTTATGTACATACTTATGGGCATGGCGGGGTCCTGTCCCGCCTACATGATATGACATACTCTCATTAGAGGCTCGTAGACATGTGTATATGGTTAGATGTATTTAGCCTTGTCGGCTTATATTTGGTATATCATTTTGGTAGCCTCGTCGGCTTATGCATATAGATATGGGCATAGTTATTGATGGTGATATAAATGCATTGTTGCCCAATGATGTTAATATGAATGATGATAGAAAGTATGGTTTAGCTATGTGGCTCACCTAGACGTAAATGTGCATGTACGTTAAGAGGTGCCCGGGTGGGTTAGCATCGGATACCAGTCATGGCCCTCCGGTTGGGTCGTGACACTTACCAAACATCATAACACCCTTCATGGGTGATACCTTTAACAGAACCTGGTCACCAATAGCAAACTTTAAATCCCGGACCTTCCGGTCCGCATACATCTTTTGCCGACTCTGAGCTGCCAAAAGCTTAGCCAGAATGACTCTCACTCTATCAAGGGACTCTCTCAACAAATCTGTACTCCAAGGCCGAGCCTCGAACCCATCAAACCACCTAATCGGAGATCTACATCTCCTACCATACAAGGCCTCAAAAGGCGCCATACCAATACTCGAATGATAACTGTTACTGTACGCAAACTCTACCAAGGGAAAGTGTTGATCCCAATGACCACCAAAGCAATAACACACGCTCTCAACATGTCCTCGAGCACCTGAATGGTCCGCTCGGACTGGCCATCGTTCTGGGGATGAAAAGTTATACTAAGATCCAATCGAGTACCCAACTCCTCCTGAAACACCCTACAGAACCAGGAAGTGAAAATAGTACCCCGATCAGATACAACAGAAATAGGAACCCCATGCAATCTCACAATATCCCGAATGTACATCTAAGCTAACTTCTTTGTGGTATAGGAAACCTGAACTGGAACAAAGTGAGCGGACTTAGTAAACCGATCAACTATCACCCAAATAGAATCAAACTTGCCAAGGGTCTTCGGAAAACCCGTGAAAAATCCATGGTAATCCTCTCCCACTTCCACTCAGGAATGGGCATCCTCTGTAGCACCCCACCGGGTCGCTGATGCTCATACTTTACCTGCTGAAAGTTTCCATACTTAGCCACAAAATCAACTATATCCTTCTTCATCCGACGCCACTAATAGTGCTGTCTCAAGTCACGGTACATCTTAGTCGCCCCCGGACGAATGGAATAACGAGCGCTATAAGCCTCAGACAAGATCAACAGGACTAAATCACCAACCCGAGGAACGCATATGCATCCTCTAATCCTTAGAATGCCCTCAGAATCAATCACGGCCTCCTTGGAATCACCTCTCAAAACTCTATCTCGAATCTTGATCAACTAAGCATCCTCAAATTGATGAGTCCTAATCCAATCCAATAAAGACGACCTCGCGTCTATACAAGCCAAAATCCTGTCCGGGGGTGAAATATCAAGACGGACGAGAGTCGGAAATAATCAATCAAGTTAAAATCCCCATACTCACTGCCTTGCGACTCAAGGCATCATCCACCACATTGGCTTTTCCGGGATGATACAAAATAGAGATATTATAGTCCTTCAAGAGCTCCATCCATTGGCGCTGCCTGGAATTAAGATTTCTCTGGATAAACACATGCTGAAGACTATGGTGATCAGTGAAAATATCACAATGAACACTATACAGATAATGCCTCCAAAGCTTAAAAGCGAAGACTACAACCAACAATTTCAAATCATGGGTAGGGTAATTCTTCTCATAAACCTTTATATGACGGGAAGCATAAGCTATCACTCTACCCTCCTGCATCAACACCGCACCCAAACCCATACGGGAAGCACCACAATAGACAGCGAAATCCTTACCCTCCACGGGTAATGCTAAGATCGGGGTTGTAGTCAAAACAAGCTTAAGCTTTTGAAATCTCTCCTCACAATCATCTGTCCACTGGAAGGGAACATCCTTCTGGGTCAATCTGCTCAAGGACGAAGCAATTGAAGCAAAACCCTTCACGAAGCGACGGTAATAACTGGCCAAACCCACAAAACTATGAATCTCAATAACAGTAGTGGGCCTCGCCCAACCCCTCACAGCCTCAATCTTCTGTGGATCAACCATAATCCCTTCCTTAGACACCACACGGCCTAAGAATGCTACAGATTCCAACCAGAACTCATACTTAGAGAACTTAGTAAACAGGCTATGTCTCTTCAACAACCCAAGAACAGTACGGAGGTGGCTCTCATACTCCTCTTTACTCTTGGAATACACCAAAATGTCATCAATAAACACAATCACAATGGAATCAAGGAACAGCCTAAAGATGTCATTCATCAAATTCATAAATGCAGCCAGGGCATTGGTAAGCCCAAAAGACATCACTAAAAACTCATAGTGGCCATATCTCATCCGTAATGCTATCCTCGAAATATCCTCCGCCCTGATCTTCAATTGGTGATAGCTGGAACACAAATCAATTTTCAAAAACACCGAAGCACCCCGAAGCTGCTCAAACAGATCATCAATACGAGGCATCGGGCAATTGTTCCAAATAGTGACCTTGTTCAACTGGCGGTAATCAATACACATCCTCATGGTCCCATCTTTTTTTTTCACAAATAAAACATGAGCGCCCCAAAGGGAGACGCTAGGTCTAACAAACCCCTTGCTCAACAGATCCTGTAACTGCTCCTTAAGTTCTCTCAACTCAACAAGTGCTATCCGATATGGTGGGATGGAAATAGGACGAGTGCCCGGGTCTACGTCGATACAGAAATCAATGTTGCGATCGGGTGGCATACTCGGCAGATCCGACGGGAATACCTCCGCGAACTCGCTCACAATAGAAATAGACTCAAGGGGTGGAGATGCAACAGTCGTGTCACTAACATGCATCAAATATGCTAAACGCCCCTTACTTACTAAATTCTTCCCCCTAATAAAGGAAATGATCTTCTTCGGGGCGGGACTAGGATTAACTCTCCACTCAAGTCTACGAATGCCCGACATGGCTAAGGTGATTGTCTTGGCGTGACAATCCAAGATCACATAATAGGGAGAAATCCAGGACATACGCAATATAATGTCAAAGTCCACCATATCGAGAATCATCACATCTACCCAAGTGTCATACCCTATAAAAGTAACCAAACAAGATTGGTAGACTCAATTAACAATCACAGAATCTCCGACCGGAGTAGACACATGAACAAGTATATTTATGCTGTCACATGGCAAATTCCAACCAACGCCATGATATGCAGATACATACGAACAAGTGGATCCAGAATCGAATAACACAGTAACAGACTGAACCCGAACAAAAATACTACATGTCGTCGCTGCACCAAGGATCTCTACTGAGGTCTAGCTGCTCTAGCCCCCGCGGCCTCAACTCTCATTGCACAGTCAACAATGGCCTGGAACGAAGCACCCTCGCCTTAAGTTGGACACAAGGTAGCTGGAGAGGACCATCCATCCCATTAATAAACCATCGGATCCTGCCGGCCTCCGTCAGAATCAAGGCGTATGAGTAATGGGCCAGATAGGAGAAGGATAGTGTATAGGTATTAACCGGTATGCCCTCCTAACAGAGATCAAGGAACTGACCTCGACATTCGTCCCTCCGCGAACGAGGCGCGTACATCTCCAGAAACACCTCGTAGAACTGCTCCCAAGTAAGTGGATGCGCACACGCTGGTCTGCTAGCAAAGTAGTCTCTCCACCATGCCCTCGCACCACCGTGGAATCGATAGGTAACATAGACGACTCCAAGAGTATCTGTAATCCTTGTCGTGTGAAGTAGCTCAAGCGTGATCACGATAAACTCGTAGGCATCCTCGCCTGGCGCGCCATTAAAAATCGGTAGAGCCAACCTCATGTAAATTCGCCAGGCAGGCGTGTCGAGAATCCTCACCATCTGTGAGGGAAGAGATAAGAATCAGATACCAATTTAATCTTTCCCGATACCAAATTAAATAAAGGAGCACGAAGAGTGAAAGGAAAGTGAGATTTCCTAAATGTCTTATAGCCTCCCACAGATAAGTACATAGCTAATTGTACCGATCCACGAGACTCTACTAGACACACTCTTTTATTAAAGATCGAGTAACCTAGGGCTCTGATACCAACTTTGTCACGACCTATTTTGCCTAAGTCATGCGGGCACTTACCTTTGCACGTCGGTAAGCGAACCCTCAACCCAACAATGAATAAATACATAAATTAATGAAATTAAGCAACATAATGGAATAAATACGTAAGTCTCACTATATATATATATATATATATATATATATAAATAGTAGAATAGTGCGGAATAATTACAACACCCTCAGGGTCTGGTCTGAATAACACAAGAGCATCTAAAGGGAATTAATACAATTCGGAATACTAATACATAAAGTGTCTATGTCTCCGAGTAGAATAGGATATAAAGATAGAAAGTCTTCAAGGCAGCGGACGACCATGCTCACCCTGGAAACTCAAGAGAAAGCTGAAGCAACGATCAGCCATGTGTCACGAAAGTGGATCCGACCTGATACTCTGCATTCATAAAAGTATGCAACAAGCGCAAGTCAGTACAAACAACAATACTGGTAGGCATCATCGGCCAACTAAGCATAGCTAACACAATTTAGACAATAAAGCAGATAAGCAAATGAACCAACAAGAATATGACAATACAATTAATTCCAATTATTCGTCGTCACCTATGTGAAGCGTCTAATCACCAAATGTGCTAAATCTGAATATATCCGATCTCATCCATCATCACAATACAACACCAACCATCTCAATCCAGTCATAATGCAATGCAATCTAATAATGGTCTGAATGCAATGCAATGCCACGCAAATGCGGTGTACAAATGTTCTCCGGACGTAAATATCGACGTCTCGGTAGCACAACCCAGTGTGACTGGTGAAGTCTAAGTGCCACCAGTCCCGGATATTACCTAACTCACAGATGGGACCCCAGATCTTTGCCCACAGGGGGTTCTCACCGGCACCACCCTGGGGGACCCGCAAAGTCCATGCACTAACAATGATTCTGGAACTAACATCGGATATCGGCAATGCAACAACGATTCTAGAATTTATCATTGGACATCGGCTTCTCACATCACTCAAGTAAAAGAGTTTCATCAAGTATCAATTTCACTCAACAACGATTCCGGGATGAACCTCGAATATCGGCCATGCAGTAATGTATCATGAAAATGAGAGTGCATGCAATGCATGGATCAGAAGTGATAATCATGCTCAACATCACAAGTACCAACAAGGGGTAAGCCACAATATATCCGAATCACAAATCCCAACAATGGGTATGCCAATAATATAACTGAATCACAAGTACCAACAGTGAGTATGCCAATAATATAACTGAATCACAAATACCAACAATGGGTATGCCAACAGGATCACAATCAAGATGATACACAGAATCCAATATCTATCAAGAACTCACAGCTGCAAGCCAACACAATAGAGCAATCAACACAATACAACGGGGTAGCCAGTCCCAACACACAACAGGGCCCAACCTAAGGCAATATTCAACCCAACTTCATACCCGAATGTTCACATGCTGTCTCCAATAATATAATCTAAATATGTGTTTCGCTATACGAAGTCTCACCAAGGGTAAGCCATAACCTACCTGGATGGCTGAACTGCAACACCAACAACTCACTCTTTTGCCTTGCCTTTTCGCTGAACCTCAGAAACCAAGTAGTCTAAGCATAATCAAAATCTAGATTAGAAATCATGAAGAATGATACTAATATTGCTACTATTTCAATTAGGTCAATTCTAGCCCTAGAAATTGGGGAAACGGACCCACAAGGGCAAAATAGGAAATTCAGAAGCAAGATACCAAATTAAGTACTAGGTGATATTAACCCAACCACTAATTGTTGATTTAACTCAAAGATTAGCCTAATTTCTGATTTCAAGCAAAACCCCTAAATTAGATATAAACCTTAAGTCTTTGATTCCGAAATTCAACACTAGAAGTGAAAGATATATGATTAATAAGCTTAGATTAGTCAAAATCTAACATAAACATCATCAATTTCCTCATACATGAGCCTAAGGAAAAGTTCACCCCAAACCCTCTTTCAACTTCCATCACTAAGGTCTTATTAAGAGGGAAGGGGAAAATCTAGAATTATTGTGATTAAGGAAGAGTAAAGGAATAGGCAAGATTTACCTCCACGAATGTCTCCAAAATATCTCCAAGACTGATCCCCAAGCTCTAATTTCGAAATGGGAAATAATGAGGGTCTTAGGGCTTATTTAAATCACACTTAATGAAAATACGTGGCCCGACACCGCCACGACAGTGACGGCGCTGCTACAGTGCCCATAAGGCCGCCATAGCGGTATGGCAACAATTACACATGGACGCCCCAGTGGCCAACACATAGCAACAGCGGTGCCGCCATATCGGGCACCAGGTACCAGAATCCCTCCGATTTTTCTAAGTCCTCAGTCGAAAATCTCGGGCCATTCCCGAGGCCATCTTCTCACAAACCATCCACACTGACCCACACAAAAATATGCTATGAACGCGCTCGTGGCCTTGGAATTTCCAACGGAGGCCTTGTTGACCGAGTCAACCCCTAATGCCTTAATTCCAATTTCCAACCCAAGTCCCAAAATGCATCCAGGTGAATTGGGAACCGAACCAAATATACACACAAGTCATAAACAATCGTCCGGACCTCTCGGAATTGACAGATTTTCGAAAAAGGTCTGTTTACCCAGAAGTCAACTTTGGGTCAAAATGCGCTAGTCAATGCTCGAAAAAAACGACAATGCCGAAAGGAATATAACGACCAAACGGGTCGTTACATATTCAGAAAAGACATAGAAGCAGTTTAAAGATATGATACAAATTATATACACTATGTTCAAGGTTCAGATGCTACAGGATGCAATGATACATAAATGAAACTCAGCATGACTGTATACATGTGGCAGTTAACTCCCTATAATGGGACAAATATCAAGTTCAGCTGAGTATCAACAAGTTACAAAGGGGAAAAAAGGGATACAATATCATGTAAGCCAAAAATCTATAGGCATGGATGTTAACAAAGTCAACTGAAGGTAGACATGCAAATATAAGGCAAGATTCTCAATCTTTTCCCACCTATAGACATATATATTAGGTGATTTATTCTCAAATGGTCACAAGAAAGCAAAGAGACATGGTTTCAAATAATAGACTATCAAATACCAAAGTTTCAGGTTCAAACAAGACTTCTGGAGAAAAAAAGGCATTTGACATGTTCATATGACACTCTAAGAATAACAACTGTTTGCACAAGTGAAGAACAAGTTCAAACTCAACATAAGGCATATAAGAACATATTACTAAACATTTTTGACACTTAGGCAGCCAACAAAATCCTTAGGACTCATATAAAATTCAGATAGATTCCCCCTAAACTCTTATCCAAATGACATTTCTGACAGTAAACATTCAGAGGTTTAGATTGAATACATAGTTAGCATATGCAATGATTCAAAATGGTCATGCAATTGACTCAGATTCAAAGACTCTACATAAGGTTCATGGTGGTCAAACTAATAAACCTAGAGCCCTAGATGACTCATATTCAGGCAATAAGTGAAGGCAAATAACAATCCTTGTGTGATATATTCAGGAAGCTGGTAACCAAGTTTATTAAGAGCATTAGGACTATTTGAAACTCCATAGATTCACACAAGACAGTACCATTCAATAACAACATTCCTGTTAGCAAATGACATATTTATAAACACATAGATAGGATAACATGTTTCAAATATAGAGGGTTGATTCATTATACCATGTTTAGCATAGTTCATATACACACACTGGATTTTAAAGTCAACCAACTCCACATCTGAGCTTGACATAGGCTTACCATACTAATCATACAACTAAACCTAAGCAGTTAAAAAACTCAAGTTTAAACTCAAATTTAGACCGAAACATAGTATATCTTAGCAAACAACCAAAATCCATTAGCAACACAGACGCTACGTATACAATAACAATCATTATAGACATACATATCTTATTTAGGCAATCATGGACGTGTATTGAATCAGTACAGAAAATCCCCAAACTAGTATAAACTCAACTAACCACAAAAGAAACAAAGATTTGCAGGTTCTTAGAATATAGACTGACCATACCAACTAAATATGACAAATTTATAATGGCATGTTTTAACTAAGGCAAGGTTAACCAACTAACTTTACTAAACAAGATCATGAACTATTCATATACTTAAACATAATATTGCACTAATTACATGATTATAAACTAGTAATGCATACTAATCATTAATTATCTAAACAGGAAAATAAGCAAACACTAACAATAAACTTAATCACATAATCAACAAAACAGAATTGAAACACATATTTAATGGAAAACACTTAAACAACATTAAATGCTAAAAAATAAAGGAATAAGGAAAGAATATTACCCCTTTTG
Source organism: Lycium barbarum (assembly GCF_019175385.1). Taxonomy (NCBI): domain Eukaryota; kingdom Viridiplantae; phylum Streptophyta; class Magnoliopsida; order Solanales; family Solanaceae; genus Lycium; species Lycium barbarum. The sequence continues at coordinate 31,644,740 of NC_083347.1, forward strand.
AGTGCAGCCAATGTCGAGATTGAACTTGGAAGAAATCCTTGCTTCCTCAACCCCAATACTCAGCCACAAAACCACAACAAAAGAAAAAATAAAACTTTTAGACTAATATTTCGATGAAGTCAGGATTTTAAGCAATAAAATACTAACCCTAGTTAAATAAAAAAAATTAAGCTCAGAATCATATTCAAGCTTGTGCAAATCTGTCTAATGTAAAGGGTTGGGGTTCTTTATATAGAGCCCCAATTCTCATAAATCCTAAACTCTGTCCGATGTGGGACTTCAAAAATTTCATGAAATCAACAACAATCAATGGACCATAATAAAGATAAAAGGAGGAATCCATGGTCGGATTTGACTCATATAGGTCAATCCGCGCGATTCTCTCCAAACCAATGACAATAGCCCATTGAAAAAAAAAAGAATACAAACAAATGCAATTAAAGAAAATCAGTTCTATCCATTGTAAACACAGAAATGTGAAGAAAAGTAGAGGATTGTACTGTGTTTGGATCGGCCTTTGGTGGTTTTGGTTGAGAAATGGCAAAGCAATTAATGCTCTTGCCATTCTCGGCCATACCACAGCTAGAGGAAACCATGCGGGCCCTTGTCTTCGCCAATTCTAGCGTGTGTGACGTCAGAGATGAGAGAGAAGGGAGGAAGCGGCTAGGATTTCATAGAGGAAACCCTTCCTCTAACGCTTAAGGGGTCGTTTGGTGCAAATGAAAGAGGAGTTGGGGGCTTTACCCCTTTTAACTGATATTGGGCCGGGTCTGGCCCTTGGTGGACAGGACCTAACTCAACTTAAAATGACGGGAGGGTCAATATATATGTATACACATGTATATCTATGTATATGTTTGTATATATACGGGAAGGGTGTAAAAAAAATGGTCATAACTAAGGTAATTAGTGAATTAAACTCCTTAATCAGTGGCCTAATGATTTAATTAATCAATCAACTTAATTAAAGTACACGGTTAATTATGCAAATGGTGTTAAGCTGCAAATACAACCTCAATTGACTTTAAACCATGAAATTGGTCCTTTCAATTATGGCCATAATTAGCCTAGCCAAACAATTAAAGACTTGTTTTGCGATAATGACCCCAATCGAATTAAACCATGAATTTGGCTATTTCAATTAAGGCCAAAATTAAACTTAGCCAAACAATTAGAAAGCTAATTTTGCAATGATGACCTGAATTAACTTAAACCATGAATTTGGCTATTTCAATTAAGGCCAAAATTATCCACAATTGACTATTTCAATTGTGGCCCCAATTAACCATTTAGTGAGCAATTTATGAAATTAACCACAATTAAATACTTGATTAATTATGATCAATTCAAGAATTGCACAAATGAAAATTACATATGAAAAATTAAGAATTGAGGTAATTAAATGATTAATTCATTTAATTAATCAGATTTTTTTAATTTACTGGAGTAAACTGCTTGCTAATTGGTTTTTTTCTGATAATTTTAACAATCTAAATAAATAATGATTTTAAATCATTTTCCTGTTCCATATTAATTATAAAAATGTGTAAATCAAATTCTAAATGATTCATAATATTATGGAAGTAATTTTGCCAAATGAAATGACAAAATATTATCTAAATAATTTTATAAAATTATTTTGAGGTGCGTGTTTCACTTCGTTTGATATCCAAGGATTCTGGGTAATTAAAATAAATTATGAGAGGTCAACAATTAGGTGTCAACAATGGACCGCTCCGGTAGCACCCTCGGATCACGGGTTTTCACATATCATGTCTTAAGAACCTGTCACTTAACCGACCGGACCCATTTGTCAATGGAATATACTAAAATATCATCACTCATCCGGAACTAGATCCCCTAGGACTTACAATCATATCCTCAAATAGTAGCAGGAAATACATATAAACTATGAATATGGCATACATCAAATCAAGGGCAAATATTTACGCAAGAAATCCATTGTTAGGTTCTCATTATCATAAAGGCTTCACCTTTTAGTTTCTTTTTCATTCTCAACGAGGATATATGAGTGATGTGCACACAAACAAATAAGACAGGCAATAATAAGAGACATAAAGTACAGGCATCAGACCCCAATCACAGATCCAAAGGAGCGTACTAATCTATCAACTAGTGCCCAAAACATGGCATTCAGACCAACTATACAATTGAAAGTGCGCAAATACCTTTAACATGAAGACCAGTATCGGATACTGGTGCTCTTTACCTCACAAGTGTCGGAACCCCCTTAATTAACCCATAACCCTCTTATTAGATTCATTTTTATCCAACCACACGTTCAAGAAAGAGTGCAAGGTCTCAACTTGCCTGTGATGCCGAATCTCGAATCACAAAGGTCGCTTGCCGTTCCGAATGATCAAAGTCTATTCAAATATGGATTATACGTTAGAATACAAATCCATTAACATCCATATCGCTACATAAATCCAAATCCCCAAATTAAGCCCTAAAATTAGGATTCCGAGCCCAAAAGGGAAAAATAGTAAATTGAACCTAGAATCATGTTCCTCCTGCTTAATACAACTCATAAACAAAGAATCATCCATTAATAATCACTAAATCATGCTCAAATACCAAAACCCCCAATTCTTAGGTTAGGTTCCAAAACCCCTCAATTTCCTATTTAATTCTATTCTAGGCATGGATTATGAATCTAAATCATGGGAATATTCATAATTTCAATTTAGAAGACTTACCCAATGGTTTCTCCTTGAAATCTCCTCAATCTCCTTCAAATCGCTCTCAACACTTAAGGGTTTTGAATGATAGGTCTAAGTGTAAAGAGATACTAAATAGTATTCTGTTTAGCGATTTCTCGCTTTTGAGGCTTAAATTCTTTAAACACTCCAGTTCCGCAACAGCGAAAATTCCTCGCAGTAGCGGCATCACTTCTGCGTAATAAACTTCACAGAAGCGGGGACAGAACTAATCACGGAAACCCTCGCTCCTGTGGGCCTCCTCTCGTAGGAGCTGTCCTGCAGGGGTGGAATTTCGTTCGTCGAAGCGAAAATACCAGAATCAGCAAAAACTAGTTTTGTCACATCCCAAAATCCCGAGCCTTCCCCGGAACCTCCTGAATACAAATCGAATATGCAGATATATGTAAAAATACACTACGAACACACTCGCGCACACGGAATTCTAAAAAGAGGTCTCATTGACCAAGTCAACCCCGAACAACCAAGAACCAACTTTCCAATCAAATGACCAAAATGCCCCGAGTCGCTCGAGAGCCGATCCAAATACACAACCAACCTATACTCGACGTTCGGGAGCTAATGGAACCGACGAAATTTCCAAAATGACATAAATACCCTGATGATGCCTAAAATCAACCTAACACTTAAAAATTCTTCAACTTAGCAAATTTTCCACCGTAAGATATTCGACCACCTCGGGAATTGTGTCAACCACGCCCCACTACACAACAATTCAGAACAAAAAAAAGGCAGGCCCATAAGGGTAAAATAGGCAGAAACAAGAAAACAATCAAAATAAGCTAATGGGTCGTTACAATATGTTAAGAAATTCACTTAATATCTATAAATACTTGATTATGAACCTAAATAACATTATATATTAACTTGATATTGTTATAAAAACCCTCCAACTTTAAATCCTGAATCTGTCTCGAACATATTAGGCTCGTTATGCAAAGCACAAAAAGCACTACATAATTACATGAAAATAGACACTGTTTTCCGATGAAAACGGATAATCAGTTAGAGATTGTTATTTTTAAAAAGGGTTTAAAGACAAGTAGGTCGTATCCAATTACGGAAACTCTCCTTTTAGGGGTTAATGTTTGTGCTTGTAAGAGCTATATTGAAAGAACCGAGCTAAAGAAATAACAAAATAATGTAAGACGGATAGATCTTTCAACATAAATGACTCTCTCGGATGTATATTTCTTTTGAGAGAGAAATCAGATATAGATTACAAGAGAGGGAGTGAAGAAACCTAAGCTTACATGATAAGCTATCTATACGAGAAACCAAAACAAGACTTTTCACCCCATATATGGATGATGTGACGTGAGATTACCCCCAACGTTAGCAAAGTCAGGGGCTCTCTGATCTAGAACAGCATATGTGACTAGAGTTGGTGAGAGTGGGTTACAGCTGTGAGGATCCCTCTGATCACCCCCAAGCACCCAGTCTCGCATGCGACCCCGGGACGATTTTCTACCCAATACAAATAGTCCCCTACTTTCGGGGGTTACCTTAATCGTGAGCCTGGAAAATGAAAGAGCACATCACTTCTAACCTTTCCGTGGAGAAGTCCTCGAATCGTTGAGATTATCTTGTCAGGACTTCGAATTTATTGTGCCCCTTCATTCATTTGGGGGCGTGGTTTCCCCTTACACGCGTTTTTCTCCTATCAGACGTTATTGTCCATGTATTCCATTCTTAGCCTAGTATTTTCATGAGAGATCGCGCCTTCATAATGATAACAGAGCCCTTCCTTCGAGGTTTGACTCGACGCGCCCCAAAAAAGCATCCCTCCCACTTAGGGTTGTGCTGTTTGCTCCTTTATCCTTATAAATACCTCTGTCTCTCATACTAAGAGTCATTTCTCTCTTGATCTTAATCTTTTCTGAGTGACTTCTTATAATCGTTCTTCAAGGCTATCATTATTTTTCTGTAAATCTTAACCATTGTTTTTTCCAACTCCTGCCATGTCTTCCGATTCGTCTATCACCGGAGGCGCACCACCAGATCCCGAGCCACTGAAAATAGCGATTCTGAGGTCTCCATTCAACAAGTACTGATCGACTGTCCTCCAATATCCATATCATTGAAGAGAAAGGCTTCGGCCTCAAACACCGCCCATCAATAGGCAAAAATGTTTATTCCCAAAAAATGGTTAACCGCTAAAGACATGGCCCTGGGCGAGACTTCTACCGCTCCTGTTCGTGAAAGAGACTGGCCGGCATATGTATACCGTACCTCGATTAGCAAAGATAACCTTAGCCAGGTCAAAAAGGACTGTGGATCGAAGGATATTGAGGTGCTCTTCCCGACCAAGGAGGAAAACATTTCTTCCCATCGACCCGACTTCTTTTTCATATATACCTATCCTTTCTCTTTGAGGATCAGTGACCGCATTGATCCCGTGATTTTAGAGTTTTGCCAAAAATACCAGATATGTTTGGCCCAGGCCGGCCAGGTGGTTTGGAGGACGGTAGCGTGTATTAGGTACCTCTCTACTCAAGTCCAAGAGGATTTTAATCTATCCTACCTGATCCATCTCTACTCTTCGAAGATCTTCAGGGCCGAGGCCTTTCTATTAGCCCGACGTGGTCAGAATGTGATAATTACGAGCATCAATGATGATTTTGAATGGGGATGGATAGAGAGATATATTATCATTGCGACCGCGGATTTAGTCAAGCCCCCAGAGGCCCCTATACTAGAACAATGGAACTACAAACGTAAATTCTTTCTATCCTCTTATCCTTTTTAAGCTATGTTTTAATGCTCGATTATTGATTTTGTTCTTTTCTATCCTTACAGCCGCCCTGTGGACACTAAAACTGATATCGGATATTTTGAGGTAGGTCTAAAAAATCCTTGACTTCTCCTCTCCCCACATCAGGTTGTGGAAAGAAATTTCTAGCAGGAATAATTAGACGGGAAAGAACCACGGGCTGCCCAAAAGGGTTGTCGTATGTCCTCTGGCCGATGTGTCCAAGGACCTAGCCATAGCCATCCACAAGTGCTACAAGCTTCCTCAGCATCCTCCCAGGGATGAAGGAATACTCCCATGGCAAGAGCAAAGAGGGCGTCTGTCACGACCCAACTGGAGGGCCGCGACGGGCACCCGGTGCTAACTCACCTGGGCACCTCTTATCATACTTTCACATTTACATCTAGGTGAGCCATATAGATAAATCATACTTTTCATCCATTATTCATACTAATTCCATTGGGTAACAATACATATATATATCATCATCAATAACAATGCCCATATAGATGTACATAAGCCGACGAGGCTAACAAAATGATATCCAAAATATAGGCCGACAAGGCCAAACACATCGAACCATATACACATGTCTACGAGCCTCTAAAGAGAGTATGTCATATCATATAAGCGGGACAGGACCCCGCCATGCCCATAAATATGTACACAAAAGAATAAATACCAAAAGTTGTAACTCCGAATGAAATGAAACTCCGCTATGTAGCCCCTGAGTAATAAAGCTATGGATCAAGTCTGTCTCCCTGGCCACCTGCGGGCATGACGCAGCGTCCACAAACAAAAGAACGTCAGTACGAAGAATGTACTGAGTATGTAAAGCATGATCAACATCATTATGAATGCATAATAGACAACATAAGAAATAGCATAGAATGGGAGATAGTAGTATCATCGTTATAAACACTTACTTGCTTTTCATAGGGACTTTCCATTTCTAATGCGTGGTTGGGTACATACATCCGTATCTGTTTCCGTACTCATTTACATTTCGTATCCATTTTCGTGTTCATAGCATATTCATATTTATATTCATAATTCGTTTACCTATTCATATTCATAGCATACCCGACCATGAAGGATCGGTGTTTCACATACCTGGCCATGACGAGGCTCGGTGATTATACATACCTGGCCCTTCCAAGGCTCAGGGTTATCCGTACCCAGCTGCAGTGGTGTGCCCGCGATACATAACATACCCGGCCATATAAGCTCGATGTTACATAATAATCATACATAGGCACATATATGTAGGAGCTCATAAGCATTTTTGACGTCATTACTATCGTCGCTCATTACATCTATCCCTAGAGGATTCCTCATCATATAAGGAATTTAGTACAATCGTAACATATCGAGAATCATGAGCTTAGTAGCTTTTAAAGATAGAATCATTTGGAGGACGTCATAGGCTTATGGAAGAATAGATATTTGACTAAGGAATAATGCCTTATGAAAGAAGGGTTAGCCTTACATACCTTTCCGTTCAACTATTCTACCACTTGCACGTTCTCCTTCAATGCTCACGTTTCTACCTTCATTAGAGTTATACTATCATTAAAAATTTGATAGCTTAGCATACATGACTAAAGCTAGAGAAAATTGTACAACATCTCATTTATTTATACGACTTCCTCCATGTCATATATCAACTCTCAAACATCAATAATAACATTCACAACATCATAACAATAGTCTTTATTCACCTACATTATCCTTACTTCTCAATTCACTTCCAATCATCTACATCCATGATTATAGCACACTATTACATTCATTCATATACAATGTCCATCCCATGTTCGTAACCTCATTTATAACATAACCATAATCACAACATATCAAGAATCATGACTCAATCCAAGCTATTACTCAAAAATGACACTATTCCCACATTCCTGACCCATTTTCTATATTCTTCTACAATCCAAGTGTTTCAACTTCTCAATACCTTAAACAATATGAAAATACAATAAAACTTACCTTAGATGGTGTAGGAATGACCCTTGGGTGGAAACACTTCACTTGAGCAAAACCCTAGTTTCACCTTCACTCGGATTCCTTGTCTTGGATGAACTTTAATGGGTTTCTTACACTTGATTCTCTTGGTTTGATGAAGTTGTTCACTAATATCCCTTAAATTCTTATGGGAGAAGTGTGGAGAAATGTTATAGAGAGTTCTAGAGAGAAGGGGTGTGAAGGGGAAATGAAATGAAATAACTTGGACCCCTTATTAATAATACTCAAATCTGTCCCGCTCTAAATCTACGGACCAACATACGGTCCGTATAAATTTCACTGACCGTATGTCTGGCCGTAGATTTGGTCCAGTGAAGATGTCCATCTGGGCTGATTATATGGCCAAACATACGGCCAGTATAATTTATATGGCCAGTATGTTGGGCCGTATAATGCCCAGTTCTTCCGAACTCATTCTCGTCGACTCGTTTGATCTCCAATCCTTATGGAACCTTCTTGACACTTGTTTATCACCTCATTAAAAATCTAAGGGATGTTATAACTCTTCTTCAAAGCATCATTAAATCATCATTAACTTGTTACTCGTAAATCCTTTCCGATACATATCGTATGACTTGCCTTCTCTTGGCAAACTTTCTCCTCTTACCTCGAATGTCTTTGAAATCTTAATTAGGGTCATCAAATGTCATTCCTTACTTATTTAAATACCATATACTTCGTGCTCTTCGTTATTCTATTCACTGTGCATCAACGAAAAAAAATTCGAGGTGTAACAGCGTCTTTGGGTCCCGCTTCTCTCACGTAGAGGAGCAAATAAGCCAACACTGGTCGTGAATGTTTGAGTTCATATCTAAATACCCCAGCCACCCCCCAAGTTACAATATACTTGGAAGCCGACACGAAACTTATCTGTAAAAGAAGGGCCTCTCAAGAAGTTACTACCGAGGTTCTTTTTTATGAGATAGAGTTAGCTCCGATGATGGACTCTGTCCGCTCCCCCCCCCCCCCCCCCTCCTTCCCCTTTGTTCCCTTCAATGTTAGAAGCGGAGACACCTATCTTATCCATTTTCTCATCTTTCCAGGGGCCTCTTCCATTGGTCCCTCGTAGGCAGAATCTTCAACCTTGGGGCTCATCCTGTAAGAGGAGCTCTGGCGATGCTCGAAGAGCCCCAGAAGGAGGTTTGGTGAATACCTTCGCGGCCTCGGTGCGTAATCCCTCAGCCTTTCGCTAAGTCTTCGTGTTCGTTCATCAAGTTACAACTTGCTTTCCCTACCTGTGGGAGCTGAAAGTTATTTGAGGCCTTTGGCTACGGAGAAGGATAGGAGGAAGATGGACGTCGTGTCAGCTGATTGCCTTCTGAATGTTGGCACCCATGTGGCTACCCAGGTATGCAGTGACTTCTCTCTTCCATTTTTTAGACTTTATTCAGCTTATAAAGTCACCTCATTGCTTTGAGTGTGCCATCTTTCTTTACATGCCAGCCTTTTGATGACCAACGCAAACTGATCAAAGAGAAGGGAAGGTTAGAGGAGATTCAGAGGCTGCAGGAGCGTATTCTCGACCTACAAGTCAAATGAGTGTCGGTCGAGGAGTTAGAGACCAGGATGGTTTAGTTGGAGTAAGAGAGAAAAATTCATAGCGAGAAGGCTGCCAAGTTTCACTCATATCTGACCAACCTGGAAAAAAAATGGGTTGATCACCAGGATCATTTCATGAGCCTTGTGCAGAGGGAGTCTGGGCTAATGGAGAACATTTAGACCCTGTAAGCAGAGCTGGAAAATAAGACCCAAGAAAAGGTCATGGCTGAGAGGACCGTAGCCGATCTGGATAGGTGATTAGAGGCTCAACGGGCTCGGAACAAGGCGCAGCTTGAGGACAAGGTCTTTCTCAGTCTAACGCCAGTCTGCTGGGCCCCATTGAAGGACAACGGCTGCTCTCACCGAGAAAGATGCCCAAATGCAGGATCTGAGGAAGTAATTTATTCTGGAGAAGGCCCATGCTACATATCTTACTCGCAGGCTTACGCTTGAGGAGGCACGGGATGGCCCAGACAATATTGTGAAAAAAATTACTGCCGCATTGTTTGTCGAAGAGACTGTAGCCAAGGCATTTCCTACTCAGTCGGCAACTGACAATGCAGATCAAGCATCAAGTGATGAGGGTTTGTTTTCGAATGATTGGGATGATAAGGAAGCCCAGAAATAAGTCGGAGAACAGACCCCGTAAGTTCTTGCAGAAGCTAGCCCGGAGAGGCCAAAAGATGCTTCTATCGCCGAAGGCCCTTACGCTCTTAACGTTATTTCTTTCGATCTCGCAACACTTGCTGTTAAGGATCCTATCAAGGCCGACCCTTCGTTTGATGCAACCAAACTCTGATCCGGTGCATTCCCTCCTGCTAGGCCATATTTGACGTGTTTTCTTTTGAACTTGTTTTTTAAAGACTTATCGATGTTTGACGATGAACGTATTTAATTCGTTCCTTTTCTGCCTTATCTCATCTATCCTTACTTGTGTTCCAATTGCTAATTTATTTTTGTCAGACTTGGTCGTTATTACACATGAAATTGCTTGAGTTCATTTTTGTTGGTAATGATTATGGTCTTGATGTCACGTTTATCTATCCCTTTAAAGGGGAGCATCTCCATTGTAAGGATCCATCCGCCCTGAGATCCTTCTATTGGAAGCATGCTCTATTTTTATTTCAGAAGCAAGTGTTTAGGAATTTTGATTGCTTTATTTTATGCATTTGGTATTGCATAAAATCGCTTCTCCCAATCCGAGAATGCTACTTCCGGCCGCGTATGTTATGATCAGGTATTATTCATCTGATTCATAATAAAAGGAGGGGCCTCAATTATTTTTTAACGCCGATGAGAAGGACGTCTCGACCTCATCTTTTTGGCATAAGGTTTATAGTTCCTTCACGCTCGGAGTTCCACAGGTCGTGTTGTCTGTTAGTGGGGGATGTGTTCGGATTCGGGGGGATCCGTTCGTACAAACAAATTTAAAGTGCAACCGTGCTGGTTTAAACTTCTTTCATTCATGAACAATGAGGCACATAGCCAGTTTGTATTTACATTGTTGAACAAAGAAAATAACTACAAGCTCTGCGCCATGCAGACCGTACTCTGATCTTGTCAAGGAGCAAAATCATAATTGTGATAGAGGTCGGGGCGTGCTGCCCACTGACCACAGTCCTCGACTTCAAATGGGGCGGAAAGAACTTCTGGCACGTCTTCAAGAGTAATACATTTTTCGATCGTTTCCTTGTTAAAAACCTTGTCGGTAAAAACACTTCTGGAAAAAACTCGGCCAAGTAAAAGAGTGCAACATGTATTTTCTGATGTTCACTAGCTCTGGCAGGTCCGGTCTCTCTTTAGGTTAGTCCCAGTCCTGGTCCTGCAAAAATAAGACTAAAAAAACAAGAAATAAAGAAAGTATAGATCAGGGGTTCATACCTGAGGTCATCTGAGCAACACGTCCGTGCTGAAATCATTCTCAAATTTAGATAAGCTCTGCATGATCATGGTCGAGCGATATTGATATGCTAAATCATATTCCCTCATTTTCATCGACCATTTTGATAATATATTTGTGAGGTTTTCGCTTTACAAGGTTGACTACAGCGGGGTAGTGATAATTATTGTCAACGGGGGACATTGAAAGTACGGACCCAACTTTCGGGTAGCCATAACAAGCGCCAAAATCAACTTCTCTGAGGCCGAATATCGAGACTCCGCCCCCTCCGAAGTTTTGCTAGCGTAGTAGACCGGAGTTGGTTTTCTCCATCTTTCCATACCAAAGACATGCTGACTGAGACCGATGAAATAGTCAAATATACGAACAAACGCTTCCCCTTTTATGACTTAGCCATTATGTGAGAGCCAAACAGATATTCTTTAAGATCTTTCCGGCTTTATCTGCACTTAAAAGTCCAATTGAACCTATTTCCCTTCTTTAGTAGGTTGAAAAACTCATGACATCGGTCTGAAGATCAGGAGATGAATCTCCCTAATGCTGTGACTCTCCCAGTCAGTCCCTGTACAGCTCTAACATTACCCAGTTCCTCCGGCATTTCTGAATGGCCTTGACCTTGTCTGGGTTCATCTCAATACCCCGTCCGGAAACCAAATAGCCCAGGAATTTTCTCAATAGAATCCCGAAAGAGCTTTTCTCTGGGTTTAGCTTCATGCCGGATCTACGGAGTATATCAAAGGTCTCCTGTAAGGCCGATAGATAAGCATCCGCTGTTTTGGACTTGACCAGCATGTCGTTGATGTAAACTTCCATAGTCATGCCGATCTGTTCCTCGAACATTTTATTCACCAGCCTTTGATACGTTGTCCCTGCATTCTTAAGACCAAAAGGCATGACATTATAACAAAAATTACCGTGATTAGTTATGAAAGACATTTTCTCTTGATCTTGTGGATTCAAGCGGATCTGATTGTAACCGAAATACGCATCTAAAAAATTGAGCAATTCGTGCCTCAATAGTCTGACAAATATGCGGTAGTGGAAGGACTCTTTTGGATAGGCCTCGTTCAGATCCTTGAAATCCACACACATCCTGAATTTGTTGATTTTTTTTTGGACCACCATCACCACATTTGCTACCCAATTCGGATTCTCCACCCCTCGGACCGACCTTATGTTGAGTAATCACGTGACTTCTTCTTGAGCGAATTGGTCCCTCACAGTTGATATCGGTCGCTTCCTCTGTCTTATCGGAGGGTAACGCAGATCGAAAGTTAGTCGATCCATTGCCAACTCGGGGGGGATCCATGTTATTTCCAGGTGCGACTAGGTAAAGCAATTGGAATTATCCTTTAAATAAGTTCCAAATTTATTCCTGCATTCGAGCGGAAGCTTGGAACACAGGTGTACCTGATTTTCGGGATTATCTTCGAAAAGTGTCGTGCGTTCTCGTTCTTTCGCAGTAGAGAATCGAGGATTTTTATCCTCCGAGATGCTGAATCCTTCAGGGGTGGGCTAATCTTGATATCCTCCAGTACCTTGCCTCTTCGTTTCTCTGGGTCTATCATCCAATCTCGGCATCTGTAATTGCTATTTGGGGATCCTGTCCTTCTTAGCTGTCATCATCGCCATGGTTTCTATTTCGCGGGTTGCCTCCTAGTCTCCTCTAATTTCGTCTCTCCCCCAGGGAGTAGGGCACTTTTGTTTTTGATGAAAAGTGGAAGGGACCGCCCGCATAGAGTGAATCAATGGTCCCCCTAATATGACATTATAAGACATGCCACCTCTTATGACGTCAAAGGTCGTGTCTTGTCTCATGCCATCGGCGTGAACCGACAGCTCAATCTCTCCCTGGGTCAGCTCACTTGCCATATTAAACCCAGCCAGCATTTTAGTTGCGGGGATGATTGCATCACTACCCCCATTTCCTTCAGGATGTGTTGCTGAATAATGTTTGTTGAACTTCTTGGTTCAGTCAACACATGCTTAATGAAAGAACTCTTAATTTGAATAGATATTACCAGGGCATTGTTGTGAAAAAGGACAAGTCCCACGTGGTCATTGCCGATAAAGAATATGCTCGTGCTCTCAGCGGGGTCCCAACTGTGACTCTTTGTTGTAAACAACACTTTGGATTTTCGGAGAGTAGTATAAGCTATCTTGTTTACTATCCCCCCCCCCCCCCCCCCCAATCCGAAGATCATGTTGATTGTGTGGATAGGACAAGGTGCCTCGTATGGCTTCTGCCCATGATTCTAGCATAGGTTGATCTTGGCCCGGTCACTAATATATTCCTTGAAATGACCGGCTCGCATGAGTTGGGCCACCTCGACCCTCAGGTTCACCCAATCCTCTGTAGCATGCCCGTGAGTGCCATGGAAATAACACCACAAATCGGTGTTTCCCCTGTCCTGTTTGGTCCAGATCTCCTCTGGGAATCTGGCCTCCTTCATCATCCTCATTACCACGACAATTTCTGCAGCATTTATACTAAAGTTGTGATCCGAGAACTTCGAAGTCCAGCCCCTTTGATGTCGATCCCGAAAGATGCGGGGCACTTCTATTGAGGAGGCCTTGGACACTCCAGTTGTTTCCCCTGTTGGAATTCTGGCCTAAAGGCCTACGGGACTCATATGGCTCAAACCATCCCCGATGACTTGCGACATTTGCTTCAAAACATGAGTCCGGTCTTTTTTCGAAGCGGTTTCCTACTTCTATCGGAACCATCACCCTCTGATCCTCCTCAATTAACATTTTAGCCATATATCTAAGGTTTATCTCGCTCCATATCTTAGCCAGGAATTCCCTCAAACTTTCTTTCAACTTCCTAGAAGCTTCCGAGCTTCTTGAGTTCAAACCATCTACGAATGCAGCCGAGGCCCAATCTTTCGGGATAGCCGGCAACAATATTCTCTCCCTTTGAAACCTTTCCATGAACCCTCGGAGAAACTCATTCTCCCACTGCTTTATGGCGAACACGTCCTGCTTGTGCTTTCGACCCTTCGCGCACCCCCGTGGGCTTTGATGAAAGTATCTGCATGGCCGACAAAAGAGTCAGTAGAATTTTCGTGTAAATGAGTATACCAAGAGAGCGCTCCCTTTATGAGTGTTTGATTAAATTTGTTCAGCATGACCGATTCCATCTCATACTGCTTGAGATTATGCCCTGTGACGGCTTCTTCAAACATCATTATATGCTCTTCCGGATCGGTGATACCATCGTATTTGGGCATGTACGACATTTTGAATCTCCTGGGTATCGGCACGGGGGCTATGCTTTCTAGGAACGGCAGTATACCATACTTTCTGGCTCCCGCGCTCATCACGGATGGGGCTCCTAGGATTTTGCTCATTCTCTCATTCATTTTCTTTTCGACCCTGAGTAACTCCTCGGTAAATGCATCCAATCGTTCTTTCGCCACCTCGGCCTTTTTAGTTTGCGGGGTCATAAGGATCTTGTCCGTGTTATGATTCGATGTCGGTGTCCCTGCCCTAGAGTGGTTAGCCATGGTAGTCATAGCCCTTTCCATGCGTTGCATCCTCTCATCCTACGCGTTGAGCGTGGCCATCAATATTTCGCTTGTCGAGGAAGCTGTCTTTCAAATAGGTTTTTTCCCGTCAGTTTGAGATCATTCTCGACCCGTTCTTCTGAACCCGCATTTGCATGGTTGCTCTGCTTCATCGTTGTTTGGCACACCTCTGTTTCGCTCCTCACTAGGACGCCTATGCAGTGTCCCATCCCTACTGCTCCTCTGATCTTCAATGGATTCCTCTCCGCGCTCGGGCACTTGCACCTCTACCATGTCCTTCATACCTCTCACCAATATCTATGCATCCTCGAGTCCCTGTATATTGCCCGAGCTACTGCTAGACATGTCTTCCTGCGCATAATGACTTTATTTAGAGTTTCTGAAACGAGAATTTCTGCTGCGAATTAGGACAACTCCGCAGCTGTCTATCTCCACAGACGGTGCCAAACTATTTTTTGGTGAAAACGGATAATTAGTTAGAGATTTGTATTTAAAGGGTCTAAGACAAGTAGGTCGTATCCAATTCCGAAAACTCTCCTTTTGGGGTTAATGTTTGCGATTGTAAGAGTTATATCAAAAGAACCGAACCTAAGAAATAACAAAATAATGTAAGACAGATAGATCTTTCAAGATAATGATGCGCCCATATGTATATTGCTTTTGAGAGAGAAATAAGATATAGGTTACAAGAGAGGAAGTGAAGATGTCTTAGCTTACATGATAAACTATCTATATGAGAAACCAAAACAAGACTTTTCCACCCTAACATATGGATGATGTGACGTGCGGTTACCCCCAACGTTAGCATAATCAGGGGCTCTCTCATCTAGAACAACGTATGTGACTGGAGTTGGTGAGAGTGGGTTACAGCTGTGAGGATCCCTCTGATCACCCCGAGCACCCGGTCTCGCATGTGACCCCCGGCCAGTTTTCTACCCAATACAAGCACTATAATCAAAATCCTAAGTAAGCCCTAGCCCTTATTACCCCAAATTGCCAACCATTATTGACATCTATACGAACAAGAAAAAAAAAAAAAAGAGCAAGAATGATACAATTAATTAAGCAATACGGCATGCTGAAATTAACCTTTGAGAGACAATTCTGAATTGTAATAATAAAGGACACTAAATTACATGTAGAAAAATGATATTTACGTAAAACCTTTAGTTAAATTCAAAGTCTACTAAAAATGGTAACGTATTATTTAGAGATTATCTATTTGAGTTGGGTTCAAACTCTCATAGTTTAGATAACAAACCATGGGTGATTACAATTTTATCCTGACTTGACTTAAATTTTTAAGGGCATAAGAGTCGATCAACATTTAGAGGATAGTTCGTCGTTCAATATTTAGCGAAAATTATTCGTGCGTTTAATATATGTAGATAGATATACAACTAGTGTCATTAAAAAGTTCAATTTGTAGATATTTTTTCTGCTCTTGCTTCTTTATTTTTGTAACATCAGTTTGACTCTTTGGAAATATTAACGTACAAAAACATATCTAAAAGTTAAAGAAAAGTATTTTTCTTAGTGTATATATTAGATTTTAAAAAAATCAAACAATTGAAAGCTCTTCTAATTTCTATTTTACTAAAATATTTTGAGATTAAGATCTCTGTGATCCAAATTGAGTTTTTCATATGTTAAATTAATTTCATTTGTTTGTTTGAATTGAACCTATATTGACTAACTTATATTTTACCAAAAGATATTACATTATTCAATTAATGTCAAAAATATTTAATGTGAAAACATTGTTGCGTGATGAAATCAATAAAGTATACTTTTAGATAAATATAAATAGTTAAAAGTCTTGATATTTCAAGATACCTTTGTAGATGTTCTTTTAAATTAAGTCATACACACACACACACACACACAAAAAAAAAAAAAAAAAAAAACTGAAAATTCAATAAAATTAAACTGTTCTTACTTTAAGCTTTCTTTTTCCTTCCAAAAGATGCATGTTAAAAAGTAAAAAAAAAAACTTTTTTCTTAATGTAATGAACCATTTTATGAAATCTATATTGTAATAATTTTTTCATGTTGAACTTAACTATTTTGTCCTAAATTGTATTAAATATTGATTATCCGGTATTTTGCAAATATTTTAGAGGGTGAAAATCATTTTCAACCCTCAACTTTAAGCAATAGTCATTCTCCCCCCTTTATTTTAATTAATTTTTTAAAATTCCTATTTTACCCTTACATTATCAACTTGTCTTTTTTTCTTTTATTTCTTTAAGATCATGATATTGTTTTATCTCCTTAACCTATGTAAAAATTTCCTATAAGAAAATAAATATTTTTTTGAGGCGGTAAAAGAAATATTAATTGAGTATATAACTTAATATTGTTCTATAATGAAATAAATGCGAAGAATAAGAACTTTTTTTTTTCCAATAATTATCAAAACTCAATATCTGTATTTATACAAGTAAAAATACAACAACATACCCGGTATAGTCTCACAAGTGGGGTCTGGGAGGGTAGAGTGTACGTAGACCTTACATCTACGTACCTTGAGAGGTAGAGAGGTTGTTTCTGATAGACCCTCGGCTCAAGAAAAGCAACTCCAAATAAAAATAATAGGTAATAATAACTTTGTAAATATATTTCAATGCATGTAATACAAAATAATGAATAAAAATAGAGGTATATTCTATAACAAATTCCTAAAAGATTATCTTTTTATATTATAAATAAATTTTAAATTATTATTTAAAAAATATTCCATTAATGACAACCAAACTCGTTTATATATTGACAATAGATAATAGAGAGAAGTGAAATTTAAATATATATATATATATATATATATATATATGTGTGTGTGTGTGTGTGTGTGTGTGTAAAATAACGGGTAATATGTATATGTATGTGTGTGTGTGTGTATACATGCAGGTAGGTACATACATAATATATATCTAATGCATGCAATATTAAAATTTCAATCATAAAGTAGCATTATATTATGTGATAAATTCATGAAAGGATTATTCTATTTTTAATATGAACTTAAATAAATTTATAAATACCTAGGTTAACAAAAACAATTATATAATATAAAAAGGTATACCTAGATGGAGGATTGAAAATGTCAAGGGTAAAATAGACATTGCATAAAAGAATGGGAGAGAATGTCTATTGTTCAAAGTTTGAGGGAGGAGCTTGATTTTTAAAGTAAAGTTGAGGGGTAAAAATGATTTTCACCCATATTTAAAATATTTAAACAAGTAGAAAAAAATACTTTTACAATTGTCTAGTATTATTGCTGTTTGGAGATCAAATTTTGTATTTTCTTTAACTTTCAAACATTTTCAAAATATATATAAAATAATATTTTATAATTCCTATTCTAATATAGTATTTTATTAGATAAATTTTATGTTAAAAGTGTGTGCACGTAAAATTTTGATCAATTAACTACCGTACTTCGGAATTTATTTTTGATTGAGATGCAACGATATAATTTACATTTTTGATACAATTTTTAATATATTTAACAATGATATAAGTTATTTGTATTTATTCTTTTAATTTAAATCTATGTTAATTACTTATGTTTGCCACCATGTACGACACAAAATTACAGGAGAAAATGAAAAAATAACTTTACGTTTAACCAGACAATAAAAATTTTAAAACAACAACTATTTCCCTCTTTGTTATTTTTTTTTTAATTATATAGGGGGTAGGGGAAAGGAAAGTGGGGGAGGAGATTACAACGTAGAGATTCGAACCCTCATCAATAATAAGGTGAAAGTTTAGGTAGTCAATCAACTGAAATACTAAATCCCTACCCACTATTTCCCTCTAAGGAAAAGGACACTGAGGCCTCATTTGTTTGCACTTAATGCAGATCTGAATCTAAATGGTTCAGATTCAACCCAATAAGTGCATTTGTTTTTAAAATCTGAATTTTAATTATTCAGATTCAGCTCATTAAGTGTATTTGTTTTGTTTTCTTATAAAGTCTCTTAACAGATCTGAATAGATCTGAATAAATCAGATCCTAAATAGAGTCTTATTCGATTCAGACTCATTAAAAAGTAGGCCTTATTCTCACAAAATATTTCACGCCTCCTACTCCTCTTCGAGGCAAAAGTTTTCTGGCCTCCCTCTCTGCTTTCTCAACAAAATACCTTTCTTTTCTTGCTTGAACTGGTAAGTTCTTTATCAATTTTCATTCTGGCCTGTTGCTTAGGACCATTACTTCCAACTTGTAACTGTTCAATTTTGTTTTCAAGAGTTATTGGATACTTTTATGGTTCAATGAATATAATGGTGGTCCAATTTTGAAATATACGTTTCTGGCACAGGGGAGAAATTCTTTATGCATACAAGCTTCTTAAAGAACAAGAGCTTTTTTGATAAATTTGCATCTGCAAAAAGTGGCATAATAGGGTCCATTTGTTTGAAGAGGAGGAAATTGTTTACATATAAATTATGATTCGATATTCAGTAAACAAATATCATCTTTTAACGTGATTTGATTAACGTGATTTGATAACACATAAGAGGTTGTCTATTTTGAAGAGGAGGAAATTGTTTACATATAAATGGTGATACTTCATCAGTATATCATACTATCCAAATATATACTGCTATGCTGTACCTTTAGAGTTTTTCTCTTGAAGAAAAATTAATTCTCTAGAGTTTTAAATTCAACATGCAAGATACCTAAATCGAATTGTCTTCTTTTGTCTGGTATAAGAAAACTTTAAGCTACAACTTTAGTATTCAAATATTATTTTCTATCGGATATATAAATTATTTTTGCTGAAATGTGATTTTTATTGATATTGTGTAATTTCACATTCACATTCAGCTATTGAAACAAACTGACTTAATTATACAGTGTTCAGATCTAGAGATCACATCTTAATATTCAGATGTGCATTCAGATCCAGACATTTAGATCTTAATGCACAGCTTAATATTCAGATGTGTATTCAGATTCAGACGTCTTAATCTTAATGGAAACAAATGAGGCCTGAGTGTCCAGTCAGCCAAACTAATCCCACATTTGATCAATATTTGGGCTTAATACCACAGGCTGTCCGGGGGGCCAAATTAATGCCAAAAAATGGCCGGCCGGCCCAAAATAATGTCAAGGCTGGCCGGCCCAACAGTCCAGGAGCTTAAAAAAAAGGCTTTTTGTGTCGACTAAGTCATCACAAAAAATGTCGCCACTAAAGGGCTGCTATAGAAAAATCAGGCTTTTTAGTGGCAATTAAAAAAGTCGTCACTAAAGGTTAAATATCCCAAAACATGTATAATATGTATATATTTAGTAAGAAATATCCCAAAATATGTATAATATGTGTATATTTAGTAAGTATATACAAGAATGATACAGTTTGTTTATATACATATGCTGGAATTAATTATACACTTTATATACAAAAATGATGTAGTTTATATACATATGCTAGAATTAATTATACACTTTATATACAAGAATGATACAGTTTATATACATCTGTTGGAATTAATCATACATTTATTATACATAAATTATACGTTAATTATACATTTATTAAATACATATTATACAATAATGATATGATATTTTTTTTACATATACAATAGTGATACATATTATATACCACAATGATACGGTTTCTATGATACATTTTTTATACGCATGATACACTTTCTATACAAGACTGATACAGTTTATATACACATGTTGAAATTATATATACACTTTCTATACAAAAATGATACATATTATATACAAAAACGATACAATTTTCTATTCTATAATACACATTATATACACAAATGATACATATTTTATACAAAAATGATACATACCTTAGTGATTCATATTTTATACAGTTTCTATACATTACAGATAGGTACTGATACATATTTTTATACACAAACGATACATATTATATACAAAAATCGCCTCAGAGTTTTTTGGGATATTTCTTACTAAATTACACATATTATACATGTTTTGGGATGTTTAACCTTTAGTGGCGACTTTTTTAATTGCCACTAAAAAGTCTGATTTTTCTGTAGGAAGGTCTTTTTTTATTAAAGCGCCTGGCCTTTTAGTGGCGATTTTTTAAATATTTTTGTGGCGACTTTTAGTCGCCACAAAAGACTTGCAACAGATTTTGCCTAGCGGATGGAAATAGTTTATGGGCTAATTTTTAGGTTTTGAAATAAATGGGTCAGCGTGTGGGATTATTTATGGCCCAGTAATCATTTGTGTCCTTCCCCTTCCCTCTAATTAGTAACTCAACAAAGAAATTAAATAAAAATGAAAAGTAATATGTTTGTCTAAATCTTTTTTGTTATTACTTTATTATTCTTCGTTTGTATGTATGCTCAAGTGGAATTTTTTTTTCTTGAAAGAAAGAGATACAGATCATTTCTCCCTCAAGCCAACGTACGGGGACGAGATTCGGAGTGAGCTTAGCTTTAATTAAGGACCTACTTGTTTCATTTGATTCGCAACTTGAGACTATAAGAGCAGCCAGAGAGAGAGAGGGGGGTCAAGAATAGTTAATAAAATAAAACAGAGACTATAAATGGTATACCTTGTTTGGATGGTTGTTTTAACCAAGTGTATTGTATTGTACTGTTAGATTAAATATAATAGTATTTATTTTGATTGTTATTCAAATTTTATTGTATTGTATCGTCAAATTTAGTTATTGTATCGTTTCGTTTATCCATTGTTATGCAATGACGAAAAGTTTCATTTTGTGCAACGATCTATTTGATGTGATCATGTCATTATCTTTTTATTTTTTTTATTTTCTCATTCTGTGAAACTTATTATCTAATACTTGTATATTATTCTTTACCCTACATTTAATATTTTTATAGTAGCTCTTTCCCGTGCCTTACTTTTTTTTTTTTAAGGTTTATCTTTCAAATTATTGATGTGTGACATTTTATGTAATGACAGAAATGATATAACCCATCCAAACATTGTATTTATCAAAATAATAATATAGTACTATACAATACAACACAATACAAGATAATATGATACATTATAAAACAATACTATGTAACAACCATCCAAACAGAGTGTTAGAGGTCCAATGCATAAAGATTTTAATACTTCCATTTGAAATATCAGTTGAGAGAAAGAAGTTGACAAGAAACACCCGCCCAAAAGCCGCCTCCAACCAATGAAACATGCTTAAATAGATCACCTTACAGGCAGAGAGAGAAAGGGTAGAAGAGAAACAAACAAACAAAGAGCAGAAATTAAAGGAAAATGTTCGCTAGTAATGATGGAGCGAAAGGTGACGTAGAAGAAGGAACAAGGTCCCTGCTGTATCCAGGCATTGGAAATGAGGAAAATGAGTTGCGTTGGAGTTTCATTCGCAAAGTTTACTATATCCTAGCCTCTCAGATCATCCTAACCACCATCATCTCTGCCATCGCCGTCTTTTACACTCCCATTAACAACCTCCTTCATGGCATTAATACCATCCTTCTCATTATCCTCATTTTCCTACCTCTCCTATGTAAGTCATGGCGTCGTTATAAATTTATCTCATCCTTTAATTTGTGCTATCAGCCATCAGTTTTCTGAAATCGTACGTTGTCCTTCGTCCGAAAAGTATACTGAACTATAGAAAATAATATTTCATATATAGGTTTTAAAAAATCTTTTAATACTCCTGACTTTGCTACTACCCACTACTATGTGTGACAATGGTTAGATATTATATTTTAAAAACTTTTCAACTCTCTCGCTTTGTCCTGATTAACTTTGGCTAGATATGAAGTTTAAGAAAAAGCGAACAGCTTTTAAAATTTCTGATAATACTACACGCTTGGAGGCCAATCCTGATAATTCGTTTTTGTGCAGTGTTATTGCCCTTATATTTCTATCGAGAAAAGCATCCGCTGAATTTTGTTTTCCTTGGCCTCTTCACTATAACCCTGAGTATCGGTATTGCAGTAAGTTGTGCTAATACAGATGGTGAGTAGTTTGAACCTTTCTATATATGTTTGTCCTTTAATATGTTTGGATATATATATATACATATACACTAGTTATGGAAGGTCCGTGTTAAGCCCGAGCCAAACTCAAAATATAAAAATATAATCTTTTATTAAATAAGTATAACCTGCTATTCCTTTTGTCCCAATTTATGTGATACACATTCCTTTTTAGTCTGTACAAAAACAAATTATACATTTTTATATTTAGAAATAATCTAACTTAAAACTTCTCATTTTACCCTTAATGAAATGATTTACGGCCACACAAACATATATGACTTGTTTTAGGCCATAAGTTTAAACTTCGTGCCTCATCAAACTATATCACATAAATTGAGACGGAGGAAGTACATTTTTCTACCGGATGACTAATTTAATGTATTAGCAGGTTAATAATATCTTATTAATAAGTTTTATAATTATTAAAGTTTCTTCATCACGCAATTAGATGATTTTTAATGAAAACTTTATTTATGAGGAAGAAAGTTAAGTAGAAAAATTAGCAAATCTCAAAGGGACACAAGTGATTCGATATCCTAAACTAAGATGATAAAGTAGGATAATTACAACTTGCAAAAATCATAAATCGAAAAATATTTTCACATTTTTGTGAATTTGTCAGTGTGTGATTTTATTTATAGACAAAAATAAACTTGTTTTGATACTTATTAAATTATGCACTCATTATTTTGTGTTAAGGGTTTATGCTAGTTAAATGTGATTTTTAACCTTAGTTTTAGATTAAATAATTTCTAAAATTATACCTGAAAATCATTTTAGTACAAATTTTTTTAAACACATGAGCTCAGTAAAGTATAAATATAATATAACAGAAATGCCTACATGTAAATAAATAAATTTTTAGAAATTCTCAAATTCAATGATGCAAGTATAAAGTAAAAGAAATGCCTACATGTAAAGAATCTACAACCAACGAACCAATAACCAGAGAAAAAAAAGGTTGGATGATAATATGCAACAAATGAAAAAGGGAAAAGGAGAGAGCGACAAGAAACAAGAATATTTAGCGAAGAAATGATTGTTTTTTTAATGATAATAGATAAGATCAATAGAAGAAAGTGAAAGAAAAAATAAGGCAGGTGTTCGACAGCTTTTAAAAAGTAGACCATAAGAACAAAAAGTAAAGTTGACGTAGCGATCTAGTAGCTCAGTTGGTTGGCTACTTGAACTTTCACCTTGTTGGTGAGGGTTCGAATCCCCACGTTATAATCCCCTCCCGCATTTTTCCTTTCCCTACCCCAATGTAATAAAATAATTAAAAAAAAGTAAAATTGACTTTAAAAAATAACATTAGGACCTAGAAATAATTAATTAAAAAGTTTAATATTAATTTAGAAATTTATGTGAGGACTGCAAAGCTCTTGGTTCTCCCTTATATATAGTAGTAATATGTATATACTATATAATTTGCTAAAGCATGGAAACTAAATTACAGGAAAAAGTGTGCTTGAAGCGTTGATCTTGACATCTGCTGTAGTTTTAGCTCTTACTGGTTACACATTTTGGGCTTCTAGGAGAGGCCATGACTTCAGGTTTTTGGGCCCAACACTGTTTGCTAGCCTCTTTGTGCTTGTGTTGACTGGATTTATGCAGGTTTGTACCTTTCTCTGCTCCATCTAGATTGCCAAAGCTAGAAATTTTACTAATGGTGTTCAAAAATTAATTATATATTTCTAAAAAGTACTTTTTGACCTGGATACACATTATTATTTTCTATATAGTACATTATAATTTTCTGTCGAAAGGGGCTTAGCTGACCACCTTTGATCTATGTAGCAGCTATGCCTATGTTGTAATACAACATTTTGGAAGAGTTCAAGCTGTTGGACGTTGCATCTGTTAGAGATAAAGTTTTTTAGAATAATTAGTTGTTTAGTTATAGTATGAGTCTAATAGTAATTTTATTAGAATATTTAGTTTTAGTAAGAGTCTATTACTTTGTTTATGTGCCGATATAACAACTTATGATTAATAAAATTCATAGACAGCTTTTCATTCATATTTTCTACCTTAGTGCTTGCATCTCTCTCCAAAAAATCATAACACAAGCAAATATATAGCCTCTGTCACCAACAGTGGCGGACCTAAAGTTTTACGCCAGTGGGTTCAGTAAAATGACTTTAAACGGCAAGTGAACTTTGTCCAACACTCTCTTTTTTTGGGCAGCCGAGGTTTTTTTTTGGGGGGAGGGGGTGGGTGGGGGGTGGGTGGGTCCTAATGCTACCACAAAATGAATAATGCGTTCCTTTTTTCTTTTTCTTTTTTCTCTATAAACATTTGGGAAGGAAATTTAAAACGTTTAACAAAGATTTATTACTTTAACTAAAATAAAATTATTCAAAATAACAGCGATGTTTCAACAAAATGAATCATTTATCCAAATTAGAAATCTTTTAAATTCTAAGAAATTTGATAAAATCTTTTTCTTATTAAAAATAATAAAGTTGTTTATTTACAAACAAAAGAACAAAATAAAGGAAATATAGTCATATAACTTAAATTAACCAATACTACAAGTTATAAGAGAAGATAGCTTATAAAGTAAACTAATAAATTCAATAAAATATGAATAAACAATTTAGAGTTAAAAATTATTATATGTTTTCATGATTGCACTTGCATATTTTAGATAAAATAATACTCCCGCCATTTCAATTTATGTGAACCTATTTGACTGGGCAGAGAAGATTTTTGAACTTGTGGTGTAAAATGAAGCACATATATTTTGTCGGGCTATAAATCATTACATAAAGGTTAATTGTTTCGAAATATGAAAAAAAGTCATTCTTTTTTACACAGACTGAAAAGGAAGAAGTCACCTGCTAGTTTATTCTTCTTCTTCCTTCTTGTTTTTTTTTCTTTTTTCCCAATGATAATGATCTATTACTTTAACTAAAATAAAATTATTCAAAATAACAGCGTTGTTTCAATAAATTGAATCATTTATCCAAATTAGAAATCTTTTAAATTCTAAGAAATTTGATAAAATCTAAAATCTTTTTCTTATTAAAAAGAATAAAGCTGTTTATTTACAAACAAAAGAAAAAAATTAAGGAAATACAGTCATATAACTTAAATTAACCAATACTACAAGTTATAAGAGAAGATAACTTATAAAGTAAACTAACAAATTCAATAAAATATGAATAAAAAACTTAGAGTTAACAATTATTATATGTTTTCATGATTGCACTTGCGTATTTTAGATAAAATAGTACTCCTGCTATTTTAATTTATGTGAATCTATTTGACTGGGCAGAGAAAATTTTTGAACTTGTGGTGTAAAAGGAAGCACATATATTTTGTCGGGCTATAAATCATTACATAAAGGTTAATTGTTTCGAAATATGGAAAACAGTCATTCTTTTTGACACAGACTGAAAAGGAAATAGATTCACATAAGTTGAAACACAGGAACTATAAGATTTCTCTTTGTAGATTTTTTTTTTATATTTTGAAGTGAAATTGACAGTACAATAATCCTATGAAATTTGAGTAAAGAAATCAAATGTAAAATAAAATAAAAAGATCATTATCATTGGGAAAAAAGAAAAAAGAAAAACAAGAAGGAAGAAGAAGAAGAATAAACTAGCAAGTGAAAGAACAAAAAAAGAGCTTTGCACGTGAGTGCAGCATCTAAACTATACCAAATATAAGCAATTGCTTTTATTAAGTTTCGAATATACGACCCTCCACCAACAATTGAACCCACTGACCCTCCATCTATGGGATTATTTTGTTTTTTAGTGGATTCAAATATTTCATATATTAGAATTTACAGAATTTAACCTATAGAAAACACCGTAATTTGTCGGTGAAGTGAGTTCATTTAATCCCACTTGACCCTACGTGGGTCCGCCCCCACCAAGATAGAACTTTTACATGTCCTATTAATTTCTTTTGTAGTTCTGACTTTGCCCATCTAATTTGCAGTGGTTCTTCCCTCTTGGATCTATAGCTACTGCTATTTACTGTACAATCAGTGCTATAGCTTTCTGCGCGTATATTGTGTATGACACGAGCAACCTGATTAAGAGGTTCACCTATGATCAGTACATCTGGGCATCTGTCAATCTTTACCTCGACATTCTTAACCTCTTCTTAGACATTCTGCGGTTGCTCAGGCCCAGAAACAACTAGCTAGGTCTATGAAGTGCACACTTGAAACAATTTTATGAAGGACAAATTGGTTATGTACGTAGATATTGTACATCTCTCTACTCACATAAGAGCATATTGTAAGCAAATTCGTGTTTAGACATTGTCGAGGATAAGTAAGGTGGAATAAAATTTCATTAATGCTACTGTAATTGACTGAGAAAATGCATTGTCAGCTTCAGTGTTGGTTGAAAAAACAATAATCGTATTATACTAAAAGTGGAAAGCCCCAAAGTGAAAAGTTAAAATTGTTAGGATTTGAATCCCAAATCCGACCTTTGTAAGCAGGTTTCCAGGAAAGATTGGAGGGTCACAGCTGAACCACTTAAATACCAACCTCCTTAGACAGAACCTACTTACGCCGTGATGTAAGCGAAGAATAAATAGCACACACAGATTTATAGTGGTTCACCCTCAATATGAGAGCTACGTCCACGTTGCTGCTGCAGATCTTATTAAAGAAGAAATATTACAAGTGTTTACAACACTCAACCTCACAACCCCAATCCCAATTACACTCAAGAATTTTACCACAGAAAATTCTCTCAAAGACCTTCTCTTACTTAGGCCTCTCACTAAGAGTATTTCTCTTAGATTTTTTTTCTCTCTTTGGGATGTGTTGTCTTCTTCAATTTGGTGTGTTTTACAAATGAACCATAAGCTACCTATTTATAGGAATGAATTTCCTATGATGAGGTAAGCGCTTACATCACGACTATCATGAGGTAAGCGCTTACATCACGACTATGTGAACAAAAGAATTGACTTGTTTGGCCAATTCCACACCCAACAAATCTCCCACTTGAAGACTAATTTTAATTTGTCTTCACACTTTGATCGATGCAGCAGCTCTTTCCTAGTTTCATACTTCGTGCAGGCCAACTGAAGCTGAGCATAGCTTCAGTTTGTCTATCGTCACTGCCTTTGTCAGCATGTCTGCTGGATTCTGACTCCCTGCGATCTTCTCAAGCACCAGCGCTCCATCTTCCAAAGCTGATCTAATGAAATGGTACCGGAGTTGTATGTGCTTCGTTCGAGCATGGTAAACCGAGTTCTTTGCCAAATGAATGGCGCTTTGGCTATCACAATATAGCACACTTCCCTCGTGGTCCTGATCCAATTCCCGCAGAAAAGATTGTAGCCACATCATTTCCTTTGTGGCCTCCGTCACAGCAACGTACTCAGCCTCACAACTAGAGAGAGCTACTATCTTTTGCAACTTGGAAACCCAAGAGATTGCAGTACCTCCGAATGTGTAAACATACCCGGATGTGCTCTTTCTGCTATCAATATCACCACCGTTTTCAGCATCAACATACCCCTGCAATCCTGTTTTTGATTTTCGGAAATACAGAGCTGAACTCGAGCTGCCTTTCAGATATCTGAATATCCACTTCACAGCCTCCCAGTGTTGCTTTCCCGGATTGCTCATAAATCGGCTGACAACTCCCACTGCATGTGCAATGTCTGGCCTTGTACATATCATTGCATACATAAGACTACCGATTGCAGATGCATAAGGTATCTTGTCCATCTGCTTCTTCTCATCCTCGGTTGTCGGCGACTGATCCTTTGACAACCGAAGGTGTCCAGCCAAGGGAGTGCTGACTGGCTTGGCATCATGCATGTTAAACCTTTTGATAACTTTCCTCACGTATTCTTCTTGTGAGAGTTTGATGCCCTCCTTGCTTCGGTCGATTCTCATCCCAAGGATTTGCTTTGCAGCTCTCAAATCCTTCATTGCAAACTCTTCCGATAACCCTTTTTTCAACCGATCAATCTCCTGTAGGTTTGCTCCTACGATTAGCATGTCGTCGACATAGAGTAGCAGTATCATGTACGAGTCTTCAAATTTTTTGAAGTAACAGCAGTGATCTGCCTCGCACCTTGAAAAATCAGCTTTCTTCATAAAGCTGTCAAACTTTAAATACCACTGTCTTGGAGCCTATTTTAGTCCGTACAGACTCTTTTGAAGTTTGCACACCAGATTCTCCTTTCCTTTGATTTTGAATCCCTCCGGCTGTCGCATGTAGATTTCCTCGTCTAGATCACCGTGAAGAAATGCAGTTTTCACGTCCATCTGTTGCAGATGTAGATTTTCCTTTGCTACCAGCCCAAGAACAGTTCTGATAGTCACCATCTTGACTACGGGAGAGAAGATCTCCGTATAGTCAATGCCTTCTTTCTGTTGAAATCCCTTTGCAACCAGCCTTGCTTTATAACGCTTGCTTCCATTGGGTTCTTCCTTTATCCGATAAACCCATTTGTTTTGCAATGCCTTTTTATCCTTTGGCAACTCGGATAATTCCCATGTATGATTTGCCGATAGTGAATCCATTTCATCCTTCATTGCCAGCTCCCACTTAGTCGATTCATCGACTTGCATTGCTTCTTCATAACATTCCGGCTCCCCTCTATCAGTGAGTAGAATGTAGTTGAGGGATAGAGAGTACCTATGAATCGGTTTCCTGATTCTGGATGATCTACGCAGTTCTGTGATTGGCGTCTGTTGATTTGTTTTAGAATCAACACTTTCATCAGCACCTTCTCGGATTGTTTGTTCCTCTGCCTCGGTTGTACCTAGTTGCGGCTCAGGTGTCGGAAAGTCCCTCAAATCCACTATTTCTGATTCCTTGTCCTGACATTTTGAATTTTTTTGCAACTTGTCTTTGTACAGTACCTCTTCGTTGAAGACAACATTCCTGCTTCGGATGATTTTCCGATTTTGTTCATCCCAAAATCGGTACCCAAGCTCGGTGTCACCATAGCCAATAAAGTAACACTTCTTTGATTTTGGATCAAGCTTGCTTCTAGCCGTATCATCATTATGAACATATGATAAGCAGCCGAACACTTTCAGAAATGAAAGATTTACCTTCTTGCCACTCCAGACTTCTTCTGGAATTCTGAAATCCAAGGGAACTGATGGTCCTCGGTTAATTAAGAAGGCCGCGGTATTGACTGCATCTGCCCAGAATGTCTTGGGCAGTCCAGAGTGTATTCTCATACTCCGAGCACGCTCGTTCAACGTTCGGTTCATTCTTTCGGCTACTCCATTCTGTTGCGGCGTTCCAGGAATAGTCTTCATCATCTTGATCCCATTATCGACACAATACCGTTTGAAATCACCATCAGTGTATTCTCCGCCGTTGTCGGACCTCAAACACTTCAACTTGAGGTTTGTTTCATTCTCGACCATGGCTTTCCATCTTTTGAATACACTAAACACATCAGATTTATTTTTCATAAAATAAACCCATACCTTCCTGGTTGAATCATCAATGAAGGTCACGTAGTAGTGTGATCCTCCAAGGGAGGGTACAGTGATAGGTCCCCACACGTCTGTGTGCACCAATTCCAGCTTTTCGACCTTCAACTCTCTGCCTGCACTTGAGAAGCTTACTCGCTTTTGTTTTCCGAGAATGCAGCTCTCACACGTATGAAGGTCCACCGTCTTCAGCTCCGGAATTAAGCCATTTGTCACCAACAGCTTCATCCCCTTCTGGCTGATATGCCCAAGCCGACAATGCCACAAATCTGTCTTCTTTGTGTTGTCAACCACAGCAACAATATCACGACAGCTATCCGTCATGTAGAGACTGCCAATCTTCTTTCCTCGGCCAACTACCATA
Source organism: Lycium barbarum (assembly GCF_019175385.1). Classification (NCBI taxonomy): domain Eukaryota; kingdom Viridiplantae; phylum Streptophyta; class Magnoliopsida; order Solanales; family Solanaceae; genus Lycium; species Lycium barbarum. Next base: position 31,675,042 of record NC_083347.1, read on the forward strand.
GCACCTTTCGCCACCTTCCAAGACCCATTACCAAAGTTGAGATCATATCCCTCATCATCAAGCTGACCTACTGAAATCAGGTTTCGCATCAGCTTTGGAACATGTCTAACTTTTGTAATCTTCCACGAGGATCCATTTGACATCTTCAAATTAATGTCTCCCGTGCCAACAACGTCTAACGGCTCTCCATCGGCTAAATAAACTTTGCCGAGATTCCCAGCCACGTAGTTTGTCATTATATCATGATGTGGGGTGGTATGAAAGGACGCTCCTGAGTCAAGCACCCAAGAGTCTATCGGGCTGTCAACCGATAGCAACAACGCATCGCCAATGTCTTCCGTAGCAGCGTTGATTCCAGCCCCCTTGTTGTCCTCCTTCTTTGGCGCCCTGCAGTTCTTCTTGAAGTGACCTGGTTTTCCACAGTTCCAACACTCAAATGTTCGTCCTAGTCTGGATTGACCCCTGCCATTCCTTGACTTCGATCTGCCCCTATTTCGGTTGTAGTTTCTGTCATAATTTCTGCTTCTGTTTTCAACATTAAAAGCAGAACTCGTCGATGCCTCTCCAGAATCTGTCCTGCGCACTTCCTCAGCAAGGATACGATCCCTAACATCGTTGAACTTTAGTTTGTCACTACCGACAGAATTACTAACCGCTGCTCTCATTGGCTCCCAGCTATTTGGTAGGGATGCCAACAAAATTAGAGCTTGCACTTCATCATCGAAATCAATTTTTACCGATGACAATTGATTTACAATGGTATTGAATTCATTTACGTGTGCAGCAACATGAGCATTTTCCATCATCGTTAGATGAAATAGTTTCTTCATGAGAAATACCTTATTATTTGCCGAAGGTTTCTCATACATGTCAGACAATACCTTCATCATATCTGCGGTGGTCTTCTCCTTTGCCACGTTGTGAGCAACGTTCTTCGACAGCGTCAGCCGAATGACTCCCAAAACTTGTCTGTCGAGGAGATTCCAATCTGCTTGCTTCATCTCCTCTGGTTTCGGACTCAGAGGTTCATGAAGCTTTCTGCCATATAAATAATCTTCAATTTGCATTCTCCAGAACGCAAAATCTGTACCATCGAATTTACCGATGCCGTGCGTCGTACCATCTTCGCCTCCCATCGTTTCTAAATCACAACACAACCTGTTGCTTTGATACCAGTTGTTAGGATTTGAATCCCAAATCCGACCTTTGTAAGCAGGTTCCCAGGAAAGATTGGAGGGTCACAGCTGGACCACTTAAATACCAACCTCCTTAGACAGAACCTACTTACGCCGTGATGTAAGCGAAGAATAAATAGCACACACAGATTTATAGTGGTTCACCCTCAATATGAGAGCTACGTCCACGTTGCTGCTGCAGATCTTATTAAAGAAGAAATATTACAAGTGTTTACAACACTCAACCTCACAACCCCAATCCCAATTACACTCAAGAATTTTACCACAGAAAATTCTCTCAAAGACCTTCTCTTACTTAGGCCTTTCACTAAGAGTATTTCTCTTAGATTTTTTTTCTCTCTTTGGGATGTGTTGTCTTCTTCAATTTGGTGTGTTTTACAAATGAACCATAAGCTACCTATTTATAGGAATGAATTTCCTATGATGAGGTAAGCGCTTACATCACGACTATCATGAGGTAAGCGCTTACATCACGACTATGTGAACAAAAGAATTGACTTGTTTGGCCAATTCCACACCCAACAAAAATACCAAATTGTCGTTCAATAGTTGAATGACTTTCTAACCCTTCAAGCAAATACTAACCTACGTACATCTCTCCTCAATTACTATCATTGCTATACTCTTTTACCAGAGACAGACCCAGGATTTGAGTGCAACGGGGGCACCATTATCTTTAATGCATCAATTACTATCGACAAAGTTAGGCGTTCGACTCTTAAAAAACTTATTGATTACAATAGCAAAGTACAAACTTCAATATTATCAAATATAATTAATTTGGTACTAGTTTAACAAAAGTACATCATCAACTCATACTTGAACTCGACGCGTTTTCATTTTTTGAAAATGGTCGATAATAGCATCATTGCTTACAATTGCAAATACTTCCTTCTCAAAGTAAGAAACTAAACAATTTTTTTTTTAAAAAATCACTAATAATCCTGCGTAATTCATCTCAGGCTCATTATCATCATTATATTATTAAAAAGAGGATAAATAACCAATAAACTTCTCCCAAATCCATTTGAAAAATAAAAACAAACCCGACATTTCAAGACCTTAAGTTGTTTGTACAAAATCCTAAATTTAAGAATATGATAAGATGTTAGGGCTGAGTATAAGATAAGACAATTTTTAATTAAATGAAATCTATAAAGTTACGTATTCCTCAATCCCTAGTAATTAAATACTATTATATAGTTATATCATAAGTAATCTATATTAATCACTACAAAAGAAGGGAAAACTTTACCGTAAGAGAAGTCTGATCGTTGGCTCGAATTCGATTACCGGAGAAATTAATGAATATCGACAATTAATTCGACTATGGGTGACGTTCGTAACTTAGGGATTTGTGAGAAACTTGATAATGGAAGAATGGAAGAAGGGCTTGAGAATGGAGAGAGCCAATGGAGTTTCTATTTTCTTATTACGTTGCGAAAAGATGAGTGGAAGTGGGAAAAGATCTTTTGAAATTTGGGGCTTTTGCGGGGAGGGATTTAATGAACAAGTAAAATGGGAGGGGTACTAAACATTAAAAAGATTAAAAAAAAAATTGCATTCAACGTAGGTTTGTACAGTAGTTTACTGCATAATATTTTTAAGAAATAAAAATTGTAGGAGCTGAGATTCGAACTCGTGTCGCAACTGATGAGCATTTGCTCAAGGACATTCCTACCAACTGAACTACTTTAGCAATTATGTTTGAGGGGTCCTTTTAAAATATACGACAGTTTTTTAAGGTATATAAATATATGTATATTAGGGTTTCTTCCGAAGTTACGTGTCACACCCCAACCTTGGGGGTGTGGCCGGCACTCGGCACCCGAAGGCCCGAGCGAACCAACCATGGCATCTGTGACAAGTAATATGAATAATGGGCCGACAAGGCCACTATATGACACTAACAAGAACCAAATGTATCAACCTGCACGCAGAAGAACCCAACAACAACCTATATATATAGCTAAGGCCAACAAGGCTATATCACAGTCATGCCAACTGTACAGGGGGCCGACAAAGCCAAGCAAAACATATATACACTGACAACTGGTCTGCAAGCCTCTAAAAGAGTAACATGATATCAACAGGTCGGGACAGGGCCCCGACATACCCCAAAACTATATATATATACACATGCAGTAGTACCTATGGACTCAAAACAAACAACTTCAAAGAAGTGGAGTGCGACACTGAACTGCTGATCTCGGTGTCCTACTGCGGAGGTGCGTCGGCCTGTCTATCAGCACCTGTGGGCATGAACACAGTGCACAAAGGGAGTCAGTACGAAATATGTACTGAATATGTAGGGCAGTACGCACAAGCACAAATAATTTAAATAATATGAGTAGAGATTTAGAAACAACCTGAAACTCTGTTCAAGGCAACCATAACCACAACACAAATGTAAATGCGTGCTCATAAAATCATTCCTCACTGTGGAGGTATATATCATATCATGTTATAATAATAAATCCCTCTGTGGGGTGAGCTCATCATCATAACGTCATCTCTGCCCAACTGATCAGTGGCGATGCACAGCTACGTGCCTACCCGGCCGCCTACAACACGGCTCGGTAAAGAAGAAACATGTCTAGGTGCATATATAAGTGCCTACCGGCTGAATATAGCGCGGCTCGGTAATGAAAACAAATACATATATATATATATATATATATATATATATATATATATATAAGTGCAATGCAAGACTGACCTCAGAAGAGATATCATAAGAAGAGTCGGAGTGACCTGTCGTCGTTACCCTCCAACTATCGTTATTGTCGCTACGTTCTTTGGTTTGCAATTATGAGACAACCGGCACAAGAAACATGAAAGTTACGTAGTATGGATTTATTTGAAGTAGGCATCATATTCAAGCTAGCAGTAACCATGATCAATATGAACGTCGGAGGAAGAATGAACAAAAGAATTCTAGTTCTCTTTGAGCGACGAACAAGGGAAGATGAGAATACTTAAATCTTCTTCGATGTGAGTTATTCATAAGAAAAGGGCAGATTTAATCATATTTATCAATTTGAAGTGAAGCAATTCGAATTCGATGAAACAATTCAATAAACGTTCATTCGAGTTCTAGTCATGCCGAAAGATATAGAGAAGGACCCTACATACCTCGTTGTTGAAGTGAATCCCGTCCCACGAGCCCTCGTGTCCTTTATAATTGGTTATCTACGTCATACAAAGGATTCGAGATCAATTCCAAGTCTATAAATTATAAAAACATTCATTGGGACATTTTATCGAACGACTTGCAGGTGTACGTTCATTAGATTGTTTATAGAACAATTTCTTTTTTCAAGATTACCATTTTCTTCTCCTTTACCCCTACACTACATTATCAATCCATCCACTACTTCACAATCCCAAAATAATACATTTACACCATATAAACTAGCCCAACAATCAAGTTCATCTTTAGGAGTTCATATGAGTCCATAAAAACTTGTTCTCATGGGATTTCTTATCTAATTCCTAGGTTTAGATGTTTATAGAGATCAAGGTGATGAGAAGACGATCAAAACATACCTTAAGCGTTGAGGAACACTTCAACAGACAAGTCACTTCAAGCCGAAGCTTTCTTCCGGAAGACAAAACAACGAGAAATCGACGATTCTACGATTGTGACGTGATTCCTTATGTTGTAATCACTTGATTTGCCTTTGAATTTAATTGTGATTGATGGAGAATCATTTGAGAGAATAAATTAGCTGTTCTAGGGTTTAACTTGAGAAAAAATGAGGGCCTAAAACGTTTTGGGTCCCTTTTTACATCACTTAAGTTGGGCAGCCACCGACTTGGGCCCACTATCCCGCGACAGTTTGCACCCTTGTACGGAAATGCATATTTATTTCTACTCAAACGTCGTATTGGCAAACGGTTAAATGCAATGGAAACTAGACTCGTATACCTTCGATTTGATAGGTGGATCACCCCGTAACTCCCAGTAGATTGAGAGTCAGCTCTTCGACATCTGACCTAAATTTCAGTGAAATTTACAAACGTAACTTGCGACGACCTTTGTCGACTTTCGTATCACAACTCGTTTGACTTCAAAACTTAACATACGACTATAATACTATTTAAATACCTCAAAACATTACCTTCTTATCATGTTATCCACTTTACGATATGATAACGCACGAAAACACGAGGTGTAACATCCTTCCCCCATTAAGAACATTCGTCCTCGAATGTTGAGGGATATCTCAACTCTCAGGATTTCTAAAAATTTTGGCAGACTTTCCTTTGTAAATAGGACTATCCAAAACTTGTCAAGCAGCTCAAACCAATATCCAAAGCCACACAGGACCACACAACAATGGCAATTTGGCCTCGCACAACCATCTAAGTATGCAGAAAGCAAGATAAGTTAGCCATAACTCACCTCAACTGTCATCTACCGTGGCCTGGGATGTACTCGCTGCACCTGACTCAGCAATAGCACCTAACACAACATATATATATATATATATATAGCTTGAGAAATGGAAATAAGAAAAGAAGTATTGTATCGTAGAGATGTCAATGTAAACCTGAAGATTGGAACAAATAAGGGTATCGGGCTTTCATATCTTCTTCTGCCTCCCATGTCATTTCTTCTACATTATTATTCCGCCGCAATACCTTAACCGAAGTTACCTCTTTAGATCGCAATTTACGAACTTGACGATCTAGGATGGCGACAGGAAATTCCTCATACGACAAGTCCTCAGTAACTTGAATATCCTCAATAGGGGTGATACGAGAAGGATCGCCTAAGCATTTACGAAGCATGGAGACATGGAATACCGGATGGATTGCCTCTAGCTCTGGTGGAAAATCAAGTTTATAAGCAACTTGGCCAATCCTCTGCACGATCTGATACGGCCCGACATACCTGGGGCTAAGCTTGCCTTTCTTGCCAAATCTCATTATGCCTTTCATAGGCGATACCTTCAGAAATACCCAATCTCGCACGGTAAACTTCAGATCTCTACGTCAGTTGTCTGAGTATGTCTTCTGTCGGCTCTGAGCCGTCAATAACCTTTATTGAATTAACTTAACGTTCTTTACCACTTGTTGTACCAACTCAAGTCCTAACAACTTCATTTCACCGACATCAAACCAACCGATAGGGGACCTGCACTCGTCCGTATAAAGCTTCATATGGTGCCATCTGTATGCTATAGTGGTAGCTATTGTTGTAGGCAAACTCAATGAGTGGAAAATGATCTTCCCAGCTTCCTTTGAAGTCCAATACACAAGCTCGTAACATATCCTCGAGCGTCTGAATAGTACGTTCGGCCTGTCCATATGTTTGTGGATGGAAAGCTGTGCTGAGACTAATATGAGTACCCAACCCTTCTTGGAAAGATCTCAAGAAATTAGCTGTAAACTGCGCACCTCTGTCAGATATAATAGAAAATGGAACTCCATGTAATCGAACTATCTCTTTGATATACAATCTGGCATAATCTTTAATTGTGTACGTAGTTCTGACAGGTAAAAAGTGTGCTGATTTTGTAAGTCTATCCACAATAACCCTGATGGAATCGAACTTCCGACGAGAACTAGGAAATCCTATAATAAAGTCCATATTAATAGCTTCCCATTTCCATGTTGGGATCTCGATATTCTAAAGCAATCTACCAGGTTTCTGGTGTTCAACCTTAACCTGCTGACAATTTGGACACTGAGCCACAAATGTAGCAATGTAATTCTTCATACCATTCCACCAATATAACTGACAAAGGTCGTGGTACATCTTAGTAGAACCGGGATGAACCGAATACCGAGACTGGTGAATCTCGGTCATAATTTGCTTGCGAAGACCCCCAACATTAGGTACACACCATCGACCTTTATATTTGAGAACTCCGTCATCTGATATCTCGAACAATTGCTTTTTCTGAGAAGAGATGCCTTCCTTTATCTTAACCAATTCGGGATCTTCAAACTGTCGTTCTTTCACTTAAGCTACTAACGATGACTCCGTAGCTTTCTGAACCACACCACCCTTATCACCTGTGTCAAGTAACCGCACACTCAGACTGGAAAATCGATATAGATCCTTGGTCATCTCTAACTTATCAGCTCCCACATTCTTCAAACTGCCCATGGACTTGCGGCTCAACGCATCAGCTACGACGTTCGCCTTTCCCGGATGGTATAGGATATCAACATCATAGTCCTTCAGTAATTCCGGCCACCTTCGTTGTCTCAAGTTTATCTCTTTTTGCTTGAATATATACTGCAAACTCTTATGGTTTGTGTAGATATCAACATGAACTCCATAAAGATAATGACACCATATTTTCAGGGCAAATATAACGGCTGCCAACTCTAGATCATAAGTTGGGTAATTCTGCTCGTGCTTCCTCAATTGTCTTGAAGCATACGCAATAACCTTGCCTGCTGCATCAAAACACACCCCAATCCAACCCTTGACGCATCACAGTACACCACATAACCTTCAGATCCCTCAAGAAGTGCCAGAACAGGGGCTGATGTTAATCGATTCTTCAATTCCTGAAAGCTCCTTTCACAAGCATCAGACCATTGAAACTTAGCTGCTTTATGTGTCAATTTCGTCAAAGGAGTGGCAATAGAAAAGAAATTTTCCATAAACCTCCGCTAATATCCGGCTAAGCCCAAGAAACTACGAACTTCCGTAAGAGTTGTGGGCCTCGACCAATTCTTTACTGCCTCAATTTTCTGACCATCCACCTTGATACCTTCATCTGAGACGATATGTCCAAGGAACGCCACTAAATTAAACCAGAACTCGCATTTAGAGAATTTAGCATACAACTTACGATCTTGAAACGTCTGCAATACTACTCGCAAATGATCTGCGTCCTCTGCTTCTGACCGAGAGTATATCAGAATATCATCAATGAACATAATCATGAAGATGTCAAGAAATGGCTTGAAGACCCGGTTCATTAAATCCATAAAAATCACTGGTGCTTTAGTGAAACCGAAGGACATGATAATAAATTCATAATGGCCATATCTGGTCCGGAAAGCCGTCTTCGGGATATCTTGCTCTTTGACTCGCAACTGATGATATCCAGACCGAAGATCGATCTTGGAAAAGTACTTCGCGCCTTGTAGTTGATCAAATAAATCATCGATTCTGGGAAGGGGGTACTTGTTCTTAATAGTCACCTCGTTGAGCTGACGGTAATCAATACACATTCTCAACGAGCCGTCTTTCTTACGAACAAACAGCACCGGTGCACCCTATGGAGAAGCACTGGGTCTAATAAAACCTTTATCCAGAAGATCCTTCAACTGAGCTTTCAGTTCCTTTAACTCAGCAGGGGCCATTCTATACAGAGGAATAGATATAGGCTGAGTATCTGTAAGTACATCAATAGCAAAGTCGATTTCCCTTTCAGAAGGAAGGCCAGGAAGTTCATCAAGAAATACATCGAGGAATTCATTAACAATAGGAACCGACTGAAGAGTTAGAGGTTCCGCGCCCACATCCTACACTCGCACCAGACGGTAAATATATCCTTTCGCAATCATTTTCCGAGCCTTAAGGTAAGAAATAAACTTCCCTTTTGGCGCTGCAACATTGCCTTTCCACTCAATAACAGGCTCGCTTGGAAAATTAAAATGAACAATTTTCGCCCAGCAATCTACATTAGCATGACAAGAAGCCAGCCAATCCATACCCATAATAATATTGAAATCAGCCATCTCCAGTTCATGCAAATCAACTAACGTATGGTGGTCATGAATCATCACATCACAATCTTGATATACCTGTCTAACTATCACAGGCTCACCTACGGGCGTTGATTCCTCAAATGGCTTACGCAATAATTCAGGCCCTTTATTACACTTTCCAGCAACGAAGGGAGACATATACGATAATGTAGAACTGGATCTATCAACGCATACATATCAGTGGAAAAGACGAATAATATACCTGTAACCACATCCGGAGATGACTCTAAGTCCCGACGGCCCGATAATGCATATATACGGTTCTGCTAACCGCCTGAAATAGACGCTCCTCCTCTGCCTCTACCCCTTCCAGTCAATGTCTGCATACTCTGGCCAAAAGGGCGCACTGAAGAAGAAGAAGCCGCTGCAGATGCTGTCGGCTGAGTCATACCACCTCCGCCTCTCCTCGGAGAATATCTCATAATATGACCCGGCTGTCCACACGCATAACATACATCAGCACCCTGATGACACATCCTAAAATGAGCCCTACCACATCGATCACAATGGGGCACCGGAGGCCTGATCTGGATAAACTCGCCTCTAAACTGTGGGCCTGAATCCACCTCTAAAATCCCCCGAATCACCCGCAGATCAGGCCCTCTTATGCTGACCTCTATCCCGCTCTCGATCAACTCGCTGCTGCCTCTTACGATCCACTAAGTTCTGTGCATAGGCTTGTATGCGAGCAATATCCATTCCCGGATTCAGAGCAGCTGTAGTACAATCATTAATCAAATATGGTCCTAAACCACCCATGAACCGGTACACTTGATCGGTCATATCAGCTGCAACAATAGGAGCGTATCTGGCCATAGAGTTGAACTGCATGCTATACTCCCTAACACTCATATTACCTTTCTCTAAACGCAGAAACCGATCCTGTCGGGCACGACGAGTCTCAATAGGTAGATATTGCTGCATAAATGCCTTAGAAAATTCTCTCCATATCGCCAGTGGAGCACGGGGTCCCCGGGACTACTCTCAGGTCTCGTACCAATATATAGCAATATCCTGCAGCCTATAAGAAGCAAGCTCTACCGACTCAATATCAGTAGCATGCATAAACCTCAGAGTTCGCCACATACGATCTAGGAAATCCTGTAGATTAGCATTTAGGTTCGTCCCCGTAAACTCTGGAGGTGCCAAATTAATGAAATCTCGCGCCCTTGCACTCACTGCTCTGTCACCCATATCTAGAGCCTGACGTTGGGCTTAAGAGGCCACAAGTCTAGTCAATAACTGCACTGCACTCTGCATATCCAAATCCTGATCAGGTGTAACTGGAGGAGGAACTAGAGGTATATCGACTCTCCTCTGCACCCCAAGAGGGGGTGGAGGTGTTGCTCCAGAAGCCTGAGAGTCAGCCTCATTCTGAGGCTCATGCTGATCCAAATTAGCGGGCGGTGCCTGACTGATGCCTCCTCCCGCCTCGTCATCTAATCTCTGTATAAATTGCCTAGCCGTGTATCGTCTAGTAGTGTTAGGCATTGCTGAAAATATAAAAAAAATAAAGGTCAGAAGTGAACACTTACGGATTAGCTCTATCGCACGATCTAGATCAGAAGAAAGGAATATTTCCTAAATATCCTGTAGCCTCCTGTTTATAAGTGTGGTGCACAACACACCCATAAACAAGACTTTACTAGACATGGCTTGCAGACTCCCTAGGACAGACTTGCTCTGATACCAAGTTTGTCACACCCCAACCTTGGGGGCGTGGCCGGCACTCAGCACCCGAAGGCCCGAGCGAACCAACCATGGCATCTGTGACAAGTAATATGAATAATGGGCCAACAAGGCCACTATATGACACTAACAAGAACCAAATGTATCAACCTGCATGCAGAAGAACCCAACAACAACCTATATATATAGCTAAGGCCAACAAGGCTATATCACGGTCATGCCAACTGTACAGGGGGCCGACAAGGCCAAGCAAAACATATATACACTGAAAACTGGTCTGCAAGCCTTAAAAGAGTAACACAATATCAACAGGTCGAGACAAGGCCCCGATATACCCCAAAACTATATATATATATATATATATATATATATATATATATATATATATATATATAAAGATGCAGTAGTACCTATGGACTCAGAACCAGCAACTCCGAAGAAGTCGAGTGCGACACTCAACTGTTGATCTCGATGTCCTACAACGGAGGTGCGCCGGCCTGTCTATCAGCACCTGTGGGCATGAACACAGCGCACAAAGGGCGTTAGTACGATATATGTACTGAATATGTAGGGCGGTATGCACAAGCACAAATAATGTAAATAATATGAGCAGAGATTTAGAAACAACCTGAAACTCTGTTCAAGACAACCATAACCACAACATAAATGTAAATGCGTGCTCGTAAAATCATTCCTCACTGTGGAGGTATATATCATATCATATAATAATAATAATAATAATAATAATAATAATAATAATAATAATAATAATAATAAATCCCTTTGTGGGGTGAGCTCATCATCATAACATCATCTCTACCCAACTGATCAGTGGCGATGCACAGCTAAGTGCCTACCCGACCGCCTACAACACGGCTCGGTAAAGAAGAAATATGTCTAGGTGCACATATAAGTGCCTACCCGACCGACTATAGCGCGGTTCGGTAATGAATATATATATATATATATATATATATATATATATATATATATATATATATATATATATATATATATATATATATATATATATATATATATATATTTAATGCAAGACTGACCTCAGAAGAGATATCATAAGAAGAGTCAGAGTGACATATCGTCGTTACCCTCCGACTATCGTTATTTTCGCTACGTTCTTTAGTTTCCAATGATGAGACAACCGACACAAGAAACATGAAAGTTACGTAGTATGGATTTATTTGAAGTAGGCATCATGTTAAAGCTAGCAGTAACCATGATCAATATGAACGTCGGAGGAAGAACGAACAAAAGAATTCTAGTTCTCGTTGAGCGACGAACAAGTGAAGATGATAATACTTAAATCTTCTTCGATGTGAGTTATTCATAAGAAAAGGGCATATTTAATCATATTTATCAATTTGAAGTGGAGCAATTTGAATTCGATGAAACAATTCAATAAACGTTCATTCGATTACTAGTCATGCCGAAAGATATAGAGAAGGACCCTACATACCTCGTTGTTGAAGTGAATCCCGTCCCACGAGCCCTCGTGTCCTTTATAATTGGTTATCTACATCATACAAAGGATTCGAGATCAATTCCAAGTCTATAACTTATAAAAACATTCATTGGGACATTTTATCGAACAACTTGCAGGTGTACATTCATTAGATTGTTTATAGAACAATTTCTTTCTTCAAGACTACCATCTTCTTCTCCGTTACCCCTACACTCCATTATCAATCCATCCACTACTTCACAATCCCAAAATAATACATTTACACCATATAAACTAGCCCAACAATCAAGTTCATCTTTAGGAGTTCATATGAGTCCATAAAAACTTGTTCTCATGGGATTTCTTATCTAATTCCTAGGTTTAGATGTTTATAGAGCTCAAGGTGATGAGAATAAGATCAAAACATACCTTAAGTGTTGAGGAACACTTCAACAGACAAGTCACTTCAAGACAAAGCTTTCTTCCGAAAGACAAAACAACAAGAAATCGACGATTCTACGATTGTGACGTGATTCCTTATGTTGTAATCACTTGATTTGCCTTTGAATTTAATTGTGATTGATGGAGAATCAATTGAGAACATAAAGTAGTTGTTCTAGGGTTTAACTTGAGAAAAAATGAGGGCCTAAAACGTTTTGGGTCCCTTTTTATATCACTTAAGTTGGGCAGCCACCGACTTGGGCCCACTGTCCCGTGGCAGTTTGCACCCTTGTACGGAATGCAAATTTCTCTGTACTCATTATTCGTATTGACAAACGGTTAAATGCGATGGAAACTAGACTCGAAGACCTTCGATTTGATAGGTGGATCACCTCGTAACTCCAAGTAGATTGAGAGAAAAAACTCTTCGACATCTAACCCAAATTTCAGTGAAATTTACAAACGTAACTTGCGACGACCTTTGTCGATTTTAGCATCATAACATGTTTAACTTCAAAACTTAACATACGACTATCATACTATTTAAATACCTCAAAACATTACCTTCTTAGCATGTTAGCCACTTTACGATACGATAACGCACGAAAACACGAGGTGTAACATTACGGAGGGCACGTGTCCGCCCGCCCTTCAAGGTGGGTCCGCCCCTGTCTTTTAGGTACCATAAATTTCCATAATAAATTAGATTATCTGAATATGAAAGCATTTGTATAAGTGGTATCAGATAGGGCTGTTGAAAATCGAACCGCAACTGATAATCCAACCGCAAAATAGGTTTATTAGTATCGGGTAATTGGATTAATGGATGGGGAATGGTTTGGAATTTTATAGTTAACGGTTTAACGGTGCGGGGGACGGTTTTCTCATTTTCCTTATTGGTTTAGCCGTTAACCTGTTAAGAATAATTAAATTATAAATAAATCTCAGTGTATATAAAGTACTAAAGATTAGAAATACTAATCTTTGAGCCTAAAACTCATTTTCTTCCCGCAACATGGTAGCAGTTTCTCATTTTCCTTATTGCTTCTACCTGGTGTTTGTTTCTTATTATCTCATGTTACCAACTAGAATCATTCAAAACATTTTTACCTTCCTTGGATGTTTCTTCCCCTTTCTATGGTGAAGATGAGAACGAGATACAATTACTACTGGTTGTTTGAAAGAAATAAATTTTCTTATGGACATTGACACACTTTAGTATGAAAATCTCATACTTAATCTGCACAGTTTATTTAATAACGATACTTTAGTGAAAATTTAATTCGTATTTCCAATCATTTAAAATCATGTGTCCTAAGAATACCCACTATGAGTAATACATCCATTTAAATCTTGCGATGTGAAGCAAATAGGGTCAAATGTGAGTTTGCAACCTATACACTATCAATATTGAGCCTTTTGTGTTTTGATAATTTTGTATTGATGCAATAGTCCGAGCAATAGAATGAAAAAAAATCTCATATGCTTTATTGATTAACCGATAAATCGACTGCTAACCGACCGTTAACCGCTAAATTCACACCGAACCAACCGATATCTTATTGGTTGGTTAGTGAATTGAGGTATTTAAAAACCGATATCCGATAAGTCGAAACATTAAGCACAATTATCCAACCGAACTGCCCAATAAGCACCCCTAGTATTAGAGCATCAATCCTCTGACCTCGTTTGTAATGGACATCAAAAGATTTTTCTCACCATACCGTTATTATAATGACCCACGAGCTACATGTTGAACGCTGTATTGAACACTACAGCTACTGCACCAGGATATGGGCTCATTATACTAGATATGAACAAACAACAATTACAGCAAACCTACCCTCTATATACTTCTAATTTCAGTCCGCATCAATCTTGGGAAGCCGCCAACTCTCAACCTGCCCCTTATCTCCATCAGCCATCGGAGTTCGGTGGTGTTCCCTCTAATGTTTGGACCACGGGAGGGTATACAAGCAGCTCTTACATCAGTCAAACCAACGTGAAGCCTTACGCGACATGTAATCCCCACCAGTATTCAAACTTCAATTGTACAACTGTTCCTGCGCTTTCCCATTGCCACCAAAACTACAAGCAACACTTTTGTTTTGATACCGTCGTGGAGAGCTCTCTTCAATCCGGATTTTCGATTGATGTGGAGATTTCGATGGATTGCAACAGCAACACTTCCATTTGCACAGATGAAAGGCTAAGCAATCTCGTCGATGTTGGCAGAATTCGAAAGAAGAACAACAATCCTCTCATGAGCACCAGATGTTTGATGAAATGCCAATTAGTGAAGTAGTGATGCCTTTTAAACAATTAACTTCTCCATTTGATGATCAACTGGAAAATGAGGCCATGTGTTTTGCGGATACTGAAACTGACACTGAAAAGTATGAGTCTATTGGCGGAGAAAGGGAGTATGCGAGTGAGAAGCCAGAACCAGTACTTGGAAAGCCAAATGTACATGACGAGGCTTATACTGCTTGTGATTCAACCAACACTATCCTGAGGTTACTGTAGTAATTGTGTCGCCAACAAAACGGATTGATGTTGATGAAGATACGCCACCCATGTTGAAGCCAAGTGACCAGTGTCCTCTTGTAAGCATTCCAAACGAAACTAAGAACTATATGGGCTACGACACCTATTTCAATGTTTAGGACACCGAGAAGAGGGATACTAAAAAGAATTGCAGCCCCTTGATTGAGGAAATGGTTGTTGTAGTAAACAAAAATGACAGTGGAACCATTCATGTTCCTACAACTACCATGACTGCTGCGAGTGCTGAAAAGAATCACTATGCCATAAAAGATCCTATCAGTCCCTTGAAGAAGTATATGTTCGAGAACGACATGGGTAGTGAAGTTGAGTTAAATGTCATGGATTAAAAGAATGATGAGTTGATCGAAAAGGCTGTCGAGTCTGCAGATGCAAGCCCTGTTCCAGCTCATTGTCAACTTCTAAAGAATGAATTTGCCGATAGTCAGAACTTCAGAATTGGGCCTGATCAAATGCACAAAGACACTCAATATCCTTTTATGGTTAATGGTGTATTGCGTAAAACTGGAGTAACCTTCAAGTTTGTCAAGGTAAATTCTTTTCCTGAGTTCGTAGGGAAACACCATAACAGCCTTTGCGCTTGATGAGACTCACATGTGCAATGAGGAGATGCATGTTTCCTACAAATTGATGTATGAGTTATTAACTAATGCTTTCATTTCTAGATTAAGAAAAAAGCGAAAGAGAAGTGGTGATAATCATGGCAGTGCTCGTGTTAGTGTCATGTATAAGGGTCATGGACTCTGTAGTGTCAGTTACAAAGGCGAATTGATGAATGGTGACTATAAATTTGACCTTGTTAATTTCCTCAATTGTTTAAAAGGGTTGAGACTTTTGGATTGCACTTTCTTCAGTAGTAGTAGGGTGGATTCTCAAATGTGTGCCCCAGCTATGAAAATAAGCTTAAGAAACCATTATTCTATTACTAATTCTACAATCACCAGCTACTCTAGTTGTATGGACTTGAATGCAACTTACTTGGTTTTCGAAAGGTTAGAGAAAATTGTGCAATTGGTTGTAGATGTTGCCAAAAGAAGCATTGAAACAGCAGCAAAAAGGGGAGTAAACAGCGGGCGGGACAGTGCTATGAGCAGCGAGGGTTGTGACATTGGTGCCGCCATGGAGGATGTGGAGATAATGAGACAAAGTGAATTGACAAAGAAGATTGCAGAAAGTGTAGTTTGGAAGTGGCCAAATATGAAATCCCATTTTCTTGGATCTATAGGTGATGCCAAAATTAAGGAGTGGTGCTTACTTGTCTGGTTGTTGAAATTACCGTGCCAATACCTTGAGAAACTTTGTCCCTTATTTGACACTGAGATGCTGTGGAAGGGTAGTGGTGCACAGTTTTGTCAATATGGTTCTGTTGACCAACACTTGAAGCAATTTCCTTCAGAAGGAGAGTTGCTTACTATTACTTCTAATATTCTTCTTCTAATATTAGGAAGGAATCTTAAAGTTGGAGACTTCTATGAGGTCCCATTCTAAACATGTGTGTTTATTTCTTCATTTCCACTTATTACCCTTGAGGACAAGGGTGGCTTGATGTGGAAGTGATTTGCAAACTTCTCTTTTGTTCATGTGCAAGACCACACAGTCTATGCATGTTCGTCGGATTGCAATGGCAAGAAATCTCCATGAGCACGTCCTTATTATCGCTCGTTTGCATGTTGCAGAAGCTAACAATATATGGAAGTTATATTGAATTGCTGGAATGCAAAAAGAATATTTGTGATTAGAGACGACTGTTCGAGGTAGATCTTTGACCCGTGTCGGGAAGTCTGATCATCTTTCCCGACAAATTGCCCCAGTTCGCTGCCGAAGAAATAGTTCCACGAGTTGATGTGTGATGCCAACTTCGATATTGTCAAAAGCCACCAGCTAAAAACAATTGTTAGCAATAAAGAAATATATGTGTAAGTAAGACAGGGTTGGGGAAGTTTACACTTGTAACCCCTGTTTCGAAAGTTGAATCCACAACATACTTTGGAGATGAATTAAATTTATGGCTTCCAATTGAGTCGACATTGAGATCCACTTTAACGAGAACTAAATCCACATCCACGTTGATTTAAGGAATGGAGCTTCAGGAAGAGTGTACAAAGCTATCCTAAGCAGCAGTGATTTGGGAATCAAGATCTCAGATTTTGATTTGAGCTCTGTGAAGGACTTGTTTTTCTTGCAGTTTGAGACTACCCTTCTCAACCCAGGTATTAGCTCTGATGATCGTACCAAGTACCAACCTTGACAACAAAATTCACAGGATGCTGAAATGTGGTATGAGCAGTAATGAGAATATCCTCGTGATTAGCTTCATTTGAAAAACTTGAAGAACATGGATGTTCTAACGTTCTTGGTGTTTTAATCTACAACTTCCTTGCATTAGAAGTTTAAATGATGGTACGTGGAATTAACAAAAAGGAGATTGAGCAGCAAATTGGACAATTTAAAATTCTGAATCAGAACATAGCTACAGGAGAGACTTATTTGCATTTTGAGTCGGTGAATACAAAGTGTAGAACTAGGGGCCAGAGTTATCCTCTGTCACAAGTCTGGCAGATAAAGTCTCATTTCTTGGATAACTCCACCAGACTATTTATTTTAGTTATAAATCATGAAATGCAGTGCTTTGCTATTAATTCTCCTCCCTCACTCAGCACATGGGAATGTGAAAGTATGGTCACTGATGGTGAAGGGTCTGAAATGCTGCTTCTACTAATTCCATTTGATCCTGGACGGATTAAGTTCCTCACCCTTGAGGACAAGGGTGTTGTTTACTGGGGGGTACTGATACGAGTTAGAAATAATGCGACTGTGGAAAGTAGTACTCTATGTTTCCGGAAGTGTACATGGGAGTTGAGTTGGTTATTTGCCTATCAGTTACTAGTTTTCCATTTGAGTCCAATAAATAGTTAATTTATTTGCCCTAAGTTTCTTTTATTATACTTTGACCCCTAGGTCTTATTTCTCCTATGTGTATCAAGTTTGCCAATTTCAGAGGCGATGAATGTCAAAACCTTTATCTTATTTTCCCTAGTTTCTTCTCTTCTTAGCTTTAGCTTAGTCTTAGTTAGCTTCTTCTTTCGCTGAAATTCAGTATTTGTATCAGATTGTGGACAATTTTTTCTCCGGTGAAATTATCTTCTTCTTCTTCTTCTTGAAATGATTTTTGACTTATGGTGGCGGAATGATGGTGGTTATGGCAATTTTCTGGTGGTGGTTGCTGATAGTGGTATGGTGGTGGAATGATGGTATGTCGGTTGCATGTCACATTGTCATGTATAATTGTACATAGCATACACATGAGATACAAGTGACGTACATCGACATACAAAGTGATATATCATTGTATGTTATGTGTATATTACTGGTATCTTGTGTGTATCATAATTGTATGTCATGTGTATTGTTGTACATATCGTGACATACATACGATATAGCATGACACACAGGTGATATATACTGTGTCTATCAATTGGTAAATCAGGGAGAAGAAATCAAGAAAACAATCATTTTCATAACAGTCTGGGACTCTTGAGAGCAGCTACGATCCAAGGGAGATGGCCATATATTCTTCATTTACATGTCTATTGGCTAATATTTGTGATACAAGAGAAGCTCTACTGTATATGAGACACCACTGTGATTCTAAGTTCGATGCCAATGGCAAGATCATGAGAGGTCTTGATTTGTGATAGGCGAGAAGTTACTTCTGTGATCGTGACAGTGGTGGAGCAGCTGTAGAGGGAGGTGGGTGGGGGGGGGGGGGGGGGGGGGCAAATATCAACACTCCCCACTTAGACTTTGCTCGCCCTCGAGCAACCACTTATCAAACATTCCCTAGTACTTTACACAGTCATGCCACTCAAACAGGTCTACATCAAGATTCGACGGATATGACAGTTTCGAAATAGCATTAAAACACACACATTGAGCCAATTCTCTCATAAGTTATGCCAACTGCTTCAAAACAACCATTTTCTCACATTTCAAAATGTTAGCAACCATACCTCTCAAGAAACGATCCATTTAAAAATAAGCATATGACTCCAGAAACCATTCAAAACACAATGAGTATGCTACTTTACCGAGTAGTAATACTTCACCCATCTCCTATTGATTATGTGCCCTCACCCAAAAGAGAGTTGTCCATATTTCACACAAAGTCAATGACGTTATTTCAACGGACATAAGATGCAAAAAATATCGCTCACTCTCACAAAGAATATCCAATGCTCAAACATGACAAACCATAGGCTTGCCCTTAGTGTAACCGTTGCCCAAATTAGAATGAGATGAATTTAGGATCACTTAGGACTTGTATGGTTGCAACGTTGGCTAAGGGACGGGTAGGATATATTTTGAAAATAGTGACTAGGGACGGGTAAGATATATTTTGGAAATAGCACTCAAAAACATTCAAGTACACCAATTGACTTCATTTAAACTTCATTCAACAAACCCTCCCTTAATTTCACATCCCAACTCCGATTCCATTAATTAGCAATTAAAAGTGCCTAAGGAGTAAACAGGGATCAAATATTCTAGTAGGAATAAGCTTGTTTTTGTCATTTGTCACAACTGTCATCCCTCCTTTCTTCGGGACACATTGCATCGGACTCACCCACTTGCTATCCGAAATAGGAAAAATAATGCCGGAATCTAAACACTTGATTACCTCTTTCTTGACAACCTCCTTCATCATAGGATTCAGTCTCTGTTGATGCTGTGTGCTAGGCTTATGATCATCATCCATGAGTATCTTGTGCATGCATAGCGCGAGGCTAATTCCCTGAATATCAGATATCTGCCACCCCAATGTCCTTTTGTGAGACTTCAACACTTCCAGACAAACACTAACCTCTTCGTCGGTCAACTCTGCTGCTAATATCACTGCAAGGTATTACCCTCGCCTAAGAATGCATATTTAAGATGTGCAGGCAGGGGCTTCAACTCAAACTTCGGAGTTACTCCTATTTTTCTGTCTAAGGGCTTAAACTCGCCTTCACGAATATAAATGCTCATCGTATCCAGAATCTGCACCATCTCAAATGCCTCTGAATTACCAAAAATATCATCACCCACTAGGGCTCTTTCCAATGGATCATGAAAAGTGATGAGTGGCCTTCGGGTAACATCATTCAGCACAGTAATGGCTGACAACTTCTCATAGACTGCAGGCATCTTCAGAGCCTTGTACACATTGAAGACTTCAACTTTATCATTTACTCTCATGGTGAGTTGCCCAGTAGCTACATCGATAAGTGCTCTTCCAGTGGCCAAGAATGGACGCCCCAAAATAAATGGGACTTTCGAATCTGGCTCGAAGTCCAAAATCACGAAGTCTGCAGGAATTATCAACGACCCTACTTCTACCAATAAATTTTCAATAATGCCTTCGGGTCTCACCAAGGATCTATCTGCCAGCTGAAGAACTATAGTGGTTAGTCTGGGAACTCCAAACCGAGCTTCCTGAAAATTTATGCTTACACCCAAATCACATAGTGCTCGAGCAACAACCTGCTTCCTAATAGAAATCTCAATCGTGAAACTTCCTGGACCTTCAATTTTGTGGGTAACCTGTTTTGAATACGAGAATTGCACTCCTCAATAAGTGCAACCGTGGCATACTCTGTGAATCGACTATTGTTTGCAATAATATCTTTGATGTACTTAGCATACTTTGGAATACTCTGTAGCATATCAACCAACGGGACGTTCACATGTACCTGCTTTGGGCAAATCAATAAACTTCTTGTAAGTAGCCTCTTCTTTCTGTCTTGCTAAACATTGAGGGAATGGAGGTGGTGGCTTTGCAACCACGGGCTGTGGCTGCTTTACCAGTGGTTTCTCGACTACCCTCTCTCTTTCAATCCTCTCCTCGGCAATATTCCCTTTTTCAGCTTCTACTCGACTGATTTTTTTTTGAGCCACTTCCTCTAGTTCTCTCCCATTCCGAAGAGTCACAGCATTACAAGGCTTGGGATTCACATCCGTATAACTTGGAAGTCCTCCAGGCGGTCTAGTGTTTTGTACACCAGCTATCTGACCCATCTGCCTTTCTAAATTTCGCACTGCCAAATCACGATTCTGATTACCTACTATCAACTTTTGCTGGTCTTTCATCATCTTTTGCATATCACTCACCATCTTGTTCATCATCTCCTCAATATTATTCGCGGGGGCTTGAGGAACAGGTGCTTGCTGATAGTTTTGTTTCTGATTTCCTTGATTGTCGCTCTACCTGAAATTCAGGTGATTCCTCCAATTTGGGTTGTAAGAATTCCCATATTGATTGTTGTTTCCTTGCCCCTTGCATGCATTACTCTCAAAGTATATGGATGCGAGATTTGCAGGGCATACATCACTGGTGTGACCTTCCCCACAAACTTCATAAAAGATGATGGCTTGTTGCACTACATACACCTGTGGTTGAGCTTGCGCAGCAGGTAACTTCTTAATTTCAGTGCGCATGGCATCAATTTGTGCTGATAGTGTTGTAAAATTATCCACTTTAGAAAAACCCAGTGCCTTCCTAACTAAACTGCTAGTTGTGTCATCCTACCAGTCTGAAGTACTCTGAGTAAACCTGTTCAATAATGTGAATAATTCTTCATAGCTCAGATCAAGAGCCTGCCCTCCTGCGGCAGTATCTAGTGATGACTTATGTTGGGCATCTAAACTCTCAATAAATGTGTGTGCCAAAACTTCATTCGTCTGATGGTGGTGAGGACAATCTCTGAGAAGACCTTTGAAACTCTCCCACGCTTGATACAAATTGTCCCCATTTTTCTACCTCAATGACATGATCTCTCTTTGGAGTCTAGCTGTCTTTGCTGGTGGAAAGAACTTTGTCAAGAATTTCGTCGCCAAATCATCCCATACAATGATAGAATTTGAGGGCTCCGCTAATAACCAGTTACTTGCATTCCCCAACAGAGAAAGGGGGAATAGTGTCAGCCACACAAACTCTTTAGTGACCCTTCCAGTAGCAAAAGTTTCAACAATCTGCAAAAAAGTATGTACAATCTGCAAAAAAGTATGGATCTTTTGCTGAGGATCCTCGTGTGACATTCCCGTGAATTGCCCACTAGAGTGAAGTAGCTGAATCATAGGATGCTTTAGGTCAAAGTGCCCTTTGATGGTGGGCTTGACAATGCTTGAAGTTACATTTGCCACGCGAGGCACTGCAACCTCTCACACTTTTGTTGGTGGATTATTAGCCATGACCACAGGTAATTCGGCTAAAGCCTGCGGATTCTGCAATAAGTTCAAGTCTCTTCTGCGCCGGTTGAAAATACATTCAGGCTCAGGATCAAATTCCTCAAGATTTTTTTGACTCGCAGTCCTTCACATTCAATTAAAGTACCTGCAATCAAGTAGCAGCTAAGATCAAGACGTTAATACTTGGATAAATAAAGCAATACAATTTACTCTGGTAAAAATAATTGATTTTTAAGTCCTCGGCAATGGCGCCAAAAACTTGTTGCGTGTACGTGGTCGTACAAGTAACGTAGCGATTCTATGAAATCGGCTGTCGAACCCACAGAGACTTATGACCAATACTTTCACGAAAACAAACTATTGCTACTAATTATGCAAGTAATGACTAAAAGCTTTGTTTGTTTTGTAACTTAATGCTGAAAACTAAATAAATAACAATGTCAACTAGAATTGTACTACGAACGTCTTTGAGAGTTGCTTTTATCAAGATTTTAGAAATATTCCAGGGCTGTGGTTGGTTCACCAATCCTATTGAGTCATTCAAGCATCCTACCTTAGTAACTTTGTTCACAACTGCTAATTAACCAGATTATTAATCTAGTAGTATTCTTCCGAACCACTACTCGCCAATCCAAGATAATTCGCCTCTTATATTCCTATGGTATTGACTTATCAAGAACGCAATAAAAGCACAGTATGTAATTGATTGCGGTAACTAAGTATATTCCTATCCTAGTCACAAATCCTAGCACAACTATAGGGATAATCAAATCACAATCTCTTTACTACTTCTCTAAACTAACAACGTCTTTCCCAAGCACGTATATTGATTAGTAAATAGAACTCAACTATTGCACGGACAATCAAGCAATTAAGCACAGAAGTAAAGAAACAATTGCATACGAACAAGCTACTAAGATGAAAACAGTTGTCAAACGTCAATATTCATGGCTAAATCACAACCCCAGAATTAAGGTGTTTAGTTACACATGATTCGAGAATGGAAGCTAGAATTCATGAATAACATAGGGTTTCAATGAAAAGAAAAATAAGAGAAGAGGAATAAAACCTAGAAAGAGTTTCACAAGTCTCAAAAATCATCTCCGCCGCTTTCTAATGTTTAAAACGACTATTTATAAGCTAGGGAAAATATGAGATAAGTTGGCCCAATCCTGATCAAATTAGGACAACTGACGCTTGTTGTGCGCTGGTTGTGCGACGCATGGTCTTCATTATGTTTTGCTCACGTGACGCACGACCAACGCATGGCTTATCTGAGATTCAAAGAGAGGTTTTTGTGCGTTGGCTGTGCAACGCATGGCCAGCGCATGAGACCCTTCAGTGATCAGATTCTGCCTTCAAGTGCGGGAACTTCCTTCCCCACGTTCGACTAACGTGCACAGCCTCGTAATCAATCAACAAATGTTTGAAATGCCCTTCATTGGTCCTTGTTGTACCTATTCATACAAGCATACCAACATAAGCTTATATACAACAATTTACATTAAAAACTGCGATTAAAGTGCTAAGAAGTAAAGTGCAAATGACACTAAATCTAGAAATTTGTGCCAAATATTAGGGGGGACGGACGAAGAAAGCGAGGTAGGGGTGGGATGGAAATAACGATGGCTAGGGTGTGCAAAAGAATAGATAAGAAGAAAGAGAAAATCTCCAAAACTCTAATTTTGTGAGATTTGTTAGAGGTTATATATATTTTGTAAAGATTATGTTGCTATATTTTGAAAGTGAAATAGCGTTACTGGTTTTGGTAAATATGAATTATTTTCATATATTTAGGTAAAAAGCTCAATCATTTTGCTATTAGTGGTGAAATTCAATGATTTCATTGATGATGAGATAATTAAATATTTTTTTTCTTATTTTAACTATTATAGAAGCACGAGTTAACAAGTGGTTTGGTCGTCAACCTTGTGTTGTGGGTCCTACCAAAACTTTCTCCACATTTTTTAGGCTCATTGTCACTTAGGCCCTTATTTTGTGTTGTTGTTTAATTTTTGTCCCTAAAAACAAATTGTGGGGTATAAATTTATATTTCTGCATCATAATATCTCACAAGTTATGTTCCGCACCATTAAAAACTTATGGCCACTCGGCATAAGATTTAGGAAAAATAACATCCTATGTCTATTTGGAAAAATATTTACCCAAAATGACCCTTTTATACATTATTATACACTTTTATATAAGATCAACATATTATTTACAGTAAGTGTATAATGTTGTATATCGTGTGTATAAACAATATTGTAAAAAAAGTTGGCTATACAGATGTAAATTAAAAATATAACTACATGGATATAATATTTTATGCTGGATTGTATATTATTGAAATTATTCCTAAAATTAATTGCTAAAGGCAAAAATTAAATATCAGCCCATTTGAAGGACAATTCGTGAAATTCTTCCATTTTTTTAATTTTTAATTTGTAATAGACAAATTCCCTTTTTTAAAACTAAACTATATAGAAGCATGAGTTGAAGAAGTGGATCGTCGACCAAGGGCAATTTGTTCAAAGCACTTGCCATTGAATAATTCATTAGTTAAAAGTAGAATCTTACTGTAGCTTAGTATTAAATATATTCTATCTTTCATTTTTTTGCCTCTGCTCATAAAAATTGCATCACAACAGATGATGTCATTTCAAGTGGTAGGTATTAATTATGTTTTTGGCCACGTGTCACTTTTACACTCCTTTTACTTTTCACTATTTTATCATGCTCACATAATTTCACTTAATAGACAAATAACATTTGTGTATATGTATTAATGTTCATCTATATATATGCAACGACAGTGCAAATTTAGGTATGTTTATTAGCAATATAAAGTATATATACTATCACTATCGAATACATAAATCTTTACAATTGTACACAACTACATACACATAGATACACTGTATAATCCAAAGTGTTGGGCGCACGGGCATACGCCATCTAGTACTATATAATAAGTATGGGTCTTTCGTCGTCCAGGGGTACTTCCGATATTTCAAATTTATGTGAAATTTAACGTATCCCTCGACAGTGAAACTGAGCAGTCACTACCAATTGTCTGGCCTTTCCTTCTAAAATAGATTTACAATTTAGCTTTATACCCTCTCATCTCCCCTTCTTCCTATTTATTCATCATCTTCTTGAAGGTTACATAGCTTTTATTAGTTTTTTCTCTCTTCTTTTCCCTTGCACCTTTTGCTTTTTGATTCTTCGTTATTTTCTTGTTCTGTTTCATATATGTATTTTAAAATTTGAGTTTTTGGTCAAATTTGATTACTGGGTCTTTCATGCTAATCATTGTTGTTGAGCAATGAATATGGGTGTTGGTATTTTGAGCTAAAATTTGCTGGGTATTACTAGTTTCCTGTTGTTTTCTTGGTTATCTGTACAATTTTCCTGCTCTGTTGGGACTTGGGTAGTTTCTTCTTAGATTTTTACATGCATATCAATTATTTGGTCTGATGAGTACAAATTCAGAATTTCTTCATTTGCAGATCGATCATAACCGGTGGCCGCTGGAAAATGAAGAAAAAACAGTCATGCAGAAGCCTCTTCCTTCTCTGCTGTAACTTTGGGCCAACCCACTATTTCAAATTTTGTTAATTCAAGGTAATCTCATCCTAAATAACTGAGTTTTTTTTCTTATGCATTTTTTTTACTTTGGTGTAATTTTTGACGAATTTGGATCAAGAATTTTGATTTTGACCTAGATTTTGAATTATTCAAGAAGAACAGGGAACGAACATATTCACACAATGACCAATAAAGAAAGTGCAATAACAAAGAAAGATTACATAAAACAACTCTATAAACAAAGAACTCATACCAAACAAAATGGTTAAAAATTAGGACTGCCTAAAGTTGTACATTCCTTTGTACTAGGGCGGAATTTTCATAAGATTCTATACAGATCCAGAAATACTTATCGATAGAATAGAGCAATATTAGAATTACATGTTACATGTAAAAAAAAAAAAATGAAGTAATATCAGAATTTTGTATTCTACTTGTTAGTCCAAGTGGATGTTGTTACTGGTAAGTAAAACAATCATGGTATTAGAGTTGAGATGGCCATTAAGCTGTCACAGATGATTTTTTTTTCTTGTAAAATTTACTTGGCATAACTTAACATTATTACCTATTTATGGAACATAACTAAACTTTACAATAATTATATTTAGTATCTAAAATATAACATATTTTCTTCCTATAGCTATCACTTTTTCACCACTCATCTGATAACTTCCTGCACCCCTAAATTTAAGCAAAAAAAAAACGTACCTCTCTCCTATCCCCCTAAATACACACCATTATGCCCAGTATCCCTTAATTTCCTCCAATTTCAAATCAGTTTTACAATAGTTCAACTTCTTTGTTGATCTCTAATTAACTACTCATTAATTTCACTCATAATTCAAATCTAATTCCCAAAAAAGGTAAGATTCTATATTGATTTTTACGTTTCACCGTGTATTTAACCTATATTTTCGGGTTTTTTTGTTTTGTTTTTTTCGTTTGAATCAGCAATGCAACTCTAAATAATTAATTATCACTGTTTGTTCTTGGTTGTTTTTTGTTAGATTCAAGTGATATGGCTAAGAAAGCTTCTACTCCGATGAGGACTAGAGGTATAAAATCCGAATTTTCAATTCCTAATTTTTCTTTGGGAATTTCTCAACATGAAACTGCCATTGCAGGCTCTTATGCTGAGAATCGTTCAAAAATAATTAACGATCCTAGGCGTTCTGCTGATTATGTTGATTCCAAGAGTAAACTACAAGAAAAAGTGAAAAAGGTTTCTCAAATGGAGAAACAAAAGAAGAGAAATGCTGGTAACAATGTTGTTAATGTTAAGGGCAAAAAAATTGCTAAAACCAAACATAATGTCGATGAGGATGATGATGGAGAGGTATATTTATGTTGTATTTTCAGTATATTTAGTTCGTTTGTATTTTTTAGTTCAGTTATTAC
Organism: Lycium barbarum; assembly: GCF_019175385.1. NCBI lineage: Eukaryota > Viridiplantae > Streptophyta > Magnoliopsida > Solanales > Solanaceae > Lycium > Lycium barbarum. The sequence continues at coordinate 31,702,351 of NC_083347.1, forward strand.
AGATCAGTGACTTAACCAGATCTATATTTTATGTGCATTTTAAGTATATTTTGTATTGTTATTTTTTTTCAAATGTTTCTTCAGTTAGTTCGTGTTTATTGTTCTTCACTATAACTGTAATTTTTATTTTTTTTAAGTATATTTGTGTATATTTTGTTGACAGTTATTACAGATCTGTAATTTACATATTTAGTCAATATATGTCATTATATTTTCAGTATATTCATATATATATATTTATTGTTGAATTACATTATATTTTTTCATTGTCAATCACTGTTTTGTTGTATATTTGTATATATTTTTGGTTGACCCATTTTTTACTTGATTGTGTTCACTGTTTTTTGTCAATCATATGTGTTTTTTGGCATGTTGTTTCAGGTATCTAAATTTTTTGTTACTGTTGACACCCAATTTTGGCCCGCCTCTCCTCCGAAATACCTATTCGCGCTTCTAATATTTTTTGAAAAATTAAAAAATACTTATATTTTACTATAATTATTAGCCTCTTATCAATACCGACGTTTCATTATTCTATTACAGTTACTAGCTATTATTATTATTATTATTAATTCCAATACGAGCCCAATTCACCCCCAATATTTTTGGATTAACCCAAAACAATTTTCATAGGCCATTCATTACCCATTTTAATTCACCCCAACCCAATTTTCAGACCAGTCCACATTTTATTCCAAGCCCACATTTTAATTCACCCAGCCCATCGCCTAAACCTACCCGACCCGCGCCTTCCACTTAACAAAGGAAACCCATTAGGGTTTCCTTCATTTTTTCTCCTGCAAGCCGCCACCCCCCCTTTCTCTTTCTCCTCTCCTTTCCTCTTTCTCTCCCTTCTCTCTTCCACGCAACTCCCACGCCTCCACCTTCTCCTGTCCCCCCACGCCACTGTCGCCTCCACCTCCTCCTGTCCCCCGCTCCTCTCTCTCTCTTCCGCTCCTGCCCTCTTTCTTTTATTCAACACAAAACCCTATAAATAGGGGGAGATGAATCGTTTGAAAGGGGACAAAAAAGAAAGGCTAGAATCCGTTTACGAAAACAAGTTCTTGAACCCCAAAACCCCCTAAAGCAAGAAACAAGTTTTTTTTTCAGTGGAAAAATCACCTAAGCAATACTAGTTCATCAGCCGCCTCAAAATCTCCATAAAAAATCAATTTCTTTAGCAAATCGTAATCTCATTTTAATCGGGTCAAAATACTAGATCCCAATTTATATTTGTTTGCCTTGTTATTGCTGTGAATCCGAGTATCGCAAGCTCGGATTTGATAGTGTTCGAGGTGGATCGAAAACTCGAAGCCTCACTTCGCTGCACCCGAAGCAGGTAATTTCCCCTTTTCCTTTTATTTTCTGTTTTCTCTGTTTTTTATTGCTATGTAGGTTTAAAACAGGCTGATTAGTTAGATTAGTTTGGTTTAATGGATAGTCTGTTTATATGTTGATATTAATCCGGACTTAATCAGTTTGTATGATGGTTTAGTTATTGAATTAGTTCCGTTTATACAATTACATATGTTGGAATTATATGAGTGATTCTCTATCCTTTCCTTTTATTTTTTTGCTACGACTTTATTACGCTTGGTATTTGATTTTAGTTCTCAGTGCTTTGTTTTCTGTTTGTTTGGAATTTGAATTCAGTTAGTTTATTCAAGCCCATAAGTATTTGTTTAGTTTTACTTTGGTCCTAAGATCAGTGTTAAACACTTTCGAAGAAAAATCAGACCTGTTCTTGTGTTTCATTCGGGTTGCTATTCAAGTATGTAAAAATATAATCTTTTCTATCCAAGCATCAGCAATACATTAGTTCATGTGAACTTGTTTGTTATTATAATTTTTTTATCTTGGTTGTCAAATTTGAACGTGATGAAGAGCTTAACATGATTGATGAGCTTGAGTCAAGTTTGGTTTGTTCAGTGGTAAATTCGAATGAAATATTCTCAGAAATCGATTCAGCTTTTGGATCTTAATTTGAAAGAGGTCGCCTGCTTGTTTGAAACCATATGCATAGGAGTTTTGTTTCTAACCAGTCCATGCCCTTTCTTATTTAATGTTCAAATGATTAATGGAAGAGTTTAATTTAAACATGAATATGCTCTAACCGATGATATTTAGATATTTTTCATTGTGGGTTTATGGAATAGAATTTAGTATTCTTGGTTTACGTCTGCAGTATGATTCTTCCAAGTTGGAGTTGACTGTGTTAACGTGTATATGTCGGATGTCGTAACAATAGAAATTTCGCTTGTCTTTTGATAGGATGTTATCTTATAGAAGATGGCTCAACATCATTGTTTTGTTATTATACAAAGTAGATCGATAGGGGAAATGCGCTAGTACTTTTCTATATTTATTTAAAGAGATCACTCGCCTGTGAAAATTTTGTTTTGATTTGCCTCCTTCCACATAATGCAGCCCCCAATTGTTTGTTTGAAACCTCAAAAATGGATAAAATGTGGATATAAAATAATTAGCTTGTTTTTTGGGTAAAACCAGATCTGCTTAAGGAAGTTTCTCTGTCTGAATATTTATGTATTAGTGCAGATTTCAATATGTTTTTATTGGTACTATGTTACGGTAATTATGTCCCCAAATGAAAGCATAAATCTTTGTCAAATGCAGAAGTTATAATAGAACATAGTAGTTAGGTGCCAGATTGATCTTTTTCCTTTTCCGTTGCAATCTTCTGCCTGCTATTGATGTGCCCACTTGAATTTGCATTATATGTTTAGCCTTACTTATTGATTACGCACTAATTCTTTCTCCTTCGTTTTTATGCATGAACATCGCACACGAGTCCGAGGGACTCGTTCTTCTTCCACATCCGGTGTTGGGCTAAAAGCCCAACGAAATCCTCTTGAGTCATTCTCCATCAGTCCATCCGCAACAGCATATAAAAATTATTATTGGGCCAAAGCCCATACAGCATCAGCAGACTGCAGCCCTACAGTGGAAGTTACTGGGCCGAAGCCCAATAGCAGGAACAGTCCGCAGTAGTTGGGCCTGGAAAATGGGCCAGATCCATTCAATTTTCTTCCCCTTTATCTTATTTTACTGTTGTATATTTTTTTATTTGCTTTGTATGACTAACCTTATCTTATTTTACTTTTCTTAACTTAGATGAACCTTAGTAGAATTAGTGGGTTAGTTTGATATAATGGGTAGTCAATTTAAAGTATCTATAATATTTATTTTTGTTAAGACAGTTGATTTTCAATAACATACTTGGAGTAAAAGAAATCATGTTTTGCTACTTCAGAATATTATTTTTCTAAGAAATGTCACTAATATGCAAATATAAACTCTAGTCTATTTTATAAATAATTCTTCAAGTTTGAATCAATCATGCATATTTTTTAGCTAAGCATAATTAATAAGAAATGATAAAAGGAGAAAGAAAATTCACTTCCCTTTTGAGTCCTGTTTATAAGCTCAGATTTTTCTACATTGCTACATTTATATAACGTAATCTAAAGTTAAAATTGCTAAATCTTTCTCTCAAAAGCTATTGTTTATGAGCAAATTATCATGTTTCCTACGAGTCTTATCTTGAATAGCATTTACTATATTTTCATATAAGGTCTTAGCAACATTTTAAGCTTTATTTAAATAGCATCTAAAATCCTCTTTTATGCAAACTATCTTTTATAAGTTTTATTTCTAAATAGCATTTGATTTAAAGCCTTAGTAATATTTACGAGTTTATTTAAAATGGCATTCAAAGTCCTCTTTTATATGAATTTCCATCTTAATTAATTAATCTAAGTTTGGTCGGATAACCGTAAGTTAACGGATTCTAAAGGATGCCTAACCCCTTCCCTTTAGGATAATATAGAGCCCTTACCTAGAATCATATTGGTTAAGCAGACTATTAATAGAGGTTTAGTTTTAACTTTGCCTTAGTTAACATCTAGGTGTCCTAATTCACCGTTAAATTAATTAGGTGGCGACTCCTTAAATAAAAACAAAATGGGAATCTCCAATATGTTGTACTCCTACTTTGACCCGGTTAAAATGGGGTATAACAGTTACCAAGCACCCTGCTGTGACACCATCTATGTGTAGATACACGAATGATGATGTAATGCAAGATATTAGAGGCAAACTAACAAACGCACGGATGGATATGTTCAGGAATACTTATTTTGGTAAATATCTCAGAATGCAGCACATATAGGTGCTTTACGGTCAAAGAACTTAGGGGCTTATTTTCGGTGCTTTATGGTAAATACTTATTTTCGGTGCTTTGCAGCACTTATTTTGATAAATACTTATTTTCGGTGCTTTATGGTCAAAGAACTTAGGGGCAGCACATATAGGTGCTTTACAATTGAAATAAATGGTAAAGTTTTGCGGTTCAGCCTCAGAGAATTTGCACTGATCACTGGTTAGATTGTGTCTCTGATGAAAACGATTTTGTATATGATAACTCACAACCGAATAGGCTTATGGTTGAATATTTTGGTAGAAATAATGAGAACCAACTGCCAGTTAAAAGACACGAGTTTATTGAGTGTTTCAACAAGACAGTTTGGGATGATAAAGGGGAGGACGCAGTCAAGATGACAATATTGTATTTCATAAATACGCGGGTACATTGTGGTGAGCCAAACTCAACAAACATACCAAGGATCCATTTTGATATTGTAGAGGACGGGAGGTATAATGAGTATCCTTGGGGTAAAGAGTCGTTTAGAGAGTTGGTTGTAAGCATCGGGCAGAAATATGTTGATTTTAAGAGATTATAGGATTCATGGGTTGCCACTTGCTATGTAAGTCTAGTTGTATGAATGTTGCTCAAAAGTCCCATCCACCATTGCAGTTAAGATGGGGAATTTAGTTCCTAGAATTTTGAACTGGCGGACTACGGAAGAAAAACTAGAATTCAAGAAATTGATGGATGGCATTTCAGAGACGACAAAAATTCGATAAACCAGATTTTTAACAAACTGAACAGTTATATTTGTTTGAGTCCTTTACTATTTAACTGTTTTCATATGTTTGTTTTTCATAGTATATTTTGATTATATTTTGACTATATTTATTAAGTAATGCATTTGTGATCAATATATTTTGACTATATTTTCCTCCTATTAGCATGCTCCCAATGTAGATATATATGGTAATGTAGTTTCTATATTTTGTTGTTCACAGTCTTGTAGATTTGAGGAAGTTGTGCCAACACCCGATGAGTTGGAGACTCTTAATTTGCCTCTTGTTGCACATGATATACCAGACATCAAACATGGAGTTGATGGTGTACATGGTACTGATTTGGCGGACAATGATTACGATGATTTTAGTACCACAACACTGCATCTGTCCAGTGGCAAACAACAAGAAAGGAATGTCAATTCTGATTCCCCGCGATGCAAGAAACGGACACAGATTCCCGTTTCTGTTTCTCCTTCTAGGAAACAACCATCACGGAAGGAATATCGGATAAAAGGGACAAGGAAACCAGATACACCTACAGGACCCGGAACAAATGAGTTTAAACTGATAAGGGAAGAGATTTAGATTTTCAAGAAAGAAGTAGGCGTTTTGTTTTCAATATGCTTTTGTTACTTCATATTGCTTGTGTCAAGTAATTAGCAATTCTAATTCTATTTTTGTGTTTCAAAACTGTAGGTGTTTGAGTACATGGATAACAACTTCAAAAAGTTATTAGATGCATTAAAGGGAAATCAAACACCAGATAAGGTAAAATTCAAAACTAAAAGTTATGTTTAATAAATACATTATAGGCATTAACAAGCCGGTTTCCTTTTTTATTAATAAGATATTTTTTTTGAAGGTCGCTGATAGTAAAGCCCCGTCACATCAACATGATGTTGGCATACAACACTCATATGAGAAAAGCCAACGTCATCGTTTTGATAAAGGGACTCCAACTTTCAACGACGTAGTCGATGACAATATGGTAAAAATGGAAATTATTAACTTATTAAGTTATTTTGATATATGTATTAGAAGACTTTATATTTTTTTTTGGAAAATTGTAAAGGTCGAAGACACAATGTTGCAAGCTGACTTACATACTGATGGTGGGATTTCTCGAGGCAATCAAAGTGGCGGTGCAGTAAAGGTTTCAACCGAAGAGAATCAAGGTGGTGGTGCAACTTCGCGCAAAGGAGTCATCCAGTGGTACTCATTTTTTCTTTCACTTTGCTATAGTTGCAGTATATTTTCAAAGTACAAATCTTGCAATTATTTGTGTTTAGTATTACCTATAGTGTATTTACATATATATTTTCACCTAGTCATTTTTTAGTGTGTCTCATTTGCTGTATCTATTTGTGCTATATTTGTTATAATTGTGTTTATATATAATAGTAGTGTTATATTTGTTTTGGATTGATATTTTAATAGTTGTTTTTCATATATATATATATATATATATATATATATATATATATATATATATATATATATATATATATATATATATATATATATATATTGGCTATATTTTAATTGTATTTTGATTATTATGTTCAATAGTACTTATTCTGGTCTCTGTTGACTATATTTCAGATATTTTTTTCATATATTTTGACTATATTTAGATGAAACTTTTAACTTTTATAGCAATTTTATATATGTGTATATGTGTATTTGTTTTACTGATGCCTGTAAATTTATTTGAACCATGTTTTTATTGTTTTAGGTTGAGGCAGCTGGGTTGCCAATTAATGATCCGGTTTCTGTTGTTGATGTGGATAAAGAAACGGGAGTTAAAAGTGATGCACAAACAGATGGAGTGACCATAACACCAATCCCTTTGAATTTTGATATAAGTACTGAAATTTGGCTTTTAAGTGCCAATCACATATCGTTTTGATAAGCAATAATTGACAAACACTAGTCATTTTTTGTTTGTTTTTTATTTCAGCAATCTTAGCAATCTGGTGATATGGAGAATGCTAATGCTAAATTTACTGCATTAGAGGAAATGATAGCGGAATTGCTAGTCAACTGTCCTTTAGCATCTGTTATTCCTCTCGGTGCTCCTCCAGTACCACGCGATGATCAAGCTGATTTGTCAAGTTTAAGGACCCCTCAGAATTCGGACGATAAACGGGTAATGATCTCTCAGTGGATGATTCGTGATTCTCAGATACCAACCCAACTTGGAATACAACCAACAACTGGACAAAGTTCAACAAATGAAACTGAACAACAAGTCGGAGTACAATCGATCGTTGGCCACAGTTCAAGTGATGAAACTGGACAACAAGTTCCTGTACAACCAAATGCGGGTCAAAGCTCAAGTGATGAGACTGCACAACTTTCAAACCCTGAAACACAAATCATTGTCCATCTAGGGGCTGCCCGAGAAAGGAAACCAAGCAAATATAACCTGTCCCCTTACTGTCCCAATTTCAGCTCAGCGAGTTCTTCTGCCAAAAATATCAGTCCTTGTATTTATCAGAAAAAACACCCATTTGTTGAGAACCCTATCAATGCCCCGTTAGATACTTCGTTTCTTCAAGAATATCAAAAGTGGCTTGAGAAGGATCTGTTGAAATCGCATGACAAAAAGTAATTATTTTCACAACTTATTTTTTTAGTTTTCCAAAAATCAATTCTTAATAAACTTAACGTATGTTCTTTCCATTTTGATATACAGGAAACCCAAGAAAAATCATTATAGATAGAACAAGGAAGGACTCGATCCTGCTGATGCCGAACTTCGGTTACATTTAGGTGTTATAGCCATATCCGACAAAAACTGGTTCTACTTGTTATCTATGGATGGGTAAATTTGGACTGATGAGGTTTGATGTCTTTCTGCTTGTTATCTAAGTTTTTTATGTTTTATAATAGCATTATAGTGTGATGTATCTAGAGTATATTTTTACTATATTTGACATGTATATAGATCACAATTCTGTACTTACATTATTACTGGATTGTATTTTAAATATATTCATCATTATATTTGCACTATATTTAATATAGAGACATTAATTTATTAGTTGAGTATAGTACTGATTAAGTACAGAATTGTATTTTTGCTATATTTAACAGTATATTTCACTATATTTAATATATATACAACAATATTTTTATTGAAGATAGTACTGATTATAGTCATTGAATTGATGTTTTTACAGCATATTGATGTTATTTTCTACTACCTACGCAAGAAGGGGAAGTATGACAATAACAATAATTATAGATTTACCACTGTCAGCTGTATTTTTCACACTTTAGTTGCTGAAATTTACACATCTTGGGAAAACCCAGATTCGTCTAGAATTGTCGCCATTAAGGAAGATGAACTGTGTGAGTACATTAATGGGCATAGGCTGTTGGCTAATGTACCATGGTATACTGTTGACAACGTACTAATTCCTGTCAATGTAAAAGAGGAAAATCACTGGATTTTGGTTGTGATATCATTCACTGACAGGTGTGCTCTCATCCTTTGAAAAAATCATTCATTTTTGTACAAAATTTATATGTTTGTTGTTATCGTATTTTTTCTTTTTACAAACAGGTGCTTGTACGTATACAATCCATACCGAGCTGCAGGGCATGATGTTGTCGTTAGAGCCGATATGAAAATGTTGGCTACTCTTGTGACACACAGTCTACAAATGACTGATTTCTATGAGAAGAAGGCGGATATAGATTTTGACACACATCCTTCTTACAGAAACAGAGAACAGACCGACAACTTTGACATTGTGAATGTAGACAATCTTCCGCAACAAGCTCCCGCTAGCATGTAAGAATTTCTTCCAACAAAAAACACAATAAATACATCTATTTTTTCTTGGGTTTTGATCAGTAAATTTTTTGATCATTTTTTCCAGCCTTTGCTGAATACTTGAGCTCAAGTGAAGTCATCCCAACTGAATTCGATGCAAAGTTACTCCATATGAGATATTGTGCCCTTTTATGCGACTATGCATGGGATAAGTCAAACAACAATGCATCAAGTGATAATGAGCTGCCTCCAAGACCAATTAGACCGGCAGTTGTTTACAATGCAGTTGATAAAGTAGATCTTGATTAGGCCACCAACTCTTTTGTGTTTTTGATTTTCATGTTGAACATTAGCATAGTTGGTTGCGACTTTTGTTGCTGTTTTTTTCATTTTGGACATATCGTTTCATCTGCAGTAATATTTTTAGGATCATTAATGTTGAACACCACCTTATGGTTTTTATATGGTTGTTTCATTCAAGAATGTTATTTTTTCAATGTATAAATTCCATTTTCATTTTCTGTAAAATGTATTCCTTAAACAAAGTAGTATATTTAACCATTTAAATACAGTCGAAATATACAACAAATATAACTTAGATATATTCCATAAGTCCACTTTTAATGTACATTGTGTTACAGAAGTTAAAATTTCATCTAAATACACTCCAAATATATGTAAAATATATATGAAACATAGTTAACAGTAAACCAGAATAAGTAGTATCTAACAAATCAGTCAAAATGCAACTAAAATAGAGTCAAAATATATACGAAATACAACTATTAAAACATAAATCCAAAACAAAAGGTCAAATCAGTTTATACAGAGTAGACTTTTCAAATCTTATTAAACCACCAATATAACATAACATCGAAAAACATCGGATGTTCAACCATGTGAAATACAACCATACTAGAATAATATGAATTCAAGATGAATTCATTTTTTATTTTTAACAGAAAATGAAAGTAGAATTGCCTTAACAAATAAAATCAAAATGGACTTATTTATTCTTCTTATTGAGCAGCAGATTATCACACGAACGCCTGTTATGACCAAGACGTCCACATTTACCGCAAGCATTCCTGCGTTTACCAATCACCAACTCCTGTAATGGCTTATCCCTCTTCTTTTTTGGCCTCCCAGGGGTCTCTTATAGATCGGTGGTATAACAACTTCATCTGATATGCTTTTAGGAACATTCCACTCGGTCTCATCGGGAAGAGGATCAACCGGCACATCATATGTGTTCACAACTTTTTCTGGCTTGAATAATTCCGAACAATATGCATCAGCAGTCAAATTTTTATTTTTCAATACTGCTTATGCATGAGAACGCGGTATCTCTTCCAGTTGGAACATCCTACAGTTGCAAGTTTTCTTTTTCAAATCGATTATGAAACGCCTCGGTCCATCATTCACTGTGTAAACATATTCAGTTGACGCTTTAACCTGAGAACCATTTAAACAATAAACAAGCATTAACCCGAGCAATTTTACCATTTCGGGAATATAGATAAATATAGATTAGATATAGTAAAATATAGATTAAAATTTTGTGTTGTAAAACAAACATACCCTCATTCGTATTGATTTGTACTCGTTGATCGACAACATCTCTTGATATCGCCTCATCAGTGTTGTGAATGTGTAGGTACCATTTTTTCTATTTGTTCAATTCCATCTACCAAACATCTTCCTCACTTCTTCAAGGAAATAAAAAATATGTAACTCTCTTGCAGCAACCAGTTTTCCATTAATACATTCGGCTATATTCGAAGTCATTGTCCATCCTCTGTTAATAGGTGAATAAAGCCTAGACCATTTATCCCTTCCAGCATCTTCTAGGTATCGTTTTACCCGAATATCAACATTCCCAATCTTCTCCATCAATTTATCGAACTCATCCTGGGTGTATGCCTTCGTCATTGAATAAAAAATAGGACTCAACACCTCACTGTTCGATGTGTATTGCTTTGTCACATTTTCCCACAAATGCCATATACAAGCCAAATGAGGAACAGTAGGATACACCTTAGAAACTGCGTGTATTATGCTTTCATGTCTGTCGGACACGACACACATATTTTGCCTAACACCATAAGCTTGCTTGAACAGTTCAAAAAACCACGTCCAGGACTTATTATTCTCAAAATCTATCACACCATACGCTAGTGGTAGGATATAACCTACAAAAATCAGTCTATATTTATAATATATTCAACATATATTTTAACTGAATTTGATCTCACACTGCGTTTTTAGCAACATTATTTATAAAACAACAGTATATATTTATAATATATCCACCACATATTTACAGTGTATTTCAACATATATTATTCACAAATTAACACCAGCAATATATCCAGAGTATGTTTTTAGTAGCTTTATTTGCAAATCAATAGCATATTGTTGTATTTATAAAAAAAAACATTCATAGAATAGAATTACACATACCTGCTCCATCCAAAGTACTTGCCGACACAAATGCACCATTATACGTTGATTTAAGGTGTGCACCATCCACTGCAACTATTGATCTACAACACTCGAACCCTTTTATGAATGCTTTGAGTGCTACAAACAAATACATAAACTCATTTTCTGGTGATTTATGCATTTTAACAAGCGATCCAGGATACATTTTACCAAGGATGTATATATATGCCGGCAACTTCTTGTATGAATCAGCTGGATCACCTCTCAAATCTTTTATAGCCTTCTCTCTAGCACTCCATGCCATCATATAAGAAACATCTACGCCGAATTCATTTTTGACATCGTCTATTATATCCCCAGGGGTGACCTTCCTTTTATGGTTAGTTATTTTTAACCTTGACAACTGCTTCTCCAATAAACCAACTTGTTCGTCAACGGACATGTATGTTCGTCATCGAAAGATCTAACCCTGAACATTTCAGAATCCCCAATTCTCGACGCTCTGAACTTTCATTTACATTCCGGCGACCAACATACCAGAGTATAGCTACATAATACAATGCAAATAGTACATATTGAATCAATTAAATACAGTCAAAATATACAAAAAATATATAAGAAATATAGTGCATGAAACATTTTTTTAATAAACAGTGTGCTAAGTTGCTGCCATGTGACCAGGAGGTCACGGGTTCGAACCGTGGAAACAGCCTCTTGCAGAAATGCAAGGTAAGACTGCGTACAATAGACCCTTGTGGTCCGGCCCTTCCCCGGACCCCGCGCATAGCGGGAGCTTAGTGCACCGGGCTGCCCTTTTTTTTTTTTTTTTTAGTGTGCTAAGCAAGTTAAAAAATCATCTCAATATAGTACAAATATGACAAAAATACATCTGCAATATAGTTACCAGAATACATTTAGTAAATCATACCTTATAGCATTCGATCTCTCTGTTTTGAAATCGAATCTTTCACGAATTGCGTATTTCGTCATCACAATTTTCAAAGTTTCCTTATCCTGGTAAATTTGATCGACAAAAACTCATTTCTGTTCCGTGTTCGAAATTACCAAATTGTTATCATTCTCAAACAAAACAACAACCTTTCCTGTAAAATCACAAACATCCATACCATCCTGATTCTCGCTATATCCAAGTTGCAGCACATCATCTCTAATAATGCGATTACCAATGGCATCATCCTCAATATCAATATCATGAATACTAACGCACATTGGATACATTCCAAAAACTCTGTTTTCTCTCTTAAGCTCAATGTACACACGAACTCCCATATCGTTGTGTATTTTCATTGGTTAAAAATCGCCTTCAACAGTATATTTTATTGAAATAGTTTTTCTGACAGTATCCACGCCTAATTGACTTGTAATCGTAGAAACTAACTCATCGTAATTGCAATTATCAGTGAATACAACGGCATCAATTTTGTAATTCACAAAACAGTTTTGATCGTTCCAAAAAACAGAATGTCGGATCAACGCAATTACGCTTGTCATTATTCTGTTGTTTTCGAATACAGCAATGTGTTATATTCAATTTAGCTGAAACAATAATATTTTGAATCTATGAATCTGAGTTTTCGTATATTCAAAATTTCAGGGAAAAAAATAAAAAAGTTGCAGTGAAAACGTTGTTACCTCAATTATGAACTCAACTTGAATTCGATATTTCAACAGATGAATTCAAATATATATTCGTCGTTTAAAACGAGCTCTGTTCACTAGTCTGATATTGTTATTTTTCAAAGTTTTTTGATGAACTAGTTTTTGAACCTTTTTTTTTTTTTTTGGTTAAAAATATGAATGTACTTTTTGAATTCAAATTTTTTTGAATTTGTTAGTTGTTTGAATGAGATATGAGATCAGATATGAAATGGGAGGATATTTGCGTGAATCAAGGAAGCATAATAGTATACGATCAATACTATGCATAAGAGCACACCTTATTACTAGTACTTCATATTATGTGATGAATGCTTCTGCTTTTCCTATAGTATTTGCGCGCCGAAAATTTGACATACCTTTTAGCATGTCCACTTTAAATTACTTGCAGTAGGAAATTTTGGTCTTTATCATTCATGTAGTGTAGCCTATTTCGAAATATAGTACTTGAAATTCCAGTATATAATCATAATAATGTATTTGATATATTGACGGGATGAAATTTCATGATAAAATGACAATGAGTAATATATGGTCTAAATATGAATTTTGTACTCTTTATGATGCATGAAAATGGAGATGGATCCCTTCAGGAAGAGGTTAGCGACTGAAAAATTGAAAGTTATCTTCGGTTCCTTCAGCTTATGACACAGATAATCTTTACAGTGTCCTTTTAAAGACATCAACTGATCCTAATGATCTGGTATAAGGAAAGCAGCTCGAAATCCTTTTAACTGGTCATATTAGTTCCAGAAGAATTGAAGATTGTGCCTAAAGTAATCAAGAAGCTGGACGTTTCATCTTTATGCAAGAACGCAAAGGCAAGTACATTTTGGGATGAACATAACGACACTGCCAGGAATCAAGTATGTATATTACCAACTTCAATTTCCTTCATTTTTTTCGGCCAAGTTCTTTTTCTGATGTGTTAAAGACTTGCATAGCTTTGCGGTTTTGAAATGTGACACATGGTTCATATGGAGCTAAATCCCTTTGACACTGCAAGGATTTAATTATGCCCACACTCAAACTGAAAAAATGAACAATTGCTTGACCATTATTGTTTAAGCCGCAAATGTATCCTCTATTTTGTATTCTATAGTTGTTATATTTTCTTTGTATCACTACAGTAACTACTATGTTATAATTTTGAAGTCAAAATAGGTAAGAATTACAAGGGAACCTTTTAAAGCCAGCTTTCTGTATTTTAGAGCTTTTGAGCTTAACAAATAGAACATTCGTTCTTTTGAGCCTTCTTAATGGTTTAAGTGCTACAGAGAAGAAAATTTAGAAGAAGAACAAAATGATTCTTTTGAGCATTAGTAATGGTTTAAGTGCTAGAGAAGAAAATTTAGAAGAACATCATAATGATTCTTCTATAACAGAGTGCTCTTTTGTGAAAGAAGGTGAACACACTGCTTTAATTGAGCTCATTATTCCATTGCTAGTTTGGTAGCAGATACAAGAAGGGGGAAAACCTAATTCAACTCTTTGTCTGGAGCTCGATTCATAAGCATAGAATTCCTTGCTAATCATGCATTATTTCACTCTTAAAGTGTTTCACAAAACTTAGTTTTGCTTTTTATCTACTGCCAAAAGGTTTTGGTAAACTTGTAAACTACATGAACAATCTGACATATTATCTTTCCAACAGAATGAATGGTTACACCGACTGGATAACAATATTTACAACTAATCTATGTGTCCGCTAAACTTTATTTTCTATTACTCATTTATAAGCTGAGTTACTGAGTATTATGTTTCATAGGCTAGCAACTGTTGCTTTCTTGGATCATTTTCTAGACCTATCATCCCATTCAAAACACTATATAGATATATATCGACTGATACTTCTCTAAACCTTCCTTTGCCCCTTTGCAAAGAGTAGACCATCTCTGATCCATGAATCTTACAAGGGGACTGCAGACAAATTCATGAAACGAAGATTTGTAGATTAACTGCGATTATCGCTTTGAAATTAAAGTGTGATCCTTTGCTAATTTATGTTACCAAGAGAAATATTTTCATCCTTTTTTAATTGGTGCTTTATATATTTATTAAAAGAATAGTGTCAGTAGCTTTTACTATCTTTTAGAGCCGACTAAAGGCTCCTTTTAGATTTGACTTTTGCTTGAAAGGTAGCTATTTCTTTATAAGACATGAAGCAAATGTGGAACAGAGAACAAGAAAGGATGCAAAGTGCTTGAACAAGCTTTAGATGAGCCCAAAATTAGTTGATGTTGGTAAGAGAATGCCTGGATGTAAAACCACGTGGTGTCATTAGCTACTCGATATATTCAAGGCGTACACTGTAAAATGGCAGCTGCAAGGTGTGCTCAAATTAGTGAAATTGGTTGCTCCCAGATACTTCCTTAGTTTCTTGGTATATTTTTATAGACTAATAGGTTGATTAGTGTTAGACTAACTTTGAGATGAATTCTGTGATATTCTTTATGAGAGAAGAATTAAGTAGCTCTTAGCTTCCAAATTTAGCTTAGACCTTGGATAGGAGAGTCGATCTCCTAAGTAAGCATCATAAGACATTCTTTGAAGCTGTATTGGCAAAAGACGATTCTTACTTCCTTTATAGCCCACAGTGCGGAGTTCTAATTTTAATACAGTAATACAAAAGACGATTCTTACTTCCTTTATAGCCCACAGTGCGGAGTTCT
The DNA here is from genome assembly GCF_019175385.1 of Lycium barbarum. Lineage (NCBI taxonomy): Eukaryota > Viridiplantae > Streptophyta > Magnoliopsida > Solanales > Solanaceae > Lycium > Lycium barbarum. The sequence goes on from NC_083347.1 coordinate 31,717,876, forward strand.
AATTTTAATACAGTAATACAAAAGACGATTCTTACTTCCTTTATAGCCCACAGTGCGGAGTTCTAATTTTAATACAGTTTGTTTCTCGCATCTTTATGTTCTATCAAAAGTAAACGACACAAACAAAAAATAATATCAGGCACGAGCCCATGCCTTGCACGGGCACACAACATCTAGTAAAGGAATAAGTCCAGGTGGTAGTGGGTGAAGGGTGGTGGTGCGTGAATACATCGAGCAATACTGCTAAGAATTAGAATTTGGCTATTTGCTACCATTTTATCGCCTATAGTTGTTAAGCCTAATCTTTGCCTAGCCTATTAGCACTAGCTAGTATATGTGTCAATGCCCCAAATATTTCTCCAAGAAAACAAGTTCTTTAAAAATCAGAAAAATGACTTCTCAAGTAGGAGTATAGAAAACAGGTTTCATAATTGGCATTTCAAACTCAGTCTCCTCCCCGCCATCCCCTGCCACCCCTTGACTACCTCACCCTACCCTCACCTCCACAGTGTTTTCCTAATTACACATATATGCTCTTTGTACAATATTTTTTCGCTTGCTGACCAAGCACAAAAATAAGTAAAAAAAAATCATTTATGTTCCATAAAAAATATTTTTCAGGAAAACAAGCACACCCTGAATCAATAAGTTAAAAGAAAACGTTTGCAGGAGAAGGAAGATACTTACAGAGAGCGAACATCGTGCTCTTCCAGATTATAGAACTTCAGTGGTAAATGATTTCTGCTTATTTCCTTGCAGTCAAACGGACAACTTACATATACAGGTATAAGGTAGAATAAAGATGTTCCTTGAAATTCCCATTTACACCTTCACTTAGCTACAAAATTTGCCTCATTTGTACACTTATAAACAACTTTACTTAAGGAGATCTTCCTTCCTGGTAATATCCACTGCCACAGTTTTTGCTTCAAGTACAATGATCTCAGTTGCTTACCAATATAAGCAAGCTAGAGCATGTACCAAACAAGTGGCAAAAGCAACCAGCAATTTCAGCTTCCCTAAAGATGCAGGTTGATTTTGGCCACATGTTAACCAAATCTTGCCCATACAAGGTTACATGCATGTTTTATTCCTTGATTTTCCTCACTATTTTCTTCCTATGAAGAGGCTCCCCGGGGTACAGAAGTACTGCCAGTGACAAAGCGAAGACAAGGCCAACTACTCCACTAAATGGTTGAGCTGAATTAGACCCCGCGAACCATGGAGGGAATTTTTGTCGATAAGTCAAAAAACCCCCAGTGTGTAAGATATAGCTAGTAGCCAGTATCCCTGAACGCAGGCCAATTGGAAGGTAGAGACTTTGGGTTCTTTGTCGAACACCCGCGAGAGCCAGTGACAATAGCCACAAACTGGGCACTGCCCAAGGTGACCTGAAAAGAAATTAGAGTATGAAACAAAATCACTTCGCTGGAATTTCATTTGCATATAGCGGAAGAAAAAGGCTAGTAGCATTAAGAAAAGCAATCAATCATGCAGAACAAATGTTTTTGGAGTGGGCGAAGAAGGCTACATCCGAAGAGGCAAGCTTGACAGGAGGTGCATGTATGCAAGACAAAAGAGCACAAAGTAGAACTAAGCAAATACAGGGGAATGATTCTCAGGAAACCCTAATTCAATCTTTCAATTATTTCGTAAGTTTCAAAAAGATAGAGAAATTGGCGGCTTGAAGGACAAGTAACCTAAAAACTCAGGCTACATAGATCCATCTCAAAAGCCTGAACACACTGCAAAATCAAGAATGAGGGCATACCTTTGAAACAAAGCAAACGCAAGTCCAGAAATTATGATTCCACGATAATATCCCAGGTCAGCAGCAATTTCATCAGGCAACCATGACCTGAAAAGAAACTCCTCCACAGTGGCAATGCCTGTTGCAGTTGCAAGTCCTCGAACAATTAGAAAAAACATCCGACCATACACCTTTAGCCAGGTTAAAGCTGCTGATGAGGTTGGAGGAGCCATGGGCAAACAGAAATCGACACAGCCAATTAAGGAGTTCACTGAATGTAATAGCAAAACAAGGATGGTTCCCCCAAATAAACCTTTCAGAAAACTCCGGACCTGCAAGAAAGGCAGGCAGCATCTGAGTAATGCAAGTTACAACAGATTTTCCTTCAAAGCTTCGAAATGTAACTCAGAGAAATATAAATATTCAAGGCCAAAATCATGAACTGATACTTGAAGAATGTCAGTATAGCTCATATTGTAGTCCCACGGTTAAAGCTAGAGACAGAAACTGAGGGACAAGGAGAAACTCTCCCTCATTCAATCCCTGTTACCATTCACACAAAAGGGAAAAGAAAGAAAAAGAAATGTCTTTATAGAAAAGTTATTGCTAAAGAGACGATTTCTTTACCGAATATGATGAGTGTTGCAAATGAGCTGGATTTTGCTCAATCAACAATGCATTTTCGTGAGAAAGAAGAAAGAAAGAAAGAAAGCTTGGAAAGAAGAAAATGGCAGAAACTAAAGAAGGAAATGATACGGAGAATTAGGTTTTCATTCAACATGTCTGACACTGCTTACTCCAACAACATATAAAAGTCTACAGCTAGCATCCACACCTAATTACATGGGTTAAAATGAAAATAAGTGCTACTGAAATGGTTAAACTGCGACAGCGTCAACTTAGTCTCTCATCTCCATTTGTAACAAAAACCATGAAAGTATAATATCTTATCACATTATAGCTAATATCTGTTCCAAATACTTTCCTAGATTGATGTACTTAATTGCATCCCCCACCGCCCCCCGCCCCCTCAAAAAAAAAAAAAAAAGAAGAGGAATTGGATCTTGCGGCCATCTAGAGGTTGCAAAATTAGCCCATGAAAATATGCTCCACACAACTTGCCAGACTTGGGCGAGGCATATTTCCATGGCAAGCCAATGTGGGCACAACCTAGCCTGTCTAATAGTTAGCCCAAACTGACCCATAAGAAACTTGTCAAAATAATTTTTACTGATATTTTTGTTTGATATGTTGACATAATAAAGAAAAAAACTTTTATTAGTTTTTTTTTGGTATTTAAACAAATTAGAAGAAATTAAAACTTAATTAGAGTTGGATGGGTTGGGCTATGACTTTGTTTAGCTCATCTTGACCCAACTCATCTCAGCCAAAGTGACCTTTAGACAGGTTAATGACTCACCCATTTATTGATTCAACCAATTTGACCAGCTGAAATTCAGCTCAACCCACCCATTTGTCACCACTATGTCCATCCCAACCCTTCTGTCCAGGAAACATGCTGGTTTACTTAACAACTTGAAGAAAATGACGTATAAACTAAATGGGTATAGCGCAGGTCCATTAAAGTGTTACTGTATTGGTAATATCAGACATTTTCAAAACAAAGACAGACCCGGCGACTGATTGTCCAGTAAGGTGCTTCCTCACGAAGTTGCTAATTTGTAAACTTTAAAGCATTAGTTAACTTTTGAAAAAAAAGAACTTTTACCTTCAGCATTGAAGTTATATCTAGCCCATACTGGTCAAGCGGGTTCTCATAGCCACGTATCCTTTTGCCCCATAGAGTAACTAGTAAGAAAATAGACATGTAGAGGCCAATAATGCAAATGAGCTCAGCAGTCGTGGATGGCTTCTGTGTGGTCCAACTTTGCACAAGTGTGGGCAGCAACGGAATGATCACAGGTGACCATAAAACAAGCACCATACCAACAAATGCAAGAATCCTGGTGCAAGTTCCAGAGTCAAGCAACATCAGTAAAATAAAATGTCAACTAGACTGAAAATAACAGAGTGCTAAGTCTATAAACTTGTTGACACATAGCAAATCTGCTTAATGAATGACTTTACCACTGATCCTACTCACGAGAGTAACATGTCAGTGACCTCACACTGTTGAAAAGAAACTGAGACCTTGTAATTTTAAATTCTAGGGGCATCTAAAGAGGATATGAAGCTTGCCTAATAGCAAATGCGTGCTTGAAAGAGGGTGTGAAGTAAACAGCATCTCTTTAGATGACTTTAGGTGACCTCTCACCTTGTTTTAAATGCATTGGTGCTGCTTTATTTTACATTTTAAGAGTAGTGGTTTTTAAATGTATAAGCTATTAGTAACAATAACGAAAAAGAAACAACGAAAAAGATCATCAGAGAGCTGCTGCTCATTAGGGAGGTCAAATGAACATATAACAGACGGATGTCCAGAAGGTAAAGTACTTAACAACCAGTCCCGAGATCCTCGCATTCCTAAGAAAAAGGTGCCGTTATGAAGAAGAACCAATTTGATGCAGATGGCTGTTTGTTAAATTTAATAATTTAAAAAAAAAAAAATCACTCTGAAGGTGAATGCTGGGAGTTTCTTCACTTATATTTTCACCAGACCAAAGAAAGAGGTAGAAGTATGACAGAAGCCATGAATGGTAATCCCCAAAGTAATTCAGTCATTAATGCAAATAGAGGTATCTATTCAATGCAGATTAAATTCACCCACTAACGCCAATACTTACGGGCTTGCCTATTATCGCATCAGTCTCAGCATCTAACCATGTAGAAGAGTAAGAAGAAGAAACAAACAGCGGACATATTATTTCTTGGAAAAGATGTCGCTTAATCCTGAAACTTTCCTTTAGTTAATGCAGTAAAAGATTCAAATTATTTCCTCTTACTCGGTAGATTAAAATTATTTCTTCTAATCACAAAACTAATACACTGCGAAACAAAATCGTTGAGAGATGAATTTTACTTTAAAAAAGACACTTTGTGAACATTTGTAGTTAATTCTTTCATCCCGCACCTAGAACATAGATAAATGACTCAATACTTCTTTTTATAGTAAAATGATGCAATATCTTACCTCTGGAACAAAGGACGTTCAGCAATGCGAAGAAATGAGATGAGTTTGTCAGTTAGACTAATAGCACCTCGTATACCACCCCAAAGCAACGCAACTTTTGCAACCAATTTCAGAATGCCACCCTTCTGTCCCAAATCCGCTAACATTGATACCAGCCTATTATAGAAAAAGAGGATATCAATTGGATTTTGGGTATAATTTGAAGTTAAAAAAGAAAAGCATGCTGTTGAGATTATAAGACCTTTCGTGATCCACTCCACCATCTTCTTTCATAGGCACCACAGGACCAGCTACAGACATGGCTTTCTCAGCAAGGCTTGTGACTATGTTATTGTGAGTTTTATCAACTGTTTCCTCATCAAGGTTGCTCTCTTCTTTGCTTTGATTTTTCTCATCTTGAAAGGGCTTGGACGAACTCTCAAAATTTTCAGCATCCTTTAAGCACATACATATGAAATATTAGAGGAGTTCATACAGGAAAAAAGGGCACAGATCAACTAAGAAATAGGCAGTATAAAATCTTTGCTTTGCTTTACCTGCTAAGCATAACCTAATATTCCTTATCCCCCCCCCCCCCAACCCACAAAAACCCCCACCCCTCCCCTCCCCCTTCCTCTTAAAATTAAGCTCTGAAAAAGAAACAACCAATGGTTTACCCCAAAAAGGCAGCTAAGAAGCCAGTACAACATAAAATTCCAATGAAATTTTGCCCAAACTATCCAATGCATTCTGCTCAAGGAGAAGATAGACTCTGGTCTCTTTAGGCCATTAACAAATATGAAAAGCAGTTTTTAAAGGTTAAAAATATGAAATATGACCCCAATTTACGAGTTCACTCCACTATATAGAGGCTATGGTTAATGCCCTCCCACTCCATTCCCGGGTAAAGAATGTGAAACATGAAGAAACACTTATCTTCTTTGTCAAAGAAATTCAATTGAGAGCTCTAGTCAATCTCTACAGCAAAATGGAGGAAAAGTACTTTTTAGATTTCAAAAATGCATGAGAGATTCAAACATGCCAAGAACTACCCTAGATGGATAATGCAAGGAAGGTGATCAACTCATGTTGCTGAATAATAAGGAAGGTTGTCCAGCTGTTGCAACCCGCTCAATATTACTCAGCCAGACATCCTTTATGTTGATTTTTACCTGTTGATGGACAAGGAGTGCTGATGCTCCGAGGGCTGCCGTAACAGCTCCAACCATAATAGATTTTCTGCCTGCATTTTCTGAATTAGCTGCTCCCTCAACTTGGCGAACTGAACTCTTCAGTCCATACACTTTTCCATTAGGATGCATTTCATCAATCTTCTTATTAGCTGTCGGGATAGAATTTATTTTCTCTAGGTCACTTATTTCATCAAGGATCAACTCTTTGCTTTGGCCATTACCTTCTATTGCATATACATCAAAAAACTTTCTCAAAGCAGCCAAGCTGCATCCTACAATAACTCCAACAGGCAATACCCTTCTCAAATAATTAGTTCCCTGAACTGCTGATGAAATAGCATGCACAACATGTTCTGCAGGAAGTGTACCCACTTTCTCTGAAGTACGGTCCTTACTCTTGATAAATGAACCAAGCTCCTCTTCATGCCCAACAGCCTGAGAGATAGCATTTGCAACATGTTCCAGTTCATTGGAGAGTTTGGACTGCATTTCCTCCAAGTCTTCAGTACTTACTTTTCTGCCAACTTCGACCTTTAAAGCGTCAACTATAATATCTCTTAAAAATAAAGCAGACCCATGTGCGGTTTCATTATCAACTTCATCATTCTCATTAGAGTTATATGAAGTCATACCTTCATCAGGATTCTGGTTTTCATGGTCAAATATTACATAAGATGGTTCAATAACATTATCCATATTATCTGTTTTCAGAGGAGAATCATGCTGCATCTCCACATGAACTTTTCCATCTGCTGCAACATCATCAGATATATCACTGTTATTTCCAGTCTGCTCCAAAAGTTTCCATTGTCCTTCTTCTGGGAAGTAGTCGAGAAACAAAGCTGTTGTGGTATCTAAATCTAGTGGTTTCGTTATGACAGCCTTTGAACTTAAATAGCTTCTAACGTATTCTTTGTAAAGTGGGTCTCCAGAGAAATTGGTATTCATGTAGACAGGACCAGCTTTTTTAATGTAATTCAAAGACTTAAGTGAATCCCCTGCAGAAGGCTCTCCATTGACAATGTTTTGTCTCTTCTGATCACTTTCTGCGTGGCTTTCTCCATCACTTTCCTGAAAATTGACGGTATCAATTTCAACTTCACCAAGTGAAGTGGCATCTGTTTCGGATTTTTCTTGGGAATGTGAGCAAACTTTTCTCTCGCTCTTCTCAACATCATCTAAATCGTGGTTATCAACCGTACGGTGATTGTTTGAGACGGAGCTAGTAGTTTGATCAAGAACCTTGTCTTTGTCCTTAAGTCCATCTTCATTGTCCCCATTCTTGATTCCACTTTTCTTAAGTCCATCTTTATCGTCTCCATTCTTGATTTCACTTTCTGTGTCTTTTACCCCATCCAACTGATTAATCATATCTTCAAGTACATGAAATACACTATTAACTGCCACCTGAGTTGTATCATCAATTCCAGTCAGGGCATCAAATGCTTGAGAAACATCAAAGCTTGGTGCATTAGGAATAATTTGATTTGAACTGGTCTGCTTACTTCTTTCTTCTCTTTTGACATTATCAGAACCTTCATTTTTTATTACGTTGGTCTCAGAAGGGGATGTCACAAGTGATGTTTTATCCTCTGTTGGGGGCGAAGATGTTGACTTGTTCTGATCACTACTAATGTCAGGAGTTTTTTCTTCCTTTTGTTGGGTAGAGATCTCTTCTTTCAAGTCCGTCTGATATTTCTCACCATCACGCTGTTCTTTGGATTGCTCAGCAATCACTCTGTCAGTGCCACCATCATGCTGTTTTTTGGATTGCTCAGCAATCACTCTGTCAGTGCCACCATCATGCTGTTCTTTGGATTGCTCAGCAATCACTCTGTCACTGCCACCATCATGCTGTTCTTTGGATTGCTCAGCAATCACTCTGTCAGTGCCACCATCATGCTGTTCTTTGGATTGCTCAGCAATCACTTTGTCAGTGCCACCATCCGCTTCAGGTGGACTTGAACTCTCAAGTTTATCTCCAGCTTTTGACACGTTTTCCCTGTAATCAGAAGTTAGGGCAGTTTTTTCTAGAGCAAGATCTGCACTTTGATTATTATTCTCCACATCATTTGTCTCCTTCTTGTCTAAAGCAGGAACTTCAACATCATGGCTACTCATTGCCTGAGACTGACCTGTATCTACAGATTTTTGCACGTTCTCCACTGCCTTAGGTTCTGAAACAAGGTCTTGAGAATGCTTGTCTGTGCTTGAGCCATTAGTATTAAGTTCATCTGAAATATCATTAGTCCTCTTCTTCGCATCTGATAACTGAGAAGTTTCACTTCCACCTTCTGCACTTGAAACTCCTCCATCCTTTTCTATCTTTGACATAAGGCTAGACGTCACGTTTGGAATACGTCCAAGACTTAATAGTCCATCAATTTTGAGATTTGAACCCTGATTGTGCAAAATTCCAGATACAGCAGTTGTAAGCTTTCCACGAACATCATCAGGAACAGCATCTTGCAAAGCTTTCATTATTGTCTCTCCTTGGCCGACAGCCGTCAGGACCTGCCACGGTAAACAGGTAAAGTCTTGAACAAATAATAGTTTTACCAAAGTTATCTAGCCTATCCAATGAGTAGAGTCGGCTCAGTTTACCTCCAAAGCAAAAACAAATTGTTTTCAACAAATTACAATAAGTCATAAGGTAACAGATAATAGGTACCTTCTTCTTCTGTTCTTCTGTTAGTGTGTCAGGCATTGTCACATCAAGCATATTCATAACTAATTCTGCAGTCTGTAGCATTTGGCCTCTTTCACCATCAACAGGACTTCCAGTCTGCTCTTCTCCTGATTCTGCATCATCAGCGCTACCATTTTGTAAGGTGCTATAGGTTTCTTGTAGCTGTCCAGTGCTTCGAAGATCTTTTCCTGGATCTCTTTCAAATCTTGAATGAATTGTTGCTGCACTATCTCCTCCTTCAAGTATTTTCAGTGAAGGATCTTGGGAGCGACCATATAAAGCACCTGAGGTAGGATAATTCAAGAGCTTGTTTGATCTAAGACTTCTATCAGATGGTCCACCCACTAGAGGAAGACCTTTGGATGGATTGATGGTAACATCAACATCTTCCAGAAGAGGATGACGACCTTTCAAAAGTCCAAGCTCCACAGCTGTGAGCCACTGCAGACAAGAATTTTGGGAATCAAAATAAATAGGGAGAATGGAGGAGCAAAATTGAACCATGACGGTTGATAAACAATGATCACCTCAATTGTAAGATGCTGGCACCAAGATAGAGTTGATCTGCTATTTGTCGTTTCATTATGTGGAGAATAAGAGCACAAGAGTAGGCTTGTGTACGGGTTTTCTGCTATTGAACTGCGCGGAACAGAGAACAAGGGGACTGACCCTTCATCGCTCTGAAAAATCAAGGAAACCACGAAGTTCAATACACTATTTGTCCCACCTTATAATCAATTTTCAGGACATTGCACATAGAATCAACCGTGTTGAAACTTGCATATAAGTTCTGGACACAGAAATTTAATTGTACTCTTCCTGATTGCAGTCGTTAACAAATTTCAAGCCTGCAAGTGCTCTCTAGACAAAGTGAAGTAACACCGTCTTCTTCTTTTTTTTTTTTTTTTTTTAATTGACACCAGATAATGAAGGCTCTAAATTATCCTGAAAGGACCACAAAAGTTTACAGCCTCCAAGGAAAATTATTTCCATTTCCATGCTTCATAGCTTTTATAAACTATAGGGCCGAGTCAAAAGAATATTGGGGTAACAAATCCCTGTGGCAAGTCATACCTTATGTCCTATATTTTAGACAGATGTCCAATTATATTATTTTTGAACAGCATCCGACATCTCTTGCCTGGATGAAATTAAAAAACGAGCGAAAAATGACCATATTCATCCCTTACATATATGGGCTCGGTTCAACCTTGTCCTTCTAATATTATTCTGAACATAAAAAGTCCTCTTAGTTCACAAAACAGGGACACTTTTAGGCCATCCAACCTGATTCTGTCAAGTGTTAACAGGATGAACTGACCCTTTCCCACCCATCACCTTTTTTTCCAATAGAATTCTTCTCCATCTTACTGTGTATCTTCCAAATTTTTACAGTGCTTTCTGTTTAACCCTAAGAAGTTTTCTTCAGTCAAAATCTTTCTAAAGTATTTTATCTGGTTATTGGTTTAGTGTTATTTGGCGAACTCTCATGGTTGCCTTAGAAGTTTGCACTATTAGTGTCTGTCATGGTGCTGTTCTCCATAAGATTTTTTTGCCTTGCTGCTGCCCCTCAAAATCCTTGGTTGTTCTTTCACTTTCTGCAACTCACATTATGCCTTATGACCTTCAGAGTCACTACCAGTGTCTATCTTTAACATCAAGGGAACAAGAGGTGCTTTGACACTGACCAAATAAAATAAAAATAACAAGGAGGTGCTTTAAACATGAATAGCTTCTGAGCTTTGGAATTCAAATTCTTGCTCACAGGAGACTGAAACTCCTCATGCCATCCAGGTATATCATATCGTTAGCTAATTGAGCTGAAAAGGAGAAGACTCTACAGCTCTTCTCCTTGTATTTCTCTCCAAAGAAAACAGTTAGTTTTTTTTTTTAGATTACAGGCTAAGGGCAAGAAATTGGATTGGGACGAATAACTAGGCATAGCAGAATTTGGAACTATTTCCTGCTGATTATTTTTCATGCTGTGCACTGAATCTACGGAAGTTCGCTCAATTACTGACAAATGTTGACGGTGCTGCAGAGAGAAGGTCTTGGTAAGAACGAAAATAGCGGTCGTCTCTGCGAACAACTAAAGAAGCAAAAGGTGGCGGGAAGGGAAGGGAAGGGTGTGTTAGGTGTGGAATTGGCCAAACAAGTCAATTCTTTTGTTCACATAGTCGTGATGTAAGCGTTTACCTCATAATAGTCGTGATGTAAGCGCTTACCTCATCATAGGAAATTCATTCCTATAAATAGGTAGCTTATGGTTCATTTGTAAGATATCATTAAGATCATTTGCTATACACATCCCAAGAGAGAAAAAATCTAAGAGAAATACTCTTAGTGAAAGGCCTAAGTAAGAGAAGGTCTTTGAGAGAATTTTCTGTGGTAAAATTCTTGAGTGTAATTGGGATTGGGGTTGTGAGGTTGAGTGTTGTAAACACTTGTAATATTTCTTCTTTAATAAGATCTGCAGCAGCAACGTGGACGTAGCTCTCACATTGAGGGTGAACCACTATAAATCTGTGTGTGCTATTTATTCTTCGCTTACATCACGGCGTAAGTAGGTTCTGTCTAAGGAGGTTGGTATTTAAGTGGTCCAGCTGTGACCCTCCAATCTTTCCTGGGAACCTGCTTACAAAGGTCGGATTTGGGATTTAAATCCTAACAACTGGTATCAGAGCAACAGGTTGTGTTGTGATTTAGAAACGATGGGAGGCGAAGATGGTACGACGCACGGCATCGGTAAATTCGATGGTACAGATTTTGCGTTCTGGAGAATGCAAATTGAAGATTATTTATATGGCAGAAAGCTTCATGAAACTCTGAGTCCGAAACCAGAGGAGATGAAGCAAGCAGATTGGGATCTCCTCGACAGACAAGTTCTGGGAGTCATTCGACTGACGCTGTCGAAGAACGTTGCTCACAACGTGGCAAAGGAGAAGACCACCGCAGATATGATGAAGGTATTGTCTGACATGTATGAGAAACCTTCGGCAAATAATAAGGTATTTCTCATGAAGAAACTATTTCATCTAAAGATGATGGAAAATGCTCATGTTGCTGCACACATAAATGAATTCAATACCATTGTAAATCAATTGTCATCGGTAAAAATTGATTTCGATGATGAAGTACAAGCTCTAATTTTGTTGGCATCCCTACCAAATAGTTGGGAGCCAATGAGAGCAGCGGTTAGTAATTCTGTTGGCAGTGACAAACTAAAGTTCAACGATGTTAGGGATCGCATCCTTGCTGAGGAGGTGCGCAGGACAGATTCGGGAGAGGCATCGACGAGTTCTGCTTTTAATGTTGAAAACAGAAGCAGAAATTATGACAGAAACTACAACCGAAATAGGGGCAGATCGAAGTCAAGGAATGGCAGGGGTCAATCCAGACCAGGACGAACACATGAGTGTTGGAACTGTGGAAAACCAGGTCACTTCAAGAAGAACTGCAGGGCGCCAAAGAAGGAGGACAACAAAGGGGCTGGAATCAACGCTGCTACGGAAGACATTGGCGATGCGTTGTTGCTATCGGTTGACAGCCCGATAGACTCTTGGGTGCTTGACTCAGGAGCGTCCTTTCATACCACCCCACATCATGATATAATGACAAACTACGTGGCTGGGAATCTCGGCAAAGTTTATTTAGCCGATGGAGAGCCGCTAGACGTTGTTGGCACGGGAGACATTAATTTGAAGATGTCAAATGGATCCTCGTGGAAGATTACAAAAGTTAGACATGTTCCAAAGCTGATGCGAAACCTGATTTCAGTAGGTCAGCTTGATGATGAGGGATATGATCTCAACTTTGGTAATGGGTCTTGGAAGGTGGCGAAAGGTGCTATGGTAGTTGGCCGAGGAAAGAAGATTGGCACTCTCTACATGACGGATAGTTGTCGTGATATTGTTGCTGTGGTTGACAACACAAAGAAGACAGATTTGTGGCATTGTCGGCTTGGGCATATCAGCCAGAAGGGGATGAAGCTGTTGGTGACAAATGGCTTAATTCCGGAGCTGAAGACGGTGGACCTTCATACGTGTGAGAGTTGCATTCTCGGAAAACAAAAGCGAGTAAGCTTCTCAAGTGCAGGCAGAGAGTTGAAGGTCGAAAAGCTGGAATTGGTGCACACAGACGTGTGGGGACCTACCACTGTACCCTCCCTTGGAGGATCACACTACTACGTGACCTTCATTGATGATTCAACCAGGAAGGTATGGGTTTATTTTATGAAAAATAAATCCGATGTGTTTAGTGTATTCAAAAGATGGAAAGCCATGGTCGAGAATGAAACAAACCTCAAGTTGAAGTGTTTGAGGTCCGACAACGGCGGAGAATACACTGATGGTGATTTCAAACGGTACTGTGCCGATAATGGGATCAAGATGATGAAGACTATTCCTGGAACGCCGCAACAGAATGGAGTAGCCGAAAGAATGAACCGAACGTTGAACGAGCGTGCTCGGAGTATGAGAATACACTCTGGACTGCCCAAGACATTCTGGGCAGATGCAGTCAATACCGCGGCCTTCTTAATTAACCGAGGACCGTCAGTTCCCTTGGATTTCAGAATTCCAGAAGAAGTCTGGAGTGGCAAGAAGGTAAATCTTTCATTTCTGAAAGTGTTCGGTTGCTTATCATATGTTCATAATGATGATACGGCTAGAAGCAAGCTTGATCCAAAATCAAAGAAGTGTTACTTTATTGGCTATGGTGACACCGAGCTTGGGTACCGATTTTGGGATGAACAAAATCGGAAGATCATCCGAAGCAGGAATGTTGTCTTTAACGAAGAGGTACTGTACAAAGACAAGCTGCAAAAGAATTCAGAATGTCAGGACAAGGAATCGGAAATAGTCGATTTGAGGGACTTTCCGGCACCTGAGCCGCAGCCAGGTACAACCGAGGCAGAGGAACAAACAATCCGAGAAGGTGCTGATGAAAGTGCTGATTCTGAAACAAATGAACAGACGCCAATCACAGAGCTGCGTAGATCATCCAGGATCAGGAAGCCGCTTTACAGGTACTCTCCATCCCTCAACTACATTCTACTCACTGATAGAGGGGAGCCGGAATGTTATGAAGAAGCAATGCAAGTCGATGAATCGACTAAGTGGGAGCTGGCAATGAAGGATGAAATGGATTCACTATCGGCAAATCATACATGGGAATTATCCGAGTTGCCAAAGGATAAAAAGGCATTGCAAAACAAATGGGTTTATCGGATAAAGGAAGAACCCAATGGAAGCAAGCGTTATAAAGCAAGGCTGGTTGCAAAGGGATTTCAACAGAAAGAAGGCATTGACTATACGGAGATCTTCTCTCCCGTAGTCAAGATGGTGACTATCAGAACTGTTCTTGGGCTGGTAGCAAAGGAAAATCTACATCTGCAACAGATGGACGTGAAAACTGCATTTCTTCACGGTGATCTAGACGAGGAAATCTACATGCGACAGCCGGAGGGATTCAAAATCAAAGGAAAGGAGAATCTGGTGTGCAAACTTCAAAAGAGTCTGTACGGACTAAAACAGGCTCCAAGACAGTGGTATTTAAAGTTTGACAGCTTTATGAAGAAAGCTGATTTTTCAAGGTGCGAGGCAGATCACTGCTGTTACTTCAAAAAATTTGAAGACTCGTACATGATACTGCTACTCTATGTCGACGACATGCTAATCGTAGGAGCAAACCTACAGGAGATTGATTGGTTGAAAAAAGGGTTATCGGAAGAGTTTGCAATGAAGGATTTGGGAGCTGCAAAGCAAATCCTTGGGATGAGAATCGACCGAAGCAAGGAGGGCATCAAACTCTCACAAGAAGAATATGTGAGGAAAGTTATCAAAAGGTTTAACATGCATGATGCCAAGCCAGTCAGCACTCCCTTGGCTGGACACTTTCGGTTGTCAAAGGATCAGTCGCCGACAACCGAGGATGAGAAGAAGCAGATGGACAAGATACCTTATGCATCTGCAATCGGTAGTCTTATGTATGCAATGATATGTACAAGGCCAGACATTGCACATGCAGTGGGAGTTGTCAGCCGATTTATGAGCAATCCGGGAAAGCAACACTGGGAGGCTGTGAAGTGGATATTCAGATATCTGAAAGGCAGCTCGAGTTCAGCTCTGTATTTCCGAAAATCAAAAACAGGATTGCAAGGGTATGTTGATGCTGACAACGGTGGTGATATTGATAGCAGAAAGAGCACATCCGGGTATGTTTACACCTTCGGAGGTACTGCAATCTCTTGGGTTTCCAAGTTGCAAAAGATAGTAGCTCTCTCTAGTTGTGAGGCTGAGTACGTTGTTGTGACGGAGGCCACAAAGGAAATGATGTGGCTACAATCTTTTCTGCGGGAATTGGATCAGGACCACGAAGGAAGTGTGTTATATTATGATAGCCAAAGCGCCATTCATTTGGCAAAGAACCCGGTTTACCATGCTCGAACGAAGCACATACAACTCCGGTACCATTTCATTAGATCAGCTTTGGAAGATGGAGCGCTAGTGCTTGAGAAGATCGCAGGGAGTCAGAATCGAGCAGACATGCTGACAAAGGCAGTGACGATAGACAAACTGAAGCTATGCTCAACTTCAGTTGGCCTGCACGAAGTATGAAAGTAGGATAGAGCTGCTGCATCGATCAAAGTGTGAAGACAAATTAAAATTAGTCTTCAAGTGGGAGATTTGTTAGGTGTGGAATTGGCCAAACAAGTCAATTCTTTTGTTCACATAGTCGTGATGTAAGCGTTTACCTCATAATAGTCGTGATGTAAGCGCTTACCTCATCATAGGAAATTCATTCCTATAAATAGGTAGCTTATGGTTCATTTGTAAGATATCATTAAGATCATTTGCTATACACATCCCAAGAGAGAAAAAATCTAAGAGAAATACTCTTAGTGAAAGGCCTAAGTAAGAGAAGGTCTTTGAGAGAATTTTCTGTGGTAAAATTCTTGAGTGTAATTGGGATTGGGGTTGTGAGGTTGAGTGTTGTAAACACTTGTAATATTTCTTCTTTAATAAGATCTGCAGCAGCAACGTGGACGTAGCTCTCACATTGAGGGTGAACCACTATAAATCTGTGTGTGCTATTTATTCTTCGCTTACATCACGGCGTAAGTAGGTTCTGTCTAAGGAGGTTGGTATTTAAGTGGTCCAGCTGTGACCCTCCAATCTTTCCTGGGAACCTGCTTACAAAGGTCGGATTTGGGATTTAAATCCTAACAGGGTGTTCTGTTAAACCTTGACAAAATCAGTTTGGATACAAAAAGTGTCCCTATTTTACAAAGTTAGAGGATTTTTTATGTTCAATGTTAATATTAGAGGGACAAATTTAAACTCACCATATACTGAAGGGACAGTGGGACAATTCCACCAAAAAGAAAAAGGAACACTTTTGGTCATTTCCTCTAATAAGCAACATGGTTTTCAAAACGTTACCTGTATAAAAAGAAGAGGAATCTTTACTTTGCCGACCACATCCCTTGTGCTGGATTTTGCATAGAAATCTTCAATAGAATTAAATCCACAAGACACCATTGATATTGCTTTCTCAAAGTCCCTAACAGATGTCGCCAAAAGAGCATTTTCAACATCAAAGCCTTTTCCACGACCTTGAAATAGTACCTGCATACATCTTCGAGATGTTAAAGAGGTGTCAAGATTTTATGGAATTCTTAAACATAGGGCAACAACATTTAGACCACCGCCTCATACAACAAACTAAAAATCGAAAGGCCATGAAGCATGCGTCAAACGAAAACTCCAGACGTTAATCGTACACTGGTAGCTTTATGTAAAGGCATAGTTCTTTACCTTGTTAGATTGCAATATGTCTACTAAGCCACGTGTGAGCTTTTGGTCCAAAGCAATGTGATAAGGAGTGGCTCTTGTTGCCTCCTCTAGGTCAAAAGGATTGTTTATGCAAGTAGCAGCTGTAAGAGGTGTTTTTTCTCCAACTTCAGCCAGATACTTTGTCAACATGTTGGCGCCATAACCCCAGCCCACACTCATTATTGTTGTCCGCGGCCTTTTCTTGTTGATAAATTTGACAACTGTGGAGATATCATCGCTGTCAGCAGCTGTAAATAACCTACAATAATAAAGCAGTCATCTGTTCTTCCATTCTTATTACAAGAGACATGATGAATGTCCACAACTGGAAGCAACAATTTTTAAACTATCCAGAAGCCAAACCACATGATTTTCATTTAAAAAAGTGATCTGTTCCATGAAAAAAAAAAAAAAGAAGCAGAAAATAATCTCCTTCCTAAACTAATAAGTTTTGCACATAAAATTAAGTAGGAAAAGGCTATGAAGAGTGCTAAGAAAAACCGACAATACTCCTTTCTTATTTTGATAACAAATAATTCTTAAAACGTAAATTATCTGTGACAGCACCTAGTTAGTTCGGATGCCAGAAAACAAAATAGGATGTTGCAATCACCAGATTGAAGCACTAAAACTAAATAACAACTAACTAGTCACTGGGAAAAGAAACTAAAACCTAAATTATTATATCTGCATCAAGGCTTATTTCTTAGGATTATCAAGAACAAACAGTAGTAGTGTTGCCTTCAGTCCATAACAGGATGGTAATGCAAAATCTATACTCCCTCCATCTCAATTTAAGTCTTACTTTCCTTTTTGCTTTGTCTCAAATTGAGTGTCTCGTTCTATATTTAGTTAATTTGACAATTCAAACATCCTACATGACAAGTTTAAAAACTACAAGATTCAAAGGACAATTTAGTACATTCCACACATCTTTAATTTAAGACCACAAGATTCAAAAGTCTCTTTTTATTCCTTAAACTCCGTGCCCAATCAAGCTAAAACATTTAAATTGGGACGGCATGAATACCATGTTGCATTTTGTCATAAAAAAAAATAAAAAAAAATGAATACCATGTTGCATTTAAATGAAACAAATGCGGAACAATACAATTACAACACATGATTAGTAGTAGAATGATACTCCCTCTGATTCAATTTGTTTGTCTTACTTTAGTCCATTTGAAAAAAGTATGCCTCTCTCCTTTTTCTGGAAACTCTTTAAATTCAATTTTCCACATGACATATTTCAAGATTCAAAAGTCTTTTTTACTTTCTTAAACTCTGTGTCAAGTCAAAACCAGACAAACAAATTAAAACGGAGGATGGAGCAGTAAAATGATACTATTGCATTTCTCACCGGGCAGTTGTCAATGGTGAACCAGCACAACCTCTAGGATTCATAACAACAGGAAAACACCCTCTCCTCAAACTCTCAACAACAAACGCCCGAATATCCTTATCATTACTTCCCTCAGTTGTTCCCGGAACAATCACCAACGTCGAATCCAATGCATACTCTTCTTCCATATCCAAATTCACCGGCCAATCTAACGACACCACTCCACCATCCTCCGTACTCAAACATACTCTCTGATACACCAACTTCTCATCATCACAATTACTCTCACTATAATCCCTGATTTTCCCACTATTTAACCTCACAAAATGCCTGTCTTCCTTCACAAGCTTCTCATTGACATCACCGATAAGTTCACTATTATCCTGAAATGAAATTGATGGACAACGTAGCACCACGAATCGATTAAAAGGCGTTGGACTAGTAAATAAGATCCATTCTCCAGAAGTTTCTAGAAGTTTTGTTGATGTTTGTGATTGAGACACGTGGAGAGCGAAACCGGATATAAAACCTAGGGCTGGAGCAATTAAATCGAGTGAATTTACAGAAGGAAATTGAGAAAATATGTTTTGAAATAGATTTTCTAATGGTATAGGATTTAAATTTAAATTATGAATTGCTAGAACTGTATGATGATGATGATATTTTAATCGCCGATACTTCCATCGGCGATGAAGTGTTCTTCTACTGCGAATACTAAGATTTGTTTGAAATGTTGAAGGAAACTGAAAACAACTGATATTATTACAGGAAAAACTCATTGAATTAAAGTAGCATATACACAAAAAACAAAAAAAAAAATGGACCTAATGAATTGAAATTGAGATTGGTGGTGTTAGACGGTGGAATTACTGATGGATGGAGAAGTAGAAAGGCTAATAAAAGTTCTTTCGAGAAGGAGAAATCTAACGGTGGAGAACAACAGAATGGAAAGTGAAAGGGGAAATTTTCAAAAATATGCAGACCATAAATATTCCGGAAGTAGCCAAATATACAATATTATTTTATATTTTTATGTATATATTTAAAAATAATTTAATTTTATGAGATATTTACGTACACACAAATACTTATTTTGAATTATAAATTTTGAAAATATTCTTTTCTTATAAATACTGTAACAAATCAAATAATATTACATAAATTAAAATGAAAGGAGTCTATAATATCATATGTAGAAAAAGACATTATACGTAATGTATTCACCTTATATAGATATGAGTAATAATACACATAAAATATTTATACATAATATGAGCTAAATCGGATAATAAACTCAAAATATGAGCTATGTATCATAAATATTCCTCTTCCACAGACATAGAGCGTAATTTTAAGAGGAGTCGTGGGGCGAGATTTGAGAGTTTGATTATGGTTGAAAACGGAGTTGGTGGGTCCTATTTCACAAAAGTGAGCGCTAAAGGGTCCTTACGTGGCGGAAAAGCATGCCGTTGCTAAGTTGTGCACTTTCAACTGAGCTTTCTGTATTCTGTCGTAATGTGGGACTCCGTATCGGAAAATTCGTAAGCCCTTTTCCAGAATATTGGGTGGGTTGTCCTCTTATGGGACCGTTCATTGAATATTTCCGTCTTATAATATTTTTTAAAAATAAGCCTTTTTTAGTTTATGCAAGAAAAATAATGTTTTTATCCTTCCACCTCCTCTTTCTTTTTCTCTAAAATAATTCATCCATTGTTTCCAACTCGGCTTCTTCTTTCTTTGGATACATGCTTAAAACTAGTAGTATTAAAATTTTGTTTCTCAACTTGTAGTCAAATTTCTATTACACACCCATCTTTTACTGGAATTACTTTGCACACCAAACATTTTTCTAATGTATTTAAAGCACACCATTTTTGTGCTTGACCAGATCTTAAGTATGTGTCTGTCACCTAACATACCAATAAGATCGCGACTCATGTTAACCACCGCCTCTTAACCTTCACACAAATTTCATTTTGCAGTGATTCCTCCGTAACAAAACATAACGAATCAAAATAGAGAAACACATCACAAAAAGAGAAAGAGAAAGACGCCAACAATTGAAAATAGGGCAACTTACATAAATACCTTTTAGGAGCAATTAATCATTCATAACAATTTTTATTCTTACAATGTGTAGCTACATTGGGCATTTTTATTGTATTTGATGTATTTCAGTATATTTGAATACACTGTTCAGTCGTATCCAATTTTATCTGATGTCACATGTATTTGACTATTCACTATATTTGAATGTATTTCATATGTATTTGACTCATATGTCTTGTATCTCATATATATTTTTGCTTCTTGTCTTGTATCTGAATGTATTTGGCTTCATATACATTCAGATACAAGATAAGAAGTCAAATACATATGACGAAATACATTCAGGCCAACTACATATGAGATATAATATGAGCCAAATACACGAAATACACTCAAAGTACAAGGACAAGAAGCTAGGAAAAACAAATACATGAGATACAATATGAGCCAAATACACGAAATACACTCAAAGTACAAGGAGAAAAAGCTAGGAAAAATATGTAAAAAAAAAAAATGTGGTTGGCTAGATTCGAACCTGCGCGGGCAGGGGTAGAGCCCACACCCAATAACCACTCCAGCCATGGCCACTTGATGTATTTTGGTATAGCCATGAATGGTGATTTCACTGTAACTACTAAATATAAATAAATTAAAAGATAGTTATTATCAATAATTACCTCTTTGAGGTAGTTACACGAAGTAATTATTCCTTGAAAATAACCCAACTAGTGAACATATGCATAGGGATATAAATTAACACAATTGTTGAACCAATTAAATCCTAGTTGATTGGGTGACTGTGCAAAACATTTTTTAGTTTACCTTTTGATTTTTTTTTTTGGTTTCCTACTTCTCATCAAAAGGGCAGGGAGTATTTTTCGCAGATTACACACTTATATTTGATTTGTAACAATACGTTTGGGGAAATGTTTCGTGTGTAAAATGATTGCCCTGAATGAGAGGTGTGTAATACGGATTTAACTATAAGACGAGTGATAAACTATATATGTATTGAGCCTTTCTTTTAATCTAACGCCTTCCATAAGAATTGTTAAATTCATTTATTAGAAAAACCTGTTAGATTTGTTTGGAAGAGGTCTTTAGCAACGTAATCAAAATATTAGAAAACCTTTGATTAAGTGATTGAAGCAATAAATAACAATCGAATTACTAGGGGAAACATTTGATATAATTAACGAACTCAATAATAAAAGAAAAGGAAATCCTTAATCGATCTCCTAAAATACTATTGAAAATTGCTTGATTGATGAATAAATGCTTGAACAATCATGTGTTTGTAGAAACAGTAGAGTGTAATATCATATTTAGGCAAAAAAAAAAAAATTAGATAGGGTAGAATTAAGGGATAATAGGGTAAATAAAGGACTGGCTCTACTAACTACTTTTTGTAACTCTGCGCAAGACTTAGCCGTTACTAGCGTGGAGATCGTGGACTCCCGATATGATAGAGCGGAATCCTTAAGCCTTAGAGTTTCATCGTTATGCACACCTCTTTTTCACCATACCCTCCCGAATAAACCACCTTGACGTATGTAATCCCGAAAGTCGTATCAGGTGGCAAGATTATAACATTTACGGAGCCATGATCAACAGACGTTGTGAATATTAAAGCATAATTCGTCTCCTCTTCATGTGTCTAATCTTTTCTATTGGGATATTTTCACCAATATATATAATCCCCACACTTTTCGGACGGGCTTTGAGCAAGCCCGGGATGTAGAAGCGTTCAGGTGAGAAAATATCATTTGTCTCACTTCATACTGAGCGGATAGCTGTCAGTGCAATCTGAGTTTTAAACCGATGGCGCCTTTCCAAGATTGTATCAGAGATGCATGGCGATTTCGTGCTGGAGGGATGTCAATCTTCTTTAAATGCAATGATGAATCTTTCCACCTATAAATAACCCTTCAACATTCGTCAATTCACTATTTGCTCATCATCGTTCTAGGTTTCCTCTCTTCGTATTCTTATTTCCTCTCCAGCCTTCGCCAGTTATGGCAAGCCTCTTTCTTTTTTATATTATCTTCATCATTTCTACCATGTCTTCACCAAATTATGAATCGCGTTTTACTCTAGCCACCAGTACTGGTGGTGTAGACGAACCACACACTTCAATACGTTCAGAGATGGTGGGGGGAACGTCGTCCACCACCGCGATATCTGATAAGGGAAGGTTTTGCCGCTATGATAGAGTACTCTCTTTCTTTAAGGAATTTAAGCCTTCAAAATTTTATTACATGAGTTGTGGTAGAATTTCTCTAGGATATTACAAAGTCAAATGAAATCCTTGTCTAATAAACCTTGAATTTCTTCCAAAAACTATGTGGAATTACTTGAGTTAGCTATAGTCCATTTCATTTTTACTTTGTACTGATTTATTTGTATTGGGCTAGGCCCGTTTTTGTGTTATTGTTCTGAGAAAGAGTTGGGTCAATATAAGTAAAAATCCCATTCATTTGTAAAAGACGGTTATTCATTTTTTCTCTGATTCTGAAATAATAAAATTCTCTCTCTTCTCAATCTTCTCTCTATCTCAATGTTGAATAAACCCTGATTATATTTTCTGATTTCCTCCATGGATTTATCTTGTTAACATGGTATCATAGCTAAGATCCAAATAAACATAATCATTCTCTTTCGATCGAGCTTACGCCCATTGGTTTTCATCGGGTAGTTCAATTTTTTCTCGATTTTTCAATTTTCGCTGCATCTTTATTTGTGAGTTCACAATTTTCAATTTATTTGGCGTGTCTTCAGTATCTTGCATGAAAATTCTTGATTGTGTGAAGAATTATATATTCAAGAAAATTTTGGGTTTGTTTTTGCGAATCTAGGGTTTCAAATTCCCGATTTCGAGTTCGTCATTGTTTTCTTCTAATTTCAAGGCCGTTATTCCTTCTTGTTGCGAAAGAAAGTGGTATATTCGATCTTCTCAAATCATTTTCTAGTGTGGTTTACCTGGTTTACTTGTATTTCTCGTTGTTGTTGCTATTATTCTGGAAAATATGTTTGATGTTAATGATTCGTCGTCTATCCCTGCGACTACTTCATCTACTACCCCTGTAACTGCTACAAAACCTTCTCGTACTACTTTTCATAAAGATGATTACACCCATCCTTGTCACCATCTCTACGTCCATCCATCAGATGTGCTTGGATCTTCTTTGGTTATTTTTCCATTTGATGGAACTGGATATGGAGTTGGCGGCGCAACATTCTAGTCGCATTACAGTCAGGAACAAATTAGAAATCATCGATGGATCCTCTCAAAGGCCTATTGAGGGTTCTCCTTTGACCAGACAATGGCAAAGATGTAATGACCTAGTCATCTCCTGGTTAACAAATCCCTCACAAAAGATGTTGCCCATACTGTTGAATATTCAGAACTTGCCAAAGATATTTGGGCTGAATTAGAGGATAGGCATGGTAAGGCAGATGTTGCTAGAGTTTTTGAACTAAAAAAGGACTTAGCTCATATTTCCCAAGGTCCATTTGATAAAGTTGATCATAAATTTCTCTTGAGTTCTTATGGATGAAGAGTGGAGAGGGTTCTAGAGAGTTCTTGAAGTGTTGGGTGAAAAATGAAATGAAATAATGAACTTGGTTCCCTTTTTAATAACTTAAAAATCTGATCCGTCGGGAAAATATACGGACACTTATACGGTCCGTATAAACTTCTACGGTCCGTATAAGTGACCGTGAAATCGCCCCTTTAACATCTCGCTTCTGTGACCATTATACGGCACATTATACGGTCCGTATAAGTGACCGTATAATCCTATCAGTGAGGGACCTTCACTGTGACGATTCTGCGGACCATTATACGGACCGTATAACATTATACGGACCGTATAATCGGCTGTGTAACCCATCTTTTCTCTGATCTTGTTCTCGTCATTTCGTTTGATCTCCAATCCTTATGGAACCTTCTTGATACTTGTTTAACACCTCATTAACGATCTAAGGGACGTTATAATTCTTCTCCAAGACACTATTAAATCATCATTAACTTGTTACTCGTAAATCCTTTCCGATACACATCGTATGCCTTGCCCTCTCTTAGTAAACTTTCTCCTCTTACTCCGAATGTCTTTGCAAATCTCAATTAGGGTCATCAAATCTCATTTCTCACTTATTGCAATACCGTATACTCCGTGCCCTTCGTTAGTCTATTCACTGTGCATCAACGAGGAATTTTTCGAGGTGTAACAATATCATTTTCCAAATTTCAAAGAAACTAACCACATGAAGTCGCTAAATAAATTACATTTTGCAGAGATCGACCTCATGAGATCAGATCTTGATTATCATTATTCATAAATTTATAGTTACCGACTTCATATGGTCGGTTTAATTAAGAAAAAAATATATATTAACGTAATTTTCCGACTTCATGTGGTCGGTAAAGTTAAATAACAGGAATTATTTTTGATAAAACCGACCACATGTAGTCGGTAACACAATTTTTTTTAAAAATAAGAAATTCAACATATCGACTACACGAGGTCAGTAAAAAATAAACAAAAACTAATAAAATTTACTGACCTCATGTGGTCGTTAATACTTTTTCTGAAAAAAATAATAATTTAATAAATCGACCACATGACGGTATGTTAAATTTTTTTTTTTGGACGAATCATGTACCGACCACACTGTCGCTAATTATTTGCGACTTGCCCATACCCGACCAACCTTTGAGGTCGGTTTTGAGGTCGCTTTTTAGAAACCAACCTCGTGAGGTCGGAAAAATCAATTTTTTTTAGTCGGTTTTCAATATTTTTTGCACACTTCCAGTGCTTCCCAGTTAGCAGACATGTTCACTAAATCGCTTGTTGGTGCTGTTCATCTTCGCAAGGTGGGTGTTATATCACCCTCCAACTTGAAGGGCGGGGGAGTGTTGGAGTATACGAATGTGGAATTTACTTAACTTAGCTATGGGCCATTTCATTTTTACTTTGTATTGATTTATTTGTATTGGGCTAGGCCCGTTTTTGTACTATTGTTCTTAGAAGAAGTCGGGTCAATATAAGTAGAAGGCCCATTCATTTGCAAAAAAACAGTTATTCATTTTTTCTCTCATTCTTAAATAATAAAATTCTCTCTCTCAATGTTGAATAAACCCTGACTATATTTTCTGATTTCCTCCACGGATTTAGCTTGTTAACAAAAACAAAGTTGTGAATTTCTGAGAAGATGAGAAGTAAAATTTTTGGGCAGAATCAAATACAATGTCTTATACTCTTTTAAGGTCTATAGTAGTCTGTTAAGTCACGCCTGTTATGACTTAATCATTATGAAAAGGCACTTTCAATAGTCACTTTAAACTTACGTTTTCATTTCCAATCATAACTACACTAATATACATTAATTGTTTACTGTTAGTTTTTGCATCCCTTTCAAACGCGTAATTACTTATTTATAATATCAACTTCAATACCTAAAAATTTCAAATGAGCTCATAACCTCTTGCTTCACAAGGAAAAGAATTGACGAAGTCGTACCCATAAAGGTGGCTTAGTTGGTTGGCCATGGGGCTTTCGTAATGGAGGTCTCAAGTTCGAAACCTCCTGCTTACGACAGGAGAGAATTTTCCTTCTGGGTCGAGCTCATCGCACGGTGCTTACCTAGTGCGGGCTATCTCTCATGTGGTTTGTAGGCTATTGCATAGGATTGGGGTTTGCCATGTGCGCACCCAGAGAGTAGCGGCTGCGGTTCCCTTGTCATGAAAAAAAAAGAATAGACGTAGTCTCCCTCTGTTCTCCATCATCATCTTCTTCCTCCTCCTTCTTCTTATGCCCCTTTACCTCCTCCACATGTTCTTCTTCTTCATCCTATTCCTTCTCCTTCTTCCTCCTCCTCTTCTTCGTTTTCCTCTTCATCTTAATTTTGGTACAATACTGAACTAGAAAAATCACAAAGCTACTTGAAGGTGGAAAAAGGAAAATGGGATAAAATGATGTCTGAATAAGAATTAAGGAATAGAGCTTTTAGTTGCCATGTTAGAATGTGAAGAAAACAAGATGTGCTGATCAGCATATTGAAAGAAATGTAATTTGATCTTTTTCTCCTGGCCTTTTTATTTCAATTCCTTTCTTTTCATATGTTGATGAGAGGGAGTGCACGTTTATGATCAGGTGAATGAATCAAATTTGTCGCTTCTGGAGAAATTTTCAGTGGACTCTCGACCTGCAGTTCAAATTTATAAAATAATTCATACAAAAATATATGAACACTTTTAGCCCGCCGAGATAAACAAACCAATAAAAGTTATCATTGACATACAACATTATAAAAACCAAAGAAAAAAAGTATACTTTCCAATGGCCATGGTTGAAATTCATTGAAAATAAATAGACGAGGTGAAAACAAAATTTGAGAAAGATTGGAGGTAATTTGAACTGGTTTGGAGTCAAACTTCGTAGTTTAATTTAGGTTAGAAAATTTCACTGTGATACATGTATCTCACATGCAGATACGTATACATGAATATATACAAATATTCAAGGGATACACATGAAATGCATAGGAGATACACTGGGGAGATCTCATCTTCTTTCATGTTCATCTTCTGCTTCGAGTTTGGCTCAAATTCCAATTGCAACCACCTCAAATCTCCATTAAAATCGTCCCAGAATTGAGATTCAAACTCATGTACCCAATCCATTCCAATAACATCCCCTTGAAACAAAATCTAATTTCGGAAATGCAAATTCTCACACTCAGGCTTGAACAAGCTTCAATGACTTTCTATAATTCTTAGCTCATTATAATTTATTATGACATGAAGTCGGCGTAATATCATAATTTTTCATGATGTAAAGAAAGTTTTAAAAAAGATGGTCCTTACCCTGCAATCGTGTAGCAAATGATATCACCAGCCTAAGTTCTTTTCCTGGCCGAAAGCCTATATATGGTCATGGAATTTGAGCAGAGTGCCAATCAAACATATATAGAAAAGTTCTTTTGTATATGTTTAGTGAATCGAACTTAAACTATTATATGAAAGTTCTTTTATATTATAATGACATTGCTTCTGTTGAAAAATCTCATGTCTATTTTATTCTGTTTTAAAACTTTCATGTCTATTTTATTCTGTTTTAAAACTTATACTTTCATATGTGATCAATGGGCGTGTCTCAGATTGCAGATGTCTATCTTCCGAAGTCAATTGAAGAGAAAGGCAAAAGTGCACGCCGAGAAGCAGAGGGTTAGCCACTTTGTAATAAAAGATGGATTTTAACGATAGGGCTAATATTGAGAGCATTCTATGAGTTTGGCTAATATTAAGAGTCTTTTGGATTTTTTTACGTTGAATAGCCGCCAAAAAAGATAATAGCCGGAAAATATATAGTTTTGTATATTAATGTATATATACATATAATATATTTTAAATATAACTAGTGTATATTTTAATTGTATATATGGCTAGATTGTGTTTATTTTTGACGAGCGGTGTGTAACTTTTCAATTTTTTTTGTTTTGGGCTGCCAAATTGGGAAGTTCTCTCAAAAAAATTGAGAATCAGATTGGTCCAAGAGAGCAGCGAGGGCAATTTGCACGATTGTCCTTAGTCGGGGGTGGTCTTTAATTTTTGTCCCTCAAATTGGTGGTCTTTAATTTTTGTCCTTCGCTAAAAATCCCTTGGTTTCGGATTTGAACCTCCGTTCAGTTAGAAATTAAAAAAAAATTCACAAGGTAGGATTTGGATTCACAAGGCAGAGTTTGCCTCAAACTCTACTTGATCAGGCAGAATTTGACTGCAAACTCTACTTAAGGCAAAGTTTTGCCTTCAGGCATAAGACAAAACTCTATTTTAAGGTAGAAGTTTGCATTAAAGACTATATATATATATATATATATATATATATATATATATATATATATAAGGTCTAACTTTTGCCTGAATAGGCTTAACTTTGCTACAAAAATTAAAAACCAGTGCATTTGAAGGGAAATCCGCACAAAACGAATTGCCTGTTGGTCCATACAATTAGCCCAAGATTGAATAACTAATGATAGTACGTTTACCTATTTTGGTTCTATTGTTTATTTTCTTCTCTATAACAGCGTGACTATGTAAATAGCAAATGTAAAATTCTGTTAGGAAAATAGAAAAGCGACGTGCTACGGCATGAAATATGACTTTTAGCCGGGGTGTTAGGTGCTTTTAGTGTAATTATCAATGACATTTCTATTATAATATAAATGTGGTGGGAGGACTAACATAGCTTTAAAATCTTGTACCAAAAGCTTTATAAATTGTACACGCAATGAATGCTTATACTAAAAGCTATATAACTTGTACACTTTAACTAACTACTTTTTTATCCCACGTGGACATATGTCATGGTACTTAATAGTTATTCTCTTCTCATTTATATACGTATACACTTATTTATTTCCTCCGTGCACTTTTACTTGTTCACTTTTGACTTTTCACGTTCTTTAAGAATTAATAAATCCCAAATAGACATATGTTATAGTACTGAATATTGATTGTCTTCTCATGTATAGACGTATGCACTTCAATTTTAATTCTTCGACACATTTATTTCCTCCCTGCACTTTTACTTGTTCGCTTTTGACTTATCACGTTCTTGCTGAATATTTATTTTTTTCTCATGTATACATGTATGCACTTCAATTTTAATTCTCCGACACATATTTATTTCCTATATGCACTTTTACGTGTTCACTTTAGACTTTTTACGGTCTTTAAGAATTAATAAATGAAGTACTCCCTCCGTCCCATATTACTTGGCCACATTACTTGACTTTTCACGTTCTTTAAGAATTAATAAATGAAATACTCCCTTCGTCCCATATTACTTGGCTACATTACTATACTTGACTTTTCACATTCTTTAAGAACTAATTAATAAATGAAGTACTCCCTTCGTCCCATATTACTTGGCTACATTACTATACTCGACTTTTCACATTCTTTAAGAATTAATAAATGAAGTACTCCCTTCGTCCCATATTACTTGGCTACATTACTAAAAATATATGTCTATTTTTCTATTCTATATTTTTCTTTATTATATATAAACGCCCAAGGTGGACGAACACAACAACAATAAGTTGTACAAAAAATAACTGAAATGTACTCTAAGCAAGAAACATGGGTACATTTCAGAAGTTGAACATTAATTCTACCTCTTGTGTGTTTACTTTTTAAGTCCCCACGGGTCCGCAGTGTCTTAATTGTCCTTTCATTTCCATCATTTGGCATATACTCTCTTGATATTTGACACAAATATCATGTTTTGTGTCATTTTACATCTTACTCTTATGACTTTTATCGCTTAATTCATGATGCAATCGTCGTATTTGAACTTATGTCGTTATATTTCATGTGTATAGGTACGATGATGACAAAACGATAGAATACTGTGCTTAAAGTGATTGATTTTGGAGCATCTGACAATTAGACGAGGTGACGAGTCGAAGACCACAAAGGACGAACTAAAAGGAAAATAATTCGACTGAAGGGTCCGCGTTTCATCCGCATCGCGTGAAGAAAGCAGACAAAACCAGCCCAGGCATTATCATCAGGCTTTCCTTCCGCAAGCGGGAAGCCTCAGTACTTTGCGCGATCCTTCCGCATCGCGGAAGGAAAGCGGGGTTCTGCGCAAGCTTTCCCGGTTCAACTAGGATTAGGTTTACTTATTTTTTGTTTTTACCCTAGACTATATATAGACGTTTTATTAGCTGAAAACGGTGTGCTGGGATTATTCAAAGACTTGTAAGCCACCGTTCTATTTTCTCTCTCTAGGTTTATTTTATTTTTCATCTTTTTCAACCCTAGATTATTCATGAATTCTTTTGTCTATGATCGAATCATGAGTAGCTAAACTTCTTAATTCTAGGGTTGTGGCGAAAGACTTGAAAGTTGGTTTGATGACAATTATTATCTATTGATTTTCCATATTTTGGGTTGCTTATTTATTCTTGATCTTAATTGTTTGATCATTTGGCCAATAGTTAGACACTATCTGTGGTGTGCGAATTGGACTTGAGAAAGGGAATTCACGTATGTAGTAAGAATAAATAGAGTTTGTTTGATTTAATCGTTTCGCTACTGAGGATAGAGATATAACCTTTAGTCCTACTTAGTTGACTACGGAGAAATAAATGCGTTCTTGTTACCTTTGATGACCATAGAGATATAGGCGTTATAGTAACATCTACAGGCTTGTGAGTAGTTCGAGAGAATATCATAAAGTATAATTAACCCGTCAACTAGTAACCCAGGAAATAAAATAGGTGGAATTGTCCGAAGATCAACTGGATTGTCGAAAGCCATGACCCTAGATCTTTCTCTCATCTGATAATTCTTACAATCTTTGTCAAGATATTCCAGTCACAAAAACACCCATCACAAATTGTTTACTTTTCATTTTTAGTTTAGTATAACAAACATCTTGATTTTCACTTTCTTGAATAGTTTCATTCGAATTTGAATTAGCTTAACAGTAGAATCTAAGTCTCTGTGGGATCGATAGCTGGACTTAATAGTCTATATTACTTGTACGACCACATATACTTGCGTGTGAGTTTGGGAGCAACAAATTTTTGGCGTCGTTGCCCGGGACTTAGAAAAATTTACTGTTTTTCTAATTTGAGTTTGTTTTTCTATTCAAGTCTTTACTTTTTTCGTTGTTCTACTTGTGTCACTTCAGGCTTCTCTGGTTTATGCCAAGCACTAGAAGTTCAGAAAAACCGTTAGTTGATCTTGATCACGAAATCGAAAGAACTTTTCACCGACAGAGAAAAATGGCTAACGAAGCAGCAAGACTTGCTCTTGAACAGGAAGAAAGGGATAGAGCCAGAAACGGCGATGAACAAGGTGAAAGAGCAGCTGCGAGAGCACAAGAACAACATATTCTTTTATCCAGTTATGCTAGGCCTAGTCTGGCAACTATTGCTAAGGCTATTGTTAGGCCTGACATTACTGGAAATTTCGAGCTAAAAGAGGGAACAGTGCGGCTGGTGCAACATACGTGCCAGTATATGGGTAAGTCTAGTGAAGACCCGCATAAGCACTTGATGCAGTTCGTGGAGTTGAGCGAGAATTTCCAATATAGAGATGTTCCCGATGATTATGTGAAGCTGTCCTTATTTCCGTTCTCACTGATTGGCGAAGCGAGGGAATGCTTGACGAATCTACCTGCAGGGTCTATCACTTCTTGGGAGATACTATCAAATAAGTTTATCGACAGGTTCTTCTCACCCAAGAAAACAAAGGAGCTGCGAGGAAGAATTGCTAACTTCACTCAGAGAGATTTCGAATCTCTACCACACGCTTGGGAAAGGTATAAGGGCTATCTGCAAGATTGCCCCCATCACATGCAGCCAAAGGAGATCATTGACAATTATTTTATAGAAGGTCTTAACCATGAATCAAGGGCCCTGTTGAATGCTTCATCTCAAGGGCAGATCTTAAACAAAACATATGAAGAGATGGAAGATCTCCTTGAGATGATGTCTGAGGGTCATCATGAGTATCACGAGACTAGCCGGGGGTTACGACAAAAAGCTACTAGGTTCTTAAAGTTGATGATGTTGCAGCTATTCGGGCTGATATAGCTTCTCTTACTAACGGGATGTTGAGGGTGTTTCCTCAAGCTCAGCAGATTCAACCAGTTCAACATATTCAGCTGGAAGCATGTGTAAGTTGCAGTGAACCTCATGATTATAACAATTTTCCATTGAATCCAGAGTCCGTCTATTTTGTGGGATAGCAGAATCGTGGTATGGGAAATCGGGGAAACTATTATGGAAATAATTACAACACTCCATTTGGGAAGCAGGATTTTCACAAGCCCAACAATTATCAGCAACCTCAAGTTCAGCCAGCTAGCAATTTAGAGGAGATGATGAAGCAGCTCATAGCTCAAAATCAAGTGACGCAGTAACAAAATCAAAAAATTCAGAGTGAGATGCAGAAATCTATTCACGAGCTTGAGCGTCAGATGGGGTAGATGACTCTTATGCAGAATGTCAGACCTCCGGGTGCTCTTCCTAGTGATACTGAAAAGATTCCAAAAGAATGCAAGGCAGTCACCTTGAGGAATGGTAGAGAACTAAAAGAAGTGCCGCCGATAAAGAAGAACATAGCAGAGGCAGAACTTATCCCTGCTAAGCGAGCTGAACCAAAGCAAACACTCACAGAGCAACATGTAGAGGAAGTGGTGTGACCACCTGATCCCTTTCCACAGCGACTTCAGAAACAGAAAGCAGATTCGGCTTGCAAGAAATTTCTTGAACTCTTAAAACAGGTACACATCAACATACCTTTAGTGGAGCTTTTGCAAGAAGTTCCAAAATATGCTAAATATATTAAAGATGTGGTTGTGAACAAATGGTGTTGGACAGAGTTTGAGACTGTTGCACTTACTGAGGAGTGCAGTTCTAGAGTGAGGAGTAAAATTCCTCCAAAGTTGAAAGATCCGGGTAGCTTCACAATTTCGATTACGATTGGCAACATTGAAGTTGGGCTAGCATTGTGTGATTTGGGTGCTAGTATTAATCTGATGCCCACCTTTGTGTTCCGAATGTTGGGTTTGGGAGAGCCTAGGCCAACCACTATTACGTTGCAGTTGGCTGATCGATCTCTTGCTTATCCTGATGGTATTATTGAGGATGTTCTTGTGAAGGTAGGCCCATTTATTCTGCCGGTTGATTTTGTGATACTTGATTATGAGGCAGATAAGTGTGTTCCTCTCATTATGGGGAGAGGATTCTTGGCCACTGTCGATGCTGTGATCCAAGTGAAAGATGGGAAGATGTCCATGACAGTTAATGGACAAGAGGCGACTTTTGATGTGTTTAAAGCTACCAAGCTTCCAGCCCATTATGAGGAGTTGAAGATGATTTCCGTGGTGGAACCCACACTCACTAATGCCGAGATAGATCACTTTCTAGCTTCGCAAGTTCCGTTGGAGATAGCTTTGGTGTATGGGGAAGATCTAACAATTGATGTAGAAGTGGAGGAGTGTCGTGGCATTCTTGACACTTCATGTGCTTATCTACGAGCAAGTACACCGGTTGAGGAGCTAGACAGACCAGATTCATGGAAGAAGCCGAAACCATCTACTGAAGAGGTTCCCGTTCTTGAGTTGAAACCATTACCTCCTCACCTTCGCTACGCTTTCTTGGGTAGTGAAGACACATTGCCCGTAATCCTCTCTGCTTATTTGACTGATGTGCAGGTTGAACGTGTGTTACGAGTGCTAAGAGATCGAGTCCGAGCCCTTGGGTGGTCGATAGCTGATATTCGAGGTATTAGTAGCTCATTTTGCATGCACAAAATATTATTGGAGGAAGACAGCAAACCTAGTATTGAGTGCCAGAGGTGACTGAACCCGATCATGAAGGAGGTGGTGAAGAAAGAGGTAATCAAGTGGCTTGACAGCTACATTATTTATCCCATCTCTGACAGCAATTGAGTGAGTCCTGTACAATGTGTCCCGAAGAAAGGGGGCATGACTGTGGTGGAAAACGAGAAGAACAAATTGGTGCCTCAACGAACTGTCACGGGTTGGAGGATATGTATTGACTATTGCAAGTTGAACAACGCTACCAGAAAAGATCACTTTCCTTTGCCCTTCATGGATCAGATGCTCAACAGATTGGCTGGGCACGATTATTATTGCTTTTTGGATAGTTGTTCGGGTTACAACCAGATCATGATTGCACCTGAGGATCAAGAGAAAACCACATTCATATGTCCATATGGCACGTTTGCATTCCGGAGGATGCCTTTCAGTTTGTGCAATGCTCCAGGTACTTTCCAGCGATGCATGATGGCTATTTTCACCGATATGGTGGAAAGTTATGTGGAGGTATTTATGGATGACTTCTATATTTTTGGAGATTCTTTTGATGACTGTTTAAATCATCTTGATGCCGTGTTAACTCGTTGTGAAGAAACGAACTTGGTGCTTAACTGGAAAAAATGGCATTTCATGGTTCGAGAGGGAATCGTTCTTGGGCATAAGATATCGAGCAAGGGAATAGAGGTTGACAAGGCGAAGATTGAAGCAATTGAAAGATTTCCACCACCCATTTCAGTTCGGGGAGTGCGCAGTTTTCTTGGGCATGCAGGATTCTATCGATGGTTCATCAAAGACTTCTCTAAAGTTGCTAATCCAATGTGCAAGATTTTAGAGAAATATGTGAAGTTTGTGTTTAATGAAGCCTGTCTAGCGGCTTTTGATGAGCTGAAACGAAGGTTAGTGTCGACGCCTATTATCATCGCACCCGATTGGTCTCTGCCGTTTATTTTGATGTGTGATGCAAGTGATTTTGCTGTAGGAGCTGTCCTTGGTCAGAAAAGGGACAAGATTTTTCATCCTATTTACTATGCCAGCAAGACACTTGATGCAGCCCAGATGAACTATATTGTCACAGAGAAGGAGTTATTGGCGGTTGTCTACGCCTTTGACAAATTTCGATCATATCTTGTGGGCACGAAGGCGATTGTCTATACTGATCATACTGCAGTTCGTTATTTGTTTGCAAAGAAGGATGCAAAGCCGAGGCTTATTCGTTGGGTGTTGCTGTTGCAAGAGTTTGACATCGAGATTCTTGATCGAAAGGGCACAGAAAATCAGGTAGCAGACCACTTATCGAGATTAGAAGATCGGGAACATGTGGATGAAGCAGTGGCGATTAAGGAGACTTTTCCTGACGAACAACTCTTTGCTCTTCAATCAGCTGAGGTGACATGGTATGCAGACATGGTGAACTTTATAGTAAGTGAGATTTACCCCCCTGGTGCTAATCACTAGAAGAAGAAGCGGATTTTGCATGACAGTCGTTTCTATGTGTGGGATGAGCCCTATCTCTACCGGGTTGGCATAGATCAGCTGATCAGAAGGTGTGTTCCAAAGGAAGAGGTCTCAGCGATTCTCGAGAAGTGTCACTCATCACTCTATGGGGGATATCATGCTGGTGACAGAACAACTGCAAAGGTACTTCAGTTCGAGTTCTACTGGCCAACTTTGTTCAAAGATGCTCATGAATTTGTGCGAGCATGTGATAGCTGCCAGAGAACCGGAAATATCTCCAAGCGTCATGAAATGCCTTTGAAGGGCATCTTGGAAATCGAGCTGTTTGATGTGTGGGGTATTGACTTCATGGGTCCCTTCATACCATCCAAGGGGAATAAGTACATATTGGTTGTTGTAGACTATGTCTCGAAGTGGGTGGAAGCCATTGCACTTCCCACCAATGATGCTAGTGTGGTGGCACGATTTCTGAAAAAAAGCATTTTTACAAGGTTTGGGACCCCTCGGGCCATCATCAGTGATCAAGGTACGCATTTTTGCAATTGGCTCTTTGATAAATTGCTGCTCAAGTATGGGGTGAAACACAAGATAGCGACTGCTTATCATCCTCAGACGAGTGGTCAAGTGGAGGTATCGCACAAAGAAATCAAGAGGATTTTGGAGAAGACTGTGAGCGTAAGTAGGAAAGATTGGTCATTGAAGCTTGATGATGCTCTGTGGGCATACAGAACAACTTACAAAACTCCGATTGGCACATCTCCCTATAAGCTCATCTTTGGTAAGGCATGTCATCTACCAGTTGAGCTTGAGCATAGAGCATATTGGGCGATCAAGAAGCTGAATCTAGACATGGTTCAAGCTGGAGAAAAGAGACTGTTGCAGCTGCACGAGTTGGAGGAATTTCGCTATCATGCTTATGAAAACGCGAAAATGTATAAGAGCGAACTAAAAGAATTCATGATAGGCGCATCCAATCTCGTGACTTTGAGCCTAGGCAGTTAGTCTTGCTGTATAACTCTAGGCTGAAGATTTTCGGTGGAAATTTGAAGAGTAAGTGGTCTGGGCCATTCGAGGTAGTTCGTGTGACTGCACATGGAGCAGTTGAGCTAAAGAAACCTAACTCGGATGAGACATTCTTGATGAATGGTCAAAGAGTGAACCATTACTATGGGGAGGCCACTGACCACGCGAGATCCTCCATCGATCTAGAAGAGGCTTGAGGAAAGCCTACGTCGTGCCGCGACGTTAAATCAAGCGCTTCTCGGGAGGCAACCCGTGTAAAATAAATGAGAAAAATACAAAAAAGTGTCGTGCCACGACCTTAACTAAGGCGCTTGTTGGGAGGCAACCCAACTTTTTGTATGATATAGGTCACGTTTGTTCATGTTGCAGGAATTGGGCGAAAAGAAGAAAATACGAAGTGCCCAGTGATTTGCGCATCGCTTCTGCGATGTGGACCAATCGCGCATGAAAAATCAGCAACCTTCAGTGATTTACGCATCGGTCCCGCGATGCGGACTGATCGCGCAATATACTGAAGCGTCTCCGTTTTCTTCCGCGATGCGGACGGATCGCGCGGGTCGACCCGGGTTTGTATTTTTTTCCAACTCATGTTATAATCGTTCCCCTTCACCCCTATTCCCTCACAAAAAAC
The DNA here is from genome assembly GCF_019175385.1 of Lycium barbarum. Lineage (NCBI taxonomy): Eukaryota > Viridiplantae > Streptophyta > Magnoliopsida > Solanales > Solanaceae > Lycium > Lycium barbarum. The sequence continues at coordinate 31,754,277 of NC_083347.1, forward strand.
ATTCCCTCTCACGCAAAAAATCCCCATCCCCATTCCCTCTCTAACAAAAACAACTTCAAGTTTCCCCAATCCATCCCCCATTAACGTCACAAGGTAAGTGGTTCATCTTCCATTTTTTCTTTTCCCTTTTTCCCTGTGTTATTGATGGTTGTAGTTGTAAGGTAGGGATATGGGTATGGGGGAATCTTGGGCGGGGATTGGTATTGCTTGTGTGGATGAGTGAGTATGGCTAGAATGTGACTCCCGTTGCACAAGGGAGGGTTTCCAAACCCACCATTGTTGTCAAGAGTTAAGGGACGATTTTAGGCCCACAAGGTGTTCGATAAAAGTCCTAAACCAAGTTTTTGTGGAAATTGTGAATTCTTGAGTAGCAATGGAACAATAACCAAGCATAGGAACCCTTGTGCATCTCCTCTCACCATAAAATTAAAATTGTGAAGGAGAATTGGAGAGTTGTGATTTTCCATCCCAAGCCCTACAACATGAAATATCTTACTTTGTTTTTGCTTGCTTTGTCATGTAGGAGTAGTTAACTTCTTTGATTTTGATTTTCGTAATGTAGTTTGAAGTAAGTGTGGGGTTGTGCCACGACCCCCTTCGTTACTGACCTGTACTTCTCGTTTGGTAATGCGTTGTTTTGTAAGCAACATGGTTCACGCCAAGTCCAAGGGCAAATCTGTCGCCTCCTCCTCCCAAGGCACAAAAAGAGGAAGAGCACAAAACCCGTCCAAAACGACAAAAGGGCAAACATCCGGAAAGGGCAAGCATCCCGCGGTTGTCATTCCTCCGGCGTCTAAAAGGACGCCCCATCCCCATCTCTCAAGGGATGAGGTAGAGTGGTATGCGGGGTTTGACACCTCGAATGGATACAATCATGAGCGAGCGATCAGTCGAGTCCCTTTGAAGAAGAATTTTCGGGATATCTACAACCGCATAGTCGCCATGGGATGGACGTTTGTGTTTGAACAACCGGGGCCAGTGAACATTTATTGGGTCGTGGCACTTTACGCTAGCATGCCAAGCCACGGGAATCCAGAGTCTGTATTCGTTCGAAAAAATTGGGTGCCGTTGACGGCGTCGACTTTGTGCGGGGCAATTGGAGTCTCGGATGTGCCTATTGAACCATTGCTAGAATTCATCAAAAGGCCCGATTATAGGGCTATCCGGGAAACTCTTTGTGGAGCCAACTACAAAGCTCAATGGGCACGATACTCAGGGCCTCTTCGGAAGCATCGGAGGATGAGCATGAGTAATTTTTGTAGAGAAGCCCGAGTTTGGTTGCGCCTTCTAAATGCTAGAATCATGCCACTTGATCACTTCTCAGAGGTACAAAAGGAGAGAGTGTGCATAGTGTTTTTCTTGATGACAGGGCAGTCGGTGAACATTGGGTATTGGATGATGAAGGAAATTCGAAGAGTGCGGGCTGGCAAGTCTAAAAGGCTGAGTTATGGAAACACTCTCACTTCCTACTTAATGAGGCTCGATGAGGAGTTGGCATACTCTACTGATAGAGTACTTGAGGCGCCTACTGACTCACTCGACATCTCAAATGTCATGGCCCCAGCGAGTGCGTTCGGTCATCATTTGACTCCGGCAGAGGAGAGGTCCGCCCAATCCACTGTACTAGCCCAGCTTTACACGTGGATGATGGTTGCGAGTGAGCATTTTAACATTGATCTTTCAAGGGTCTTTATTCAGAACCCCCACACCCCACATTCTCGGGCACTTTTGGGTGAGGTGTCTCAGCTACCTGAGGATGAGGACGAAAACTCGGTTGATCGAGTAATGTCTGCATTCGAAGAAGGGGAGGAGGTAGAGTCGCTTATGCAAGGCGATGACAATGAAGAAGAAAAGGACGCCGAGCCAGATGATGGCGAGGCTGATGATGAGGACTACATCGATAAGGACGACTAGGCCCTAGTGGGCCCTAGGGAGTATTTATTACCTTGCTTACGCTTTGTTTGTTTTCAAATATATATGCATTGAGGGCAGTGCATAATTTTAAGTGTGGGGTGGGAAAATACGTCCCTGGATTGTAACAACATGTTTTGAGGTTGCGGATGATGATTAGTATGCCTTAGGATTATTTTTTTTAGTAGTTTTGCATCTTAGTGTCGAAAAAAAAATTAGAAAAAGTTGAAAAAATTCAAAAAGATTTTATTTTCCTTAATTTTCTTTGAGAACTTCTTAAGTCCCTCAGTAGTAGGCATTCATCATCCACCCCATTTGGTTTTCTTATAGCCTCGGTTCTTTCCCGAGGGGGGGGGGGCTTTGAACCGGGCGTAGGTAGATTTTTCTTTTATAGTCATAGAAAGGGTTTTTCCTGATGACGAGTGGATGACAACCTGCTTGAGGGGAAATTAGTCCTTAGGATAGGTCTATTCAAATGCTAGGTGCACAGGTTAGGTGAAGTATTGGCATATGAGTGATCTTGAAATTTTCTTTGTGAAAACATGCCGTGAAATTGTATCACTTTTCTTGAAAGCACTTGAAAATGGTTTTTTGACTCGTGTGACCCACTTGGCATTGTTGATTTTCAGTGTTGTTTGATTCGAGGGACAACCGGATCCCTCTTGCGTTGATTGTGTGCCATGTGTGAGTAAGGTTTTGCATTTGAATCCATGTTTGGTATTGACGTCTAGAACTTGCCCTGTGTGTTCACAAAGCGAAATGAAGTTCGGTTGAGCCTAGAAAATGATAGAGGCGTTTCTTTGATTAGTCACTAAAAATACTAAAAAGTTATCCCACCAACTTGCAAATAGCACCCTAGTTAACCCTTTTGAGCCTTTAGCCTTTTCTTTGATAGCAGTTAATTAGCCTTTACCCCTTCGTTCTATAAAACTTGATTTTTGATCCAAATACTCTATGAGCACTTTAATCATTTACAGGTATAATGGGAGTTGGGATGTGAAATAAAGAGGGGAAATGGTTGTTAATTGTAATCTAGGAAGACAATGGGAGCACCGAATGAACAAAACTAATTCACTTGTTAGTTGGGAATTGACAGAAAGAAAAAAAAAAGAGAAAAGAAAGAAATCTGAAAAAGACAGAAAAAATGTAGCGAAAAGTTTCCCTTCTAACTTGTGTGACTTTTAAAAAAAAGAGTGGAGCTTAAACAAAGAAAATGGGTGAATTGGGAGAAATGTTGAATAAGGGCTAATGAAGAAATTGTGCAAGAATGATAAAAGTATATGTATTAAAGTGCTTAGGGAGGTTAGTCACTATTATCCAAATAATTCCTACCTATCCCTTAGCCTACATTACAACCCTCGAAGTCCTACTTGATTCTAGGTTCGTCTTATTTGTATTAGTAGAGTGGTTACACTACGGGCAAGCCTATGGTATGTCGTATTTTACATGTGATATTCTTTGTGAGAGTGAGCGTACTTATTGTTTTCAGGTCCTTTGATTTAAACATATGTGACTCTTGAGAGATATGGACTACTTTATTTTGGTGAGGGCACATAATTAGCAATAGAGTGGTGAAGTGTTGATTTCTTGATCATAAGGTTGCTTACATGTTTTAAAGTGGTGTCGTTGGGTCAATTGGTTTTAAAAGTGAAGTGTTTTTTTAGGAAGGTGGTCCTTGGTGCCAAACATTGAAAGTTTTAGATCTTTGGCATGGCTTTCACAACTTGGCTTATTGTTTTGGTTTTGAAAATTTTCTTTTGAGATAGTCATACTAGTCGAATCCCGTTGCAGACCTGTTTGAATGAGTTGAGCTAGAAGTGTAGTTTGGTGTTGGTTTGTGTTTGCTCGAGGGCGAGCAAAGTCTAAGTGGGGGGTGGTGATATTTGGCACAAATATCATGTTTTGTGTCATTTTACATCCTACTCTTATGACTTTTATCGCTTAATTCATGATGCAATCGTCGTATTTGAACTTATGTCGTTATATTTCATGTGTATAGGTACGATGATGACAAAACGATGGAAAACTGTGCTTAAAGTGATTGATTTTGGAGCATCTGACGATTAGACGAGGTGACGAGTCGAAGACCACAAAGGACGAACTAAAAGGAAAATAATTCGACTGAAGGGTCCGCGTTTCATCCGCATCGCGTGAAGAAAGCAGACAAAACCAGCCCAGGCATTATCATCAGGCTTTCCTTCCGCAAGCGGGAAGACTCAGTACTTTGCGCGATCCTTCCGCATCGCGGAAGGAAAGCGGGGTTCTGCGCAAGCTTTCCCGGTTCAACTAGGATTAGGTTTACTTATTTTTTGTTTTTACCCTAGACTATATATAGACGTTTTATTAGCTGAAAACGGTGTGCTGGGATTATTCAAAGACTTGTAAGCCACCGTTCTATTTTCTATCTCTAGGTTCATTTTATTTTTCATCTTTTTCAACCCTAGATTATTCATGAATTCTTTTGTCTATGATCGAATCATGAGTAGCTAAACTTCTTAATTCTAGGGTTGTGGCGAAAGACTTGAAAGTTGGTTTGATGACAATTATTATCTATTGATTTTTCATATTTTGGGTTGCTTATTTATTCTTGATCTTGATTGTTTGATTATCTGGCCAATAGTTAGACACTATCTGTGGTGCGCGAATTGGACTTGAGAAAGGGAATTCACTTACGTAATAAGAATAAATATAGTTTGTTCGATTTAATCGTTTCGCTACTGAGGATAGAGACATACCCTTTAGCCCTACTTAGTTGAATACGGAGAAATAAATGCGTTCTTGTTACCTCTGATGACCATAGAGATATTGGCGTTATAGTAAAATCTATAGGCTTGTGAGTAGTTCGAGAGAATATCATAAAGTATAATTAACCCGTCAACTAGTAACTCAGGAAACAAAATCGGTGGAATTGTCCGAAGATCAACTGGATTGTTGAAAGCCATGACCCTAGATCTTTCTCTCATCTGATAATTCTTACAATCTTTGTCAAGATATTCCCATTCACAAAAACACCTATCACAAATTGTTTACTTTTCAGTTTTAGTTTAGTACAACAAACATCTTGATTTTCACTTTCTTGAATAGTTTCATTCGAATTTGAATTAGCTTAATAGTAGAATCTAAGTCTCTGTGGGATCGATATCTGGACTTAACAGTCTATATTACTTGTACGACCACGTATACTTGCGTGTGCGTTTGAGAGCAACAAGTCTCAATTTATGTTTTTACGTTTGACTAGATACGGCGTTTAAGAAATAAAGATAGACTTTCAAATCTTGTGGTTCTAAATTAAAAATGTGTATAATATAATAAAATATCCTTTGAATCTTGTGATTATAAACTTGACATGTAGGATATTTGAATTGTCAACTTACTAAATATAAAAAGAGGCGGACATAACCAAAATAAGTCAATTTTTTTTATTTAACGACAAACGCCGAAGGTGGACGAACACGACAACAATAAGTTGTACAAAAAGCAACTGAAATTGTACTCTAAGTGGGGACTAACATGTGTACATTTCAGAAGTTTAGCATTAATACTACCTCTTGTGTGTTTACTTTTTAAGTCCCCATGTTTACTTTTTAAGTCCGCAGTGTCTCAATTGTCCTTTTATTTCCTTCATTTGGCATATACTCCTTCTGTCTCAATTTAAGTGTCTATGTTTGACTAGACACGGATTTTAAGAAATAAAGATAGACTTTTGAATCTTGTGGTTCTAATTTAAAAATGTGTATAATATAATAAAATATCCTTTGAATCTTGTGATTATAAACTTGACATGTAGGATATTTGAACTGTCAACTTACTAAATATAAAAAGAGGCTAGCATAACCAAAATAAGACAAATTTTACCAACAATTGAGAAATTAAGGGTAAAATTAAGAGAAAAGGAAAAAAATAATAGAGATTCACTAAGGAGAATCGCAGTATCATTTGCAAAATATACAAACTATAAAGATTAACTAAAGTGAGTAGCTAAATTAATCACGTTGGGCCCCGTGCATCGCACGAGCATAGTTTGCTAGTAGTTATCTTTCCGCCTATCTTCAAGGCGATAATGTCTTATTGCCAAGATGCCCTAATTTGAACAACTGTCAAAGTTTTTCTATTAAGTATGTGAAAACAAAAATGAAACAACCACACCTGAATACATTAACTTATCTACGTAATTGACGCTGGGAGACCATGAGCAAAAGTTTTTCTAAAATTTTGAGTTGGAAGTGTTTGATATGAACACCTTATTCAGGTGCTCAATTAAAACATACTTTGAATGCCTAAATAAAATTTACTGACAAATTTAAGGAATTATCGATATATTCTGTCTTTGTAGAATTAGGCCAAGTACAAAAGATGTTCCGACATTTATTTGGACTGATCGGTAAGACTTCTTTCTATCCTTGTTTGTCATGGCCCAAACATCCGTGAGTGGCACCCACCCAAATCCGCTAGTGGGCGAACCATCTACTTGACCAACCATCCAAACCATTATCAAATTACTTAGCCAATTTTAAAGCGCTCAAGGATATACTCCCTCTGTTTCAAGTTGTTTGAACCTATTTCCTTTTTAGTCCGTGCCAAAATGAATGACCTCTTTCCTAATTTGGAAACAAATTCACTTTATGAATGATTTACAGCCACACAAATTTTCAAGGCGTATTTTGAACCACAAGTTTCAAAAGTCTTCTCTCTTTCTTAAATGTCGTGCCCAGTCAAATGGGTTCAGATAAATTGAAACGGAGGGAGTATATAACACGTATAAATATTTCCAAAAGTCTAGTCATGCCATAATTAAATAAACCTGTGGAAGTCTAAACTATTACAACCCCAAAATCCGAAAGTCATTGTACAAGGAATCTAACATAATCGTCTAAGAAAGAACTACTGTCTAAAAATAACATAAATGTCTGCAATGGAATAGACATCTAAAATAGGAAAGATCTTCAAGCGGCCTGACATGGATAAGAGCTCACCTTCGAATTTGTCGGAAACTCTCCTCAGGCTAAATATGAGGTCTCTTAGAAGTCTCTGGATCACAATCTTCACTCAAAAAAATGCAGCAAGGCAGTATCAGTACAAACACTATTTACCGGTAGATATTATAGGCCGACTAAGATTAGTATCATGCATATAATCACAAAATCAATAAAATAGACAGATAGGCACAACAACACATAATCTCAAGAACTATCAACAAAGATCATCCAACACCGAAATATCATCCAACACAGGGATAAGGTAAATCCACACAAATAGAAATCAATAAGAGTAACTCAACCCACATAATCACCAAACACAATCGTAAATCACAAATTATCTCACTCTGTCACATGTCTGTACACACATGCTAAATGGTAGTGTTTGACCCATTAGCCATGACCTGCAGGGGACCCATGGTGTCCATGTACCCTCGCTCCGGAATCTTACCTCGGAACACGAGCATTTAACTTAGGTCACATCCCCACTCCCTGTCAAATGTGCCTTTTCATATTTATATATCCTTCTCATCACAATGTATTTCCGTTCCACAATCAATAAGGAATGTGAACAATTAAGAATCAAAATCAGGGAACACAAGTCACTATGTCACTAGTCATATCAAGACTCAAAAATCAATTCATCAATAAATATGAATAAGTGATTACTCCAAGTCAACATGAAGAGTATATATGAACTCCTTCTTTATCATTTCATATCAATTCATCATATAATTAACCAATCTATAACAAACTGTAGGAATTATCAACCACACTTTATGTCTGAAGCCCTAATCATGCTTCTCCTATCAATTTCGTATCACATACAATCAACTAATCAAAGCCTAACTCAAGTAGATCGTAACCTACCTCAAAGCAGAATTGGAACAATGCAATCACTTCGCGATAGCTTTCCTCTTTTGCAAAGCTTCCGAACTTTCAAAGTTTAGAAATATAGAGTTATCTGAGTATTCAAGTCATCTGCTCAAACAATACAATACCTTGGGGACGAGAGCCCAATTACAGTCTACCCTTTTTAGTGGGTGAACTATCACTAAGCGTGAATTCATCATAACCCCAAACTATCATACTATATTCCCATTCATGGGTTCTCTAATCAATTCAACCCTTTTTTTCTAGCAGTTTTTATGCTAAAGTTATCATCTTTATGAAACCCTAGGTCTCAATCAACAAATTCCACAATTAATAGACAAGTTCTCATCCTAGAAAGCGATAATATATACTCCTAGATGATTAAACAACAATAAAATCAACAACCCATTCATTAATCAAGGGTTTTCTTAAGTTCTAGGGTTTTAGCCCTTTCATTCACCATTAATGGACCTTTAACTAGTCATGGGATCTAACATGATGATGGAGTTAATAAAGTCAAGTGTTGAGACTTATCTTTCAAGCGCACTTTAGCCCTAGCCTTAAATTTTCGCCACATCAGTTCTTGAAAACTGTTTTGGTGTTATGTGGGGAATGTGTTCGGAATAAAGAATAAAAAAACACGGATTCTGCCTCCCGTCAACCGCTGCAGCGGTCTCGCTATAGCGGGAAAGCTCCCGTTATGGCGGACCTCATTAAAGTCCTGCCTCTTGCGGTGGCGACCCACAATCCGCTATAACGGACCCGCTGCAGCAGTCCCACACCCGCTACAGCGGTCGATTTTGACTAGTAGCTCGGGTTTTTGCACCAGTTTTCACCCAAAAATCCCAACACCAATCCGATGCCCTACAGACGCAAACAAAACATGTACAAATACATAAAAGCACTCTATAGACTCACCCGCAGCCTCAGAATTCCCAACGGAGGTCTAGTTTTTCTAAGTCACCCCCCATAACGACCTAGCGGGTCGTTACATTGTTCTTTTTAATTTTGTCTCTTTAATTTCCATTTAAAGTGGGATAAAGAGTTCATCTTCTACTTTTATTTTTTATTTTGGGCCCGGCAAAGGATACGATTTATCAATTTTTGCATATGTAGCTAGCTAGAAATGGACCAAGTTAATAGTAGTGACATCAAGTCAAAGATTCTTGGCCATAATTCAAATTAATTAGCTCTTTGCTTCTAAGCACATGACGTGAAGATCTTTTGGGATTACATATAAGATCATTAGTCCAAATAAATCACATGCATGTCTTTCCAAAGAGTCCTATACTCCTCTCTATGATGCTAGACGGCATTAATGTTAATCATCATTTAGTGGATAATTGCAGAGAGAAATGAGAAATAACCGTCCCCCCCCCCCCCCCCCCCCAACACCCTTCCACCTACACAAACACACACGCTATTTAAAATAATTGATGTTTTAGTTTTAAAAAATTACTCCAAATTAATTAAGTTTCACACAATCAAGAAGATATTTTTTTTTTTCCAAATTTTTCTCTTGACACATTCCTAAATCAGTGTACAAATTTAATGATACGTCAACCTAAGAGGAAATCATAATTATTAATATTTTAGTCAAAATTCCTCTTAAATTTTTAAAGTAAGTAAATTTCTTAATTGGTGTGTCAGTAAGTAAATTTCTTAATTCGTGTGTCTAAACCTAAAATATCAATTATTTTGAACCGAATGAAGTATAGAACTACCGAGTATTACTTTTATACTATAGAAAAAGTCCCCTTTTTTGTAGCTACAAAAGTTGTTAGGAAAAGAGAAAATGTCGCCACGAAGATTTTACTAATCGTCGAGTAAACTTCTCAACAAACTTTTATTCATATCATATAGGAAGATAAGAATTTACGTCATATAATGATTAGTTAAGTATAGTTTACCACTAAAATGTATACTTTACTTGATGATTATAAGTCATGCCTTATGCAGAACTTTTGTGTGAGCGATGTCGATATATATTTTACAAAGTGAACAAATAAATATATCATTATAATAACATCATATCAAAATAAAGATAATGCATATCATATTAATGGAACACAATACAAAGTACATTACTACTTCTTGTATCTATGATTTTTTTTTAATCTTTTTACGTTTATTATAACAACCCTTAATATATTAAATAACGTGTTTCCTACATCACAAGGAGTTTTGGCTCATTGATATATCATATATAGGTGAACCTTGTGTATGGTTTTATTTGCCGTGACCAATTTCATGCAAATTCTGCCATGATTGGAGTGCTGTTGCTACTGAAGAATCAAATATCATTAAAATCCAAAAACACAATTATATAATGTTTAGTTGCCGATTGATAATGACAAGCACCCTGAGCATTAGATGATGGATGGATCACTTTTCTATTTCCACCAACATGCCAAATCTTTTTAACAATTTATAAATTGAAGTGTCGCCATATAATCTAGCTAGGAGGAATCTTAACATATATCTTCATTTAAAAAAAAAATTGTTTCTTCTTCTGCATTCTCACAAACTAGCTAGCTAAGAAACCCTACAAAACTTTAGTTAAATGTTTTCTTGGCAATGTTAGGTTCCTTAACCACCAAATTTATTTCTTTTCGCTTTAAGTTACTTGATGGAGAGAGAGATAAAGGCCGACAAAACTAACAATTAATCTAATTTTGTTCTTAATATCCGCCAAGAACATAGTTAGTGTACATGATGATCAGTGATCTATATGCTGTAAACCCTTTAATTTCGTCAAAAATGTATTTATATTTAAAAAAATATACAACTACTAGTATACTATTAGTTATTTTTTTCATTATTTTATTTTTGTTTTGATGTGTTTCGGGCGGAGGATGTCTGATGTACTGGGCGGAGGATGTCTGATGTACGAAAATAAAGGATGTAAGTCAAGTGAGACTTGAATCTTTGTATCTCCACACCCACTTTATTATTTCTCTATGTGCATGATTATTCTCGCAATCAACTACATGCTATTGTCTTTTTATTATCTCACCAATTAGAGGCGGATTCAAAATGTAAATTTATGAATTCTAGGCCAGAGCTTCTTTTATTTATTATACTTTGAATAAATTATTATATTTTGAGCATATTCCTTTTGCTGCTCGATCGGCCTACGATATATTAGCAGTCATTGCTAGCTGTTCTCCGCTCAAGGCAGGTTCTTCAGCTGAAAATTGATTGATGGATTATATATGCAAAAAATTATGGCTCAAATAGCTTGACAAGTGACATTTCCATGAAAATTATGTTTGAACATTGCTAAATATAGACATCTCGGAAAGACCCAGCCGCATAACGTATTTATGCCTATGATGTACAAACAAAGCACAATAAGGAAGAAAAAGGCTTTATCTATGAAATCGAAATAAATTTGGAGGTTATGTTACATAATACTCTACATTGATAAAATAGAGTATTCCCTCATCCACATGGGAGTTATGGGAAGTTTTCCACATTAAAGAAAAGGTTGACATGGAAGAATGCTTGTAATATAGGGAGAGTCCATGTGTTGCTCACATGGTTCTGCTCAAGGAGAGACGTATGTATCATTTTCAAGGCTTGAGAAATTTGACCATGAAACATACAACATTAATTTCTCATTAACCTTCATCCAAGTTTCTTGATTCTAGATGTCATTTTATATCATGGTCCCAGATGGACAAGAACCATTTACAAGTTATCAAGACAACAAAAGATGGTGACCATATTCCCAGAAACCAAACATTCTTTCTCTCAATTTTGTTTATTTGACCTAACGTGAAATGCTTTTTGTTGATACATTGAACATTATGTTGAGCTACCAATTAACTTGGTCAGAAATTAAATTTTATATCGTAGAAGTTTATCACCTCTCTTGGCTCAAGCAAAATTCTCAAGTATGGACAAGAACCGATGAATGTGTAGTGTTTAATTACTAGCATTAAATACTATTCCACACATGTTGTCACGACCCAAAACTTTAATTGTAACGACCCGTTTGATCGTTTTGAGCTTTTACTCTATTTTGCCCAAATTACCCTTCCCGTAGTCCCTTTTGGTATTTATGACTTGCGGGGATGCGTGACGCGGTTCACTAGGCAATCGGGCGGGTTTTGATTGGTTTTGAGGAATTTAGAAATTTCTAAGTTGAATTAGTGAAAAAGAGTTGACCAATAGTTAACTTTTGGGTAATTACGTCCGAAATCGACTTCTGATAGGTCTGTTAGGTGCAAAATGTGATTTATGATTTGACTTAGTGGAGTCATTGGTTCGATTCCCGAGAGGTTCGGGTGTGATTGAGGCAGATGGTTGAGAAACTAGCTTTTGAGATGATTTGGAGTTGACTATGGTCAACGTCGGGTCAAGATTACCCCGTGTCGATGTTTTGAAAGTCCCAAAAAGTTCGTATGATGATTTTGGACTTGTTCGCGAGTTTTGGTGAGATTCCGATGAGTTTGGATGGATTTGAGTTGTGCCGCGCTCGTATTCGATATTTACGACGTAGTTTCTTTGGACATAAAGGTTACCATATTGATTAAATGACATATTTTTGGTGTTTCGATTGAACCATTAGATCCGCATCCTAATTACGAAGCCATAGCAAAAAGAATTGTCAAGTTTCGACTTCGTATGAAGGAGTTATGCCCATTTTAGTGTCTGAGAAAAATATTGTGTCTGGTGTGGTCGCTGGTGCGGAAAAAAGGGTGCATCTGGGAAGCCAAAAGTGCAGAAATAGGTCTGCAGGTACGGAAATGCCACGTGGCAGAGGCAGGTGTGGAAATTGCCGAGTATTTAAAAATCAGACTTCGTCCATTTAGTATTTTGAGCATATCTTGAGTTCTAGAGCTCCGTTTGAGGTGATTTTTGTGGCGTTGTTCTCGTCTCAACATGGGGGTAAGTATCTAACATTTATTTTGATGTTTACTCGAGATTATTTCCACTGGTTATCAATTGTATCCGTGTTTGGTTGGGGAAAATTGGGGTTTTGAACCCAAAAAATTGAAAAGTTGTAAATCATGGATTTGAGGATCAAGATGATGGATTTTTAAATGGCTTTGCTGGATCTAGGCTAATAAATCTATGGTTAAACTAATTTTGAAATAAATTTTCAGTTTTGCCCTTGCATGCTCGGGGTTACCTTTTTGGGTCATCTTTGGATTCTGAATCAATGTATTGCAATATGGGTATCATTGGAATCGTTTAAACTCGAAGAGTACTATTTTGACTATATTGTACCTGATTTTGTAATGAAATTCTAATTTTGCCCTTAGGAAACGGGTTTGACTATTTTGGGTCCGTTTTGGAGTTCCAAATAGAAGTATAACAATATGGGGGTATCATTAAACTCGTTTAACCTTGTGGAATACTATTTTGACTAGATCAAACTCATTTGCTGAATTTGGACGTAGTAGAGATTCCAGAAGACTTAATCTTTGTCCGGATCGAGATTTTGACCGTTCGGAGGCACTTCTAAAGGGGAAGGCTTAGGTTTAGGTTCGTGGCTCCTACTCGGCTTCAAGGTAGGTTACAACTTATCTTTGTTAGACTCTGATTAGAGAATCACATGTAGATAGTAGATATTGACGGGGAAAATATGTTAGGCCTTCGGGCTGGTTGTGGTGATAAATCCACTGTCTTGGTATGGATGTTGTCATGTGAGCTCGCCGCCATGTTTGCTAATAAGTTGTGATTGTTGATTTATTTACCCCTGCCACTTGATATCTCGCTTATTACATGGAAAATGGAAGGATAATATTATTAAACCGAGTTGTGACTTGCATTTATTTATTCTATTATTTGCGATGTTGTTGCAATTGATTCCCTGACTGTCATGCTTTCCATTTTCATACATGACTGATATAATGGTAAGAAAGTGATTGATAGCCTTCGAGGTCTTTATTGGAGAGCGAGTTGATTGATAGCTTCCGAGGTCTTTCCTGAAAAGCTTGTTTTATTGGTAGCTTCTAAAGTCTTACGGGAAAGTGAGTTTTATTGATAGCTTCTGAGGTCTTTGCCGAAAAGCAAGATATATTGATAGCGTCTGAGGTATTTTTCAGAGCGATGTGGTACATGGACTTCGCGGGTGCCTTATGGGTCATGACTTTGAGGCATAGACCTTAGCATGTGCTCACGGGATTGAAAAGATGGCCTGAGGGACATTACATTACATTCATTTATTTACTCATTGACTGTCTTACTTGGCATTTTATGCACTTTGTCTGATCTTATACTTGAACGTGTTTCGTGACTGTACTTGATTGCTTATCTGCTCTACTTGTTGATTTCTTCCTATTTATATGCGTTATCTAATCGTTGTTGGACTATGATGCCTACGAGTACTAGTGTTGTACTCATACTACTCTTGTTGTACCCCTTATGGAGTGCAGAGTTGATCCAGGTTATTCGAGACCTCGTGACTGATCCCAAGGCTATCAATCGGAGGCTTAGGGTGAGCTACCAGCCGGACATGCAGCCCTGGACCTTTTCTTATGTTATTCTATATACTTCATTTTCTACAAACAATATGTTATTACATTACTTAGTGATTTGTAATGTCAGTACCCGGATATGTATTTCTTTTTAGAAGCTCTTGTACAAGTTAAGACCAGGTTTTGAGGTTGTAACGCTTTTAAATATTACCGCACTGTTATACTCATAAAGTAAGTCTTTTAATATAAATATGTTGTATTCATTTATGTAAATCTTTCTATTAAATGATGTGATTAAGGAAAGGGTTTTCCTACCAGGGAGGATAGTGTGAGTACCCTCATGACTCGCGAAATGGGTCGTGATAAGTTGGTATCAGAGCTCTAGGTTCACCGTTCTCACAAGTACACGAGCAATGTCTAGTAGAGTCTTACGGATTGGTACATAGATGTCCGTACCCATCCTCGAAAGCCTATAGGACATTTAGGAAACTTTCATTCTTATCGTGCGTGTTTGTTCAAATTGGTATCTGAACTTGTTATTCTATTCTCTCACTGATGGTGAGGACACGTTCTTGAATTCGTAAATAAGTGGTTTGATATGACGTGGCGCGGTATGGACGAGATGTGTCATCCTGATATGGACACGTGACCAAGTTCAATTTTCAGCTATGACTTGAAGATTCAGTTGTGTGGGGTTGTGATTCGACCTCATTTAGTTTGTGATATTTTTGGAAGATGGGAGAGATAATATGGAGGGATGCATGATCACCATGTGTTCAACGATTTGTTGCTCGGAATTCGCAGAAGTGCAATTATGGCTTAATAAGAATGATTTGCTTGAGGTGTGATTGGTTTGGGAAAGTTTCAGCATCATCAATTTTTATTTTGATAGTTTGGGTGGCACGAGTGTATCAATGGAAAGTCAATGATTCAGCAGTGGCAAAGTATATATGTCAATATATGGGAACAAGTGTAAGCGTGGGGAGTATCATCGGATTTGACAAGAGGATAGGGACCGTGTTAAGACATTGAAGAGAAGTTGGCGATAAGGACATGAGAGGCGACTTGTGTGATAAGGTGTGAGGAAGTAAGATTTCGCAGGGTATGATGATAAAAGTACATCATTGCCCTATGGGACGGAGGCATAAGGAAGAGAATTTGGATAGATTAATCTCTGCTATATGAAGGGACCAATTGGTATCTGACGTGCTCGTCAGGATAAGTTTACAAGACGTGCGAGGGTAGATGTTGTATAAGGTTTTGAAAAGTTGAGTTGGGCTTCAATATGGCAGAATTGTAGTGGTTGAGTAAGAACTAGTAATTTGGGGGTTCCTTCAGTAAATGGCTATCAGTTCTAGCTCAGGTGGCAAGGTTACTTGTGACGAGTAATAATTAAGGTTGTAGACAACTGTGATTCTTCAATAAAGGTGTGTCCATAGAATTATTTGGTGTTTCGAGGTTAGTGGTAAAAGGGGATCGTTTGCACCAGGAGCTTGTTGATTTGAAAGTTACGTTGCAATTATTTAATGTAGAGTGGATGTAAAGGTTCATGGTGAGTTGGTATGTTCGATTACGTCATAGGCTAATGGAGGCCAGTGATTGAATAATAGGAATAACTCTAGCGCTGGACTGTGGTGTAGTTCTATTTCTAAGGAATTATCGGGTACTAGATTATTGGTATGGTATATAAAGGTTAATGCTTGAGAAGTTATAGAAATTCTGGTGTCATGACTTTGTGGAGTTAACTGAATGAGAGGAATAATCGCACTATTGTTAGGGGTGTTTCTTCGCGGGCAAGCATCGTTTAAGGACCTTGAGTGAGGATGTCAGTCACTAAGGACATTTGAAGTGGTAGATCAATGAAGGTTTTGAACTAATATAAGTCGCGAAGAGCATTTTTGAAATTGAGTTAAGAATCAACAATACCGGTTGAAACAAGGAGAGATGAGCTCACTATAGAACACTTGGGTATCGATGTTAGGTCAGTAAACTCATGAACCAAGATGGAAGAAGGATTCTATAGTTAAGGGATTTTGGAAAGGGTACTTCGGTGAAGTTAGATGAGGACTGTTACGGTTTGCATTTCGCGGCGGGATTAGAGCTCGGAAAGCTACTTCGAACTTGTTGGTGCTCTTTCGGACTTTGTTTTAAAAGAGTCGCCACCTAATTTTTAGGAAATTAGGAAAACCAGTTTCGAAGGATTTGTTCATATACAGTGAAAAAGCCTTCGTAATTCAAAGTTCTAGGTAAGGGTTCTAGTGATCCCTTAGGGAAGGTGTTAGGCACCCTAGTATTAAGGATTCGTACTATAATGTTGACCTTCGAATTCCAATGTATGAGTATTTGCATGAACTGTTTATTTAGTGTTTTTTCCCGCATTTATGAAATTTGTCATTTGCATATCAGTTTGTGAAAAGAATTGAATGTATCCCCTTTATATATAGGGTACTTAGGTTTGGATTTATAGTATCCGGGTACGAATAATTTCCTTTTATGTATAAGGATAATGTATTTTATCTACAAAGGCATAAAAAATCGCTTGGTTTTAGGAAACAAGTAAGTATAATTTTGTTCATGCTTAACCTCATACTCGGCTTGGATCAGTCCGTTTAATATGTCTTAAAACGCCTTATAAAACTTTGTATTTACGAATGTCTTGCAATTATAAAATGGTACCATTTATTATCTGATTCATGGATGAAAGTATAAGATTTATTGGAACTTTTCAAGAGTAATACAATTTTTGTTTTAAAACAAGGATTTCTGTTTTCCTGGGCCTAGCCCGATTTCTGCTTGTTGTTTTGAAATCCAGTTGGGCTTGGCCTATTTCCATCTTAACTGTTTGAAAGCACAGTCAGTGGGCTTTCGGCTCAAAGCTCATAAATTTTCTTTTGTTATTTGGGGCTTGTCCCAAAAACATTTATTTTTTTCATTCTTTGTTTAGGATCCGGTGCTTAATTTGATTTTTATAAAGAGTATGCTTTTGTTTACAAAATCCGATCTTTGAAAAAAAAATGTTAAAGTTTTCAAGATCTGTGAATTCTCTTTTATCCGTCCGTTTTTGACTTGTATGAAAAAACAGTTTTTTTCCCATTTAACTTGAGAATTTATTTATACTAAGCGGTTTTTTTTTTTTTTTTTTTTGAAAATTCGTTTTGGGAACCTAAAGTCGACTAAACGGCATACGTACCATTGTCCTAAGACGGCTAGTTCAAACCATAAATTCCAATATATGTCTGAGTTTTTTACAAGTACAAAATACAACAAAGTTACACATAAAAGAAAAAGTAAATAAATAAACAAAATGAAAGGGAAGGCTAGGGGCGTACCAAGCCCCCAGTTAGCCATTTCAACCCATGGTTGCGCCTTCTATATGTTTAATAATATTAGCTTCCATCTTCATCTTCTCGGACTCGATATTTAAGAAACAATTTGACCCGGCCTAAGTGGAAAATACAAAAAGAGCCTGGTTAGTTTTCAATCTCCTGACTTGTCACATGTATAAGTATATTCATGTGTACATACATATAATTTATAAACAAAATAGCACATTGTGCGCACATATACATTATTGGGTCTTAGCTGCCCAGCAAGGAAATAAAGTGAAGTAAAACAGCATTGAAGTCCTTTCCCTTTTTTAGATTTTTTGAAGAGATATGTTACTCTTATTGAGCTAGGCCCATTTATTCCCTACAATCAAAGTTAAGCCTAATAGGATCCTTTCCTACAACAAAGCTGAGTCAAAGTTAGGCCCATTTTTTTACTCGTTTAATATATAGGCCCTGTGTGTTACTACCTGTTTTAGTCATATACACAATATACCTAAGATATACACACCATGATGTGTATATCAGATGTATATCAAGTGTATATCTTCTTCTTTTCTTGATAACCCAGTGTATATCCTATGTATATTTGGCTTTAAAAAGGTTCTAGGTCCTGGACTTATTGCTGGTTACCCAAAAATGTCACCTTCAAACCAAATTAAGCTTAAACCTTAGCCTAATTGGACCAGATATAGGGCAGGCTATTTCACACAGATTCATCATCAAATTCAGATCTTTGCAACTCTTATGACAAGTGCAGGGATGCAAAAATACACAACTTAACTACCCACATTCTTAGGAAAAGAGGGAGATATGTTCATAACAGGGAAGGAACTAGTAAAGACTTGGTCTCCTCAATCAAGCAAAACCAAACACCCAGTATAGGACCTCTCATTCAAATAAAACAAGCATGACATAGGATGAACAAAAGGCAAACAGGTTCAAATATTCAGATATGATACAAGAACAATCATCAAGTCTTAGCTAGGTTCAAAATGATAAAAGGAAATGCATAGGTAAGACCAAGACTTGCATATGCTATAAATCAGATGATATGGAAAAGGACAGGAAATCAGTTATGCTTTTGAAGGGAAAAGATTTTTAAGTGATCCTAGTGATCCAGATGGTTCATTTTCCATGATTTTAAGATTCTGATCCCATCTCAGTTAAATTTTGCTCTTCTTTTTCACATGAGGCTATTCAACTATAGATGAACAAGTACTAGGTCATTAAGCATTTAACAGTCAATATAACAGCTCACATAGGTATTCAGTCTAACAAATTGGCTGCTTCATGATAAGATTAGAGATGGACACACACAAGGAAAACAAACTTCATGAAAGAACAAAGGAAAATCATGGGGAGGGGTTTGCCACACAGGATGAACAACAGGATGCAAAATGATTTGAATAGGGAAGCACAACACAAGACAATACCATGTTTGAGTGAAACACCAGATGTTCAGAAACAAGATGCGATACTGTGAGACTTATAATTTAAACAGGCAGATGCAACACTAGTAGAAACAGAAAGCAAACGTGCTTAAGTTCTCAGAAATGCATAGAGATGATCTTTAAGACATATTCAAGTTGAGTGAATTGAAGAAAATGCATAAACAAACATTCAGATCTCATGGCATGCTATAATTCTGATTAAGTGCAAAGAAAAGGAACAACAACTATATTTTCAAATTTTAGCAGGATCTCAGAAAAAAAATGGATAACATGACAAATTCAAGAGGTTTTTATGATCTTTAGTCATCCAGCCCCCTATCCCTAAATAAGTTTGGCATTCAGGTTTTGTCCTTAATTAGACTTTTCTCCTTTAGTCCAAGGCTAATCAGTTTTATATACATAGTTCCCTCACTAGGCTTTGACAGACACAACTTACACAAAACAATTTTAGTCGCACCCCTTTATTCTTAGGTCTATTGATAAGAGTGGAAAACCGGAGGGGGCATGCATAGTAAACACATATCCCATAGACAATTAAGGCATGCCATGGCACCTCTTATTTGAGGGAAGGGTACTATGAACTAAGTTTTCCTTGGTTCTTCCCAATCCCTACTCCAAGGTTCCTTTTAAAAGGCTTCCCTAGGTCATGTGACTTAGAGTTCACATATACACACACTATGATTCTATCCCCTCATCAATCAATTAACTTAAGCATCAACAACAAAGCCCAACTAACATCTCAAATCAAATCCATTCTAGAGGACATAGTTAAATCATGATCTTAAGCTTTACTATCTCTGACAGAATACCATTTAATCTAAGTGTTTCACTCCCTAAGGTTGATTTATCCTTAACTTTAAACCAAGCCAGACTGATCTCTAAGCAGAACACAAACCTCCTAGACATGATAGACACAACATGCTTTTCTTATTCAATCAGTTTATATCTATTAACCTACCACTAATCATGTTTGTTATCAGGTTGCCAAATTATTACACATCATGAGTATAATATTCCAGTACATGAAAGAAACAGGTCATATAAGATGTCATGCATTATACTATACGTAATACTTAGAACCATTTGGTGAATTTGGACGCGTAGAGCTTATAGAAGACTTAATCTTCATCTGGATCGAGATTTTGACTGTTCAGAGGCACTTCTAAAGGGCAAGGTTCAGGTTAGAGTTCGTGGCTTCTGCTCGGTTTCGAGGTTGGTTATGGCTTACCTTTGTTAGACTTCGATTAGAGAATCACATGTAGATGGTAGATATTGACTGGAAAGACATGTTAGGCTTTCGGGCATGGTTGTAGTGATAAATCCACTAGCTTGGTATGGATGTTGCTATGTGAGATTGCCGCCATGTTTGCTAATAAGTTGTGATTGTTGATTTATTTATCCCTGCCACTTGATATCTACCTTATTATATGGAAAAAGGAAGGATAATATTATCAAATTGAGTTGTGACTTGTATTCATGACTTGTATTTATTTATTCTATGATTTGCAATATATATATATATTTTTTTTTATAATAAACCGACCTCATGAGGTCTGTAATATTGTACCAAAATTTGAAAAAATAATGTACCGACCTCACTAGGTCGGAAATTTATTTGATGATAAATATTATAACTTTATTTTTAATTTAAAAGAATACCGACCTCACGAGGTCGGTATTATTTTAAATAAAAAATAAAATTAATAAATATACCGACCTCATGAGGTCGGTATAATCAGTCAAATAAAATTCACCCAGACCCAATTAAACTCTTCTACCTCGTTCCCATTTCTCTGCCCCTCTCCTCTCACTTTTCTCTCCCCCCCTCTCTCTCTAACCCTAGTAACTCCGGTGACGTCACCACCATTCTTGCCAGTCACCCCACACCGCCGCTATCCCTACCCAGCTGAAAAAAGTCTACTTCTTCCAGATCTCTCCCCCATTTTCTACGCTCTCAAACTTTCTTCACTTCATTTTCCCCATATCTCACGCCCTTCTCTTCTTCTAGTGCTCTCCACCTTCATTTTCCATCTTCTGGGTAAGCCCTAATTTCTCCTTTGATTCACTAATTTCCTTTCTTATTTTAATTCCCAAAGTTACTTCCCCTTTTTTTGTTACTCTAACTAAAATGTTAAAGCCTTGGCTGGAATTGACCCAGTCTTCCCTTTATTTTTTTCCTTTTCATTTCTCAGTTGTTTGTGCTTGATTTAAGAGATCATTGCGCTGCTGCCTCTATTGACAGCTTTGACGATTAGTAGACAGCCTCCTTAATCTTTATGGTGTGTATTTTCCTATCTCAAAATGTGCTTTCTCTATTTTAATTGTTGAATTGATGCTTAATGTAATTTCAAAATGCACTTGACAATCTTGACGGTGTAGTGGTAGGTTTTATGAATTTTTCCCTTTTGTAGAATTTTACCTTACTAATCCTATTGAGGTAAACTAACATAACTAGCAAGCATGTAGAAAATATGAACTTGACAAAATGGTAGTGACCTGATGTGCATTAGTGAATGTTAGACAAACCTGCAAATTGCCTGCATTTACATGACCTGATGTACTAGTATCCTCTCTGTTAGCTTGTTGAGTTCTAGGATTTGCTATGACTTGGTTCTGCTTTTTACGTGGATTTGAGATTATATGGATTTGAGTTCCATGAATTTGCTATGACCTGATGTACTGTCACGCCCCAAAACCCACCCTAGACGTGACCGGCATCCGACGTCATGAACAATATCGGAAGAACCTAAGCAATACAATAATGATACTTGAACCCGCCAGGTTCAACATTCGCCTCCAACAGTTTATAAATTAAATGTAACAAATCATGAATACATGAATTAAATCAGTGGAAGTCTTTATAAATAATAGTCTAAAACGTGGCAAACACCCATCAAGTCGTACGAGACTTTTGATAATCTACCCACAATTCTGACAACTATCTATGGAGCTTCTAAGAGGCACAACAATCGTCTAACTTCGGGACGCAGCCCGGAAATCTAGAATAATAAATGAAACAGGAAGTGTCCCACTAACAAGGATGTGGGCTCACCAAATCAACAACAGCAACAAGTTCTCCTAAGCGTCGAGAGTATCACGAGCCTGCTCTTCTCCATTACCTAACATACCATCAAAAACAACAATGGTATGCCTGAGTACTTTCGTACTCAGTGAGTGTCTCGGGGACAACAAGTATTATAAAAATAAAATATAATAATACATAAAGAAATCAGTTCTGAAAGGATAGTAAAAAAAAATAGTCATTCCACTTTGTGATTCTTAATATCATTTGTTAAACAGTTTAAAAAGCCATTAACCAATATGAAAACAAGTATTCAGCATGTGTATCTCAATAAGAATTATCAAAGCCGATTATAAAGACTTTTGTCAAGTTACAACTTTCAATTACGCCTTTCAAATTGATCACGATTGTCAACAACAGTTCCATGAGATATTACGAATATCACACATGCCGATACAGGCCCAAGAATCAATCACATCGAGGGGATGACCGTAGGGTTCCCTTGTCACAGCGCACCACACCGGATTATAAAATCCTCGGTGACCACTCATCCTCCCGAATAGCTAGGCATAAACACACCGGAATATGAAATTCTCGGTGACCACTCATCCTCCCGAATGGCTAGGCATAAACACACCGGAATATGAAAACCTCGGTGACCACTCATCCTCCCGAATGGCTAGGCGTAAACACACCGGAATATGACATCCTCGGTGACCACTCATCCTCCCGAATGGATAGGCGTAAGCACACCGGAATATGAAATCCCCGGTGACCACTCATCCTCCCGAATGGCTAGGCAAAATCACATCCACAGAGTTCATAGCATAAAAGCCGAATTACAATTCATTCCAAGGTAATCACATCACCATTTACCATTAAGGTTCATTATGCCATATCGTAAAGATAAATCATTTCAAAGAATGTTTTGAAAACGTATAACTTCTTTACGAAATATTCCATGTCCTAATTCATCAATGAGAATATCATTACCAACCCTTAACCATCATTATTAAGCATCTCCTATATAGAGGAAAACATTCATAATATCACATACATATGTAGGGTTTGTTACAATCTAGGTTTAATGTGGGTTTGTCCCCTCACACACATTAACCATTAATCAAACCTATAATAGATTTCAAGAGTGTAAAACTAATTCATCATATCATTCAAAACATGTTTTTTATAAAGAATCGATCTTTCAAGAGAGTTTGCAAAAGAGACATATAAATTACCTTTATATTCAAAAAGGATTTTATTTTTTAAAGAGACATACATTAGGGTTTTGTATGAGAAGTTCACCCTTTTTATTCAATAAATAACTTTCGAGAAAAAGACATATATCCATAATAAGGTTTTTAAAAGAGAGACATACAAATCACCTTCATAGTAAAAAAGGATTTTCAAAAGAGACATACCTTAATTTGTTAAACAAGGTTTAACAATTCACTTTTCTAATGAAGAACACCCAAACCCTAGCTTGAATCACTTTGGGAAGAATTATGTTGCAAACCCTAGGTTTTGATCACACAAATCATGTTAAGAATGATAGGTTTGATGTTAGAATGATTTAGTAATGTTAAGGATGCCCTTACCTTTGATTTGAAGACTTGGGGGAATGATTTTCGTCCTTAGGGTTGTTTAGGAAGTGGAGGAATAAACAAAACAAGGGTCTTATTTATATTTTTCTGGTGAAAACGGGCCAAAGGACGCCTCTGAAGGACGGACTGTCCTTTGGACCGTCCCTTGGTGGAAATTTCCAGAGAGTTTCTGGAAATTTTTGAGACGTTACGTGTTACACCTCGGAAATTATTCCGTACTTGTGTGATGAGTAGAACAATGAAGGACTTGAGTGTATGGTGTTTTACTAAGTCGAGAATGGCTAATTTTGCATTTTTGGAAATAATAAAGTTGCAGAAAAATTTTCACCCAGTGGTCGTATATGGCACTATACAGCCCGTAAAGGGATTTACGGACCGTATAGTGCAATTGTCTTTCATTGCGTCAAAAATCTCAAGATTCTGTTAAGTGTTGAAATGGTTAAAGACGACCCAGAATACGACCCGTAAACCAGGTCATAAACTGCCATGTCCACCAGCCAAACTCTCTGTTTTTGGAATGCTTAAATACGACCACAGTGGACGACCCGTAAATCAAAATACGGTCCGTAAACTGCAGTTTACGACCACTGTTCACCCGACGAGAATTCATTAAACATCAGCTTTTGAGTTATTAAAAGGAACTTAGGCCTCATTTTATTTCATTCTTCATTCATACAACTCTAGAACACTCTAGAACTCTCCAAATACTTTCTCCATAAGAATCCAAGAGAATCAAGGGAAAGCTAAAGATCAACAACACAAAACCTATGAAATCAAGTGCAAGAACACATCAAGGGATCATCTAAGTCAAGTAATTCCCAAGAAGGTGAACTAGGGTTTTGTTTAAGTAAAGAATTTCAACTCAAGGGTTGTTCAACCACTATCCAAGGTAAGTTTCATGATCATTCTATGTTGTTTGAAGTATTGAAAAGCTTAGACACTTGAAATGTAGAAGAACATAGAAATGGACCATTATTGAGTGAATAGTGCCATAAATGAATGATAGTGGGATTGAATTATGAATGTTGAAGTGTTGTGAATACAAATACGTTATAAATGATGTTTATATCATGAAACAAGCGTTAAACGCATGAAAAATGCAAGGACGAGTCATAAGGCTAATTATGAGGGAAATTGGAGGAAAATGGTGGATTTTGCTAAATGTACGTAAACGACGATTGTTGATTTCGATATTGTGAGTAATGCTATGAATGTTGGGAGTTAATATAAAACATGGGAAAAATAGTATAAACAAGAGAAGCGCTGCCCGACTTCTCTTAGAATTAGCGACGCGTTCTTGTAGTTAGTATGCTAATGTTGATATGAATTCTTTATGAAGGTAACGGCGCAATATTAAAGGAGAACAAGTGAGCGATATCTTAGCTAAACGACCAAGGTATGTGAGGCTAGTCCCTTCTTCCTGATGGCATGAATCTTGTAGCACGAAATTCCTATTCTCTTCATGAGTTCTTGTAGTCCGAAAGGCTAAGAGTCTAACTCCTTAATGTCTATATAAGATTAGGAATACGATATGATGATGCTAGTATAATGATGATGTTAATTATCGCTTACACTCACCTTATGTACTAGTTCCTTCAAGGTGATGCAGAGTATCAATAGTTGATCCATAATGGAATCGGGGGATCACGACCTTACGTCACCCCGATAGAGTAAAGTTGATCTTGAGCCTTATGCATGTATTACAATGAGATAAGTATTTTATGATGAGTATATTATTATTAGGAGAATTTTATGATAAGCATGACATGAGCATTTCACACCGTGCCTAGTTGGCCGGGCAGTCACCGCCAAGGCGGGCAGCTATACGGATACACCATGACCTTCGGGCATGGGCAGACACCACTAGTGGGTGGCATGAGATGGTACCCCGGACGCGGGAGGCCTGGACGCGGGCTAATATTATTGATTATCACACCGTTCCGACATGGACGGGCAGCTTGCATATGATGCATATACGTTATGAGGATGAGTACGAGTAAGATGGCACGCATGATTTCCTTTATGATTATCAGACAGATCCAGATATTTCATGTTGATGTTATCACTATATTGTTGATGTTTTCTTTCATTGTTTATGCTTCTCATACTCAGTACAACATTCGTACTGACGTCCTTTCTTCGGACGTTGTGTTCATGCCCACAGGTAGACAGAGAGGAGAGCTTGGCCCAGATCCTCAGTAGCAGTCAGCTGGTTGGAAGCACTCCATCGTCCGGAGGTGCTTAGGATTATCCTTTTGGTATATATGTATATTTTGGGCACGACAGAGTCTTGTTCCGTCCATGTATATACAGTATGTTAGTAGAGGCTCGTAGATACGCAGTGTGGGTTAGATGGTCTCACAAGACGTTTTCATATGCATGTATATTATTTTGATGGCCGAAAGGCAATTGTATATAAAGTATTTATGTTTGTTTAATTATGATTTTCCTACAACTGGTATGTAAATTGATAAAAGAATATTATATGAGCAAGATAAGTAGTAGAGTGAGCGGTGCTCGGTAACTAGCTCCGGGTACCCGTCGCGGCCCCTAACTGGGTCGTGATAGAAGTGGTATCAGAGCAGTTCGTCCTAGGAAGTGTCTGCGAGCCGTGTCTAGTAGAGTCTTGTTTATGGTGTGTTGCGCGCCACGCTAATAAACAAGTGGTTACAGGGCATTTAGGAAAATGACCATCCTTCTTCTCATGAAATCGTGCGATAGAGCCATGCTTAGGATTATGTTATTCCTAAAAGTGCGTTATGGTTTCAGAAAATGCCGCCAAAGGGAAAAGCTACAGCTGCCCAGAAGGGCAAAGCTACGACAAAGAGGCAGGCGGAAAGAGAGCCTCCGGCAAATGTAGAGGAAAGCGAATCGCAAAGTGAGGCCGCACCCAATGTAGAAGAGCAGGGAGGAGCCTCAGCTCCGATTCCTCCACCGGGTGCTTCGGGTCAACAAGTGTCTGAGGCCATCCATTTATTGACACAATTGGTTGCCGCTCAGGCACAACGACAGGATGCGGGTCCAAGGGATCGTTCAGCTAGCACGAGAGCCCGTGACTTTATGGCCTTAAATCCTCCAGAATTCTTTGGGTCAAAGCCAGATGAAGATCCGCAAAATTTTATCGATGAGATGTTGAGGACTTTAGAGATTATCCATGCTTCCGAGACCGAATCCGTGGAGTTGGCTTCTTATAGACTCCGCGATGTGGCGGTGTTATGGTATAAGAATTGGGTGATAACAAGAGGAGAAAATGTTCTACCTCCCGTGTGGCAAGCGTTTGTAGATGCCTTTATTCGTCACTACTTGCCACCCGAAGTCCGCCGAGCTAGAGCGGACAAGTTCCTGAATTTAAAGCAAAGGGGTATGAGTGCCCGAGAGTATAGCCTGCAATTCAACTCATTGGCTCGATATGCTCCGACTATGGTGGCCGACATGGGAGACAGAATCTATAGATTTGTGAGTGGTCTGGGGCCACATTTGTACAGAGATTGTTTGATGGCCTCCTTGCAAGACGGGATGGATATTTCCCGGATACAGGCCCATGCTCAGAATCTCGAGGAACGACAACGACAGCAAAGAAGTGATCGTCGTGGTGACAGAAGACAAGGTAAGAGGGCTAGATCTATGGGAGAGAACAGTGAGTATAGAGAGGGATCGAGACAGACACATCCCAGGCACTTAGGTCAGTCCGCGACTAGTGCGCCTCCTAGATTTTCAGACGGAAGGTTCGATCGTTCTTTCCAGTCAGGGCAGGGTCAGAGTTCGAGGGCCCCAAGTTCTCAGTATCAGGGAGATTTTAGTCAGAGGAGACCTCCAGTACCGCGGTGTAGCCAGTGTGGCAAATTACATTCCGGACGGTGACGTCAGGGTTCGGATGCTTGTTATGCTTGCGGGCAAGTTGGTCACATGATGAGAGATTGCCCCTCAGCGAGAGATAGAGCTGGGACTCAGCCTACAGGTTCAGCAGCGGGTTCTTCTTCAGCACGCCCGACAACACAGACTCCTCACACTACAGCAGGTAGAGGCAGAGGTAGAGGGGGAGCATCTACTTCAGGTGCTGTTCAGCCCCGTGTGTATGCTTTAGCTGGGCGACAGGATCTCGAGTCTTCCCCAGATGTTGTCACAGGTACCCTGACTATATTTTCCCGTGACGTATATGCTCTGATTGATCCAAGTTCTACCTTCTCATATATTACTCCGTATATCGTTGATTGTGTTGGGGTGAGACCCGAGCCAATTAAACCTTTCGAAGTATTCACTCCGGTTGGTGATCCTGTAATAGCGAGGCAAGTATATAAGAATTGTGTAGTCATTATACGTGATCGTCAGACAAAGGCTGATTTGATTGAACTTGAGATGATAGATTTTGACGTAATTATGGGTATGGATTGGTTGGCGTCATGCTATGCTAATGTTGGTTGCCGGACAAAGGTAGTTCGATTCAAATTTCCGGGAGAACCCATACTCGAGTGAAAGGGTAATACAGTTTCCCCAAAGGGTAGGTTTATTTCCTACCTTAAGGCGAGAAAGATGATAGCCAAGGGTTATATTTGTCATCTAGTTCGGGTTCATGACACGGAAGTGGAAGTGCCAACTTTCCAGTCTGTCCCGGTAGTGAATGAATTCCCAGATGTGTTTCCCGACGAGTTACCAGGCCTTCCTCCAGAAAGGGAAATCGATTTTGCTATTGATGTAGTACCCAACACCGAGCCTATTTCTATTCCTCCCTATCGAATGGATCCAGCAGAGTTGAAAGAGCTAAAGGCACAGTTGAAAGACTTACTCGAGAAGGGTTTTATTAGACCCAGTTCATCACCGTGGGGAGCACCGGTCTTGTTCGTGCGAAAGAAAGATGGGTCGCTACGAATGTGTATCGATTATAGACAGTTGAACAGGGTGACTGTGAAGAACAGATATCCCCTTCCCAGAATCGACGACTTGTTCAAGAAATTACAAGGTGCTAAGTGGTTTTCTAAGATAGACCTAAGATCGGGTTATCATCAAGTGAGGATCAGAGAAGAAGACATTCCCAAGACAGCCTTCAGAACGAGGTACGGCCATTACGAGTTCCGAGTGATGTCTTTTGGGTTGACAAACGCCCCGGCGGTGTTCATGAATTTAGTGAATAATGTCTTCAGGCCGTTCTTTGATCTTTTTGTGATAGTGTTTATCGACGATATCCTGGTATATTCTCGCACAGAGTCAGAACATGCAGATCATCTAAGAATTGTTCTTGGCGTTCTTCGAGATCAGGAATTGTATGCACAGTTTTTGAAGTGCGAGTTTTGGCTAAAATCTGTGGAATTTCTAGGTCATGTTATTTCGGATGATGGTATCTGAGTCGACACTCAGAAAATAGAAGCTGTGAAGACTTGGCCAAGGCCTACGACACCTACGGAAGTTCGTAGTTTTCTTGGGTTAGCAGGATATTACAGGAGTTTTGTAGACGGCTTCTCATCTATTTCAGCCCCATTGACGAAGTTAACTCAGAAGTTGGCTAAATTCCAGTGGAATGATGCCTGTGAGCGTAGTTTCCAAGAGTTGAAAAACAGGTTGACCTCAGCGCCAGTGCTAACACTTCCGGAAGGGTCCGATGGCTATATCGTATATTGTGATGCCTCCGGTGTGGGAATAGGATGCATATTGATGCAGCATGGGAGAGTCATTGCAAATGCCTCGAGACAGTTGCGAAGGCATGAACAGAATTATCCGACTCATGATCTCGAATTGGCCGCGGTTATCCATGCCTTAAAAATATGGAGGCACTACTTGTATGGTGTACGTGTTGACATCTATACGGATCACAAAAGCCTCCAATATATTTTCAAACAGAAGGAGTTGAACCTGCGGCAAAGGCGATGGTTAGAATTACTAAAGGATTACGATGTGAACATTCTATATCATCCAGGGAAGGCGAATGTAGTGGCAGATGCACTTAGCCGCCGATCGATGGGTAGTTTATGTGGAGTTCCTTCGGAAAAGCAAGAAATGGTTCGTGAGCTCCATCAACTAGCAAGTCTCGGCGTACGTGCGACTGATTCAGGAGATGCAAGTATCAACATCAATGACCCCACAGTTTCATCATTGAATCTAGAAGTGAAGGAACGACAATATGAGGATTCCCAGCTAAGCCATTATCGAGATCTAGCTCACGAAAAAGAAAAGTCTCCATTCGAAGTTTCCATAGAAGGGGTCCTTAGATATCGGGGCAGGTTATGTGTACCGGATGTGGCAAACTTACGCCAACGGATTTTAGAGGAAGCACATCATTCCCGGTATTCTATCCATCCAGGTGCAACCTAGATGTACCACGACCTTAAGTTGCTATATTGGTGGGATGGCATGAAGCGAGACATAGCGGGGTTTGTAGCCCAATGTCCAAATTGTCAGCAAGTGAAAGCCGAACATCAAAAGCCAGGAGGTTTATTGCAAGCAATGGAAATTCCTACGTGGAAATGGGAAGAAATTAATATGGATTTTGTGGTAGTATTACCCCGTACGCGAGGGAAGTATGATTCTATATGGGCGATCGTGGACAGGCTCACAAAAGCAGCTCATTTTCTCCCCGTCAGGACTACGTATTCAGCGGAAGACTATGCTAAATTGTATCTCAAGGAGATTGTACGACTTCATGGTATTCCTTTGGCCATTATCACAGATAGAGGGGCGCAGTTCACAGCCAAGTTCTGGAAGTCCTTTCAAGAAGGTCTAGGTACTCGAGTTAAGCTCAGCACGACGTTCCACCCACAGACCGACGGGCAAGCTGAGCGCACTATTCAGACCTTAGAAGATATGCTACGAGCATATGTGCTGGACTTCGGTGGTAGTTGGGACGAGCATTTTCCTCTTATTGAATTTGCCTATAATAACAACTATCATTCCAGTATCCAAATGGCTCCGTATGAAGCCTTATACGGAAGAAAATGCAGATCTCTAATTGGATGGTTTGAAACCGGAGAAGTACAATTGATAGGCCCCGACTTGGTCCAACAAGCAGTTGAAAAGGTTAAAGTGATTCGAGACCGACTGTTAACAGCTCAAAGTCGCCAAAAGTCTTATGCGGACAACCGCCGACGGGATTTAGAATTTCAAGCTAATGATTGGGTATTCCTGAAAGTTTCACCAATGAAGGGAGTAATGAGGTTCGGCAAAAAGGGGAAATTGAGTCCAAGATACATTGGACCTTATCGAATCACCCGCAAGGTGGGAAGAGTAGCCTATGAGTTGGACTTGCCTTCAGAGCTCGAATCTGTACACCCAATATTCCATGTTTCGATGCTCCCCAAGTGTATTGGAGACCCCACGAGGATTGTTCCGATTGATGATGTACAAGTGACAGAGAAGTTGACATACGAAGAAGTGCCCATTGCTATTTTGGATAGATAAGTGCGAAGGCTTCGGAATAAAAAGGTTGCTTCAGTCAAAGTGTTATGGCGGAACAATAATCGGGAAGAAATGACTTGGGAAGCGGAGGAAAAGATGAAATCTATGTACCCCCATTTGTTCCAATCCCCAGAAGAGATTCAAAATGAGACGTCGACGATATGAGGTATGAATGTTTTAATTTTATGTTTTTGGTCGTGTGTGGCCATAAATGTGTTGATATTGTGACATAGCCCTGTGAGGTGATGATATTATGGGTCGTTGTGGTAAATTGGTAGTGCCAAATTACAAAGGGAACTCTGGCAAAAAATTTCTAGAATCCCCGAGTGTCGAACATTCGAGGACGAATGTTCCAAAAGGGGGGAAGAATGTTACACCTCGGAAATTTTTCCGTACTTGTGTGATGAGTAGAACAATGAAGGACTTGAGTGTATGGTCTTTTACTAAGTCGAGAATGGCTAATTTTGCATTTTTGGAAATAATAAAGTTGCAGAAAAATTTTCACCCAGTGGTCGTATATGGCACTATACGGCCCGTAAAGTGATTTACGGACCGTATAGTGCAATCGTCTTTCATTGCGTCAAAAATCTCAAGATTCTGTTAAGTGTTGAAATGGTTAAAGACGACCCAGAATACGGCCCCCGTAAACTGGTTTACGGACCGTAAACCAGGTCGTAAACTGCCATGTCCACCAGCCAAACTCTCTGTTTTTGGAATGCTTAAATACGACCACAGTGGACGACCCGTAAATCAAAATACGGTCCGTAAACTGCAGTTTACAACCACTGTTCACCCGACGAGAATTCATTAAACATCAGCTTTTGAGTTATTAAAAGGAACTTAGGCCTCATTTTATTTCATTCTTCATTCATACAACTCAAGAACACTCTAGAACTCTCCAAATACTTCCTCCATAAGAATCCAAGAGAATCAAGGGAAAGCTAAAGATCAACAACACAAAACCTATGAAATCAAGTGCAAGAACACATCAAGGGATCATCTAAGTCAAGTAATTCCCAAGAAGGTGAACTAGGGTTTTGTTTAAGTGAAGAATTTCAACTCAAAGGTTGTTCAACCACTATCCAAGGTAAGTTTCATGATCATTCTATGTTGTTTGAAGTATTGAAAAGATTAGACACTTGAAATGTAGAAGAACATAGAAATGGACCATTATTGAGTGAATAGTGCC
The DNA here is from genome assembly GCF_019175385.1 of Lycium barbarum. Classification (NCBI taxonomy): domain Eukaryota; kingdom Viridiplantae; phylum Streptophyta; class Magnoliopsida; order Solanales; family Solanaceae; genus Lycium; species Lycium barbarum. The sequence continues at coordinate 31,786,446 of NC_083347.1, forward strand.
ATAAATGAATGATAGTGGGATTGAATTATGAATGTTGAAGTGTTGTGAATACAAATACGTTATAAATGATGTTTATATCATGAAACAAGCGTTAAACGCATGAAAATGCAAGGACGAGTCATAAGGCTAATTATGAGGGAAATTGGAGGAAAATGGTGGATTTTGCTAAATGTATGTAAACGACGATTGTTGATTTCAATATTGTGAGTAATGCTATGAATGTTGGGAGTTAATATAAAACTTGGGAAAAATAGTATAAACAAGAGAAGCGCTGCCCGACTTCTCTTAGAATTAGCGACGCGTTCTTGTAGTTAGTATGCTAATGTTGATATGAATTCTTTATGAAGGTAACGACGCGATATTGAAGGAGAACGAGTGAGCGATATCTTAGCTAAACGACCAAGGTATGTGAGGCTAGTCCCTTCTTCCTGATGGCATGAATCTTGTAGCACGAAATTCCTATTCTCTTCATGAGTTCTTGTAGTCCGAAAGGCTAAGAGTCTAACTCCTTAATGTCGATATAAGATGAGGAATACGATATGATGATGCTAGTATAATGATGATGTTAATTATCGCTTACACTCACCTTATGTACTAGTTCCTTCAAGGTGATGCAGAGTATCAATAGTTGATCCATAATGGAATCGGGGGATCACGACCTTACGTCACCCCGATAGAGTAAAGTTGATCTTGAGCCTTATGCATGTATTACAATGAGATAAGTATTTTATGATAAGTATATTATTATTAGGAGCATTTTATGATAAGCATGACATGAGCATTTCACACCGTGCCTAGTTGGCCGGGCAGTCACCGCCAAGGCGGGCAGCTATACGGATACACCATGACCTTCGGGCATGGGCAGACACCACTAGTGGGCGGCATGAGATGGTACCCCGGACGCGGGAGACCTGGACGCGGGCTAATATTATTGATTATCACACCGTTCCGACATGGACGGGCAGCTTGCATATGATGCACATATGTTATGAGGATGAGTACGAGTAAGATGGCACGCATGATTTCCTTTATGATTATCAGACAGATCCAGATATTTCATGTTGATGTTATCACTATATTGTTGATGTTTTCTTTCATTGTTTATGCTTCTCATACTCAGTACAACATTCGTACTGACGTCCTTTCTTCGGACGCTGTGTTCATGCCCACAGGTAGACAGAGAGGAGAGCTTGGCCCAGATCCTCAGTAGCAGTCAGCTGGTTGGAAGCAATCCATCGTCCGGAGGTGCTTAGGATTATCCTTTTGGTATATATGTATATTTTGGGCACGAAGGAGTCTTGTTCCGTCCATGTATATACAATATGTTAGTAGAGGCTCGTAGATACGCAGTGTGGGTTAGATGGTCTCACAAGACGTTTTCATATGCATGTATATTATTTTGATGGCCGAAAGGCAATTGTATATAAAGTATTTATGTTTGTTTAATTATGATTTTCCTACAACTGGTATGTAAATTGATAAAAGAATATTAAATGAGCAAGATAAGTAGTAGAGTGAGCGGTGCTCGGTAACTAGCTCCGGGTACCAGTCGCGACCCCTAACTGGGTCGTGATATTACGGTTCATGTTACGGCCCGTAACACGTGTTACGGTCCGTAACGTCTCACCGTAACACAGGCAAAATTTCCAGCGAAGACAGGCTTCAGTAAAACGGGCATAACGTTTTGTACGTAGCTTTGTTTGGGCTGGGCGACCTACCATTAGAAAACTCTTTCAAAGATTTACAACTTTTATGAAGGAAGATTTTCCAAATTAGCAACACATTTTCATGGAAATCTCCCAGAAGACAGACCTACCAAAACTTAGGCGAATTTATGAGCCCTTAAGAACTTCACTAGTTGGTTTGACTTCAAAACGACCATCCTCCACCCGAATTCATCAAGAAGGGATTCATATAGATATAATATCATCTTAATACTAGATTTTTACACATTCACACCTAGTTCAAGTTTACGAGGTGTTACATTATCCCCCCCTTAAGATCATTCGTCCTCGAATGAGGATAGTATTCTAGGAAGGTAATTAATCAACACGAATTTAACCACACAATCACCTTGTGCACGAATGGTTCAAAACATAACTCATACCTGTAATAGGGAACAAGTGCAGATATCTCTTCTTCATGTCCTCTTCTGCTTCCCAAGTAGCTTCCTAAGTTTTATGAATTCGCCACAACACTTTGACCGACGCCACATCCTTTGTTCTCAACCTTCTAACTTGGCGATCTAAAATCTGAATTGGTTCTTCTTCATAAGACAAGGATTCATCAATCTCAACCTCTTCATTGTTCAATACATGAGAAAGGTCAGGTTTATACAACCTCAACATCGAAATGTGAAACACCGGATGAACCATGGACATCTCAGCCGGTAGCCTCAACTCATAAGCTACCTTCCTAACTCTTCTAATAATCTCATAAGGACCAATAGAGCGAGGTCTAAGCTTGCCCTTTCTGCCAAAATGCATTACCCCCTTCATAGGTGACACCTTCAAGAAAACCTTGTCACAAACAGCAAATTCCAATTCCCTACGCCTCATGTCCGTAAAAGACTTTTGTCTACTCTGAGCGGTCTTTAGTAGTTGCACAATAAGATTTACCTTTTCGATCGCCTCATGAATTGAATCAGGACCCAACAACTCTACTTCCGTTGGTTCAAACCAACCAATTGGAGACTGACAACGCCTCCCATAAAGAACCTCATAAGGATCCATGTGAATACTAGCTTGATAGCTATTATTGTAAGCGAATTCCACCAAAGGTAGGTGTTCATCCCAACTTCCTCCAAAATCGATTGCACAAGCACGAAACATATCTTCCAAAGTTTGAATAGTTCTCTCTGCTTGCCCGTCAGTTTGAGGATGAAAAGCAGTGCTCAGTTTCACTCTAGTCCCCAAACCTTCTTGAAACGTCTGCCAGAAATGAGTAGTAAATTGCGTACCTCTGTCAGATATGATAGATGTCGGAACACCATGCAACCTAACAATCTCCTTCAAATATAACTTGGCATACTCTGCAGCGGCATATGATATCTTTACAGGAAGAAAATGGGCAGACTTCGTGAGCCTATCCACGATCACCCAAATTGAATCATACTTGGCCCTTGTGCGAGGTAAACCTGCAACAAAGTCCATATTTATCATCTCCCACTTCCATTGAGGAATCTCAATGTTTTGAGCCAAGCCACCAGGCCTTTGATGTTCAGCTTTCACCTGTTGACAGTTCAAATACTTAGCCACAAAGTTAGAAATATCAACCTTCATGCTCTTCCACCAATAGTGTTGTTTCAAATCCTTATACATCTTGGTGGATCCCGGATGAACCGAATACTTGGAACTATAAGCTTCCATCATTAGTTCTTGTCGAGGACCATCAACATCGGGAACACACAATCGTCCTTGCAATCGCAGAACACTATCGCTAGTCCCAACCGTAAATGAAGTGTACTCACCCCTTTCCACTCCATCTCTCAGCTTTGCCAAAAGTTCATCATCATATTGCTTGAATTTAATCCTTTCTACAATGTCAGACCGTGATGGAGTGATTCCCACTAGCTCTCCATCTTCAGTTTCATCAAGCCTAACCCCAAAACTGGCGAGCCTTCGAATCTTTTTCCCCATGGGCATGTCACGAGCACGCAAATAAGCCAACGTGCCCATAGATTTTCTACTCAAAGCATCAGCAACCACATTAGCCTTACCAGGATGATACAGAATATTCAAGTCGTAGTCTTTTAACAACTCCAACCACCTCCTCTGCCTGAGGTTCAACTCTCGCTGCTTGAAGATATATTGCAGACTCTTGTGATCAGTAAAAACATCACAATGCTCACCATACAGGTAATGACGCCAAATTTTCAAAGCAAATACCACAGCAGCCAACTCCAAGTCATGAGTCGGATAGTTCTTCTCATGCTTCTTCAACTGACGCGAAGCATAAGCAATCACCTTACCGTTCTGCATCAATACACAACCCAAACCAATTCTAGAAGCATCACAATACACCACATATCCACCAGACCCCGAAGGTAACGTCAAAATAGGAGCCGAAGTCAACCTTGTCTTAAGCTCTTGGAATCTCCTTTCACAAGCTTCAGACCACTGAAACTTAGCAGTCTTCTGTGTCAATTTAGTCAGTGGAGAGGCTATTGACGAAAAACCTTCCACAAACTTTCGGTAATAGTTTGCCAAACCCAAGAAACTATGAATTTCAGTCGCACTAGTGGGTCTAGGCTAATCCTTCACCGCTGCAATTTTTTGAGGGTCTACTTTAATGCCGTCCCCGATCACCACATGGCCCAAGAAAGCCACAGAATCAAGCCAGAATTCACACTTAGAGAATTTTGCATACAGTTCGTTCTCCTCAAGTGTTGCCAAAGTTATCCTCAAATGATTAGCATGATCCTCACGATCCCTAGAGTACACCAAAATGTCATCAATAAACACAATAATGAATCGGTCTAAATACGGCTTAAACACACGGTTCATTAAATCCATGAATGCAGCATGCGCATTAGTCAACCCAAAAGACATGACTAGAAACTCAAAGCGCCCATAACGCGTACGGAAGGCAGTTTTCGGGATATCCTCCTCCTTTATCTTCAACTGATGATACCCAGACCTCAGGTCAATCTTTGAAAAGAACTTAGCACCCTGAGGTTGGTCAAACAAATCATCTATTCTAGGTAAGGGATACTTATTCTTAATGGTCACTTTATTAAGCTGACGGTAGTCAACACACATTCTCAGGGAACCATCCTTCTTCCTAACAAACAAGACTGGAGCACCCCAAGGTGAGGAGCCTGGTCGGATGAAACCCTTATCCAACAAGTCCTTCAATTGATCCTTCAATTCCCTTAGCTCCGCTGGAGCCATACGACATTACCAGCATTCGCGCCCCCAAGATTTCTGTTAACTTTCGCGGGACGTCCTCGTTTACCATTTTTGGATCGCGTCAGAGTCATTTCTGCAAGGCACAAATTAACGAGCGAATTAGATCGATCCTAAAAAGGACTTTAAGCTCTATAGCACAATCTAGAATCAAGAAGAATAGGAAACACCTATAAATGTCCTGGGAGTTTCTCGGTCATGCAGGTGATCAGGCTGCACCGGGAAAACTCCACTAGACACAGCGCCACAGACACAGACGACAATCCTAGGACATATTCAAACCTAGGCTCTGATACCAAGCTTGACACGCCCCAAAACCCACCCTAGACGTGATCGGCATCCGACGTCATGAACAACATCGAAAGAACCTAAGCAACACAATAATGATACTTGAACCCGCCAGGTTCAACATTCGCCTCCAACAGTTTATAAATTAAATGTAACAAATCATGAATACATGAATTAAATCAGCGGAAGTCTTTATAAGTAATATTCAAAAATGTGGCAAACACCCATTAAGTCGTACGAGACTTTTGATAATCTACCCACAATTCTGACAACTATCTATGGAGCTTCTAAGAGACACAACAGTCGTCTAACTTCGGGACGCAGCCCGGAAATCTAGAATAATAAATGAAACAGCAAGTGTCCTACTAACAAGGATGTGGGCTCACCAAATCAACAACAACAACAAGTTCTCCTAAGCGTCGAGAGTATCACGAGCCTGCTCTTATCCGTTACCTAACATACCATCAAAAACAACAATGGTATGCCTGAGTACTTTCGTACTCAGTGAGTACCTCGGGGACAACAACTATTATAAAAATAAAATATAATAATACATAAAGAAATCAGTTCTGAAAGGATAGTAAAAAAAAACAGTCATTCCACTTTGTGATTCGTAATATCATTTGTTAAACAGTTTACAAAGCCATTAACCAATATGAAAACAGGTATTCAGCATGTGTATCTCAATAAGAATTATCAAAGCCGATTATAAAGTCTTTTGTCAAGTTAGAACTTTCAATTATGCCTTTCAAATTGATCACGATTGTCAACAACAGTTCCATGAGAGATTACGAATATCACACATACCGATACAGGCCCAAGAATCAATCACATCGAGGGGATGACCGTAGGGTTCCCTTGTCACAGCGCACCACACCGGATTATAAAATCCTCGGTGACCACTCATCCTCCCGAATGGCTAGGCATAAACACACCGGAATATGAAATCCTCGGTGACCACTCATCCTCCCGAATGGCTAGGCATAAACACACTGGAATATGAAAACCTCGTTGACCACTTATCCTCCCGAATGGCTAGGCGTAAACACACCGAAATATGAAATCCTCGGTGACCACTCATCCTCCCGAATGGCTAGGCGTAAGCACACCGGAATATGAAATCCCCGGTGACCACTCATCCTCCCGAATGGATAGGCGTAAGCACACCGGAATATGAAATCCCCGGTGACCACTCATCCTCCCGAATGGCTAGGAAAAATCACATCCACAGAGTTCATAGCATAAAAGCCGAATTATAATTCATTCCAAGGTAATCACATCACCATTTACCATTAAGGTTCATTATGCCATATCGTAAAGATAAATCATTTCAAAGAATATTTTGAAAACGTATAACTTCTTTACGAAAGATTCCATGTCCTAATTCATCAATGAGAATATCATTACCAACCCTTAACCATCATTATTAAGCATCTCCTATAGAGGAAAACATTCATAATATCACATACATATGTAGGGTTTGTTACAATCTAGGTTTAATGTGGGTTTGTCCCCTCACACACATTAACCATTAATCAAACCTATAATAGATTTCAAGAGAATAAAACTAATTCATCATATCATTCAAAACATGTTTTTTAAAATGAATCGATCTTTCAAGAGAGTTTGCAAAAGAGACATATAAATTACCTTTATATTCAAAAAGGATTTATTTTTTAAAGAGACATACATTAGGGTTTTGTATGAGAAGTTCACCCTTTTTATTCAATAAAGAACTTTCGAGAAAAAGACATATATCCATAATATGGTGTTTAAAAGAGAGACATACAAATCACCTTCATAGTCAAAAAAGATTTTCAAAAGAGACATGCCTTAATTTGTTAAACAAGGTTTAATAATTCACTTTTCTAATGAAGAACACCCAAACCCTAGCTTGAATCACTTTGGGAAGAATTATGTTGCAAACCCTAGGTTTTGATCACACAAATCATGTTAAGAATCATGGATTTGATGTTAGAATAATTTAGTAATGTTAACGATGCCCTTACCTTTGATTTGAAGACTTGGGGGAATGATTTTCGTCCTTAGGGTTGTCTAGGAAGTAGAGGAATAAACAAAACAAGGGTCTTATTTATATTTTTCTGGAGAAAACGGGCCAAAGGACGCCTCTGAAGGATGGACCGTCCTTTGGACCGTCCGTTGGTGGAAATTTCCAGAGAGTTTCTGGAAATATTTGAGACGTTACGGTTCATGTTACGGCCCGTAACACGTGTTACGGTCCGTAATGTCTCACCGTAACACAGGCAAAATTTCCAGCGAAGACAGGATTCAGTAAAACGGGCATAACTTTTTTTACGTAGCTTTGTTTGGGCTGGGCGACCTACCGTTGGAACGCTATTTCAAAGATTTACAACTTTCATGAAGGAAGTGTTTCCAAATTAGCAACACATTTTCATGAAAATCGCCCAGAAGACAGACCTACCAAAACTTAGGCGAATTTATGAGCCCTTAAGAACTTCACTAGTTAGTTTGACTTCAGAACGACCATCCTCCACCCGAATTCATCAAGAATGGATTCATATAGATATAATATCATCTTAATACTAGATTTTTACACATTCACACCTAGTTCAAGTTTACGAGGTGTTACATGTACTTGCAGGTGGTTTATTAAATTCTTGACTGTCTGCTGTTGTTTTTTCCCCAGCAAAATCATCCTTTACATTGTTCTAGATATTTCCACATATCTCAAAAACTTTATATGGAGATACAAAGTTGTTCTCCTCATTAGCAAGACCTGCAGGTATCTCATTTTGCTGTTGCAAGTTTCCTGAAGTTACTTCATAACCTGCAGGTCTTCTATTCACTTCTTGGCTACCTTATTCTGCATATCATCTTGTGCTTTTGTGTAAATTTTGTCATGCTCTTGTCCTGTAGTATCAATAACATCCATTTGTCCATTTTAATATCATATGCCATGCACGTATTTGGTCTCCTACAAATAAGCAGGAAAAAGGGCCTTACCTATTGTTAGATCATATATGAAAATGCATGGAATCCTTATCATAAAGTGTTAAGGTAACCTACCAAAATGTTCTTATCCACTTAGAATTTCAACTGTAAGACAGTATATTCTTCCGAACTTTAAATGTGTTCACATTATTCTCTAACAAATATGAGTTGATAATCTTTAAGAAAGGGAACAAAGTTTATAAAATGTCATATTTACGTTGATGGCATGAGAAGTTATTTACGCTGGTATTTTATATAACTTAGATATATATTAGAATATGGACTTACGTTAATGGGTTATAGCCTAAAAAAAGATAGATAAAATAAAGGCCTACTATTAGATTATTGTGTGTGCAGATAAACAATGCCCATTAACTAGTATTGACTTGTAATGTGGAGATCCACAACAAAGGTTGAAACAGCTGCAGTTGGACAATAAATATGCAGGAACCAAATACTTTATTCCTCATGTCATAAACATAGGACTCAACAACATTCTTCTTGTCCTTTGTCTCTTCTATAACATGATCCTGAAGAGCCATTTCAAATCCTTTCTCAACAGCCTTCTGAACATCAGCAGCTGCCATTGCACCATAAACAATCTCTGTCACTAGTACAAATGTCTTCTTGACCTTTTTCTTGAGAGCTTCAACCTGTAAGAAAATGAAAACAATAAATGCTAAAATTTACTGTCAACTTTGAGCTAACACACTGAAGCAGAAGAATATTAGTTATTACCCCAACATTAATTAAGCACAAAAGCACTACACTGATGCCCTTTAAGGATTAAAATACAGGTAAACACTAGGCCATTCATGTGTTCCATACAGTACATGCATAAATAAAATCCTGACAATTTGAATAGCTGCATAGTTTGATGTATAACACTCAAGTATAACTGATGAGAAAGAGTGATGTGTAACCTTAGCATCTGTCTCCATTTGGACAGGTTTGTCTCCAGACTCCGGAACACCATTGTCAGCCCCTGAAGCAGCTGCACCATCCTGCATATTTACATCAGCTTCTGATGTAGTTGAAGGAGCAGCTGAAGCTTCATCTGTTTCCATTTTGGCAGGTTCCTTAGCTGTCTCTTTCACAACTGGGACTTCCACCTCTTCTTCTTCGAAAAGCTAAATTACAGACCAAAACCATCAAGGTTAGATGATATTCTTTCCATTTATTTTCACTGGTTCCTGCATATTTTTTTAATCTGCCACTTGCTTGCATTTTGAACTATAGCGTGTTTTATTTTTGGTAGCCAAATAGTATGCTTGAGCTCTTTATCTTTATATGTCATCTAAGCTTATTGTAGTTGTAGCCCCATTGCATTTGAATGCAATGGCTATATATTTGAATTCTTAAAACCAAATGAAGAAGGGGGTGTTCTTTGTTTTTTTTTTTTATTGAAATACATGGGTATTCTCTTCTTTTTTATTTGTTGCACATCGTATTTTCTGTCAGCCATGAATTAGTATATCTTCTAAAGGGAATTATACTATATTTCCATCGCTTTTTTATCACCTCTTTTACTTCAATGAAGCGACTTTAACTTGACTAGAATTTTTTTGGTTGCGGAGCCTCCCAAATAATGTTGAAAAGAAGGAAATGGATTTTTAGCAAACTAAAAGGTGAAGATTCATGTTGCACTCTTGCAGGCATGATTATCACTCATCTAGTTTATTTAAACAATCCACTTATATTGATCTATTCCTTATTAATAAACTCATTTACTTTTCATTGCAGGAAAAATGTGTCTGGCGCCCGGAACATGAGACGCAGCTAGCTCAAAACTTCAAGAAGAAAGCTCAGCGCTTACTATGTTTGAATGTTAATGTTGTGGTGGATTTATGGATTGTGTGAGTGTTTTGTGGATGTTTGCGAGCGGTGAAGTAGTATAATGTTGTAGACTAACTTAGTCTAATGTTGTGTAGATGTTTGCGAATGTTGAAGTAGCTTAATGTCTCTTCGGAATGTTTGAATGACGTTTTGATTCAACTTTGAAGTAGTTTCAAATTGAATTTGACGTATTGTTGGTTGTAATATATGTGGTTGTTGAAATAGCTTAATGTTTTATGTTTTTAGTAGTTTGGTGAATTGTTGGCAGCTATTTGAGATGGTTTTAGTTGAATATAAAATTATTTTCATCTTGACAGGGGGGCAGCTAGAAGAGCAGCTGGATCCTACCATTTTTTTTTTTTGCAGAATACCGACCTCATGAGGTCGGTTTTCTGCAAAATATTCCCAGAAATTGCAAACTACCAACCTCATGAGGTCGGTTTTCTACAAAATTATCTAGAAATTGCAAACTACCGACCTCATGAGGTCGATTTTATGCATAATATTCCCAAAAATTGCAAATTACCGACCTCATGAAGTCGGTTTTATGCAAAATATATCATATATTCATATAAATTACCGACCTCAGGAGGTCGGTACACTTATATCATTATATTATTAATATAATTTACTGACCTAATGCGGTCGGTATTTTATTTAATTAATACCCGGCTAAAAAAACTTTACCGACCTGATAAGGTCGGTAATAATTCCGACCCACTATTTTCCGACCTGATTTTGAGGTCGGTTTTTGGCCAAAACCGACCTCATGAGGTCGGAAATAGCCATTTTTTGAGGTCGATAAAATCTATTTTTTTAGTAGTGTCATCGGCAGTTTGTTTAGGGTTCCAAACTCAACAATGGCAACTAAACACGAGGGGTGCACTCGTTGTGGGACTTAACCCAACACCTTACGGCACGAGCTGACAACAACCATTCACTACCTGTGTCTGTGTTCCTGAAGCCACCCCTATCTTTCAAGTGGATTCTGTCATGCTTTGCATTTTAACACATGACTAATATAATGGTAAGAAAGTGGTTAATATCTTCCGAGATCTTTGTCGAAGAGCGAGATATATTGATTGCTTCTGAGGTTTTTGCCGGAGAGCGATGTGGTACATGGACTTCGCGGGTCCCCCTTGTTTCATGACTTTGAAGCATAACCCTTACCATGTGTGTACGGGATTGGAGAGGTGGCTTGAGGGGCATTACATTCATTCATTTACTCATTGACTGCCTTACTTGGCATTTTATACACTCTGTCTGATCTTATACTTGAACATGTTTCATGACCATACTTGATTGGTTATCTGCTCTACTTGTTGATTTCTTCCTATTTATATGCGTTATCTAATCGTTGTCGAGCTATGATGCCTACGAGTATTTTTTTTTGTTGTGTTTATAATATTCATATTGGTTGTTATCGTATTTATTTTATCCATAGATACTAAAAATTCATAAAGAGTAGTGTTGTGCTCATACTACTCTTGTTGAACTCTTTGTGGAGGGCAAAGTTAATCCAGGTTGTTCAAGACGTGGTGTCTGATCCCGAGCTATCCATCAGAGGCTTAAGGTGAGCTACTAGCCGGACCTGCAGCCCTTGACCTCTTCTTATGTTATTTTGTATACTTCCGTTTCTACGGACAATATCTTATTCCATTACTTAATGATTTGTAATGTCAGTACTCAGATATGTATTTCTTTTTAAAAGCTCTTATACAAGTTAAGGCCAGGTTTTGGGATTGTAACGATTTTAAATATTACCGCATTGTTATACTCATAAAGTATGTCTTTTAATATAAAGTTGTCGTATTCATTTCTGCATACCTTTTTTTTTTAAATGATGTGATTAAGGAAAGAGTTCTCCCACCAGGTCAAGACGACCTCTTTTGGGAATTTCGAGGGCAATGGTGAGTTTATAACTTGTTTTTAGAGTGGGTTGCATGTTTGGTTTGTATCCAGGACGTCTCGGATGAGTTTCTGGTTTTGGGTTGAACTTGGCAAAAAACCAGAATTTTGCTGCTTTCTGGTGTGCTGCACCTATGGGTGTAGGGTCGCACCTGTGGGCCCACCCATGTCGGATTTGGTCTGTAGGTGCGAGTATTTGTGGTCACAAGGTTGGCCGCATCTGCGGAGCTTCACTCACATCTGCTAACTTCCCCAACTTAAGTAAAGCCACATCTGCGGCCAACTTTCTGCAGATGCGAGCCCGCACCTGCGAGGAATGGTCCGCACGTGCGGGATTGCTGGATCAGAAAATCCTATTTAATCTTATTTTTTCAAACTTCAAACCCCATTCTCCCTAAATCATTTATTTGACCTGGTAGTTGGTTGGAAGGGGAAAATTGAAGGGTTTTTCAAGGTAACTCATCTTGTTTTATGATTTCATAATGGATTAATTAAGGATTTTCATGATGGGAACTTGTTTCGAAAGAGGATTTTGGTGACTTATAAACCATAGATTAGAAAGTGTTTTTTCTTAACTAATCATTGTTGTTTTTGGAAGGATTTCATAGTTTTTAGCTTGATTAAGCTTGGATAAACTATTTCTAAACTCTAACTTGATTTCAAAACGGATTTTCATCGGATTAGTTTATGGGTTTTCTCCAAAATTAAGGGTTTTGATAAATTGATGAAATTGATGCTCATTTGGAATTATATTTGCATGAAACTTGTGGTGGTGATTGTTTAGACTTTGGGTGAACTATTTTTCCAATAAATTTCCGATTTAGCCCTTGTGGACCCGGTGTCACTTTTCTAAGGTCATTTTGAGTTGTTTGTGAAGTATAGCAATATGTGTGTCCTTAGACTCGTATAGTAACGTATAGTACAAAATTAATAGACTTTGATTGTTATGGGGCGGTTCGAAAAAGATAGGCTCAAGTGGATGGGTTTACCTTTTTTGGACTCCGATTAGAGAATCATATGCATTTGGTAGTTGTTGACTGGGAAAGCATGGTAGGCCTTCGGGCATGGTTGTGTTGATAAATCCACTGGTTGGTATGGAAGTTGTTATGTGGGCTTGTCACCATTTGCTAATACGTATGCTAGTTTATTGATCTGTTTTATCATTTGATTCTTATTCATCTCAAGGAAAGAAAAGGCTGAAAGTAATGACTTGAATTGTGTTCAACATATTGGCATGCATTATTGTCTCTATGATACATGTTGTTATATCTCACTTACCTCATGAAAAAGGAAGGATAAATAAAGCATTGAGTTGTGATTGATGACTCATTCATCTTTGGATTTGATACCTCACTTGTGACATAGAATAGTGATGGATACTTTGGTCAATTCGAGTTGTCATTAGCATCTGTAGTATGCATCGTAAACTCCATGATTTTAGTTGTTGATGATTTGATCCCATGCATGGCATACATCCCATGTTTCATATGTGATTTGATATGATATGCGATTCGACATGATTGTGATTTGGAATGATGATAAGTGAGAGAGGGTAGCCACCGAGGTCTTTCCAAGAGAGCGTAAAAGAGAGAGAGAGAGAGAGAGAGAGAGAGAGAGAGAGAGAGAGAGAGAGAGAGAGAGAGAGAGAGAGAAAGAGAGATAGTGCTCGTGATCCGAGGTCTTTACTAGAGCGAGATGAGTGCTCGTGATCCAAGGTTATTTATCGGAGTGAGAGAGTTCTCATGTCCGAGGTCATTTTCCAGAACGAGGATAGATGGACTTCGCGGGTCCCCTATGGATCATAGCTTTGAGACGTTGCCCTTATCATACGTGTACATTTTAGAGATGGGGCCTGGGGGCATTTCATATCACTTGCATAGCATCCCATTTGTATTGTAATTCATATGATTGCATAGCACATTATCTCATCAAATTCTTTGTTGGTGATTTACTTGAGTTGTTGCCAGTTTGTTAAGTGATTACTTAAAAACTTGGCGGACTTGTGGATTAAAATCTTTCACCTAGGATATGACTGGAGGATATTGAGATGTATTGTGATTATTACTACTGTGGACTCTTACCTGAGAAAATGATATGTGACTGTACTTGACTACTTATCTGCTCTACTTGTTAATTTCCGCACGTGTTCATAAAAGGAAATAAATGATTTGGGAATGGTTCGCCTAGCAGAGGGTATTGTTTAGGTGCCATCATGACCCGTGAATTGGATCGTGATAAGTTAGTATCAGAGCTCTAGGTTCACCGGTCTCACGAGTACAAGAGCAATGTCTAGTAGAGTCTTGTGGAATGGGATGTATATGTCTGTACCCATCAACGAGAGGCTATAGGACATTTATGAAACGTCCATTCTTTCAATCCTTTTGTGCAACTTCATTCAAATTGGTATGTCGTCGATTTAAATTTTTGTCTAAACTTGTTGTTCTATTCTCCCACTGATGGTGGAAACACGTTCTTGAATTCGTTAATAAGTGGTTTGCTATGACGTGTTGCAGTATGGTACGAGATGTGTTACTATGATATGTACGCGTGACCAAGTTCAATTTTTAGCTATGATTGACACTCTTCAGTTCGATATTGGGAGGGTGGAGTGATAATGTAGAGGACTGCATGATCTCCATACCTCCAACGACGAGTTTCTCGAAAGTGAGGGAGTAAAATTATGGTTTTACAAGAATGATTTACTCGAGGTGTGATTAGAATGAGAAAGTTTCAGCATCGTCAAGATAGTATGATAGGTTTGTGGCACAAGTGTATCAATAACAAGCCAACAATTCAGCAACGGAAGAGCATTGATGTCAACATCAGGAAAACAAGTGTAACTTTGGGAGGATCATCGGATTTAGAAAGAGGATAGTAATTGTGTGAAGAAAATGAAGAGAAGTTGAGGATAAGGACATGAGAGACGACTTTCATGGTAAGGTGTGAGGAAGCAAGTTTTTTCAGGATATATTGGTAAGAGTACTTATTGTCCTATGAGACAGAGGCATAAGATGTGGTCACAAGGTTGGCCGCATAAGATGTCCTATGAATGGATCAATCTCCACTATATGAAGGGAACAATTGGTATCTGACATGCTCGTCAGGAAAAGGCTGCAAGATGTGCAAGCGTGGATGTCGTATAAGGTTATAAAAAGTTTAGTTGGACTTCGATATAATAGAATTGTGGTGGTGGAGTAAGGAATAGCGATTTGCGGGTTCCTTAGAAAAATGACTATCGATTTTAGATCAGGAGGCAAGGTTACTTGTGGCGAGTGAAACTTAAGGAATTGGGAAATTGCGATTCTTCAATAAAGGGTGTATTCGCAGGGTCGTTTGTGTTTCGAGGTTAATGAGGGAATCGTTTGAACCAAGAGCTTGTTATTTTGAGAGTTGTGTTGCAGTTATATAATGTAGAGTGGATGTAAGGGCTCATGGATGAGTTGGTATGTTTGGTTATGTCGTAGGCTAATCGGGATAGTGGTTGACTAATAGACATGACTCTAGTGATGGGCAAGTGGGAAGTTTTAGTACTCAAAGGGTCATGAGCGTCGCATCTAATCTTAGACAAGGGGTATGGACATTGTATCTAGTATAAAACTCAGCTAGTTCTTGCAATTCTGGTGTTACGACTCGTTTTACTTGATCGGATGAGAGGGATAATCACACGATTTGTTAGAGGTGTTCTGGTTCGGCAACTAAGGCAAGAGGTGGTTCTTCGCGAGCAAGCATCGTTTAAAGACCCTTGAGTGAGGGGTAGTTCAATAAGGACATTTGAAGTGGTAGATCAATCATAGCTTTGAACTAATTCAAGTTGTGAAGAAACTGTTCGGAAATTGAGCTAAGGACCAGTAATACTGGTTGAAACAAGGAGAGGTAAGTTCCCTATAGAACTTGTGGGTATCGATGTTGGGTCAGTAAACTCATGAACCAAGATAGAAGAAGGATTTTTCAGTTAAGGGTTTTTCGGTGAAGTTATATGAGGACATTAGTAAGTTTGTGTGTACGGTAATTAAGGATCGTCCTACGAATTATGGATTAGTTCGATAGTGGATTGGGATATTGCATTGAAATAATTGCTTCTTGTTGGAATAACCAGGGTAATTTCTAGTAGGAAGACTTCATGAAGAATTGTACATGTGGTGCGCCAGATTCAGAGAAGTAATCAATTTTGGAGTTCGAGTGAGGGAAGGAAAACTCTCGATTGTTGAGTGTGTGGCATACTATTATGTCTAGGGTTGGCTCAACTATTTTGCAAGACTTATGATATTATGATACACTCTTGAGCTATTTTGAGTGGAATTTCGATCGATAGTGGTGATCGTGGTTTAGAACATCATGTGAGAATTGAAAAATTAAGATAAATGTATAGTTGATCAAGAATCGGTAGGAATAAGGTACATCTTTGGGGTTACTTGGGTTAGGTGTGGATTATGGTGGTATTGTCTTGCATCATTTAGTTGAGGTGTGATTGTTAAGTACACTTAAAGAAAGTCTACAGAAATGGACTAAGTGTTATGACTATGTTCCATGATGTTTCGTGATCAGCAACTGGTGAGAAGCAAATTTCAGGTGACAGACATGTTAAGATTTATGGAAGGTGGCTTGCGTTGTTCTAAGAAGGGTAATTTCGTAGCACTCTTCAATGGGTGAGCTAGAGTTGTCTAACATGAAGGAATCATGGGAGTCTCTATAATTAGAAAGCTAGAGTTATATTTTTGAGGTGAGACCGTATTCGTGGTAATGGATTATGTTGTAAGTGTTACTAACTGGATATCATGGGTGAGTATTTCGGATATCAAAGACTTGAGAGTAGTGCACGAGGTTTAGTGTAGAGATTGCAAAATTTGATATTTTTGGAAAATTAAGGGCATATCAAGGTGCTACAATTGGAGATTCAATGGTTAAGGGTGTATTAAATGAGGTCGTAGGTTTTGCTCCGAGATATTTGAAGTTGTGGACAATTTAAGAGGAAGCACGAAGGAATTTGATGTATTTAGAGTTCATAGGGTTCTATCAGATTTGCGTATTAGGTGAAAGCTGAGAAACATGAAGATTGCAATCATAAGGTATAGTTCTTTGGTACTAAGTTGATGACTTGGATAGAATTCGGCCTTTGGAGTCGAGGTGACGGCACATGGTCGATTATTCATGAGAAAAAAAGGTAAAAGAGGTTACCGAAGATGTATGGAAGGCTTACTATTTGTAATTTGTGAAAAGCTTGTTTTTGGCCTTTGGGTGTTGTCCGGGTCAATATTTTAGGAATTCCGAGGGTACTGGTGAGTTTATAGCGTGTTTTTAAAGTGGGTTGCATGTTTGGTTTATATTCGGGAAGTCTCGGATGAGTTTCGAGTTTTGGGTTGAACTTGGTGAAAACCCATATTTTTTTTGGTTTCTGGTATGCTGCACCTGCGGGCCCACCCCTGCTGGATTTGGTCTGCATGTGCGAGTATCTGTGGTCCGGGGGTTGGCCGCACCTGCGAACCTTACCCCTTATCTGCGAACATCCCCAACTTAAGTGAAGCCCCATATGCGACCAATTTTTTGCAATTGCGAGCCCACACCTGCGAGGGATGGTCCGCAGGTGCAGGATCGCTGGATCCGAAAGTCCCATTCATTCCTATCTTTTCCAACTTCGAACCCCATTCTTCCTAAATCATTTCTTGGACCTAGTAGCTTGTTGCAAGGGGAAAATTAAAGGGTTTTTCAAGGTAACTCATTGGGGTAAGCTTCTTATACTTGTTTTATGATTTCATAATGGATTAATTAAGGATTTTCTTGATGCGAAACTTGTTTCGAAAGAGGATTTTGGTGATTTATAAACCCTAGGTTAGAAAGTATTTTTCCTTAACTAATCATGGATGGTCTTGGAAGGATTTCCTAGTTTTTAGCTTGATTAAGCTTGGATAAACTATTTCTAAACTCTAGACTTGATTTCAAAAAAGATTTTCAATGGATTAGTTTATGGCTTTTCTCCAAAATTAGGGGTTTTGACAAAATTGATGAAATCGTTCCTCTCCTTTTAGGCGAGCTACTTCGTTCCTCTTTTTACCGGTTTGAAAGGAAGAGTGTGCCATGGTGAAATGCAAGACAGAACAGAAATCGATGCTCATTTGGGATTAGATTTGCATGAAACTTGGGGTGGTGATTGGTTAGACTCAACTGAACTGATTTTCCAACAAATTTTCGATTTTGCCCTTGTGGGCCCGAGAACACTTTTATAAGGTCATTTTTTAGTTGTTTGAGAAGTATAGACATATGTGTGTCCTTAGACTTGTATACTAACATAGAATAATAAATTGATAGACTTTGATCGTTCTGAGGAGGTTCGAAAAGGAAAGGCTCAAGTGGATGGGTTCGTGGCACCTGTTCAGCTTTGAGGTAGGTTACGACTTACCTTTGTTAGACTCTGATTAGAGGATCGTATGTATTTGGTAGTTGTTTATGGGAAAAGAATGGTAGACCTTCGGGCATGTTATTGTGATGAATCCATTGGTTTGGTATGGATGTTGTTTTATAGGCTTGTCATCATGTTTGCTACTATGTGTGTTAGTTGATTGATCTGTTTTGTCCTTTGATTCTCATTCATCTCATGGAAAGGAAAGGATGAAAGTAATTACTTGAATTTTGTTCATCATATTGGCATGCATTATTGATTCTATGATACATGTTGTTATCTCTCACTTACCTCACGAAAAATGAAGGATTATAATAAAGCATTGAGCTATCATTGTTGACTCATTCATTTTTGGCATTTGCTACCTCACTTGTGACATGGAATACCGATGGATAATTTGATCGACTAGTGTTTTGATTAGCATCTGTGGTATGCATTGTAAACTCCATGAATTTTAGTTGTTGATGATTTGATCCCATTCATGGCATACATCTCATGTTTCATATGTGATTTGATATGATATGTGATTCGACATGATTGTGATTTGAAATGATGATAAGTGAGAGAGTGAAGCCTTCGAGGTCTTTGTCGAAGAGCGTAAAAGTGAGAGTGCGCGTGATCTGAGGTATTTACCAGAGCGAGATGAGTGCTCGTGATCCGAGGTCATTTATCAGAGCAAGAGAGTGCTCGTATCCGAAGTCATTTGCCGGAACAAGGATACATGAACTTTGCGGGTTACCCATAGGTCATACCTTTGATTCATTGCCCTTAGCATGTGTGTACGGTTTGGAGAGGAGGACTGGAGGCATTGCATTGCATTCCATTTGCATTGTACCTCATATGATTGTATAGCACATTATCTCATCGAATTTTGTGTTGGTGATTTACTTGAGTTGTTGCCTGTTTGTTAAGTGATTATTTAAAAACTTGCCGGACTTGTGGATTAG
Organism: Lycium barbarum; assembly: GCF_019175385.1. Taxonomy (NCBI): domain Eukaryota; kingdom Viridiplantae; phylum Streptophyta; class Magnoliopsida; order Solanales; family Solanaceae; genus Lycium; species Lycium barbarum. The sequence continues at coordinate 31,805,699 of NC_083347.1, forward strand.
AAGCTTTCACCTAGGCTATGACTGGAGGATATTGAGATTATTATTATTGCAGACATTTATCTGAGAAAATGATGTGTGACTGTACATGACTGCTTATCTGCTCTACTTGCTAATTTCTTCCTATTTATATGTGTTATCTAATCATTGTCGGCCTATGATGCCTACAAATACTAGTGGTGTGCTCATACTACACTTGTTGCACTCCGTTCGGAGTACATAGTTTGATCCAGGTTCGTATTTAATTGAGACCTCGTAATTGATCCCGAGGCTATCATTAGAGATGTTTGGGTGAGCTAATAGCCGGACCTGCAGCATGGAGTTTCTTCTTATGCAATTTGTCTGTTTCTTTTCTATAGACAATATTTATTTCAGTGTTGAGCCCGTATTTTCATTTTTAAACTATGTATTCCATAGAAGCTCTTGTACAAGTTAAGACCGAGTTTTGGAAATTTTATTGATTAAAGTTTTCTTCCGCACTTGTTTACGATACCACATTTTTTTATTAATGTTTCAGTTTACTAAATTTTCACACGTGTTCATAAAAAAAAGTAAATGATTTGGGGATGGTTCGCCTAGCTGGGGGGGGGGGGGGGGGGGCTAAATGTAGGTGCCATCATGTATCGTGAATTGGGTTGTGACAGGGATAGTGTAGGTGCCTCATGACTCGCGAAATGGAATGTGACATTAATAAGTCGTGATGACACCTAACTCTACCCCGTAGGCGAACCAATCTAAAAGTGACCATGATACCAAATCATTGTACCAAAAATACAATACAAAAAAATAATATAAATAAAGAACTTCTCAGTTAAATACGATAAGGACCTACACACGACAAGCCCCGAGAACTAGTGTCATAATGTGCTTCTAAAAATGGTAAATACAACTCTGATTATGAAAGTACAGTATATGTATTGAAAAAAATAACAAGATTAAATTACTCCCAAGGCCCAAGCTACCAAGAACTAGACGTCAACGCGACTTTAGAACATTGGTACGATCTCCAATGATCTTCCACGAACAACACAATAGTTCAATTCAAACCTACACAAGGGTGCAAAAAGTGTAGCATGAGTACAAAATCAACGCGTGTAGCATGAGTACAAAATTAACGCGTACTCAATAAGTATCATTAACCGAACCAAAAAAGATAGTGGCGGGGTTGGCTCTCAAAACACTTAACATGTACAGTTTATGTGATCTCAATAGATAAAGAAAATAACAGTACAACTAAATCAACCAAACAACATAGTAGTTTATGCACATACTACACATGAAGTAATATGAACATATAGATCATGTGAAGGAATGCACACTATCTCAACAAGCCAAATATCTTTGCATGTATCGAAATTCACCCCCACAGCATATATAACGATATGCAAATGATATGAGTCAGTGAGATGCAATGTACATGACGCTAGTATAGTTCTTTTAGCCAAATGAACATTCGATTTTTTTCAGGGGGAAGAGAAGAGCCTTAGCCCCAAACTCAGAAGATATCCCAAACTTCTCTCTCCCTACCGCTACCTGCGGGAAGATTTCCCATCACACGGCTCACCAACTTGATCTTCCGCGGGAACCGTATGTCCGAACGTCCGATCCTACATCATAAACAGTGCTTCTAGCACTCCGCGCACACACTACATTGGGTGCCCAGGAATCAGTGACACATGAAAGACAACTGCGTCATCCATACGCCACATGAAATGTCTCATCGTGTCATAATCATAGTAATCACACACAACAAATCCAATTGTACCATAACCATATCAATCGGCATGAAACAAAATCTCATCATCCATAACCATATTAATCCATATCAGAGCGACCATTACACATCTCATGAATCAAGAATGAATCATGTATGCAGTCATATGACATACAACCAGTGCTTGAAATGAATATATGCAACCTATGTAGTATGAAGTACATAAAATATTCAAGATGGAAATTCCTAGCATGTGAATCAATGCTAATAATTTTCTCTTAGCAGTAAAGCATACTCCACAAATCATTTACTCCCTCTGATCCAATTTATGAGCCACAGTCTGATTTCGAGAGTTAAACAGTTTAATTTTGACCGTCAATTCGAACATGAAATCTTTAAGTTTTTTGTAATAAAATTTACATATTTGAAAATTACGTAAAAAATACTAGAAGTCACAATAATTGATAACTCAGGATATTTAAAAGATATATAATAAAATTATGGTTAAAGAAAGACTTTTTGAATCTCGATATCCGACTGGTGCCACATAAATTGAGACGGGTCTCTCGAGCCCCAATCCAAAAGATACGCAAGTTCAAAATTATCATCCGAATTTATTGGAACCCTCAAATCATGAATCTAAGCTTGTTTACTTAAAATGTTGACTTTGCCCAACTCTCTTAAATTTAGGCTTCTAGCTAGTTCAAGTTCAATAACTTCAAAGCACTCCCAAACCTCTCGGGACTCGCATCATCCATACGCAGAAGTTATAATCATTAAATAAACTTATCTCTTGGGATTCACATTCGCACGTTATGAATCATTAAATAAACCTACTGGAAGTCTCAAATAGAAAAAATTAGAACCCAAAGCTCAAAATGACCTGTTGGTCATTACGCACGTAATATGGGAAATTTTGCCCCGAGGAAAACTTCACGAGATCATGAGAGTAGAGTTGAGGCTATAAACTACATGTCCAATTGTCTTCAACTGATTATGTAAGTCAAAGCTTCGGTATCACAACGCCACAACGGATCATATGAAATTTTCATATATCGCTACAAACCACACCCACATTCTTGCTAGTTAGGTGCGACTATTTTCAACTTGAGGGGGTGTTGAGCAGCCAACCGAGCTGTGACTTGGTAGAGATGAAGCAAAACTAGAGCCCAAGCCCACGCATACATGTTATTTCATGATTTATGATATTTATATAGTATGAATTTACATTTTCGCCTCGGGTATATATAACTTATATGTACGTGTAGCTTTCGTTTTTCATTGTTTTATCCTAAAAACATTTGTAAATATGAGACAAAAGCGTTATTTACGAGTCAATTGGTGAATACATGTTCCCCTAAGACTTCATTTAACTAGTAGAGAAAATAGAAATGAGCAAGGTTGTACCTATATCTATTTCAGTTACCGTGTATAAATTCAAAGAAAAATGATCATCAACAAAAGAACATTCAAATTTTCATACATAGTTACAAACCACACTCACGTCTAAGCAAGTTAGGCGCAACTATTTCCAACTTGAGCGGGTGTAGCAGCCTATTCAGCCGACTTAGCGCAACTTGGTAGAAATGAAGCAAAACTATAGCCCAAGCCAACAAATGCACATTATTATATGATTTTTGATATTTTTTATATATAAATTATATTTTTGCTCCGAATATACATACCTCATATATACTTGTAACATTTGTTTTCCTTTTTTCCCCCCTCCTAACGAGAACCTTAGTATTACTGAAATAGAGAAGCCTCTACATCTATATTTATTATCATATACTCTTTCCGTTTCAATTTATATGAACCCATTTGACTGGAGACGACATTTAAGAAAGAGGGAAGACTTTTGAAACTTGTGGTTCAAAATAAGTCTTGAAAATTTGTGTGGCTGTAAATCATTCATAAAGTGAATTTGTTTCCAAATTAGGAAAGAGGTCATTCATTTTGGCACGGGTTAAAAAGGAAATAGGTTCAAACAAATTGAAACAGAGGGAGTATAATTTTTATTTTTATTTTAAAAAAAAAATCATCAAAAGAGCATTAAAATTTTCCTATATCTTTACGAACCACGGAACTCACATCCCATCATGACAATGTCACTTTCTTCTATATCATCTCAATTAAATTTTTTTCTCTCTCCAGCTGTTCTCTTGAGAACTCCCTTGATTCATTTAGTAAGAAGTTCTAGTTGTCGATCGATTTCTTCCCTCTTCGTTTGTTTTTTTATGGATTTGGAATCTTATTTTTCATGAAAAAATTCATATGGCTATATTAATGTCTTTTGACTTGAAACTAACACACGGGTGCGCACATCTAATCAGAAGCAAATTCTCAAGGTTCTATAAATTGTACTATGAGCTAATAGCAACAACAATAACCCCGGAACCAAAATGACCAAAAAAAAAAAAAAATTTGAACCAAAGTACTCAAAAAAAAAAATGTTATAAAACAACCTTTAGCGCAGTAAAATACTGCGCTAAAGCACTTAATCGTAACGGCCCCGTTAAGTGCTTTAGCGCAGTATTTTATTGCGCTAAAGGAATTTTTCTCTCACCTATAGCGCAGTAAAATACTACGTTATACGACCCAACATAAATCCCGTCGGGTTCCATCACTGGTCCCTCCAGTGGCAAACAAAAAATTAAAAAATGCTATTGGAGGCGAAACTGAGGTGGTCCCCACATCCAAAAATGTCGTTTTCTATTAAATTTCGTCGGGAAAGTTTAGATTCTCGGTATATTCAAGTCAAGGAGCAAGATTCTAAGTTCGAATTTTGGGAAAAAGCGACATACAACTCGATTAAAATAACTCTACAAAAAATCTTCGATTAAGGTTTTCTACTATGAACTTTTGTTATTATTTTGTTATATACATTATATTCTAATCATGCTTAACATTTAATCCTTGCTATTTTCCAAAAAAAAAAAATCAATTTTTTTTTGTTCTTGTTCGGACTGGGCAGTGGCTTTTGCCACTGTTCCGATGTTTTTTTTTTTTGTTTAATTCATTATTTGTTAAATGTTTATGAATTGTTAATTCGTTAAATGTTTATGAATTGTTAATTTGTTATATGTTTATGAGTTGTTAATTTGTTAATTGTTTATGAATTGTTAATGAATTATTATTTTGTTAATTGATTATTTGTTAAATATTGATTATGAATTAATTAGTTGTTAAATATTGTTTATGAATTGAAAGAAGTTGATTGGTAATGAATTAGTATTTTGTTAACACTTTGTTTGGATGATTGTTATGTATTGTTTCATAATGTATCGTATTATGTTGTATTGTATAGGACCAAATCAGTGGTTACATAAAATAAGACCTTTCGTCGTTACATAACAATAAAATTAAAGTAACAATTAAAGCAAACATTGTATTTAAACTAACAACATAATATAATACAATAGGTAACAACCATCCAAACAAGCTGTAAATGATTATGAATTGTTAATCTATATTATTTTAAAAGCATGAATATATATGTTAAATAAAAAAAGATTATCTAAAAAAGAATAGTTAAAGTTCTTCTTTTCATAAAATCATAAGTTAACGAAAAAATGTAAAGTTTGTAGGAAAATATGTGGTCGACGAATATACTCTTTTAGTCTAATTTTATCGTAGTTGTGTTGGCTATTTGGTCAACTAAAAATATATCACATATTCAAAATAGAGTTCTAAACAAATATTACTGTTGAATTTCGATTCCCAAATTAATTAACTTAAAAGTCTTTGCCATCACATAATTCAAAAGTAATTAACTTAAAAGTCTTTGCCATCACATATGTATCCTTACTATCACATATTAAATTTACTGCATATCCCATGTTAATTATTCACAAGATATAAGACTACATAATTCACATATTCCATACAAATTATTAATTAGTTAATATAATTTATCTTTCATTTCAAGAATAATGACTAATTTAGTTTGTACAGACCGAACTCTTTCATGGATCCGAATGTTCCCCCTGGGCTCGATGTTCCCCCGGGGCCCGATGATCACCCGGGGCCTGTTGTTCACCCGGCGCCCGCTGATAGACCAGTATTGTCTTTGCAAGGCAATCATAGGTCAGAGTTATTATGGGCCGGTACTATAGGGATATATACTAGGCTCTGTCCCCGTAGGCTGGAGAGAGCATGGACTCTTTTACGCGAGCACCCCCACACCCTCTTCGTCTTGGAGATATTGTTTCGGGGCTGCATCTACCGTTGCGTGTCCGTTGGTCGGGTACAGCATGATTGGGCGCTCATCATGGCCATGGTTAAGCGGTGGAGGCCAGAGACACATACCTTCCATCTTCGCACTGGTGAGGCCACGATTACGCTTCAGGATGTGGAGGTCCTCTTTGGATTGCGGGTAGATGGAGAGCCACTATACACTCGGTACGAGCCTCCTCCTGGTCAGACGTGGGCGACAGAGTTGACTAGGCTCACCCACTTCGTGCCTGATGCCGAGGGACAGATGTCGAGACAGCGTCGGGTTCAGATTAGTGTACTCTGCACTTATTTGGAGGGTTTGGATCCGGTTGTGGACGGCACCCCGCAAGACGATGTTGATCGTCATGCCCGTTTGTACCTGCTTATTATATTCGGGGGCATCTTGTTCCCGAACTCATTAGGTGCCTTTGTTAGTTTACGTTATTTGGTTTTCTTGGAGCATCTGGACCGCTTGGGAGACTACAGCTAGGGCGATGCAGTTTTGGCGTATCTTTACAGATGCCCGTGTCGAGCGTCTATTGGTGTTGTCAGAGATGTGTGTGGATTTTTTTTCTCTTCTCCAGGTAATATTTTAAGTGTGCGTTCCTTTAATGTAGACAAACCTCTTGAAACGACGACTTAAAAATCGTATTTTCTAATATCGCTTACAGTTATGGGCGTGGGAGAGAATGGTGCCTTTTCAGCCCGTACCTAGGCATCACCTCGAGATTGACATGCCTTATGCGAGGAGATGGACAACGGGTTTTGATCGGGATGTGGATACGCACCACAGTATTCTTCCATTCCGGACCAGCTTGATCACATGACGGACGATGCGGTAAAACTATTTAACTTTACATTATCAATTTAATTAAACGTCTTTTCTACTTGGTGATCACTGATTTGTATTTATATGTTATGCAGCTATTTATATGGATGTCGTACGCTCCTATATTAGATGGTTTGCTGGCCTTTTGCAGGGCAGATCAGGGGGTTTGGAGGTTACGGTGTCCATTGATACACCTGGACATCGTAGAGGACCACATGCTCGAGCGTGTCTTACGACAGTTTGAGCATACACAGAGTATACCCCCTGACGTCCGTCATGAGCTCCGACACTACCAGCGGGACGATCGGGCTGCCGTTGATAATGATTTTTTGGCTTTCATGGATGTTCAGCTCCACCGTTGGGAGAACAGGTTGGGCACTTTTGCGGTGGTCGGTCATTTGACTCCCATTGAGGATTACATGCGCTGGTATCATCAGATCACACGCCGATTGATCGGCAACCCAGCTTTGCGTCCCCCTAGGGATGTAGGATACTCAGCACTCATGGGGCAGTACGAGGCATTAGTAAGTTTATCGTATTTAGATTTATTTAATTGAATTAATTGTTACGTTTTAAAAAATAACTTTTTTTTTACTGTTGAACACAGATGCAGCTGGTGGCCATACAACATTTACGCATCTTGGGGTTAGAGCATATGCCTTACTCTGGGTTTGTGGGGCTTGCGTCGGAGATGGTACGGATATCCGAGGACGGTATCCAGCAGGCAGGAGAGATTAGGCGCAGGGATGAGCCTGTTCCGGAGGCTGAGTATCAGGCAGCGCCAGAAGGAGGATCGGGTGCTCCCAGAGGAGAAGGCCGTGCTGCCGGAGGATGCCGTGCGTGTAGAGGACGCGGTGCTGCTGCTAGAGGACTTGGTGGTGGAGGACTAGATGAGGTAGATGAGGCTGATCCCATTCCAGAGGGCGTTCCAGGTCTAGTCCATCCGCAGCCGTTCCAGGCCGGTGGCAGATCACCTCGACTTACCTACGTTTACGCCGGCGCTCTTACTTGCGGAGATGTCACGACCCAGCCCCGTGGGCCGCGACTGGTGCCCTTCCGGGACACCCCAAACGAACTCACACCCAGATCATCGTAATCAGACTCGACCAAACTCAACGTACGTTATTCGAACTCAACATCGTAATCAGACAACTACCGAACACTTATCATAAGCAGTCGCCCGTACAGATCAGACAAATCACAAATCAGAAAGGAGGCGGAATATACATCGCCAAATTTCACACACACACATCAGAGGGGTGGCGGAATGTACATCGCCCCCAAATGCATACACACACATACAAACTCAGAGGCCGACTTGGCCATAGTAGCGTACGGGCCGCTTAAGATTGCAAAACAGACTCACATGCAAACACACCGGACCCACGACCCACAAATCTGACTACAGGCCTCTAGACAAAACAGAACATAAGAACATAGGACGGGACAGGGCCCCGCCGTACCCACTCATCCAAATATACAGGATACAGACACAACAAAAGATATATACCAATGGCTAGGCTCCGAATCAAAGGGGAGCTCTCCAACACAGCAGAATGAGTAGCCTAGACTGGAGGACCACCCAAACGAGCTTCTGTACCTGCGGGCATGAAACACAGCCCCCGAAGAAACGGGGGTCAGTACGGGAGAAGTACTGAGTATGTAAAGCAGAAGGTACAGAAATCACAAACACAGCTGGAGTCAGAAAGAACAAACACACCGACATCGTAAACAAAGCAAATCTGCGCGGGAGGCGAACGTACAAATGCAAATCAAATCATGTATAGGGTTTAGGAACGTGGTCACCCCCCGACGCTGGTGCCACAACACATCATAACTCCAGAAGTTTTCAAATCTCCGTACAGTCTCCAGACACATCATATCACACACACATCATATCATCAGAACATATCAAATGCCATATCACATCATAAATCCATAAGCGGTAACCGGCCCTATGAAGAGGCCTCGGAAACCGTAACACATCATAACTCCCGAATATATTTTAGCGCGCACGAGCACATAGTCGGCCCGGGTACCGACGAACGAAATCATAGCAGACAGCACGAACAGAGTAGTGCAGAAACCATATGCATATCAAAATAATTTACCGGACTCAACATATAGTTTACATATAGGTATATACCGACGCCAGAAGGCTCGGAGTAGGAATCAGATTAAGCAAAATTTGCGGGAAAAAGGTACAAAGTTCCAAACTGCCAAATCTTCTAGAGAAAAACTGTTTATAGGTCATTTTCCGAAAATCTCACATTATTCAAAGTACAAAACGTTCACTAATGGCATAGGAAGTTCAAACGCAGCATTGGGTCATAAACAAACGATCGCTGATCATAGCGGACGCAAACGAACCAAACAAACCGAATAAGGGAAGCCTCGGGGCTTGCGGGCCCACCTAGAGTCAAATTGAGGCGGCGGACACAAATCACAGACTTTAGGCTCCCTAGAGCCATCTACGAAGGTTTCGGAGAGTTTCGGACACAACAACAAAAGTTATGACGATTCGAACATTCTTTGGACCAAATGCAACAAAAGGGTTCAATTGCGCTGGATGAATAGTACCCAAACTTGAACCTAAATTTCCAAGAGCAGAGTTACCCCCGAGATTCCGATCTTAACCTAGTATGACTAGGACATGCCAAAAGAAGGATAGGTAGGCTTTACATACCTGGTTGGCGCCTTACGCTCCTCAAATCGCAATTCCCGTTTCGTCCAGAAACTGCAAATGGTCACCTTTACCAGTTACTATTCATGAGAATTAACATTTTAGTCTTTGGGCTATATTTGGCTACCGAAATTTCGGCAGCACTTCCCCTATAAATCTAACACCCCCGAGACTTAGCTCGGCTCAAAATACCACGACAACAACAGCCCAAACATCATAAAACCATACAAACCACAATCATACTACATTAACTTCAAAATTTCACTTTAATACATAAGTTGGCAAATTCTTGACTCAACTTCAAAATTCCAAATCTATTTCCACATTAGTCCATTCATTCACTCATTCCCAATTATTCAAACACACTACATACAAGTTCCAAATCACATACAAACATCCCCAAAGTTCACTACTTTCCAATTTTCATTCAAAACACCAAAAGTTACGACGAACGTTCTAACTTGCGTCGTTTCATTCCAAATTCGTTATCATCAATCATAAATCTTATTTAAGGTCTTTAGTGTCATAAATATACTATGATATACACAAATATACCAAATGTATACGCTTTCCGATAACGTCCGAAATTATTTTCTAGCACCAACTCAATTCTTTAATCGATCCTTTACGACATAAAGATCACAACAACACATTATTCAAACTAAACAAGATAAAATTCTTATGGCTTGCACCACATGGAACTCACGGCCAAACACACCCTTTTTTCCACACACACACCATGCACAAACACAACTTCATCCCACAATCTTCACGCTAATCCAATCACTAACACATATACATCCATTTCATAACATTAAAACATAAAAATCTTACCTTGTTCTTAAGATTCCGATTCGCCGCAAACGTCGCCCTTTCGTCAAACTAATTGTACCACAACGAAGAGCACCTCGAACTCATCAATCATTCCAAAAGAGACTAGGTGTTTGGATTAGAAACAAAGCCAAGATTTTTTATTTTTTTTTTCCTTTTTCTCTCCTTCGGCCGAGAGCACCTTTTGCTTGGTGTTCTTCAATTGCTTTGTGTTTATCTTGAAAATTCTCAAGTATACTTGATATATATCCAAATAGGAGTCATGTGCATAGCACATGACTCTTTAAAAGTGGGCTTGGGCTTGCCTCTTGGCCGGCCACTTCCATGTTTTGGGCCTCAATTTTTGTGTTGCATTTTTCTTGGCCCAATTCACTAAACGTCCCGTTTTGTAATTCCCGAAACCAATTTCTAAAATTCCAAATTTACCCTCGGCCTTCCTCGAGGTCTTGACATTAATGATTCCATAACCAACATAGCCATATTCACCAAAATCAAAATATTTCCTCAACACACACAAGTCTTCTTTATTTCTCAGTTTCCCGTTATACGAAAATACGGGACATAACATTCTCCCTCCCTTAAGAACATTCGTCCTCGAATGTTGAATCAACCTCATGGATGTCGTACTACTCCGGGAGGGTTCTCTTGATAGTTGTCCTTTATTGATTTTTCCGACATGGCTCCTTTACCAACATTAGGGGGCAAATTTTCACGTCACTGACTCAAATGCCTTCATAATACACTTTCTCATACCCCACGTGATTACCGGACCACACGCTATATTCTTGTAATGGACGAACGCTTTCCAGACATCATAGTCAATATCATTTTCTTGTCACACTCCTGAGTTTCCTTACCGCATCGTCGTAATCTCACTTTACTTCATATCAGACACTTCATGCCAAACAGATTCAGAACTAAAGCCGGACGCACATAAGCATATCGGACAGATTCATAGTCAACATCAAAGGTATAGAACTATATCAGACAGACTGAAATGTGTCAAACAAATCTGGGCTCGGAGTTAGACGTACAAAGGCGTATCGGACGAATTTGTAAGCAGAATCAACACACGAAGATACACCAGACAGATTCACAATTGAAGTCAAACGTATGGACTCATATCGAACGGATCCGAAATCAGAATCAAATATACAGGATTGTTTCATACAAAGTTGTGACCAGTCAAACCGAAGTGTATCAAACACACACGCGGTCAAAATCAAATGCACCGAAGCATATCAGACGGATTTATATCCAGATTCAGACCCACAGAGGTGCGCCAGACAGGAACGGATTCAGAATCAAACGCACAAAAGGTTCATCGAACGGGAACATAGTCGAACTCAGAAATATAGAGGCGTACTAGGCAGAGCCTTATCAGACTCGGAAATGCAAAAGCGCCACAGATAGGATGTCAATTTAGGATCAAATCATTCCTATTAAGGCTTCAATAATTCATGATAATTCCCTTTATTTGCAAACTCACTCACCAAGTCGTCACACAATTTACTTTGCGTCTTACGTACCAACTCCTTCAAGGATTCCAATTACTCACACTGCTGATCTTTTATTTATCACAACATCAGTTTCCGGGGCTCGGCTCTCAACCCACCTGGCACTGAATGAAAATCATACACACACATACACATACACGTACACATACACACACTTATTCGGACCTTACTGGAGAAAATCTCTGGCTGTTATTCAAGTTCATTCAACTTCCCAAGCAGTGTTATACCCTTTTTCTTTTTGCCCGTTTAGTCCGCCTCGTTTCGCGCGACTCCCGAAAGGGCACCAATTACTCCACACACATTCTATTACCTTTTGGTTACCTCAAATTCCCATCTACATTAATCATACTTACACTTATGAAAAACTTTGCATTACTTCCCAGGGGGTCACCCATCCCAGAATTGCTCTGGCTTGAGCACGCTTAACCCCGAAACTTTCACGCATTCTGATGCGTTAGGGCTGATATAATCCCATCAATTGCCCTGCACGACCTTTGTCACGCAATTTTAGGCCAAACGGGGTCTTAGCAAATCTTTCGGAAATTTTTCGTAGCGGGTCCCACTCTCGGCTAAGCCGTACCATTACCTTGTCGCCTTTCTGAATTTCCAACATTCACTTTCATACACATATACATATGATCACAACTAACCCACGAATTTAAGCCTCCAAATAGTCGATGTGATCCGATAGAAATGCCACCGTAAGGTATTCTCTGGCCACCGACAGAAGAAAACTAAAGCCCGATAAGTATCGCGGGGCCTTTTGTACTTAGTCTACATATTTACTTCTATATTTCTGGAAAGATTTGGGCAGAGTTTCCTCTGTATTTCTTACTATTCGAAACCTGTACACCAGAAATACCAACCACGCCTCACAGGGCCAACACATATGTACACACATACACATCATATCACGTCGTAACGCAGCCACACAGGGCTGATGACTTCAAATAGGAATTATAACATCGTCGACACTTACCACACGTGCCCAACTCAAACGGCATCGGAGGCGTTTTCCTGTTTACCTTCATCCAGGATTTCCAAAATCACTCGGACGGTGGGGATATTTAGTCGCCCTTGCCTTGGGTCACCCGGTCTCTAATTCCTTTAAATTTCCGTCGTCTTCATAGGACAACGTTTTGCGAATATCATACACATATAGAAAATTCTAAAAACTCATACACTTATAAATAATCAATATCGGGTCTGACCTGGGGAGCTGCCGTGAGAGGTATGTCCACTATCATCCACGCCTGTCTGCTCCCTGCCTATCCGGTCTCCATTATCACCCGCATCTGAATCGGAGGGATACGGACGATCAGACAAATCCCGGCTCACTGACGACCCAGGCCAAGAACCGGAGAAATCCATAGCACTCTCCGAGGTGGCTGGGCTATCAGGGTTCTCCCTAATGATAAGAGCTGGCGCATATTTGAAAATCTCCTCCTGAGTCATCCCAGAAGAATGCTCCGATGGGCCTGCCTCATCACTATCCTCCTCCGCGGAGGTAAGAAGCTCCGGAGGGGTCATCGCCAGATCCTCCGAGATATCTGTGTCGTAGCCATCCTCCACGGGATCCTCCGCCCCAGGAATCGGGGACTCTGGAGGAGTCGTAGAGGGGTCCTCCGACGGATCCGTATCGTAGCTATCCCCCGGGGAATCCTCCGAAGGATCCGTCTCGATCGAGTAACTGGGGCCCTGCCTACTCGGCCCCGGTGACAGCCTGGGGGCCTTCTTGGCACCCCCATCCTCATCGTCGGACGCCGTCCTCTTCATTTTTCATCAACCTACAATCACCTGCACGGAGAGGGTCAAAAATAATTTCCCAAAATACTGACGCTAACACTTTTTTCGGAGCCTTGCTGTGAACACATCAATTCGTTGGGAGGAACCATCCTAACAGTATAGCTTTATCGCACGATCTAAGATCCCAAGAAAGGGTAACACAACATCCTAGATGTCCTGTAGCTTCCTGTTTATAGATGTGGTGCACAACACATCGATAAACAAGACTCTACTAGACACGGCCTGTAGACATTCCGAGGACAAACTGCTCTGATACCACTTTTGTCACGACCCAGCCCCGTGGGCCGCGACTGGTGCCCTTCCGGGACACCCCAAACGAACTCACACCCAGATCATCGTAATCAGACTCGACCAAACTCAACGTACGTTATTCGAACTCAACATCGTAATCAGACAACTACCGAACACTTATCCTAAGCAGTCGCCCGTACAGATCAGACAAATCACAAATCAGAAAGGAGGCGGAATATACATCGCCAAATTTCACACACACACATCAGAGGGGTGGCGGAATGTACATCGCCCCCAAATGCATACACACACATACAAACTCAGAGGCCGACTTGGCCATAGTAGCGTACGGGCCGCTTAAGATTGCAAAACAGACTCACATGCAAACACACCGGACCCACGACCCACAAATCTGACTACAGGCCTCTAGACAAAACAGAACATAAGAACATAGGACGGGACAGGGCCCCGCCGTACCCACTCATCCAAATATACAGGATACAGACACAACAAAAGATATGTACCAATGGCTAGGCTCCGAATCAAAGGGGAGCTCTCCAACACAGCAGAATGAGTAGCCTAGACTGGAGGACCACCCAAACGAGCTTCTGTACCTGCGGTCATGAAACACAGCCCCCGAAGAAACGGGGGTCAGTACGGGAGAAGTACTGAGTATGTAAAGCAGAAGGTACAGAAATCACAAACACAGCTGGAGTCAGAAAGAACAAACACACCGACATCGTAAACAAAGCAAATCTGCGCGGGAGGCGAACGTACAAATGCAAATCAAATCATGTATAGGGTTTAGGAACGTGGTCACCCCCCGACGCTGGTGCCACAACACATCATAACTCCAGAAGTTTTCAAATCTCCGTACAGTCTCCAGACACATCATATCACACACACATCATATCATCAGAACATATCAAATGCCATATCACATCATAACTCCATAAGCGGTAACCGGCCCTATGAAGAGGCCTCGGAAACCGTAACACATCATAACTCCCGAATATATTTTAGCGCGCACGATCACATAGTCGGCCCGGGTACCGACGAATGAAATCATAGCAGACAGCACGAACAGAGTAGTGCAGAAACCATATGCATATCAAAATAATTTACCGGACTCAACATATAGTTTACATATAGGTATATACCGACGCCAGAAGGCTCGGAGTAGGAATCAGATTAAGCAAAATTTGCGGGAAAAAGGTACAAAGTTCCAAACTGCCAAATCTTCTAGAGAAAAACTGTTTATAGGTCATTTTCCGAAAATCTCACATTATTCAAAGTACAAAACGTTCACTAATGGCATAGGAAGTTCAAACGCAGCATTGGGTCATAAACAAACGATCGCTGATCATAGCGGACGCAAACGAACCAAACAAACCGAATAAGGGAAGCCTCGGGGCTTGCGGGCCCACCTAGAGTCAAATTGAGGCGGCGGACACAAATCACAGACTTTAGGCTCCCTAGAGCCATCTACGAAGGTTTCGGAGAGTTTCGGACACAACAACAAAAGTTATGACGATTCGAACATTCTTTGGACCAAATGCAACAAAAGGGTTCAATTGCGCTGGATGAATAGTACCCAAACTTGAACCTAAATTTCCAAGAGCAGAGTTACCCCCGAGATTCCGATCTTAACCTAGTATGACTAGGACATGCCAAAAGAAGGATAGGTAGGCTTTACATACCTGGTTGGCGCCTTACGCTCCTCAAATCGCAATTCCCGTTTCGTCCAGAAACTGCAAATGGTCACCTTTACCAGTTACTATTCATGAGAATTAACATTTTAGTCTTTGGGCTATATTTGGCTACCGAAATTTCGGCAGCACTTCCCCTATAAATCTAACACCCCCGAGACTTAGCTCGGCTCAAAATACCACGACAACAACAGCCCAAACATCATAAAACCATACAAACCACAATCATACTACATTAACTTCAAAATTTCACTTTAATACATAAGTTGGCAAATTCTTGACTCAACTTCAAAATTCCAAATTTATTTCCACATTAGTCCATTCATTCACTCATTCCCAATTATTCAAACACACTACATACAAGTTCCAAATCACATACAAACATCCCCAAAGTTCACTACTTTCCAATTTTCATTCAAAACACCAAAAGTTACGACGAACGTTCTAACTTGCGTCGTTTCATTCCAAATTCGTTATCATCAATCATAAATCTTATTTAAGGTCTTTAGTGTCATAAATATACTATGATATACACAAATATACCAAATGTATACGCTTTCCGATAACGTCCGAAATTATTTTCTAGCACCAACTCAATTCTTTAATCGATCCTTTACGACATAAAGATCACAACAACACATTATTCAAACTAAACAAGATAAAATTCTTATGGCTTGCACCACATGGAACTCACGGCCAAACACACCCTTTTTTCCACACACACACCATGCACAAACACAACTTCATCCCACAATCTTCACGCTAATCCAATCACTAACACATATACATCCATTTCATAACATTAAAACATAAAAATCTTACCTTGTTCTTAAGATTCCGATTCGCCGCAAACGTCGCCCTTTCGTCAAACTAATTGTACCACAACGAAGAGCACCTCGAACTCATCAATCATTCCAAAAGAGACTAGGTGTTTGGATTAGAAACAAAGCCAAGAATTTTTTGTTTTTTTTTCCTTTTTCTCTCCTTCGGCCGAGAGCACCTTTTGCTTGGTGTTCTTCAATTGCTTTGTGTTTATCTTGAAAATTCTCAAGTATACTTGATATATATCCAAATAGGAGTCATGTGCATAGCACATGACTCTTTAAAAGTGGGCTTGGGCTTGCCTCTTGGCCGACCACTTCCATGTTTTGGGCCTCAATTTTTGTGTTGCATTTTTCTTGGCCCAATTCACTAAACGTCCCGTTTTGTAATTCCCGAAACCAATTTCTAAAATTCCAAATTTACCCTCGGCCTTCCCCGAGGTCTTGACATTAATGATTCCATAACCAACATAGCCATATTCACCAAAATCAAAATATTTCCTCAACACACACAAGTCTTCTTTATTTCTCAGTTTCCCGTTATACGAAAATACGGGACATAACATTCTCCCCCCCTTAAGAACATTCGTCCTCGAATGTTGAATCAACCTCATGGATGTCGTACTACTCCGGGAGGGTTCTCTTGATAGTTGTCCTTTATTGATTTTTCCGACATGGCTCCTTTACCAACATTAGGGGGCAAATTTTCACGTCACTGACTCAAATGCCTTCATAATACACTTTCTCATACCCCACGTGATTACCGGACCACACGCTATATTCTTGTAATGGACGAACGCTTTCCAGACATCATAGTCAATATCATTTTCTTGTCACACTCCTGAGTTTCCTTACCGCATCGTCGTAATCTCACTTTACTTCATATCAGACACTTCATGCCAAACAGATTCAGAACTAAAGCCGGACGCACATAAGCATATCGGACAGATTCATAGTCAACATCAAAGGTATAGAACTATATCAGACAGACTGAAATGTGTCAAACAAATCTGGGCTCGGAGTTAGACGTACAAAGGCGTATCGGACGAATTTGTAAGCAGAATCAACACACGAAGATACACCAGACAGATTCACAATTGAAGTCAAACGTATGGACTCATATCGAACGGATCCGAAATCAGAATCAAATATACAGGATTGTTTCATACAAAGTTGTGACCAGTCAAACCGAAGTGTATCAAACACACACGCGGTCAAAATCAAATGCACCGAAGCATATCAGACGGATTTATATCCAGATTCAGACCCACAGAGGTGCGCCAGACAGGAACGGATTCAGAATCAAACGCACAAAAGGTTCATCGAACGGGAACATAGTCGAACTCAGAAATATAGAGGCGTACTAGGCAGAGCCTTATCAGACTCGGAAATGCAAAAGCGCCACAGATAGGATGTCAATTTAGGATCAAATCATTCCTATTAAGGCTTCAATAATTCATGATAATTCCCTTTATTTGCAAACTCACTCACCAAGTCGTCACACAATTTACTTTGCGTCTTACGTACCAACTCCTTCAAGGATTCCAATTACTCACACTGCTGATCTTTTATTTATCACAACATCAGTTTCCGGGGCTCGGCTCTCAACCCACCTGGCACTGAATGAAAATCATACACACACATACACATACACGTACACATACACACACTTATTCGGACCTTACTGGAGAAAATCTCTGGCTGTTATTCAAGTTCATTCAACTTCCCAAGCAGTGTTATACCCTTTTTCTTTTTGCCCGTTTAGTCCGCCTCGTTTCGCGCGACTCCCGAAAGGGCACCAATTACTCCACACACATTCTATTACCTTTTGGTTACCTCAAATTCCCATCTACATTAATCATACTTACACTTATGAAAAACTTTGCATTACTTCCCAGGGGGTCACCCATCCCAGAATTGCTCTGGCTTGAGCACGCTTAACCCCGAAACTTTCACGCATTCTGATGCGTTAGGGCTGATATAATCCCATCAATTGCCCTGCACGACCTTTGTCACGCAATTTTAGGCCAAACGGGGTCTTAGCAAATCTTTCGGAAATTTTTCGTAGCGGGTCCCACTCTCGGCTAAGCCGTACCATTACCTTGTCGCCTTTCTGAATTTCCAACATTCACTTTCATACACATATACATATGATCACAACTAACCCACGAATTTAAGCCTCCAAATAGTCGATGTGATCCGATAGAAATGCCACCGTAAGGTATTCTCTGGCCACCGACAGAAGAAAACTAAAGCCCGATAAGTATCGCGGGGCCTTTTGTACTTAGTCTACATATTTACTTCTATATTTCTGGAAAGATTTGGGCAGAGTTTCCTCTGTATTTCTTACTATCCGAAACATGTACACCAGAAATACCAACCACGCCTCACAGGGCCAACACATATGTACACACATACACATCATATCACGTCGTAACGCAGCCACACAGGGCTGATGACTTCAAATAGGAATTATAACATCGTCGACACTTACCACACGTGCCCAACTCAAACGGCATCGGAGGCGTTTTCCTGTTTACCTTCATCCAGGATTTCCAAAATCACTCGGACGGTGGGGATATTTAGTCGCCCTTGCCTTGGGTCACCCGGTCTCTAATTCCTTTAAATTTCCGTCGTCTTCATAGGACAACGTTTTGCGAATATCATACACATATAGAAAATTCTAAAAACTCATACACTTATAAATAATCAATATCGGGTCTGACCTGGGGAGCTGCCGTGAGAGGTATGTCCACTATCATCCACGCCTGTCTGCTCCCTGCCTATCCGGTCTCCATTATCACCCGCATCTGAATCGGAGGGATACGGACGATCAGACAAATCCCGGCTCACTGACGACCCAGGCCAAGAACCGGAGAAATCCATAGCACTCTCCGAGGTGGCTGGGCTATCAGGGTTCTCCCTAACGATAAGAGCTGGCGCATATTTGAAAATCTCCTCCTGAGTCATCCCAGAAGAATGCTCCGATGGGCCTGCCTCATCACTATCCTCCTCCGCGGAGGTAAGAAGCTCCGGAGGGGTCATCGCCAGATCCTCCGAGATATCTGTGTCGTAGCCATCCTCCACGGGATCCTCCGCCCCAGGAATCGGGGACTCTGGAGGAGTCGTAGAGGGGTCCTCCGACGGATCCGTATCGTAGCTATCCCCCGGGGAATCCTCCGAAGGATCCGTCTCGATCGAGTAACTGGGGCCCTGCCTACTCGGCCCCGGTGACAGCCTGGGGGCCTTCTTGGCACCCCCATCCTCATCGTCGGACGCCGTCCTCTTCATTTTTCATCAACCTACAATCACCTGCACGGAGAGGGTCAAAAATAATTTCCCAAAATACTGACGCTAACACTCTTTTCGGAGCCTTGCTGTGAACACATCAATTCGTTGGGAGGAACCATCCTAACAGTATAGCTTTATCGCACGATCTAAGATCCCAAGAAAGGGTAACACAACATCCTAGATGTCCTGTAGCTTCCTGTTTATAGATGTGGTGCACAACACATCGATAAACAAGACTCTACTAGACACGGCCTGTAGACATTCCGAGGACAAACTGCTCTGATACCACTTTTGTCACGACCCAGCCCCGTGGGCCGCGACTGGTGCCCTTCCGGGACACCCCAAACGAACTCACACCCAGATCATCGTAATCAGACTCGACCAAACTCAACGTACGTTATTCGAACTCAACATCGTAATCAGACAACTACCGAACACTTATCCTAAGCAGTCGCCCGTACAGATCAGACAAATCACAAATCAGAAAGGAGGCGGAATATACATCGCCAAATTTCACACACACACATCAGAGGGGTGGCGGAATGTACATCGCCCCCAAATGCATACACACACATACAAACTCAGAGGCCGACTTGGCCATAGTAGCGTACGGGCCGCTTAAGATTGCAAAACAGACTCACATGCAAACACACCGGACCCACGACCCACAAATCTGACTACAGGCCTCTAGACAAAACAGAACATAAGAACATAGGACGGGACAGGGCCCCGCCGTACCCACTCATCCAAATATACAGGATACAGACACAACAAAAGATATGTACCAATGGCTAGGCTCCGAATCAAAGGGGAGCTCTCCAACACAGCAGAATGAGTAGCCTAGACTGGAGGACCACCCAAACGAGCTTCTGTACCTGCGGTCATGAAACACAGCCCCCGAAGAAACGGGGGTCAGTACGGGAGAAGTACTGAGTATGTAAAGCAGAAGGTACAGAAATCACAAACACAGCTGGAGTCAGAAAGAACAAACACACCGACATCGTAAACAAAGCAAATCTGCGCGGGAGGCGAACGTACAAATGCAAATCAAATCATGTATAGGGTTTAGGAACGTGGTCACCCCCCGACGCTGGTGCCACAACACATCATAACTCCAGAAGTTTTCAAATCTCCGTACAGTCTCCAGACACATCATATCACACACACATCATATCATCAGAACATATCAAATGCCATATCACATCATAACTCCATAAGCGGTAACCGGCCCTATGAAGAGGCCTCGGAAACCGTAACACATCATAACTCCCGAATATATTTTAGCGCGCACGATCACATAGTCGGCCCGGGTACCGACGAACGAAATCATAGCAGACAGCACGAACAGAGTAGTGCAGAAACCATATGCATATCAAAATAATTTACCGGACTCAACATATAGTTTACATATAGGTATATACCGACGCCAGAAGGCTCGGAGTAGGAATCAGATTAAGCAAAATTTGCGGGAAAAAGGTACAAAGTTCCAAACTGCCAAATCTTCTAGAGAAAAACTGTTTATAGGTCATTTTCCGAAAATCTCACATTATTCAAAGTACAAAACGTTCACTAATGGCATAGGAAGTTCAAACGCAGCATTGGGTCATAAACAAACGATCGCTGATCATAGCGGACGCAAACGAACCAAACAAACCGAATAAGGGAAGCCTCGGGGCTTGCGGGCCCACCTAGAGTCAAATTGAGGCGGCGGACACAAATCACAGACTTTAGGCTCCCTAGAGCCATCTACGAAGGTTTCGGAGAGTTTCGGACACAACAACAAAAGTTATGACGATTCGAACATTCTTTGGACCAAATGCAACAAAAGGGTTCAATTGCGCTGGATGAATAGTACCCAAACTTGAACCTAAATTTCCAAGAGCAGAGTTACCCCCGAGATTCCGATCTTAACCTAGTATGACTAGGACATGCCAAAAGAAGGATAGGTAGGCTTTACATACCTGGTTGGCGCCTTACGCTCCTCAAATCGCAATTCCCGTTTCGTCCAGAAACTGCAAATGGTCACCTTTACCAGTTACTATTCATGAGAATTAACATTTTAGTCTTTGGGCTATATTTGGCTACCGAAATTTCGGCAGCACTTCCCCTATAAATCTAACACCCCCGAGACTTAGCTCGGCTCAAAATACCACGACAACAACAACCCAAACATCATAAAACCATACAAACCACAATCATACTACATTAACTTCAAAATTTCACTTTAATACATAAGTTGGCAAATTCTTGACTCAACTTCAAAATTCCAAATCTATTTCCATATTAGTCCATTCATTCACTCATTCCCAATTATTCAAACACACTACATACAAGTTCCAAATCACATACAAACATCCCCAAAGTTCACTACTTTCCAATTTTCATTCAAAACACCAAAAGTTACGACGAACGTTCTAACTTGCGTCGTTTCATTCCAAATTCGTTATCATCAATCATAAATCTTATTTAAGGTCTTTAGTGTCATAAATATACTATGATATACACAAATATACCAAATGTATACGCTTTCCGATAACGTCCGAAATTATTTTCTAGCACCAACTCAATTCTTTAATCGATCCTTTACGACATAAAGATCACAACAACACATTATTCAAACTAAACAAGATAAAATTCTTATGGCTTGCACCACATGGAACTCACGGCCAAACACACCCTTTTTTCCACACACACACCATGCACAAACACAACTTCATCCCACAATCTTCACGCTAATCCAATCACTAACACATATACATCCATTTCATAACATTAAAACATAAAAATCTTACCTTGTTCTTAAGATTCCGATTCGCCGCAAACGTCGCCCTTTCGTCAAACTAATTGTACCACAACGAAGAGCACCTCGAACTCATCAATCATTCCAAAAGAGACTAGGTGTTTGGATTAGAAACAAAGCCAAGATTTTTTTTTTTTTTTTTCCTTTTTCTCTCCTTCGGCCGAGAGCACCTTTTGCTTGGTGTTCTTCAATTGCTTTGTGTTTATCTTGAAAATTCTCAAGTATACTTGATATATATCCAAATAGGAGCCATGTGCATAGCACATGACTCTTTAAAAGTGGGCTTGGGCTTGCCTCTTGGCCGGCCACTTCCATGTTTTGGGCCTCAATTTTTGTGTTGCATTTTTCTTGGCCCAATTCACTAAACGTCCCGTTTTGTAATTCCCGAAACCAATTTCTAAAATTCCAAATTTACCCTCGGCCTTCCCCGAGGTCTTGACATTAATGATTCCATAACCAACATAGCCATATTCACCAAAATCAAAATATTTCCTCAACACACACAAGTCTTCTTTATTTCTCAGTTTCCCGTTATACGAAAATACGGGACATAACATGAGATACCTGGGTATTCATCACAGCCGAGCCAGAATGCATACATGGAGGAGAGTGATAACGTTGATTGGGGGGGAGGGGGGATATGCGCTTCATTAGCTGATGAGCGGCTTGTGAGGAATTTAGAGGGAGTTAGGATTCATGACTTCGATGAGTTTTTGATCCCGGTTAGTATTTAAAATACTTATTTGTTCATTTAAATTATTTATTTTAAATATATAGATGTTACTCATTATTTAGTAATATTTTATATTTTAGGATTCGGCGCCAGCGGATCCACCAGAGCCACCCACTCAGGCATTTTCTCATGGGTCTGCCGAGCCAGCGGTGTCTTCCCATGTGACTGTCGAGCCACAGGTAAGCTTTTTATTAAAATTTGTTTTATTCAATATAAGGTCAATATTTAATATAGGGAAAAGGGTTCAAAACATACTCAAACTATGGCCAAAGTTGCCATAACACACCTGAACTTTGCGGGGGTCCTATGACCCCCCTGTACTTATTTTTTGTGTATTTTGTACGCTTTTATATGGTGACCTGTACAAGCGATTGTATCTACTCTCTCTGAGCGCGTAAGATTCCATATAAAAGTGTAAATAATACATAAAAAAATAAGTCTAGGGGGGGTCATAGGACCCCCGCAAAGTTCAGGTGTGTTATGGCAACTTTGGCAAAATCTGGTCAGCAAATTACTGTTCATCTTCTTCATAGAGAACTGGACTGAAATTTGATCCTAATCCACTTCAAATCTCAACCAAACATCACCAAATTTCATATTCGAATTCCCCTCGACGTTCCGGTTCTTTTGATATATCACCCACTCAAAATGGAGCTCATTTACGGCAACCTGAAAATTCGAGTTCGAAGCTTCAAGATTTGTTCATGGCAGTCATGGAGTCGTTCAGTTCTTCTTCACGTTCCAGATGTCTTCTAAGCTCGAGTTCAACTTCAAACAATCGGCAACTAAGAATTTTATTCATCAAATCCAGAATTTGAAGACCCAGATCTAAAAGCTTCAAGTCGAAACTCGACGTCCCTAATGGAGTTTTTGTTTACTGGTTTTACTATCTTAATCCACTATGATTAATCATGTTTTCAATGTCGACAATATCACAAATCCTATATAATATCGAAAAAGACCCGTTTGATTTGGTCGTTACAATGGAGTTTTTTTGGGTTTGAAATTTTGGAAAGTGGAGAAATGAAAAATACCCAATTGAAGAATAATTAAATCTTTTAAACTCAACACAAAGGAAAGCAAAAAGGCACAAATTCTTGAACAGTCACAAACTCAACACAAAAGGCACAAAGCAAAAGGCACGATAATTGAAAGAAAAATTATCTCTAACGACTGGAAAAACATTTGGTCACTATAAGTGCACTTATAACGACCGGATTCATATCCCTTCGATAAGAAGTGGTCGCTAAATATCAAATTTTCTGTAGTGGAGCGCGTGCATACACTCAAATGAGTTTGGGTGACTTTGTCCATTTGAAAGCGTAGATAATACACAAAAAAGAAGTCAGGGGGGTCATAGGACCCCCGCAAAGTTTAGGTGTGTTATGGCAACTTTGGCCATAGTTTAAGTGTGTTTTGAACACTTTTCCCTTTAATATATATATATATATATATATATATATATATATATATATATATATATATATATATATATATATATATATATATATATATTTGATTATTTAAAGTACTTATTTTAAATATGTATGCTACTTATTATTTCGTTTTTTTCATATTTTAGGATTCGGCGCCAGTGGGTCCACATGAGCGACCCATTCAGGAGCATTCTCATCAGCCTGCCGAGGCAGAGGTGTCTTCTCATGAGACTACCGAGGCGCATGTAAGTTTTTTACTAAAAAGTAATTTTATTCAATATAAGGTAAACATTTATTTAATTTTTATAACCTTTACTTGGACTTTGAACAACTTCTCATCCAGGAGACTACCTTATATTCACTACCAGACCCATCTCGGGAGCCTACAGACCCATCTCAGGAGCCTACTCAGGCGCCCGTTGACACACAGGTCTGATTATTCAACAAACGTTAATGTATTCAATATGAATAAGAAATGGTACTAATATTTATATATTTTTCAGGTTCATCCTTCGACGCCTGCGGTGGCGACTCTCGGCGAGGAAGAGTCCTAGTTTCCAGACCCAGGTCATGATGAGGTTCTGCCCATGCTAGCAGGAGCAGATCCCAAGAAGAAGCACATTCTAGTCAAGGGCGTACGGGCCAGGGTAACAGGAGATGATCATGATTTGGAGCGTCCGGTTATTAAGAGGAAAAATGGCGATGGAGACGATGGCGAGGGCGGTGGGGATAGTATGAGCCTTAGGCCTAGGGATAGTCTCTGGGCATACTACATGTGGGACCCATCCTCGATAGTGTATATACATTAGTGTTGTACAATTTATCGTAAATATTATATATTTTTTGCATATTTATAAATATTATCTTAGTCTTTATTATTGTTTATAGTTTCACATCCTAAATTGATAATTAAAAAAAAAAGTGACACATTCGAAATAAAGTTAAGCATTAATTTAAAAATAAGAGGAAACCCTAAAAGATAAATAATGTAAAGCTAATAACTACAAGTCTTCAAACAAAAAAGGACTTCGAGCACTTTTCAACCACTAAAACGACAATCCAAAGTTTTGCGTATTCTTGATGTATTGAGCCTATCTTATTAGTTATACAAATATAAGTAGGGTTCTATATAAAATATTGAAGTTCCGGAGTCTCAAAACATGATTAATATACGGCTAAACTACGTAAAAAGGAGTGAAAATGTACTAAGAGGTTTTTGGAAAATGATGGTGTCCTATAGTGCAGTATTTTACTGCGCTAAAGGTAGTTTTATAACATTTTATTTTTTGTTGGAGTATTTTGGTTCAAAATATTATTTTTTTTGGATCATTTTGGTTCTGGACTCCACTTCAACATACCCAATGTATTCTAAAGGTGGGTCTGAAGAAGATAGAGTGTATGCAAACCGTTACTCCTACCTTGTGGTGATAGAGAGGTTGTTTCCGTCGGCTATATGAACTAATAGCCTTATATAATTGAAAATGAATTTGGACTGGAGAATATTTCCCTATCAAATAGTATGAATATATAGGAACAAGTGATCCCTCCAGATAGAATTTTAATTTTAGTTTTTCTTTTACAAACATCATCATCAAATTTTGTATTTACTAAAATACAAACGCAGGGTAGTATCACTTTCTTTCACTATCATTGTTCTTACCCCTGTCTGTAAACAATCTTGCTGTCTTTTCTCGACATATTGTTTTCATTCTTCAGCAAGCTGCCCATTAATTTCATCATTCTATCTTTCGTATCCCTTTAGAATTCTTCTCGACGTTGAACGACCAGCTGTAGGCAAGAGACTTCATATTCATCCATATACTTTATTTATTTATTTTTATACTTCATTAGCAGACTTATTAATAAGATAAAAGTGCTGGTACAGAAATCACAATTAATTTAGGTGCTTATAAAATAAAACGGCATATGTTGACAAGTTCATTTAATTGTTTAATTGATTGAGTAATTATGATTGGTCTAGAGTTGATGTCCATGAAAATTTTAAATAATCAAAAGTTGATTATTCTCTTTTTTCTACCAAAAACAGTAGAATTGAGGTAGTTAGCACTAAAGGTGGCAACCGGTTCCAACCGGAACCGGTTATGGAACCGGTTAAGGAACCGGCCGGTTCCGGTTAAAAAACCGGAACCGGTTAACCGGTTCCGGTTTACCGGTTTTAAACCTCAAACCGGAACCGGTCCGGTTCGGAGTGGTTAAAATCTATTTTTTTTTTGTTTTTTGTATTATATATATATATATATATTATAGTATTTATCTGTATATTGTAGCTATATTTTCATATGTTATACAACTTTATAATTAAAGTTTAAATATTTACTGACTAACAGCCTAACAGCAAGTCAGCAATACAGAATAGTGCTTTTCGTATACATATATATGTATAACTTACATATACTTATATATATGTATAACTTAATATATATATATACTAAATATATGTATAACTTAATATATATACTATATACTCTATATACTTATATATATGTATAACTTAATATATATACTATACATACTTATATATATGTACTATATACTATATATACTTATATATATATACTATATATATGTATAACTTAATATATATACTAAATATATGTATAACTTAATATATATACTATATATATGTATATATATGTATAACTTAATATATATACTATATATACATATCTACTATATATACTATATATACTTAATATATACGTACTATATACTAAATATATGTATAACTTAATATATATACTATATATATGTATAACTTAATATATATACTATATATACATATCTACTATATATACTATATATACTTAATATATATGTACTATATACTCTATATACTTATATATATGTACTATATACTCTATATACTTATATATATGTATAACTTAATATATATACTATATATATGTACTATATACTATATATACTTATATATATGTATAACTTAATATATATACTATATATATATATATATACATATCTACTATATATACTATATATACTTAATATATATGTACTATATACTCTATATACTTATATATATGTATAACTTAATATATATACTATACATACTTATATATATGTACTATATACTATATATACTTATATATATATATGTATAACTTATTATATATACTATATATATGTCTAACTTAATATATATACTAAATATATGTATAACTTAATATATATACTATATATATATGTATATATATGTACTATATACTATATATACTTATATATATATATATATATATATATATATATATATATATATATATATATGTATATATATGTACTATATACTATATATACTTATATATATGTATAACTTAATATATATACTATATATACATATCTACTATATATACTTAATATATATACTATATATATTTATATACTATATATACTTATATACTATATATACTTATATATGTGTATAACTTAATATATATACTATATATACTTATATATGTGTATAACTTAATATATATACTATATATACTATATATACTTATATATATGTACTATATACTATATATACTTACTTATATACTTTAGTTTTTTTTTTTTTAAAAATTTTTTTACCGGTTTAACCGGTTCCGGTTTCCAAAATATTGGAACCGGACCGGTAAACCATTAAACGGTTAACCGGTTCTACCGGTTCCGGTTTAACCGGTCCGGTTACCGGTTAAAACCGGTAAGGCCAAACCGGTTGCCACCTCTAGTTAGCACCTCCATTTGACCTCATTCGAACTAAGCTACTATACAAAAAAATCAATTCTAATTCTTCTTTTCAAAAGTTTTTTTTTTTTTTTATTATTATTTCGTTATGTGTTCCTAACCCATTCTTTAAAGATTATATAATTAAAAGATAAAAGTAAAGAAGTTGGACAAAAGTCTCCAGAATTTTGCTGAACTCTTTAGCGTTGCACATGTCTGTCGCTTTCAGCCACAATTTCTTTTCATGAAAATATAAAGAACTGTAGAAAAACAAAAGAAACCAATAAAACCGTTTTAGATGATTTTTTCATGGCTTTTTTAAGTACCAACAACTTTCTAGTGCACAAATTAGAATTTGTGCACCAACAAGACAAGAGGAATCAAATTCTTAATAAACATTGCAAGTTGTTGCTGCTGCAACACTTTGACAACTAAAAGAGTCCGCTCCGTGAAATAAGCTCTCGTCATCGTCACGCTCGTGATCTAGGTATAGCTCGGAACACCACACTGGACCGACTGTATGCTATTTTACTTTAAATTTTCGTAAGAGAACTATTTTCACGATTCAAACCTTATTTTGAATTCATAACATTTTATGATTAGAATTGTGAACTTATGACCATTATGTTGCTTTTTCATAGATTTCTTAATTTGTTGTTTAGTAGAGGGAAAAACAGATAAAGGTCCGGGAATGGGACCCAACCACCGAAATTTAAGGGGTAAGATTTAATATTAGACATTTCTATAGTCTGAACAAAAGTCGTGCTACCAATTACTACTTTATTGAAATTCCTATTAGGTTAGATGCTGTTTAATCAATAAACAACGAATAACTCAAATCCAAAATGTAACGTGTCGTGTTTAGAAGAGGCTTAGTCCAAATTGGCAAAATGTAAACACCATTTAAAATAAAACATGAGTACTTATATCCAAGTGTTGACAGCATTTTGCTAAGCATGCCTCTATACATTCATTTCTTGTCTTCTAGCAGGTCCTGTTGCACTGAACAAATAAACCAACAAGGTATGGAGTTATCTGTCCTGTTTTAATAATTACCCTCTTGTCTACTTTGTCCTTTGTCCCTTTATTGAAAACCTTATTCAAATGGTAAAAGAACAAATTATCATATAATATTCCATAACAATAGTATATACTTTGGCTAACCTGATTGATTAGATAGAAGCAGAACAATTCTTTGGTCCATAACATTAGTCTGAACAATGGCTATCACGAAAACGAAAAGTTGATGCATACATAAATAGAGACCAATGAAAGCTTTTATTTACATTGTACACCATATAGCCATACCAACAAAGTACGGATGTTTTATTTTTAACATAACTAGTACTTGGTACTAGTGAAGAAGAGCTGGCAATGTGATACTTGATATGAATTGCAGAATTCCTTGAACCATCGAGTCTTTGCACGTAAGTTGCACCCGCAATTATAAAGTCGAGGGCATGTCTGTCTGCGCGTCACATAAAAAAAGGTGATACAAAATTTTAATTTTAATTTACTACTTCCTCTATCTCAATTATGTGTCACTTTTCACTTTTCACTTTTCAAGAGTCAGATAAGTAAATCTTTGATCGCGATTATTCGCATGCATGCCCTTTAAGTATTTTAAATTGTTAATTTATTGTGACTTATAGTATTTTTTATATATTCTCTTAATATGTAAATTATTTTTAAAAAAATAAAGACAATATGTCCAAATTCACGATCAAAGTAAAAAAGTTTGAGTCTCTAAATTTAAATTGTGTCACATTAATTGAGACGGAGTAGTGATTAATATTACTGTTGGTTTATTAAGAATGGAAGCAAAACAAATTTCCGATTTACGAAAGTAACATGATTTCACTCTTTTCTCAGATGTGAGAACTAAAAAGCTCATATAAAAAGACAAACAAAAAAGAAAAGTATTTTCTATTTCTTACTTTTTCTTGTAAGGATCACTGCTAGGGTCAAAGTTACGGTCAGTCAAGTGAATCAGTAAACCTCCAATTTATGTATTAGATTCAAAGTTCTCGTTTTCATTAGTTGGATCAGAAGGCTGGCTACAAGTTGGCGAGTCATCTTCACCTCCAACTAAGCTAAGATGTTAAAGATGATCTAGTTTGGAGTTATTCATTGACAATGAGCAAAAATGAAAAATCATTGTGATTCTTTTTCAAGTGAGGTGAGATAACATAGATACTTAATAGATTGGGGGATGAGTAAAAGAACATAATTTGAAAAATATGTTTTTGTCCTTCCATTTTAGTTCTCCGCTTAAATTTATACTCTCCATCCCAACTTACGTAACCCTTTTTATTTTCAAACTTTCTAATTTTGATAGTATTTTTGGACATAAAATCTTTTCGTTTTTTTAAAATAGAATTTACATATTTCAAAACTACTTAAAAATTGTACTAGTCCTATAAGTTACAATAATTAATAATTCAAAATATTTAAAATCCATATGAATAATTTAAGATAAAAAATGATTTCGTTTGACTCTCAAAATCCGACCACCACCATCATATAAATTGGGACGAAGCCACTTCGTTGGCGGCTGAGTTAGTTGAGCATGGGATCTCCCGAGATGGGGGGATCCCGGGTTCGATACCACCTGCATATATTTCTTGACCGAACTCGTTCCGCGGGACTTTTCTATTTCGATTTACATCTCTTGTGTGGTTTGTTGCTATTACATTAGAGCGGGACTTACCCAGAGCCCACCAAAAAGTAGCGGAGCAAATCACATATTCCAAAACAAATAAAAAAGGTCAAACCCATCGATAGACACCTGTGGTCGTCCATTTCTTTCACTTGAGCACCTAAAGTGAACCTTGTTCCATTTAGACACTTCAGGTGGGTCATTCCTATTTCACTTAGACACTTTTTGCATCGTTATCGGAGCAAAACCCATCGACAAACATTTGTGGTCGTCCACTTCTTTCATTTGAGCACCTAAAGTGACTCTTGTTCCATTTAGACACTTCAGGTGGGTTATTCCTATTCCACTTACACACTTTTTGCACCGTTATCGGAGCAAAACCAACACCAAAGGGGGCCCCACCTCATTGCACATCTAACAAGCCCAAAAGCCCCAATTTTTAATGGTCAAAACTCCACAAATTTACAAATTAGTGAATTTACAATTAAAATGAGTTGACACAATTTAATTGAGTTGACACAATTTAAATGAATTGACACAATTTAATTGGCCACTTAATCCATGTAGGAGACAACTGGTGTTGATTTTGCTCCGATAACGATGCAAAAAGTGTCTAAGTAGAATATGAATGACTCACCTGAAGTATCTAAATGAAACAAGGACCACTTTAGATACTTAAATAAAAATAAGTAACCGATCACATATGTTTGTCAATGAATTTCACCAATAAAAAATCTGGGGGTTCTCTCAAATAGGCAGAAAGGCGCGCGCAGCTGGTTTTTGGGTACCCCATGAAATTAAGACTAACAAAGGGGCCCCCATCCCCACGTGCCTAAACAAATTCAATTCAACAAGTATGTAACTGCTGCCCAATAAACATTTCCAATTTTACCCTTCCCCTTGTCCCATATATATCCTCACTTTCCTACCACTTTCTCCTCAAACCTCACTACTCTCCTTTCATCTTCAAAAAAAAAAAAAAAAAAAAAAAAAATAGAATTCCTCTTTTCTCCCTATACAGCAACAATGGCTAAAGGCGGCAAACTAACCAAACTCAAATCAGTCCTGAAAAAAATGCAATCTTTCAAACTCGGACGCGTAAACAGCAGCACCATCGTAGCTACACATCATCATTCTTCCTCGGACGATGACGATAATAATTCATTTTCCGACAAGAATTTATATCCTGTCTATGTCGGAAAATCTCGTCGTCGGTACCTAGTAAACTCCGAAGTTGTTGACCATCCGCTTTTCCGTGAACTTGTCGAAAGGTCAGGTGAATCTGAAGAATATATTACAGTTGGTTGTGAAGTTGTTTTGTTTGAGCATTTGTTATGGATGCTTGAAAATGCTGATCCTCAACCTGAGTCATTAGATGAGTTGGTTGAGTTTTACTCTTGCTGATGTGGAATAACCGTCAGTAACTGAAATGGAAAAAATAACTGTGACGTGGACGTGGTAATTGGAGATGATCACTATCGAGTATATACGTTCTAATGTAATTTTTTCTTCTTTTTTCTCTTTTGATTTTGATTAATTAGCGTTAGACGAAGGAGGGGAAAGAAAGAGGATTAGCCCAAGGCAAATCTCTTGATATTGAAGAGACAAGCCTAATGGGTGATTTGTTATTCCATTAATGCATGTTCCATTCTTTCCTTGTACTAAGTTTTTATGCTTATCCATTTTGTCCTTCAATTTCTTTCTTTTTTCTTTTTCTTTTTCTTATTTGAAACCAGCTAACATCAACAATGCTGACACTTTGCTTGTTGTTACGGACTTACGGTAAGAAAAATTTAGGGGTGGTCTAGTTGCTGGTTAGGGTTAAAGTATTAGTAATGTAGAAATTGATTATGCAGGTTTAATTATTTAAGTATTTGTTATTCTAACTTTTACCCCGTATATGTAAATAATAGTACACAAGTTAACTTATAACTTATACACGTTTTATTTTTGTGTGTTTATAAAATGATAATCAAACATCATAATTTATATATTGAACTTTATATAAAGCAACTAAAAAGCTACCAAAGTCCAAACATGATACGGAGTATTAAATATGCTAATTTTAATACATGAATAACTCATTACAAAACGATCCCAGTGTACTAGTTCTTAATGCTCTTCCATTCGTGGTACTGATGTATGAATGTATGATCACTAACTTATCAAGAAGGTGGACTCCAAAAACTGACTCATCATAGTCACCAAAATTTCTCTCTAATCTATATAGAGTTACACTCTATAGACATACTCGCCCCAAATTCACTTAATTTAAATTTTGAACCCGTCTGGATTGAACCAGTAGTACTAATAACCGATTATAGTTGATAAAATTGTCTGAATTAAGCATTGGTTAGAATAAACAAGCAAGACGGCAACAGGGCAGGACGAGACAAATCTTATGCAGGCCGGCGAGCTAGTTAGTACCAGTGGATTGAAACAAATGAAAATTGCTATGCAGAGCGGGATAGGGCACGTTAAATCTTTAATTTTAACATTCTCATTTTACCTTTAATGATATTCCCCTACAGAATTACATCAACATATTTTATCTTTTAACTTATGTGTCAAACTTTTGTTATTTCTACAAACAAGGTTACACATTATGCTAAGTATCTGATGTAGGACAATGACTTAAATTGATCCTTGATTTTAACGTACTAAAGTACAGCTGTTGGTGGTTTTTTCTTTTTTCCCTACAGCTGTTGTTTGGGGTCACCAGTTTTGAATCTTTTTGGTGTTTGTCCTCCACATAATTTGTCCAAGCTAGAGCTGGGCTCCTTGTACACGTACTCACTTTTCGTACGTGTAACTGGATGTTGATCTGTCAATACTTTTCCGACTAATTCAGCAACTATTTTGAGTTTTGAAGAAACGTGATGAAGAAGGGTGCTTAAGCTGAACAATCACAATTCAGTTAATTTGCAACTTCTAAGATAATGATGGCGGAAATAATTGCCCATTTTAACTACTACTTGATAGCTTAGCATGTAACTCATCCATGATCATGTGTAATAGTATTATATAGTACTCCCTCCGTTCCATATTGATTGTCACATTTCTTTTTGCACACCTCTTAAGAATAATAAATAAAAGGTGTATTTTTACTACCTTATTCTTCAATATATTGTACTTTAATCAATATTGATTATATTTTTTAAGAACACTTAATACTAAAGGTAAAATGGGATAAAAATAATTAATTTTATCTTGATTTTATAAAATAACAAGTATTTTTAGTAACCTTGACAACTAATATGGGACGGGCGGAGGGAGTACTCTATCCCATTTTACATGTATGAAACACTTTTTAGTTTGTCCAGAAATATTGACATTCTAAATTTATATATTTTGATTAAATGTCTCATTTTGCCCTTAATGGGATGATTGTTTATTGTTTGCAAGTTTCGAAATTCTCTCTCTATTTAAACTCTGTGCATATAGTCCAAGAGTGTCACATAAATTGGATCGACAGAGGGAGTATTTAGTAGGTACTTAGTAGTATATAACTTCGGTTTATGATTTGCAGATTTTTCTCTTTACTACCCTAGCATTAATATTAATTAAAATACAGGGTCCTCGGTACGTACCGATGCTTATTGCTTAATAATAAAAGAAATTTAAAAGGGAAGTTTGCAGCGACCAGCTGGTTGTGTAAAGGTACGTCCACGACAAGAATTTACATCTAATTTAGTCTTCTTATAAAACTTTTTTGGAGGTATCTTAATTACCTCGTCCTAATTATTGCGTCTTTCAGAAGCAGTTAGTGGGAACTGCTAGGTTGTAAAACTTTTCGTTATAATATACTAGCTCTGAAAGAAGAGAAAAGCAATCTTTTGCAACTTGTTTTATTATAACAACCC
Source organism: Lycium barbarum (assembly GCF_019175385.1). NCBI lineage: Eukaryota > Viridiplantae > Streptophyta > Magnoliopsida > Solanales > Solanaceae > Lycium > Lycium barbarum. The sequence continues at coordinate 31,840,575 of NC_083347.1, forward strand.
ATAGCAGAAGGAAAAGAAATGGGCAGTCAGCATGCATGGTTTATTATACTAATGATTGGGTAGTTGAAGATGCTTTTGATTTTTCAGAAAAAAGAAACATATCTATTGATTTTGTTAATATGGTAAGAGGTATAATGTACACATTAATCAAATGGTGTACCCAACACACGCTCTGTTTGTAGCTTTGTTTGTTGGTAGAAAGATATTCTCATTGCCCTTTTGAATGAATACTTAAAAAAACTATGGATGTGAGTCTTGGAGAGATAAATGGATTAAGGGAAGATCTTTGTATATTGCGAAGTGGAAGACACGAAAAATTATTGTATTTGCTAACACGCAGTGAACACCTTATTATCTGTAACAACGCGTTTGTAATATATCTTTCTAATTTGTTAAAACTAAAAACTGATGAAAAACATTAAAAAATAATTTATTTAATCCAAAGTAAAAAATATTCTTACTTCAGTCACTTTTGTTTGAAGTCTATCAGAAAATAACTTTAGGCCTCATTTGTTTGCACTTAATGGAGGTTTGAATCTGAATGGTTAAGAAATTAGGTCATTAAGTGCATTTATTTACATTAAGATCTAATCACTTATTTGGTCTGAATATGTCTTAATCATTAAGATATTGAACAAAGTCTTAATATCATTAAAAAATATTTTGCATGAATAATTTTTACCACCGGCTCTACCCCACCAGCAACCCCATGCCCACTCCCACCACCCACCCCAATCCTCCACTACCCCACCCCATATACCCACCACCCACCCCAACCCTACCTCCCTATGCCCACCTACCCTCCACCACCCCACCCCCATAACCCACCCAACCCCTACCACCACCACCCTACCCTAGACCCACGGCACCACCACCACCGACCCCACCACCCACGACCACCTACCAACCCCCACCCCACCCCAAAAACCCCACCCACCATTACTAGCGAACATAAATGTTTCATATTTTTATCAAATAATATTTTTTCTGGGAAAAAGGTCAAATATACCCCTCTACTTTCATAAATTGGCAACTTTTACTACCCTCTGTTACAAGTTGGGGCCAAATCTACCCCTAGTCATGGAATTTGGTAACAAGGACGCCACATGATATTTAACTTATTTTATGTGGTGCCTATGTGGCAAACTTTTTAAAAACAATCTGAAAAATTGATTTTTCTAAAAACAAATCTGAAAAAAATGGCTTTTATTAAAAATCTGATTTTTTTTTATAAAACCCGCTTCTTCAAAAATAAATCTACAAAAATGGATTTTTTTTATTAAAAAAATCAGTTCTTTCAGAATTTTTTTTAAAATTAATCCAGATTAAAAAAAAAAAATTTAGGACACTTTAAAAAAATACTTTACAGTTTTCCAGATAAAAAAATCATTTTCCAGATTTTAATTAAAAAAATCCAATTTTTGAGAATATATTTTTTAAAATGGGTTTTATAAAATCAAAAAAGTTTCAGATTTTTAATAAAAGATATTTTTTCCAGATTTGTTTTAAAAAAAAAATCAATTTTCTAGATTGTTTTAAAAAATTGCTACATAGGCACCGCATAGAATAAGTTAAATGCCATGTGACGTTCATGTCACCAAATTTCAATGACTAGGCTTACTTATGTGGGAATACGAAATGAGGGTATTTTTGAAACTTTGCTAATGATAGGAGTATATTTGGCCCCAACTTGTAACGGGAGAGGTAGAGTTGGCCTGAACTTGTAACGGAGGGTAAACATAGCCAATTTATGAAAGTAGAGGGGTATTTTTGACCCTTTTCCCTTTTAAAAAAAAATGTATTTATTTTCTAATATTTTTTTTTTATTTGAATTGTATATTTGCTATGTTTAAATAAATACATTATGCACATTTAGATGTTGAAAAACAAATAGTCTTAATCATTCAGTGTTCGGATCTAGAGACAACGTTTTAATCATTCAAATGCACATTCAAATTCAGACATCTTAATCTTAATGAGAACAAATGAGGCCTAATCACATTTGGCTGAAGTAGTCTTCTACTATACTTTCGGTGTAGTTTCAAAAATTCTAAGACAAAAAATTCTAAAACAAGGTCGCTCGAAGAATGTAAAATAACGGATGTGAATGGCTTACCGTTATGATATGTAAATTTACTTGGCGAAATGTGACTTAATCCAAAATATGTGTTTCAGATAATACATGTGTTTACCCCTAAAAAGGTAATAATTGAATTTATAGGCGGTTTAAAGGATATGTGGTTTAATCAGTTGTTAACGTAATGAAATATGAAATAACAATCAGTTGTATGTAACGAACAAAGATAGAAATAGCCTGAATCGTTTATTGCTTGTAACTGAAAACTGGTCCAGTGCAGAGAGTTAAAGCTGAGTGCCCGAGCCAAATCGCTAAAGAACCTGAACTTTATGAAATTTTACAGAGTAAGTGCATGAGATTCGAATCAAATCCCTTATAATGAGAGGGTTTACCTCCTTTTATAGTACAAGAGTTAGAGTCCTAATGCTCCTTAAAATCTGATAATTTGATACTAATTACTACTATTAACAGCGCCTTAACAGCTGGTCGCGTAATGGTCGGCGTAATGAGCGGCGTGAAATCCGATATGTAATGGATTTCTCTCATTTGTGCCAACTGGCGTCTCTTCATCTTCCTGGAGTAATGACCCCTCGGACTTTGTTTCATCTGAATCACCGAACTCAAACCAATGCCACATCTTGAAGTCAACGTTCCTATTTTACCCCGACCTCTCGTCGGATGGTCGTAATATTTTACACTAGTTTTTATCGTATACAAATAGTCCCCACACTTCCTGGATTAGAGTTTATTGGAGTGATGAGAAGTGGAATGATAACCTCGGTATCTTCTCTTTCTGACTTCGGACACGTGTATCTACCTGATTGGACCGTCCCTTCGGTTCCCAAATTGGAACGTTTTGCCGTTATTACTCTCCCTCGATAAAAGTGCGATTCTTTCCCTTTTCACCTTTTACCACTCGATTAATCACTCATCGAACTTCTTTTGAATCTTCAACCTTGTTCTTGCTTTCCTTCAAATCTTCATATGTCAACCTTCAAAACTTCATATCAATCTTCAAATTTTCATTTGTCAACCTTCAAAACTTCTTATCAATCTTCAAATATTCATCTGCCAACCTTCAAAACTTCATATCAATATTCAAATCTTCATCTTTTTCTTCAAATCTTCATCCAGATCAGTAAATCTTCATAAGAAATGGCAACGAACTCCAGATCTTCTTCCAAAAATGCTTCACCAGCTGCTTCTCCACCTCCGGCAACCGACGTCATTGCTAACCCTGAGGTTAGTGCTCAGGTCGATTCTTCTGAACCTCGGGCTCAAGATATTTTGCCCTCGCACTGTCACTTCGACATCGAATTCGCTGTCGAACAGCTTCGAAAAAGTCCGACAGAGGCTATGATGTCAGACGCTATCCTTCTTCGATCAAGGAAACGAATCTCCCACAATTCCGAACTAACTGTGGTTGGACAACCCAACCTTCCGAGATCGTTGTTCCGGGTCCGTATGATGACATTACCACTTTCAGGGACGGATACTCAAACGTATACACCTATCCCTTCACCTTCAAACTTGACCCCCCGATCGATCAAGTCATCCTCGACATGTGCAGAACGTACAACTTATGCCTCATACAAATTGGTCCGTCCGTCTGGCGGACTGTAAGTTGTCTCCGCTTTTTGGTTGACAATGTTAACGCAGATTTTACTTTATACTATTTGATCCGGCTATACGGTCCGCAGATCTTTCACGGTGGGGTCGTAAAGCTCTTGAACTAGGGAAACACCCTATCCTTTCCACCGTTGATGAGAAAAAAGACCAAGGCTAGGTGGAACGTTTAGTCAGGGTTAAAATCGCGAAGATAATCCAAGTGGGATCCGTGCCATTCACCGAGCGGTGGAACATGAAACGTAAGCATCGTAGAACTTTTATTTTCTCCACATGCTTTCAATTATTCATCTAACTCTCTTATACTTCAGTCATTGCATGAATCCCGGATGAAACAGAAAACTTCTCCGATTAGGTAAAGGGCATTATATGCTAATACCCGCACCAACTACGCACATGGAAGGAGCTGTCCGATGAGAAGTAGATAGTAAAGAATCATGGTAAGTAGATCTTTTTCCTATTTTGCTTCGTGTTTTTCCTTCGCTCATCCCATTTCCTAACTTCGACGTTATCTTTCTCAAGCCTGCTGAAGGGTTCATCAATCCCTAGGATCGAATCAACAGATGCCTCTCCTGCGCCAAGTTCGGTGTTTGATCCATCGGACTCAGCACGGCTCATTGATGAGGCAAAGAAGAAAAGAACGCCAAATCCTCTAGGCCCCAGAAGTCACCTTCGGTGGGTCAAAAAAGAAAGAAAAGTTCCAAGGCTGCTGGCGGCCCTTCACGAGTTCGAGGTTTAAGACACTTCCCTGATGATGATATTCTAATAGTGAAAGTCAGCATCGGTGCCACCACTACTACTATCGCTGAGGCGGTTCCCGCTTCGGTTGATGTTTCGGAGGAGAACGTCATGGCTGGTTTGACCGGACCCATTGCTGATGACACGGCTGAAAATCTGCCGGACCCTATCGTCAAACCTCTCTAACATCTTGCTTTGTTAAAGGTCATCATAACTGAAACGGATATTTTCATCGTTGAGGATGGCACGCCTTCAGAAGAGGAACCTGCGGCCAAAAGGGCTAAGCAAACCGTTTCAACTCCTTCTTCACCTCCTGCCCATACCTTCGGGCAGGAAGATTTTGATAATAGGTTCCCTGATGAAGGGGTTGTTAACACATCAGCTGTGATGGCGGGTGCCTCTGGGTTTGGCCACCTCGTTATTCTACAAAAGCAGAGGAGGTCCCTCAAGGAATCCGAATCTGGTTGGAGATCAAAGCTCGTAGGCACCTTCTCGACTCCGAGCATTGATAAGAATAGGACGAGGTCAGCCACTCTCACCATCCCCGGGGATACCAATTTTTTATCCCGGCCTGTCGGGGTAACCAGCTATCTTCGACCCTTCGTGTCGGAATCCGATAGGGAGAAGATGGGGCTAGTCTCTTGGCAATGTCTCTTCAATGAGAGCATGCATGCTGCTAACCGGGTAAACATTCCATTATGTCAAAAGTTTTATTTGCTTCGAGTAATTCTCACGGTCTACTAGTTGTTAACTTCAGTTTCCCTTTGCAGTCTATCATACTTGAAAACGAAGGCTTCGTTTGAGTTATGCGAGAGATTGGCAATCTGCAGGGCCAATTGGACGCCTAAGGCCTAGAAATCGAGAAGTTCAAACTTCTCTTGCAGTAAAAAGAAGATCAGCTGCAGCAAATTGGTGATCCTTCGGTCCTCAGTACTGAGCTTGATGAGGCTAAAAGAGAAACCCTCCGAGTTAAGAATGACCTTGAGCATATGACCGAGAAAAATGAGGTCCTTCAAGCAGACATCAAGAAGCTCGTCCAGGATGCCTCTGCCTCTGCCAAGCAATTTGAGGAGCAAGAGGCAACCATCGCCCAACTGAGGCAAGAAATAGACTCTCTCAAGGTCGAGGCTGTAAACATCAGGGGAAGGTTTACCCAGATTGAAGCTGAGAGGGCCTCCGAGAAAGAGATCTCAAGGGTGGCCCAGCAAAAGGCAGAAAATCGGGCTAAAGCCAACGAAGAGCTCATGGGTAAGCTTGAAACTTCTACCCATGCCCTCGACACCCTAAGTCAAAGAAATGCCAAACTGACAGAGCAACTGCAGCAAGCTTTGGCTGAACGGAACTAGGCTTGTGCTAACGTTGATGCGGCTAGGGATCAGTCTGTGCTAAAGGCCGAGCATATGAGATCGAATTCTCGGAGGCTTACTTTGTAAGAAGCTCGGGGTGGTCTTAAGGATATTGCTGCCAAGATTGAGCAAGCAAGGGGTAGTCGAGGATAAAGCACAGAATGCACTCCTCAGAGATAGCTTGGAGGATGATCCTGAAGGCTCTAATGGATCGGATTCCTCTTCGGAGGATTAGATAGGTTTTTAGAAAGCCTTTGTATTTTCTTTTCTTTTGACTTAATTGTAAGTTGTCAAGGTTATTCTTCGACCTTTTGTGTATAAATGGAAGCTTCGGTTTGACTTTATTCTGTTGGTGTTTGCTTTTTGAGCATTTTTCTACTTTCAATACTAAACCAAATAAGATTTAAGTTAAATGAATGACTTTTGAATCAGATAACATTACTAACGTCACCCTGTCCAAATACGAACTAGGTTCGACTTTGAGTAAATCTTTAGAACAGTTTTCGCCTTAACGAAATTTCGAACCAACTTAACTAAAAGAACTTGAAAGTTTTAGGTTTGCTTTATATCGTGCTTTTTTCTGCCGGTGATTGTCTTTTAAGACATATGTAAAGTCCTTACTTTTATGCTTGTGAACTCGGACGTCTCCAAATCACTTCGGGCATGTCAGACGACCCACTGGTATCATTCCTAAATTACAAACCTCGATTACTCGAACTGTGATCATTTCGCCTGTCAATCCTGACCAAGTAATTATTGCAACCGCTTCTTCCGCTATCTGTCCTAAAGTTGGACCTTTCTAATTGACCGTATGGCTGGTACCTATCCTTTGATAACTTCAACTCTGTTTTGACCACCCTTTTTGGTCTATCTGCATTTTTGCTTCGGCTTGCCGAACCTTGTGGAAGTTCAAGTTGATCATCCTCCACCCTAATTTTGAATTCATATCTATTGTGGACATCGGCCCATGTTATTGCCTCGTACTCTAAAAAGTTCTCTATCAGTTTGAATGAGGCGGCGGAGCTCCGAGGGTTGAGCCCCTTGGTGAAAGCTTGGGCTGCCCATTTATCCGGAACTGAGGGCAAAAGCATCCGTTCCTTCTGGAATCTTGATACGAACTCTCGGAGTAATTCATTATCCTTTTGGACGATTCTGAATATATCTGCCTTCCTTGCTTAGACCTTCTGAGCTCCCACACGAGCCTTTATAAAAGTATCTGCAAGCATTTCAAACGAGTTAACACAAGTTTCAGGAAGCATAGAATACCATGTCATTGCCCCCTTGGACAATGTGTCGCTGAACTTCTTTAGCAGCTCCGACTCAATTTCATCATCTTCAAGATCATTTCCTTTTATGGCACAAGTATAGGAAGTCACGTGCTCCTGGGGATCCGACATTCCGTCATAATTAGGAATGTCCGGCATCTTAAACCTCTTCAAGATCAACTTTGGGGCCACACACGGAGGAAAAGGCCTTTAAATGTACTGTTTGGAATCCGGCCCTTTTAAGATCGGAGGAGCCCCGAGGATCTGGTCCACTAGAGAATTATAGGTTTCCACCTTTTTTTCTCATTGGTGTCGATCCGTTTGGTCAATACTTTGAGCATTTTCAGGACCTCGGACTACCCATTAGAGCCTGATCCATTGCCATAGTCAGCGACTCGATCTTCCCTGCAGACCGGTTCATCAATTTTGTTCGGTTCCGCCGCACTTGCACCGCTGCTCTTCTTTTGAAGTTGAGCTATAGCCGTCTGTTGTTCTTGCAACATATTAAATATCAAGGGTAAGTTAATTTATTCTCCCGCATCATCTGGTGTCTTTCTTATAGATGCCCGAGGTGAAATCACGGGGTTATTGCTGTTGAACGGATCAATGGGCTGAGTGCCGCCAACATTCAGGTCGACAACGTCATTTGAATTGACAACATTTGGACCGACAGGGGAACGCAGTTTAGATCAACATGATCTAAATTGTTGCCTGGTACCCCGTTGTTGTTGTTCTCGTTATAGTGGCTTGGTTCTCCGTTGTTGTTCAAGTGAATTAATTGGCTGTTGTTTGACATCTTGAAGTTAACCTGAAATCACAAACTTCAAGAGAACAAATGAAAGTAGTGTTGTAAGAAAATCACCACTATTATCCTAGCCCTTCGGTGGGCGCCAAACTGTTTACCCTTAAAAAGGTAACAATTGAATTTGTACGCGGTTTAAAGGATACGTGGTTTAACTAGTCGTTAACGTAATGAAATATGAAATAACAATCAATTGTATGTAACAAACAAAGATAGAAATAGCCTGAATCGTTTATTGCTTGTAACTAAAAATTGGTCCGGTGCAGAGCGTTAAAGCTGAGTGCCCGAGCCAGATCGCTAAAGAACTTTAACTTTACGAAATTTTACAGAGTAAGTGCATGAGATTTGAATCAGATCCTTTATAATGAGAGGGTTTACCTCCTTTTATAATACAAGAGTTAGAGTCCTAATGCTCCTTAAAATCTGATAATTTGATACTAATTACTACTATTAGCAGCGCTTTAACAACTGGTCGCGTAACGGTCGGCGTAATGGGCGGCGTGAAATCCAATCTGTAACGGATTTCTAGCGTTTGTGCTAACTGGCGCCTCTCCTGCTTACTGGATTAACGACCCCTCGGACTTCATTTCATCCGAATCACCGAACTGAAAACAACGCCACATCTTGAAGTCAACGTTTCTATTTTACTCCGATCTCTCGTCGCAAGGTCGCAACATTTTACATCAGTTTTTACTGTATACAATATGATTAGAAAGTAAGATATATCAGATCATATACATCGTCTACTATGTATATATACTTAGCACGATCATTACGTGCGGGAAAAAGAATTAACAAACAAATGCATGACGAGGATAAGTACCTTCAACAGTGTGAAATGATTTTTACTCTATCCAGCTGCTACCTCAAAGAGAATTAGTTAATTACAATAGGATTAGAAATCTAAAAAAATAAGAGTAGTACTTAACAGATTACTACATGTTATAAACAAGTTAAAATATACTAATAGAATAAAAAATACTTTACATCGTTAGTTTGTACTATTAAATTAAATCTTTTTTGTAATACTGTAAAGCGGGTCATAGTACTGTTCGTAGTGTAGTCAAAGCATACCCTAGCATTCTAATATCAAATTCGATTACCATTATATATTCTTTCCCAAAGGAAAAAGAAAAGAAAAGAAAGAAGAAAAAAAAAAAAAGACGGGTTTGATTTGGGAGTTGATAGAGTTGAACTTGAGAACCAACATAGGTGTGAGAATTATGTATGTACTAGGTTAGGTTAGGTTAGTGTAGGCGTTTTGCGCGTGATCAAAACGCGTATCTCATTTGACAATAAACATTATAGAAAAAATTGAACTTAATTACGAACTTCATGGTTAACCCGTTGCAAAATTGATTGTAGCTAAGAGATTTTTTTCCGCTAAACAGAATTAGCAACGACCTTTACTGTTTAACTTTTCGCCGATATTCAGTGGTGAATATTGAGAGATTTTATTTGTTAGAATAAGTATAACAAAATAAAATAAATGACAGTTCATTTAGCATATATTTTATTTTCTACTATTTCATCATTGTTACTTTAAATTTGTATTTTTCCATTTTGCCATTTACATTATATTATCATGCTTTATTTCATTTTTTTATTTGTGCAGTAGAATCATACCGTAAGTCCTAATTCAAGAATAATTTTTTGATACTTGTGTTGAGTGAAAATATAGATAAAGAAGATAATCTCAACTTCTTGTAATTCCTAGCAAAATGCATTTTATATTTTGTAACTAATTAAGTGCAAGTTTATTGTAATTGCTTTATTATTATTCGTAAGTGTATTTTATGATGTATAAACTTGCTTAACATAACTTTAGCAAAGCGCAGGAACTCTAGAATGGAAAAAAATTGAAATAATCAAAGTCCTAAATATTAAAATAATAATTATTTAACTATTTCTAAATATTAGGAAAATAATTGTTTCAATATATTAGAGAAATCATTAAATTATTACTGAAATTTTACTAATTACCTAACATAGCACCTATCACAAAAGTAATTATTTTCACAACTGAAAAATTATGTGTAGAGAAGCAACAGAACTTTAAAACATGACAAATTGCTACCAACTGTTGTAATTGCATTGTAAGTATATTATGTCAACTTTTAAGCTTTCTTTGCTAGTCAAGATTATGAGTAGCTAATTTTAAAGCTAAGGTTGTGAGTCCCATGATGGATATTATATGAATGGGTTTCTATTATTGATATATGCATAATGGTTGTTGGTATTCATTCAGTTTTTGTGATTTAGCGTTGGCTGATGATTGCAAGCATTATCCTAAGCCATTATATTAACTTTTCTTGGGAAAGAAAGTTAGTATTGGTAAGATTGAATGACAATGACTCGAGGCGTTAACCCTCGTTTAATAGACTAACTTAGGGATGAGAACAAGTCTAAATTGGCATTTTTGGTTATTCTTCGATTGCAACTCTTTTACATTCGGAAGAATCATAAAGAGGAAATACGACTTAACTGTTGGAAAACATTAAGAAGTTCTTAAGAGACCAAGTGCATATTTATAGAACAACCATTAGAAGTATATCACATTGAAACCTGAAGCATAATATCTAATCAAATTGGGGAACACAACCTTAGTCTCTATTTCGCATTAAATGCAATTTCAGTCAAAATACTTAATTACATTATTCAACAACTATTTCAAACTATCAGGAATAGGATTAAAGCTTTTAAAGACTAGTATCGCATACGATTAGTACTCTTTTCTCTCCATATTCCCTGTGAGATTCGACCCCAACCTTGTTGGGTTACTATATTTGACAACGTCCGCTTTACATCATTAATAGGTGTAATTTGAGCATATCAGTATCCACCTGATCCGCTTCTTCCCCCTCATATTGGGCAAGCTCCGAATGAATAATTCTATAATCATATTGATTATGCCCTGTAAATTACATTCCTTGCAATACTTAGGAAGGTAATCATATTGAATCTGAACATTAACAGTCCTTATTGCTCCTGTCTTTTCATTTTCAATATCCATCCTCATTGTTTTGGGTAAATCTGCTACCAAATCTACTAAAACCTTGACCCTAGCACAACTAGGTCTAGTCTTGTTGATAGTATCCATATCTAATTGTATTGGAATACCCACTGCCGATGCAATTGAAAACAGAGTTTCCTTCACAAAATATGTAGGCAATAAATTTGGAAATGAAATCCATGCCATTGTCTTTGAAGTTTCTTCATCAATCTTGATCTTCGCATCATAGATCAAAGGTCTCAATTGGTACGAGTATCTCTCTCTATCTTGAATGTAATAAACCGGTTTTGGTGTGAAATTCACAAATTCTTCAAAGAGGGTACATCTGATGAGCACATGTCGGTTTCTTAGAAAACCTATTCTACAGTCACCCTTTATTCCACATTGGGCAGGGATTATTTGGTGAAGTTGTTCAATATCTGGATGTCCATATGAAAATTTCCCAACCACATCATACTGGAGTTCTTCAATAAAATTCATTTGATCAACTTCTGATTCTGTGTATTTCATGTACGGCACCCCATGTAGAAAAGTTAGTGGCTTCATGGGAATTTGGGGCAGTGGTTGTTTTTTATTATGTATTGGGTCATTCAAAGTTTGTGGTTTGAAAAGATCTGAATATTGTAAAGGATTAGGTTTAACATTAAAGTCACTCGTATTGTGTGTTGGCTGGCTAGCCACCAGTGTGGACTGACCACCGGTCATGGAGGCCACGTTCCTCAAGCTTGAGATCTGCATACTAGGGTTTGCATGAAAATAGGAGGTGAGAGAAACTGTAAACTGTGATAGCACTGTAGTACTGCCCTCTACTTCTAGTTGCGCAATAGGGTTTATTAACTAACTGATGTTATTGGCGCAGTTATCAGTGGCTCATAACAATAGATCCAAATTAAACGACCACAAGCTCTGTAATGTCTTGAATTTGTTCCCAGTCAAACCTCCCTGTCCCCGAGTATTGACTAACATTATGAGAAAACAAATATAGCTCCATGGTTCTCCTGTAGCCTCTACAAATAATTACAATAAATTAGAGTAAAAACTAATTATGATGATGTTTAACAAATCAATACGACACCTGCAGAGAAATAGAAAGGAAAGACAATAATAACTTGGCAGAAGTAAAAGAAACAATCATAGGCAATATTCCCTCTAACTTCAACCGAAAGGAAAATAAAAACTAAAATAAGTTACAAAAATTATAATCATTCAACTATAAAGTCAGGGTTTAAAAACAATGAAAATCTTGAAACCAACATGTATATATAACACATGATGCGGAACTTCAAGTGCAAATAAAATATCTATAATATTCATTGAAGAAAAGAAGGTTTTGGAAAACCTATGTTGAGTCTAAACCTAAACAAAGAAAAACGATAAACGGCAGTAAAAAAAAATCCTAAACAAAAAGTAATAATAAAGAATCCTTAATTAAGAACAGCACGTTTTGGTTGTTGTAGAAAAAGGTTTTCCAAATATTAATAAGGCATCCTAGATTTGAAAATTTGATATTCTTTAAACTATCATATTTGAGTTCTACTGCCTATCTAATTAAAGTAAATACTCTTGTTATTAACTACTTGAATGATATTTCCTATATATTTTGTATAAAATTATACTTACTTAATATTTAGAAGAATAGTAAATGACTATTTTGTCTATTGTAGAGTCTTTTAATGAAGGGAAAAAAGTTCAATCAATATTTCTAAGGCCCTTCGTGCTTTTAATATAGAAATAATTACTTGGCATAGCTACCTCTAAGAAGTCATTATTGATAATAACTATCATTTAATTTATTTACTTTTCATAGCTACAATGAATTTTCAATTTACCCGTTATAGCTATACCAAAATACATAGACCTCCCTCTATTCTTCCTCACTACACATTTCATATTTTTTATCTTCTCCAAACCCTAAAAAACTTTCTCGCTCCTTCCTATTCACTAACACAACTGTTGCCGCCCTACAGCTGGAGCTCTGGGGACGAACCACGACAATAACATCTCTCTCTCTCTCTCTCTCTCTCTCTCTCTCTCTCTCTCTCTCTCTCTCTCTCTCTCTCTCTCTCTCTCTCTCTCTCTCTTCTCTCTCTCTCTCTCTCTCTCCTCTTTACACGAGTGTTAGAGCTCCTCCGACGAGCAACCGGAGCTCTGCGAATCTCAAGCAACCACCACGTCCCCCCGCCATTGCTTCTGTCATACATGCCGCTGCATTGGCATCGTAGAAGAATAAGCAGAACTTACTCCGGCGGCTGAATTTTCAAATCAGATCTACTCGATCGCCATGAATTTTGGCCGACCATGGATTTAATTTCACCACTTCTCATTCTTGAAATATTTATGTGTCATCAGATCTCTTTTTAAAATTTTCAGACTTCATTAAGATCTAGATTAATCAAATCTCAATCTTCAAACTTGAGACCTCCTGAAAATAATCCAATATCCCCAAGTCCTCACGTTAAACTTCGAGTGGAGCAGTTTTCACTGGCGCGTGGGAGAGTGCGAGTGAGAATTTTGTGTTGACTGACGCGTGGTTAAGTGCGAGTCAGAGATCTAAAGTGCATTTTGTATTTTCTCCGGAGATCTGACCGGATTTGACTGTATTCTCCATTTTTTAAATGTACATAGAGTGTATTTTTGTATTCGCTTGTATTTTTGTATTTCGAAGGAGAAAATATGTATTTGAATAATCAAGTACACCATAATACAACATATTTTTTAAAAGGATTTTTATGTATTCTTCATTTTTTTGGTGTACATACAGTGGTATTTTGTATTTTGCAAGAGATCCGACCGGTTTTGATTGCATTCTTCCTTTTAAAATGTATCTCGTCTAGCCGGAATGTTACACCTTGTAGTTTTGAACGTTGAGATTCGTTAGGTGTTGGTTGTTTTAATTGTGGACATTGGAGTTACCTTCTAGGATATATGAGATTATAAGAGTCTATCTTATAGTTATGAGGGTTTAAGTTCATATAGTAAGCTCTGGAAGGATTGGGGAACAAGTGAAATAAGGAAATTAAGTTTGTTGGAACTTTGGAGAAAGGATGGAGACAACTTTGAGCCAATTTGGGGAAAGAATATCTTCTAGTATATGAGGAATTTTGAAGTAAAGCAAAAGCCTAAATTGAAGTTCATGAAGTATAGTTTTCAACCCAATAAACCGCTGGTCAATACGACGCCGGAATAGAGAATTATGGACGTTGCAAGTTAGGCTGGCAGAGCAGAAACGCGCAGCTACAGTGTGCGACATGCGCGCTACAGTACCCGAAAACTCTAAGTCAGTGCCAACCGACTCGAAAGCACTATAAAAGAGGTTCTACCCCTTATTTATTCATCCAAACCCCCCTAAATATATCCCAAATCCTATAGAACATTCCCCCAACTTCTACAACATGCACATATATTCCTACAAGTCTATATGACAATTTTGGTCATTTTTAGTTCATTTTTAACATAACCCCAAGTCCTAGAAAGCCCTAGAAACCTCTACAAACATATTCCAACATATTTCCAAGCCTAAACCAAAGATCTAAGTGAAGATTAAAGTGGTTAAGGTTTCCAAGTGAGGTCTACACTTGTCTCCTCTTCTTGAAGATGTTTGGGTGAGTATTTTTAAGGTGGAGTAACCATGGAATTGAAGTATTCTTGAATTTTGAGGTAATATTTCATCTTAGTTTCATGTTTATGAGTTTTTTTGGTAATTATGTTAATATTTGAGGAGAAGAAAATTGGAGGAAAAGTTCAAATATACATTTGATGATATTTTGAGTTGTGAATTAACTCGAGTTATAATTATTAGTATGTTTTGAGCATAATATTGTTATGAGGGATAATAATGATGTTAAGGAATTGTCGTATACGAGGGTATAAGGGGTTGTATGAAGTTGTGGTTATGGATTGATTATGAAAAGAAGTTTTGGGATTAAATTGAGTATAGTTTGAATGTAATCTTTTGATTATGGAATTGTTGATATTTTATTATGCTTTGGGAGTTGTTTTGAAGATTGGAGGGAGTAAAAGATATAGGGGAGATGCTGCCCGAATTTCGGCAGATTCTAAAAAGGGTTTAATTTGAAGGCTTAAGACAAGCATATGACGATAAGCCTAACAATAGTATGAATGGTTTTATATGTAGATTGCGAGACCGAAAGCAGGTTGGAAAGTAAGCTTCCAGGTATGTTAAGGCTAAAACCTTTTTTCTTAAGGCATGATTCCTTGGTTGTGAACCTATACATGATATCTTCAATAACCCTGTTTCTAAAGATACGAAAGCTTATAGTTCCCGATGTTCTTATGATATCATTGAGCTTGTTTCATGACTCTAGATGTTATTCATTGATGTTGATCTCATCTTATGATTTTGTTCTTTCAAGGTGAGATATGTTCATGATGATAGTTCCATAATATTAATCGGAGGTTTACCGACCTTACATCACTCCGATGAGTTTAGAAATGTGTACTTAAGCAATGTTTTGTAGGGCATGAATAGAATACTAGTAGAGGATCCCTAATGAGGTACTTGAGGCTAGAAGAAAGGCTTATGATGTATCTCAGGATTTGGTTAATGTTTAGTTAAGCGGGAAGAAGTCTTAATGGCCCAGAACTGTGTATATAAGTCGTATGTGATCATGTATGCAATAACGAATAAGTGATGGCCATGAGAAGTGCATAGAGATTACTCATGGAGGTCGGGTCATAATGTTAATTATATTTACCACTGGTCTATGTCCAATTGAGCAGCTATGTATTTATCACCATGCTACGACTGGTTAGGCAGTTATTACCACCATGCTACGGCCAGTTGGGCAGCTACCACTGATTAGTTGGGCAGATAGCACCAGGATGATGTTACACCCCGTAGTTTCGTACGTTAAAATTTATAATTATTGATGGTTGTTTTAAGTACGGTTACTAGAGTTACCTTTAAGGATATATGAGATTATTTGCGCCAACCTTATGGTTACAACAGTTTAAGTTCATATAATAAGCTATGGAAGACTCTGGGACCAAGCAAATCGAAGAAAATAAATTGGAGGGGTATATCTCTAGGTATTAGGAGTTTTAAGGTGTTTCAAAAGCCTAAAATGAAGTTCGTCGAGTCTAGTTTCCAACGCAACAAACCGCTCGTCGATACGACGTCGGAGTAGAATTACAGACGTTACAAGTTAGGCGGGCAGAGTAGTGTCGCTCGCTGCTACAGTGCCACCGACTTCAACCCACTATATAAGGGCTAAAACCCCTCATTTTCAGTCCAAAACACTCCAAATATTTTCCAAATTTCTGGAAAATTCTCCCAACTTCCGCCCACTAAATTTTAACGCAAATTAAGTGAAATCTCCGGATTTAGGTCCGGATAACGTATAGTTGTGATTATAATATCGTATTTCGGCGAATCTTGGTTTTGAATCAAGGTGATAACTGAAGATATTGTGGTTCTAGTGGGTGAAACGTATGAATCTTCCCTTATTTGTATTGATTTAAACTTATTTACAGAGGAAAGATTATTAAATGATCATATAATGAATTTGTGGGTGGAGGAATTGGATAGAACATTGTGTGGGACGTTTTATATAATATATTGGTATTCATAATATTGTGGTTGATGTTGGTATTGTTGTTGGTTGTTGGATTATAATTTCTGGCTAGGCATATAAACAGGGGAGATGCTGGCCGAATCTTGACAGATCCTAAAGGGATTTTATGTAAATGCTTGAGACAAGTGGGTGAAAACGCGCCTAATGATAGTATGAATGGTTTATGTGTAAATTTGTGGGCTTGGAAGAATAAACGTTAAGTGACCAAGGAAACCGAAAGGTATGTTAAGGCTAAACTCTTTCTTTCTAAAGGCATGATTCTTTTGTTATAAACCTTTGTGCCATATCCATAATATCCTTACTTCCAAAAATGCTATAAGTCTATGAATCTCATGGTCCTTGCGACATTATTGATCCTATTCATGTTCTTAAGACTATTCTTTGTGATTGATCTCACCTTATAATACTTGTTCTTTCGAGGTGAGATATAGCGATGACGATTCTATTTATAATGCTCTCTAAGTTCATGGTTCTCAATACTCTCATGACATTATCGATTTCATCTTACGATGGTTGATCCTTCAAGGAATGATATAGTGATAATGATAATGCTAATTATGATGTTGATTTCATTTATGTACAATTTTTTATGTTTATATATATATATATATATATATATATGTGTGTGTGTGTGTGTGTGTGTGTGTGTGTGTGTATGTATGTATGTATGCATTGTACTCCCACTGATCAGTTGGGGATGACACCAAGTCCCGAAAGGGTCGGGTACGGATGACACCGAGTCCCGAAAGTGCCAAGTACGGATGACACCGAGTCCCAAAAGGGCCAAGTACGGATGACACCGAGTCCCGAAAGGGTCAGGTACGGATGATACCGAGTCCCGACAGGGCCGGGCACGGATATGACAGATGTATGTATAGTAAATGTATATGAATTAAAATGTGTGTATATTGTGTACGGATGGGTATGAAATGTTTTTTTTTTCCTATAGACAAGTTAATTTACGTGACAGAGGTCTGAGAAAGAGTACGAGGTATAATTACTCACCTTATCTTTTGCTATTCATTTTTATATCATGTAACTATTCATGCCTTACATACTCAGTACATTGTTCGCACTGACGTCCCTTTTTGTGGACGCTGCGTTCATGCCCGCGGGTGCAAATAGACGAGACGAGGATCTTCCACCGTAGGCTGTCTTTAGGTACCAGTTACGATTGGTGGCTCCACTTCTTCTTGGTGTCTTTAGGCTGTCCTGACTTGTATACTTACTTCTGTTCATAGAGGCTTTGCAGACAGTTTCTTGTACCCAACTTAGTTATGTTTTGTCGGTGGTTATGTTGCCATCATGGGCCTATTATAGATATACATATGCATGATATTATATTCATAGTTAGCCTCCCTGGACTTATTTTGCCATTCGATACATAAAAGATGCAAGTTACAACTTTGTTCGCTCGGCCTCAGTAAGGTGTCGGGTTGCAGTTACGCCTCACCAAGGATGGGGCGTGACACGGAATCCATGGCTTCTTCTCTTTTGTATCTCATATCTGAGTGTATTTGAGTGTATTTCGTCATATGTATCTCATATGTATTTGGATCATATGTCTTGTATCTTACATGTATTTGGCTTCTTGTGTTGTATCTGAATGTATTTTTGCTTCTTGTCTTGTATCTGAATGTATTTGGATTCATATGTATTTTGAATGTACACAGTGTATTTGAATTTCTTTTGAAATACATTCAAATACAGTGAATACATTCAACTTTGCTGCAACTCGAATACATTCAAATACAGTCAAATACATGTGACATTAGATAAGATTGGATACAACTGAACAGTGTATTCAAATACAGTCAAATACAGCGAAAATGTCTAATGTAGCTATGAATTGTATATGTGAAAAAGCTAGTTATGGATGGTTAATTGCTCCTAAAAGGTAGTTATTTATGTATGTTTCCCTTTAATATAATATAGATTAAGTATTGATTGGTAATGTAAACCAAAGTTTCCTTGTGAGTTCTTTTTCTCTCACTTCTCTTTTGTCCTTCATGAATGCAAAATGTCCCTCATAGGTGGTGGAAAGTCTCTCTTTCCACTTTATAATGAGAAGCCCTTTATTGAGTTACTAAATGGGCCAGAATAAGAGAGTGGTCTGGTGCACATAAGCATTAGGCTTTGTAAGAAAAACAGGTCGACTTGTTGCGCCCCTATCACGCCCCGAACCATGGCCTGAGCATAACACAACACTCAGTGCCCTACTGCATGTGACTGAGCGAACCACATAACTTGTTGAATCATAATGAGGCATACATGAGCGGAAAATATAACGTGAATGTGATGAGCCTTTATAAAACATGAGAATCATAACATAAATAAAATACTGATTTAAAACATGAATGCGGAGCTATCATAAATGAGCCAAAATGGCTACCCGACTCTGAACATCTGACATGACATGTCTGACTAATCTAGTCTATGAAACCTCTACATAAGTCTGAACATGAAACGTACTTGCTGGGACATGAAAATATTAAATAATAAATGTATAAGCCCCGGAAGAGATGGGGCTCACCAACAAGCTGATAAGTGCGAAGTCCTACTAGGCAGATGTGTTGTCCTGTAAATCAGTACCTGCATCATGAAATGCAGGCCCCCGGGCAATAAAAGGGGATGTTAGCACATTGAATGTACTGGTATGTAAAGCAACTAAATGAAATAACATGGGACATAAGAATAACATAATAGAGACTTAACTGAAGCATGATTATGAACATGAGTAAATATGCATATATAACATGTGTAAAGTATCGTGAGTAGAGAAAGCAGTAAATATAACTGACAATATGGTCTGGTACTTGCGTCCTACCAACAGAACACTCATACCTTGCCAGGGACATGAGATTTAATAATATTATGAAAGGATCCAGCCATTATGAGAGATCGTCCTAAGCATGGGTGGAGTGATCTTCATCCTATGGTGGCTACGTAGTGTCAGGCTGTTTGAAGCCTTCTCGGTAATTAATGCAACTCCCAAACCATGAACATGGAAAATAAGTGGCACTTGCTGCCCATGGCTTTTCATGAATCATAACTTGCATGTACATAGATATCATTCGTATTATTCTTGCATGAAAACCTGTAAAACATGTAGAGTAGTTCTTGAAAATAATATAATAATTCATAAACTTGCATGTAAAAACCCATGGAATGCAAAGTATGGGTTTTCATGGATTACAGACTGATTCTCAAAAATCATAATGAAATATCAAGAACTCAATGAAGAATTAATAATAATTCAATACATAATATAATCATGGGACATGGACCTAGGGTTATCATGAACATGGTTAAAAACTCTAGTTTTCGTAAAGCTTCATACTTTTATGGAAGAAGAGGCGTGGGGAAGAACAATGATGTTCACACACGTAGATAGTAACCTTACATACCTGGTAATGCTCCAAGCTTGAAGTAAAAATCTGAACTTGGAAGAAGAATTATAATCCTTGGTCTTGGATTCTTTTAGGTGGGTTTTCTTGAAAACCTTATGTTAAGAACATGAAATTCCAACTTAGAATTCACGGGTAATTGATGGAATTCACTTAGGATGGTCTTAAGGAGCTTACCTTGATGCTTGGAGAAGTTGAGAGGAGGGAACTTTCGTGTAAGGGCTTGAGAGGAATGGGACTTATGAAATAAAAATTGAATTCCCGTCTTTTAAATTTTTGCAGTCACATCACTGTTACGGACCGTGTTACGGTCCATAACACTGGACCGTAACGTGTGCCAAAATTCAGTGAGGGTCTGATTTTTGAGATTGGGTTACGGTGACCTGTTACATGCCGTAACACGTGTTACGGTCCGTAATGAGGAACCGACCTTTGGTCAAAGTTACGAGACGGTGATTTTTCAAGCCATACCCGTTACTTTATGAACGACGGTCCGTAACACACGTTCCAGGCCGTCCCTTATAGCGTAACGCGGTGTTTTCTGAACTGAAACATGTTTTCGATTCCAACCTCTCCTTCTTAGGTTTCTAACCTCCTGAGTCATGAATATGGTTTAGTATGGATTTTACGAGGTATTACAGCCCCACCCACCCTTACACCCCCACCCCCTGGCGCGTGAGATATACGTGGGGCCCAATTGAATGGAACATTGGGGAGCGAACGGACTTAAATGATTTGCACCTTAGTTTGTCCAAAATCTCTTACAAGGCAATGGCACGACGCATAGGTGGGATGGTTCGAGGTCTCTCCATCCTTAATTTTTACCAGTTTTATCTACATTCATTTTCAGATCTTTTTAATTGAGTCATATTTGGGTATAAGATGTGAGTTGGGTTAAATGAATATGATGTGCGTGAGTTAAACAAACTAATTATTAAAAAAAAAAGTTAGGGATTTAACATAACATGACATGACATGCTAACTAGGAGAGAATTAGATTTTTTAGTGTTTTCATAATTTTTAATTAAAATGATAATTGTTGAATGATTTTGTTGTTCTAAAAGAGCAAAAATGATTTTAGTAGGTAATTCTAACAATTTGGGTGACCATTCGAGGAATGGAACATTGGGGAGCGAACGGGCTTAAACGATTTGCACCTTAGTCGATCCGAAATCTCTTTCAAGGCAGTGGCTTGCCACGACGCAGAGGTGGGATGGTTCGGGGTCTCTCCATCCTTAATTTTTACCAGTTTTATCTACACTCATTTTCAGATCTTTTTAATTGAGTCATATTTGGGTATAAGATGTGAGTTGGGTTAAATGAATATGATGTGCATGATTAAACAAACTTATTATATAAAATAAAATAAAAAAAGTTGGGGATTTAACATGACATGACATGTTAACTAGGAGAGAATTAGATTTTGTAGTGTTTTCTTAATTTTTAATTAAAATGGTAATTGTTGAATGATTTTGTTGTTCTAAAAGAGCAAAAATGATTTTAGTAGGTAATTCTCACAATTTGAGTGACCATTCGAGGAATTAACTCTTGAAAACTAGTACTTCATACTAAACAGAACTTATTTTATTCCTATTTCAACGAATTAAAAGTACGGGATGTCACTAGCATCGTTTCAAAATTTGACATATTTACGATACAAATGGAAATTTTGAGTTTTCACCTCTGATTTATCGTTTCCCTTATGAGGAAATATTAAACGGCTCAATGTGTGATCATAACAAGAGGTCAAGGTTTCATATTTCCTCAACCGAGATAGTTGTAAGGAGATTCGAACTAAAACTAGATATGATAGCTTATTTGCAAGAAGATGAAAATGTAACATTCAAGACGTCAAATGATACTACCAACAATGAACCCTTAATTTGTGGTCCATACAGTTATCACTCTTAATTAGCTGAGCAAATCAGATCCTTTAACTTGCACAAAACACCAGAATATCTCCTTAATTTTGTTAAATAATTCAATTGGTTTGCACATGCAGCATCCAGTATTTTACTCTTTTCACTACAATAATTTAATCGTTGCCAATCGTTTTCTTGTTAGTATTTCAAGGTGTATAACAAGCATCTACCATAATTACCGAATATTTTGATTAGCTTTTATCAGTTTCAGGCATAGTTTTTTCAAATTTCATTAAGGTGGATTATGTTCATGACACGAGATGCACGTGGGGCTCACATGATCTATGTGACGTGCAAGAGATGCACGTGCGGCGCACGAGATGCACGTGTGATGCACGCTGAAGCTAGGTTTATTAAATATACATGAGACCTCTAATTACCATTTGGCTTTAGGTCAACAATTCCATTGAAACGTCCATGTGTCCAATAATACAAAATAATCAGCGCTAACCATTTTATTTAATTAGACAGTTAAGGTCAGAGCAACCACGAAGATTTCGTTATTTGGTTTGTTTTCATGCTTACATGTTATTCTCCCTTCAAGGACAACGTTTGATATCAGTAGTAGGCCTATGTATTTGGCCTAGTACTTACTAGCATCAACCTTTTATTATTAGCATCAGCTTTTGCATGGTACTACAAAAAAGAAAAAAGTAATTAACAGAATTAAGAAAAATCTTTGATGCACTGGACCACTTCACATGTTGTATACATGATAAAATATAGCTTGACACATTGCATGACAATAAGGGAGCACGTGGCATTTGAAGGCGAAACGATGCTTAGTCATTTACCTTGGTCGGAACGAGAGACTTCGGTTAACCCCAGAGCAAACTTGCCAAGCCAATTGCTTCGGGTCATTAATTAAATATAAACGTTGCATGACCGATCCGAATTTGAAGAAGACGTTACGATTTATAATTAAAACAACATTTATTGTCTATTATTGTTCATTATTTGAATTTAATTACAGCTCAAGTGCTGATGTATTTGTATTATAAAAGGAGCCTGAAGGCCTCTAAAAAGGATCATCGAATAACAACAACTTACACACATTCATACTGTCCAATATCTAGAAATTAAACTTATTTTATCATTCTTTTGTACCGGGTTACCCCTAATTTAGCAAGGCCGAAGCAATCAGCTGTTCCACTGGAGGAAAATCTATCAAAGGATTCTCTCCAAGGATCAACAAAGCCCAGGCTTATTTAATTCATTATTGCTTTACAATACTTTGCTAATTTATTCATTCAATTTCTCTAGTCATTATTGGCTTTGTTATTCACTGTTTATAATAAATCAATTCACGTATCCTTTAGACCTCAAACAAATTTAACTGTACTCTTTTTTTAGGGTAAACAATTTGGCGCCCACCGTGGGGCTAAGGGTAATGGTGCTATTGTTTTATTGTTCTAATTACTTATTACTTTCTTATCTCTGTTACCAGATAGTTCTAACAATGACGAATACTGAAAATCAAACTGATGGGGTATTGAACAACACTAATGCATAAGAAAGAGATCCGGCAACAGGAGAAGTCAGGGTGGAGAATAATCAAGCCCCAATATCTCCCCGTGAATTCAAGCATACGGGAAATGATCTAACTCCCGATGATGAGCATGAAGAAGAAGTAGCGGCTAAAAATCCAAGTTTAGCCAAAATCCTGGACCTGGTGGAAAGGCAGCAAAAGGCAATTGATGAGTTGCAAACAGGAAGAAATAATATTGGAACAAACTTGCCCAATTCGAATGCTGAGCATGGGGAAAGCAATAGTGAGACCCAAGGTGACAAATACATTATGCAATATTTGGAGGCCCTTTCCAATCGACTTGAAAAGAAGAAAAATAATTAAATAGTCGATTGGATCGGAACGAAAAAGAACTTAAGGCATTCAATTCCCGGATAGACCAGATTACAGGGGCCCCTCCGGTTTTGAAGGGACCGGATGCAAAGATATATGTGCAGTTGTCGTACCCACCTAATGTTGCACCTAAATTAATACTGAAGAGGTTTAAAATTCCAGAACTACCCAAATATGATAGGTCCACAGATCCACAAAAACATGTGATTGCATACACATGTGTTGTTAAAAGGAATGATATGCAGCCAGACGAGGTTGAATTTGTTCTACTCAAAAAGTTTGGTGGAATGTTGTCCAAAGTGGCAATGACTTGGTATTTACTGCTTCTGGAGCACTCGATTCATTCTTTCGAGATGCTTTTATCAAAGCAAATGCTTAGGCAAAGAAGGCATTAGCAAGGAAGGCAGATATCTTCAAGATTGCCCAGGGTCATGGTGAATTGGTCTGTGAGTTTGTTATAAGATTCCAAAAGGAACGAATGTTATTGCCGATCGAACTGGATGAATGGGCAGCAGAGGCATTTGCTAAGGGCCTAAACCTTATAAGCCCTAGCGCCTCGTTGACATTAAAAAAAATCCTATTAGAATTTTTTGCTATAACATGGGCGGATGTTCATGATAGGTATGAGTCAAAAATTTGAGTTGAGGATGACCATTTTGGATTACCAGATAGATCAACCTACCGGAGTCGGAACCATGATAGGTTGCGGAGAAATGCGGATTATGGTTACGGATTGGGAAAAGAAAGGTATAGGCCTTATCCTCGTTCCGGAAAGCCTCGTTCGGAAGTGGGAGGAAGCTGTGATGTTCAGTTTGAGCAAGCAGGCTTCGATAAGAGCGGCCCAGATGATGGGAAATTTATATCAAAGGTTGTCTTAGTCAACGGAGTTGAAAACCCAAGTTTATCAGATTATTGTTTCAACGTAGATGCGGCTGGGCTGCTTGCGGCTCTTGAAAAAATTGACTATACTAGATGCCCTGAGCCCACACAAACGGATCCCAATAGGAGAAATCAAAAATTGATTTG
Organism: Lycium barbarum; assembly: GCF_019175385.1. Classification (NCBI taxonomy): domain Eukaryota; kingdom Viridiplantae; phylum Streptophyta; class Magnoliopsida; order Solanales; family Solanaceae; genus Lycium; species Lycium barbarum. Next base: position 31,865,252 of record NC_083347.1, read on the forward strand.
CGATTTCCACGGTACTCATGGATATTGAAATGCTAATTGTCGACATCTTAATGATGTGGTTGCACAGCTATTTGAACGAATTACTAAGTGACAGAACTAGGGATGGATATGGTAGGAACAAGGTCTCAAGCAGACATTTTGATCAGGGAGAGCCTAGTCAGGTGATCAACATGATAATGGAAGGAACTGAGATTATGGGAACTCCTTTCATCACGAAAATGATGAAGTTCTCAAGAACGCGAGAAAAGAGATCATGGAACTTTGTCCCAGAGGAAGCAATCATGTTCACCGATGAAGATGTGGATGACGTTACTCTTCCACATAATGACGCTTTGGTAATCTCTGTTATGATTATGGATTTCCAGGTTAAAACGAATTTTGATTGAATCTGGTAGTTCAGCGAGGATCATCCGATGGAAAGTGGTGGATCAGTTGTCAATGCTGGACAGACTGGACCCGTCTGCTAGAGTGCTTAATGGGTTCAGCACGGCAAGTGAGACAATAAAAGGGGAAATTATACTACCAATCGATGTTGGAGGAATGCTCAAACACACTAAATTCTATATCATTGATGGTCATATGAGTTATAATATGCGATCTTTGGAAGGCCTTGGATATTTGATATGAGGGCATGCCTTTTAACTTGTATTTTCTTCTCAAATTTCCTACACCGAATGGAATTAGACAAATCAGGGGTGAGCAATCAACAGCTAAAGAAATGTTCGCCATTGAATCGCTAGAAAAGCTAGTGTATACGAGGCGAGAAACACCTTTAACAGATAAGAAATATACGAAAAATAAAGCAAAATAGCAATTACAGCAAATCGGCTCGGTAGATGCGCAGATTTAGGGTATGCAAGAAGTGGAAAACACTGGGCCGAATGCTGCAGATCCCGAAGAAGTAGAAAATTATGGAGTGCCCAGATCGTTTGTGGTTTTGGATGCATCAGTCACTACAAAATACACCATAGAGGAACATGAGCAATTTGTTCTTGTTGATCAACAACTGGAGAGAAAGGTATACCTGGGCAATGGGTTATCCGCGATGCTCAGGTTAATTTTATTAAATTTCTTAAAGATAATATCGATTTTCTTGGTTGGTCCTATTTAGACATGACAGGAATCTCGCCGAAAGTAATGACCCATAAACTTAGGCTGGACTCGAGGTTTTCTCTGGTAAATCAAAAGAAGAGGCCTATAGTTGAATACAAGAACAGGTTTGACAAAGAAGAGGTAACCAAATTACTTAACATAGGATCTATCAGGGAAGTAATTTATCCTGATTGGCTAGCCAATATAGTGATTGTACCTAAAAAGGAAGATAAGTTAAGAATGTGTATAGACTTCAAAGATTTGAATAAAGCATGTCCAAATGATTCATTTCATTTGCCACACATTGATTAGATGATTAATGCAATGGCAGGGCATGACATGTTGAGTTTTCTTGACGCTTATTCCTAGTACAATCAAATAATGATGAATCCGGGTGATCAATAAAAAACCTCGTTTATCACTAAAAATGGCACTTACTGTTAAAATGTTATGCCCTTTGGCTTAAAAAATGCTGGAGCTACTTATCAACATTTAGTTAACCGTATGTTTGAAAATCAAATTGTTAAGACCATGGAAGTTTACATAGATGATATGTTGGTTAAATCACTTTGTTCGAAGGAACATTTGAGTCACTTGCAGGAAAAATGTGCTTTTGGGGTTAGCACAGGGAAATTTCTGGGGTTCTTGGTGTCGAACGGAGGGATTGAGGTCGACCCGGAAAAAATAAAGGCCATAGAAGAAATTTCAGAAGTGTTAAAAGATGTAAAAAAAAAAAAAACAGTGCAAAGATTGACCGGAAGGTTGGCAGCTTTAAGCCACTTTATTTCTCGATCTTCTGAAAAGAGTCGTCAATTCTTCTTGCTGTTAAAAAAGAAAAAAGATTTTGAGTGGACACTAGAATGTCAACAAGCCTTGAGGGATTTGAAGAAGTATCTTTCAAGTGCACCCTTGTTATCTAAACTATTGGCGGATGAACAACTTCTTTTACATTTGGCCGTATTCGAAGTAACGGTAAGTGCGGTTTTAGTTCTTTAAGATAAAGGTACGCAATTTCCTATTTATTATGTTGGTAGAACATTGGCAAGCGCTAAGACCAAGTATCCTCATCTAGATAAATTGGCTTTAGTGTTAATAACTGCTGCTAGGAAATTAAGGCCTTATTTTCGATGTCATCCTATTTGCGTCGTGACAACTTATCCGTTAAGGAATACATTGCAAAAACCCGAACTCTCGGGTAGGCTAGCAAAGGGGCAGTTGAAATTAGTGGTTATGATATAGAATATAGGCCTCGAAGGATAATAAAATCTCAGGTATTAGCCGATTTTGTAGTTGATTTAAGCCCTGGGATAATACCCGGGGTTGAAAAAGAATTTATAATTTTTTTCTGGGGCATTACCCGGGGTATAGACCTTATTTACGAATGGGGAAACCAATGTAAATGGTTTGGATTGGGTATAGTGCTAAAAACTCCCTCCAGGGATATAATTAGAGAGGCAATTAGAACTGTGCAGTTAACTAATAATGAAGCCAAGTATCAGGCAATCATTGCAGGTTTGGAATTAGCTCAGAGCTTGGGAGCTGAGGTCTTTGAGGCCAAAAGCGATTCCCTCTTAGTGGTCAATCAAGTCCACAATATTTTTGACGTAACAGATAACAGGATGCAAAAGTATTTGGATAAGGTTCAAATGCTGTTGTGCCGTTTCAAGGAGTGGACAATGGAGCATGCGTCACGAGAGCAAAATACAGAGGCTGATGCCCTTGTAAATTTGCGGTCATCGACTGACGCCGAAGGAATAAGCTCGGGTAAAGTGGTGCAATTGTTGAATTCATCGTTGGATTCCAGTCATGATGAAGTGTATTCTACCAGTTTGACTTGGGATTGGCGCAACAAATATATAGATTATCATTGCGATGGAAAACTACCGGATGACGCAAAAGAATCTCGGGCCCTGCGAACAAAGGCAGCTCAGTATTGCATGGTAGATGGGCAGTTGTATAGAAGGTCTTTCTACTGTCTGCTAGCTAGATGTTTAGGACTGAGGGAGGTGCATGAAAGAGTATGTGGAAATCATTTCGGTTCGGACTTACTGGTGAGAAAGTTGATTAGAGCAGGTTATTATTGGTCCCAAATGGAGGAAGACGCAAAAGCATTCATTCAGAAGTGAGATATATGTCAACTTCACGCTCCAATGATCAATCAACCGGCGGAACTACTGCATCGGGTGGTGTCGCCTTGGCCGGTCATGAAGTGGGGGATGGCCATTATGGGACCATTACCCACGATTCCCGGTCATGTCAAGTTTTTAATTATTATGACTGATTATTTTTCTAAATGGGTAGAAGCATGAGATTACAAGAAGATTAGAGAAAAAGAACTTATTGATTTCATCTATTATGACCATATCATTTGTCGTTTCGGAATCCTGAATGAAATAACTTGGGACAACGGGCCGCAGTTCGTGGGCAGGAAGATAACAGAGTTTTTTGAGGCATTAAAGATAAAGTGGATCACCTCGACTCCATACCATTCGAACGCAAATGGTCAGGCGAAATTAACCAATAAGACAATTGTGCAAAGTGTAAAGAAACGGCTAGAATTAGCAAAAGGAAGATGGAAGGAGTTGCTACCAGAAATATTATGGGCACATCGGACAACTACGAAGCTCAGCACGGGTGAAACTCCATTCTTATTGGTGTAACGACCCGTTTGGTAGTTATGGCCTTTTTGATATTTTTGCCCTTTCCTGAGCAGTGATTAGCTCATTTTTTACCCGAGGGAACAGTTGGCACGCTTTCTGAGGTATCTAGATTGAGATTCGGGCAACTTTTGTGAAATATAGGCTTAAAGTGAAAAAGAGTTGACCCAAAGTTGACTCGGTCAATGAGAGCTCTGTTGGGAATTCCCAGGCCACGGGTGCGTTCGTAGCGTGTTTTTAAGTGTGTCTATGTGTATGGTATGTGAGCAGATGGCCTTGGGAACTAGTCGAAAATCGGATCAAATGATGAAACTTGGAAAAACAAATATGGTGTTCGCTGCAGCGGCACCGCTGGGGCGGTGATGGTGCCGCTGGAGCGGTGAAGAGAAATTGTGACCAGACTGCTGGGGTGGTCTACTTGACCACTGGGGCGGTGTCTCGACCGGTGGAGCGATTTATGAGTAGTTTTTATAAGGTTGAAACCCCAAAACCCTAGTCATTATTTCGATTCCGACTTGAGAGCTTTGTGGAGGCGAATTAGAGGGTTTTCAACTGATTTCTTCCCTAAGGTAACATTCCTACCTTATTATGGTTTCATTAACATCTTTTAATCAACTAGCATAATCTAGAATCCATAGAATCTAATGGGTCTGTAAATAGGTTTCTTGAGTTGAGTTCTAAAATCAAATTGGCTTCCTAGATTATGAATAAACGATGTTAATGTTGCTATTTATTCTAGATAATGATATATCTGGGTTTGTTAACTAATAATCTTCCATGCTTGAGTTGAAATTCATGAATCAAAGTTAAGGTTCTTAGACCCAATTTGGGGGTTTTCATATAAATGATGATTTTGAGAATTAATCGAGTATTCCTATAATTATATTAAAGGGTTTTGACCTTTTGTTATTGAATTTGATATTTTGACCATAAAATTCCCGTTTTACCCTTGAGTCTCGTTTTTCCTAAATTAAGGGTTGGAATTTGACCCGAATAGAAGGTAGACAATATGGGTATCATTATTCATGATTTCTTATATAAAAATCATAGGTGATAGAGTTTGACTATTTGGAGACGCTTCGAAAGACAGGGCAACGTCTGGGTTCTTGGCACCTGTTCGGCTGCTAGGTAGGTTATGGCTTTCCTTTGGTAGACTCCGGTTAGCTTCCCATATTTTGTATTAGAAGGAACAGAGAATGCATGTGTAGGAAATCAGAGATTTGGGATGGAATCCTAGGATGGTATTGTTGTGCGACTTGTTTGTTTGGGCTTGTGGTCTATAGATTCCCTAGGTTGTTTGATGTAGTTTTTCTTGAATATCGATGGATTTATGTGACTTGAGATTATCAAACGACGCTTAATTTTGTGTCTAATGATGAAAGTTTCCCGTAATATGTGATTACTTGTGTTATGTCACATTAATAGTGAATCTAGTGGATAAATGGGAGTATAAAATGTACCAACGATTGTGATTGAGTTCTAAATGAGTTGTGACGAAGGAGTTTTAGTGTAAGGTTAGATTCGTGTTCTAAGCTAATAGGCTGATTTAAGGAAGTGGTAAAATGTATATCGATTGATTGATCATTGAGTCGTGTTTGACAGTTCTATTGCATTAGCTTGATGCCATGAGTTGTTGATAGAGATTAGACCTGGCATTCATCTTGATTTGGAGTACATTGCTGGCATACCCACTGTTGGTATTGTGATATTGATACATTGTTGTCCTACCCACTATTGGTATTGTGATATTCATACATTGTTTGTATACCCACTGCTAGTGTTGTGATATTGACACATTGTTGGCATACCCTCTGTTGGTATTGTGATATTGATACATTGGACGCATTTTCATCCATTCATGATTCATGGCCGATACCTGGTGATGATCCGGTATCGTTGTTTGTGTGAAACTGATATCTTGATAAAACGCTTTACTTAAGTGATTGAGAGATGGCCGATGTCCGATGATCAATTCTGGAATCGTTGATTGTGTGAAACTGATTGATACATTATTGGCGTACCCCATTGTTGGTACTTGTGATATTGAGCTTGATTGTTGATGTCGATACACACATTGCACGCATTCTCATCCATTCATGACACATGGCCGATACCCGGTGATGATCTGGTATCGTTGATTGAGTGAAACTTATATTTTGATAAAACTCTTTTACTTGAGTGATTGTGACAGGTCGATGTCCGATGATCAATTCTGGAATCTTTGATTGTGTGAAATGGATATTTTGATGAAACTCTTTTACTTGAGTGATGGTGAGAGACCGATGTCCGAGGATCCATTCCGGCATTGTTGTTGCATGGCCGATTCTGATGTTATTCCGGAATCGTTTTTAGAGCATGGACTCCGCGGGTCCCCCAGAGTGGTGCCGGTGAGTCTCCTCCTGTGAGTAATTAGTCAGGGTCCCGTCTGTCTGTTGGAAAAAAATCCGGGACAGGTGGCATTTAGACTTCAGGAGTCACACTGGGTTGTGCTACCGAGACGTCGATATTTCCGTCCGAAGTACATGTATACACCTCATTTGCATGGCATGGCATTGTATTCATACATCTTGCATTGCATTGCATTATGGCTTGTTTGAGATGATTTGGCGTTTACTTGTGATGATTGGATTCAGATTGATTTATTCAGACTTGGCACATTTGGGGATTAGATGCTTTACTTAGGCAATGTCTTGGATCGAATTTATTGATTGAACTTGTTGAGGTATCCCATAGACCGTCTGTAAGATTAGTTAGATGTTTGGTCTCTATGTGATGTAGGATAACGGGTGTCTTAATGATGAGTTGACTACTAGACTGAAACGATCGATTTAATGATATGTGAGTTCCGAGATCATTGTGAGCTTGACTGGCGAATTATTAGAGTGAAATTAATGCTTAACGGTATTGATATACAGTGTGTGGTAGATAGACGTATGACTTGATTGGGTTATTATCATGTTTATCTGTGAATTCTTTTACTGATATGTGTTACAAACCATTTTCGGCCTATGATACTTACTTAGTACGCATGGTTTGCACTGATACTGCACTTTCTACACCCCTTTGGGGTGTAGATTGTTTCAGGTAGTTGATTGTGATATGAAGCGGGAATGCGCGGTGCCTATCTGGAAGGCCTCCTCCCATTTCATTTAGGGACAGAGGTTGAGTCTTAGAATGTAGTGGTAATCTGAAGTCATTAGTCGCTCTTGCACTAGTCTAGACCAAGTCATGGGAAATTGTATCAAGTTTGTAATCACGTGTTGTTGAAAACATATAAACACTTGAGTTTATTGAATATATTATGGATTTCCGTTGTATTATCTAATGCTTCAAACGATTTATTGTTTAATTGATATGTTATAGAAATGAGAGGGTTCTCCTACCGAGGTGGAAAAGGTAGGTGCCCGCATGATCCTAAAATGGGCCGTGACAATTGGTGTATGGGGCCGAAGCCTTGATCCCAGTAGAAATGGGGGAGCCATCCTTAAGGTACACCTGCGCGAATGAATAAGAAAATAATGAGTCGTTACTAGTCAATTTGGATCTACTGGAAGAACACGGGGAAATAGCTTTGCTTAGGATCATTACGCAAAAGCAAACGATGGAAAAATATTATAATCGCCGGACAAAGCTCAGGTACTTCTAGATAGGAAATTTGGTCCAGCGGAAGGTAACTCTTAACAGAAGGGACTTGAATACTGGAAAACTTGGTCTAAATTAGGAGGGACCCTACCGGATAGCAAATATAACAGGGAAAGGTTCATACAAATTAGAAACGGAGGATGGGACTAAGTTTCCAAATAATTAGAACGTTAGTCACTTGAAGCGATATTAATGTTGACATGTATGTGTCAATCCAATTCATTTTGCTTAAATTAACGGATTCTTTTGGTACAATCGTGATAATACGAGAAGGCAGAAATAGCTAACTCGGAAACCCGTTTAATAAGTTTCAAAAACACGTGATGCACTATTTTTCCCTTAGAACGATTTCATCCCAAGAAGGGTTTTTCCGGCAAGGTTTTTAATGAGGCATCAACGTAAAGCGTGTACTCTTTTTTGGGATCTTGGTTTGGAATATTAAACTAGGGACTATTAGAAGAAATATTTCACTATTCAAGCCCTCATTTTTTCGCACTCAAACACTAAGAGAGATATTCCATATCATTGAGCAATTAGAAGAAAGGATTCAATATTCATAAAAAAGAACGTTAATTTTTAGGATACTGGAGATTGTTGCCAGGAGTTGTTCCCGTAGAGAGAATCATGACTCCCAGAGGAACTTTGGCATTTTGGTAGCTCCTTTTTGGCATTTTGGTAGCTCCTTATCTATGTAATTCTATTTTAATGTGAAAAGAATATGTTGTTTAATGTGGAAAAAAAATGCTATTTAAAAAAACTTGAATTTAAATCAAAAGATTAAATTACTTGAATTTTAATGTAAATTGCAAGATAATATATTTGAATCAAGATTAAAAAAAAAAATTGAAAAAGTGGCTTAATAGAAAGTATGTTTCATACGTGACGCCCAATTAAATTTTGGTTTAGCAAAATATGTTTTTTTGCAATTTTTGAGCTTAACCAAAATTTCCCAAATACATGCTTACCGGATTAATGTCCAAAAGCATTCCCTAGAATTTAAATCCGGTCAAGGCTCATTATTCCTGAGTTAATATTTTCGTCCACTATCCATAATTAAATAGGGCATTTTTATTTCGTCCATTATTCTGACTTAATGGCGATATTTATTTTTCCAAACGTTAGGGGGTGTTTCTTATCTCGTCCTTTACTCCCGAGATCTTGTCTTCTACCCATGTTGTTACACCTCGTACTTTTACACATAGAGTTTCCCTGTAGGTTAATCAACATCGACTCAGAGAGTGATTATTTTTGTGATTATGAGCAGGGATTCATGATTGACCTTAAGTATACGAGAGTTTAATACTATGTTTACTAAGTGTCAGAAGATTTAGAGGTTAAACGAATCAAAGAGAATATCTTTTGACGGAAATCAAAACTTTGAGCAGATTTGTATGACCCGTACTTTTGGTGAGGGGTCAACATACCTCATAAACAGGAACTTGGAAAATCCCAAGCCCAAGTACGGCCTCATGGCCCGTACATCAAACCGTACATCTAGGCAGTGGAATTTTAAGCCTAGTCTTCATATTTCGTTCTGGTTTATTATTTGGGTATTTCATCTCCTACACGGGACCCTAAGAGCTCCCAAACCCTCTCCCTAAGTTTCCCTACTATATTAGATTAAGTGCAAGGAAAATCAAAGTGATTAGTGTATCAAGAAGCTAGGAAACCTTGCTAGGAGCTGAAGTGATCTTGTTGTGTTGAAGTTGAAGCATTCTTCTTGGTGAAGTATCCTAAGATTGAGGTTGTTCTTGGGTGATTGTGGTAAGACTACATCTTTTCTCTATGTTCTTGAGTTGGTTTAATCTTTAGTCAACTTGTTAGATAAAAAAATTGTAGAAGAGAAGTTAGAATACATGCTAGAATTCTTGTTAGTTTTGTGGACTGATTTGGAATATGATCTTGAGTCATTATGGCTGGATTTGCAAAAGTATAAGTAGGGGTTGATTTTGTTGTTATGTAGGTTGCTATGCTTCTTGAATTTGGAAGAAGAAAGTGTATAAGAGATAGTATACGAGCGTATATTGGGTTGCTTTGTATATACACTTGTGTGGTTGATGGTCTGGGCTGATAGAGGAATAAAGGAGGTTGTGGTTATTGGTCTTGTTGGTTAAGTTGTGGTTATTAAAGAATAGGGAAAATGTTGTTCGATTCATTTTAGAGACGAGTTATTATATGATATACGTGATATACTAGTTTCACATAAGTTAATTCAAGTATACCATGTTATAGGATTAGCATTCTAGTGGTGACAATTTCGTTATTGGATCGTACTGACGACTCGAGGTATGTAAAGGCTATCCCTTCTTTCTCATTTTGGCATGTTATCCTCTTGACGAGCTACCTTTAATTATCTGCACAAATATGCGCTATTCATAGTAGTTGTATTTGGGTTACCATGACCCTATTGTAGCTCTTATCCCTTATTGGGAATAAGCTTATGATTAGTCAAATTGGCTAAATAGTTAGAACGGCAGAAAGCATGATCATGGAATGTATAGAGTTATAGTTGCCTTCGGAGCTATGATGTGTGCCCTCGGGGATATGATGTGTGCCCTCGGGGCTATGATGTTGTCCTTCAGGGCTATGATATGCTTGCCTTCGGGGCTATGAAGCTTTCCTAAGGGGCTACTGCCCATACAAACTGCCTTCAGGGCTATACAGACACGCTCTTACCTTCAGTGCTGTGATTATACATACAAACTGCCTTTAGGGCTGATCATGCATGTCTAGATGCCTTGTACGAGGCTAAGTAGTTTGATATCGCATAATTAGTTACTAGACATTAGAGGCAGGTGGGTACAGTCGGATTCTTTATTAACTCTTCAGTTATGTTCAATTACTTTATATTTGTTTTCAGTATTAGCTTTAGTCACCTTACATACTCGGTACATTATCATGTACTGACGTCCCTTTTCTTAGGGACGCTGTGTTTATGCCCACAGGTTCAGACAGGTTGCTCGGAGAATCACACCAGTAGGACTTGCCGAGTATCAGCCAGTGTGGTAAGCTCCATGTCATTCGGAGTTACCCGGTTCAGAGTTTTGTGTATATACAGTATGGGAAGGTCGGGGCCCTGTCCCAACCATGTTACAGTTACACTTATGTAAAGGCTTATAGGTTTTTCTTGTCAGTACAATATGTCAGTTAAAGGCCTTGTCGACCCTTGTATATGTTCATTTTGTTACTGTTGGTCGTAGATGCTTATGGTGACCTCGTTGTCCTGTACAGTTATGTATATATGTTTCAGTGTGTGTGCCTTTTTACATATGATAGCTATTGCTTACAGATGTCTCAAAATGCAGCCTTATAGGCCTTGGTTGGTATTCCTATTTGCAGGTAGGCCTCGTCGGCCTAAGTTGAGGGTTACCCCTTCAGAGCTATAGTTACAGAGTGGTTCACTCGGGCCGAGTATAGTACCGGGTGCCGGTCATGCCTTTGTAGATTTGGAGCGTGACACATATATACAGGTAGATATTTCTCTTGTCAACACGCCAAAAAAATACATCTCTTCAAAGTTGTTCTTTTCTTTTGTTTTCTGGGCAATAGTTTGTGAAAAACTCCAAATTTTCAGCCACTAGTACAAGTGTTTGGAAGTTCTGTGAAACCTTGGGGAGCGAACAGGATAAACGATTTACACTGTAGTCATCACGAAATCGCATTCAAGGAAGTGGCTTGCCACGACGCAGCGGTGATTTGATAAGTTATTTTTTGTCTTAGTTGTTATTGATCAATATAAATCTAACTTTTTACTAACAGTTTGAAAGCGATTTTACACAATATTGATCAGATGGCTAATTTATTGAACAAAACTCTTCCCGATTTGTCAAAGCTTGAACCTTTGGATGGAAACAATTTTAAATGTTGGTTTCAAAAAATTTTGATTTTCTTTGAACAATTAGAAGTTGATTATGTTTTGTCTAACAAACCACCTGTTGATGTTCCTAACACTCCTACTGATGTTTCTAACACCACTGGTAATTCTTTTACTACTGTTGTTACTGATGATGCTGCAAAAAAGAAATTCAAAAATGATAACAAAATTGTTAAAGGACATCTGCTAAACCATATGACTAACCCTCTATTTGATTTATTTGTTATAACAAATCTGCTAAGGAAATATGGGACAATTTGGAACAGAAATACGGTGTTGATGATGCAGTGAAGAAGAAGTATGTTGTTGGCCAGTATATTAAGTTTCAGATGGCTGGCAATAATCCAATCATAGAACAGGTTCACGAGTATGAAAACTTGACTACTTATTTTCTGACCAAGGGCATGATGATGTATGAGATTCTTCAGGCCAATGTTCTGCTTGAAAAATTCCCACCATCTTGGAGTGATTACAGGAACCAACCGAAACATAAGAATAAAAATTTGACTATCTAGCTGACCGCATGAGGACTGAGGAGGCAAACACCCTCAAAGATAAGATGGAAGCTCTTTCACTTAATTCTGCTAAACCTAACCTTGTGGAAATTTCTAGTACTGTTGTGAAAGTCAAGTTAAAAGACAAACAGAAGAAAGTCCTGAAAAAGGGACATGGGAAGAAGAATAATCACTTAAACAAGTCAGAGAGTCAATCTAGAAGTCAAAGGGACCTTGTTTCTCTTGTGGAAAACTTGGTCACAAGGCTGCTTAGTGCAATCAAAGACAAGGACAAATATAAAGTAGGGAGGACAAGGTGTAGCCCAAACCAATCCTGCTAAGGGGAATGAAGTGATTGTTGTTGTTATCATTGAGGAAAATGGTGGCTAATAAGACTGATGGGTGATGGACACAAGCGCTTCAACGCATCTCTGCACCAATAAGGAGTTGTTTCATGACTTTGATGTAATAACCCGTTTGGTCGTTTTAGGTATTTTTACCCTTAGTTGAATCTACCCCTAGATTTTTTAGAGTGTATTTGACTTGCGGGGATAGGTGGAGTAATTCCCAAGGCAATCGGGTGAGTCATGGTTGGTTTTGAGAATCTTTAGAACTTCTAAGTAGAATAAGTGAAAAAGTGTTTACCCATAGCTGACTCTTGAGTAAATGAGTCTTTTAAGAATTTTTTTCAGTTCCATTAGGTCCGGAAGGTCGATTATAACTTGATAGAGTGATTGGTTCGGTTCCCAAGGAACTCGATGGTAATTTTGGTCTTGTGGTTGAAATTCTAGTTTAAGGGTGTTCGGGGGTTAATCAGGTCAATATGACCTATTTTGAAAATTTTGAGGGAGCTAATGAGTTCGTAGAGACATTTATATTAGGTTTGCATATTTGGTTTGTGTCCAGGAGGTCTCGATTGAGTTTTGGATTTCGGGTTGGAATCGGTGAAAATAAAAAATTTCTAGTTTTCTGGTGTGCCGCACTTGCAATAGTAGAACAGCACCTACGAGCCTGCCTCTATGAGGCTTGGTCCGCAGGTACGAGAAAAGCGTGGGGTTGGGTGGCCGCATCTGGGAGACTTTTTCTCATACCTGCACTTGGAGATATTTTATGTTGGCCCGCATCTGCGGCAATTTCTCCGCAGATGCGAGCCCTCACCTACAAGGAATGATCTGTAGGTATGGAAATCACAGAAATCAAAATCTGTTATTTCCCCATTTGGATCAATTTGTCTGTTTCTTTTCTATAGACAATATTTATTTCTCTGTTGAGTCTGTATTTTCATTTTCAAACTATGTATTTCATTTGGAAGCTCTTGTACAAGTTAAGACTAGGTTTTGGGGATCTTGTTGATTAAAGTTTTCTTCCACACTTGTTTACATTACTACATTTTTTTATTAATGTTTCAGTGTACTAAATTTCCGCGACTATTCTTAAAACGAAGTAAAGGATTTGGGGATGGTTCTACTACCGGGAGATAGTGTACGTGCCATCATGACCCGTGAATTGAGTCGTGACATTTAAGGAGTCTACCGATGGCGAGTGCGTCAAAATGAGTAACTTCACTACTGCTGGAGTTATGGGTATAGGAAGAATCCTGCTTAAGTTAACTTCTGAAAAAAACTTTAGCCTTGAACAATGTTCTGTATGTACCCTCCTTTCGTAGAAACTTAGTTTCTGGAGCACTTCCCAACAAAGCAAGCCTTAAACTTGTTTCTGAAGCTGATAAAATAATTATTTTGTCACGACCCAACTAAAGGGCCATGACGGTTACCCAGAGCTAGCCTACCGAAATGATCTTCGCTTACTTCTCAAAACACACACACACACATATATATATACACACACACACACATAAGCCCACAAGGCTACAAAATGATATACAGAGTATACACTGAAGAGATCACATAGCATCTTCTACCCACACAAAGTATTTACGAGCCTCTAACTGGGATACTGAAATCATAAGGACGGGACAGGACCCCGCCATGCCCCAAATATATACACAAAAAAATATACCTATAAGCGGCAACTCCGGAGTAGTGGAGTGCTCCTGTATATCTGCTGATAAACTCCTAGGTGTCTGGACCGTCTCACCGTCTACTTGTGGCCATGAACGCAGCGTCCATAAAATAAAGGACGTCAGGACGAACAATGTACTAAGTATGTAAGGCATGCATAATGACATGGTAAAGAAATAAAGAAAGCACAAGGTAAAGAGATAACCTGCAACTGATTGCCTCTTAAGGCAGAATCATGCATGCTAACTTTATATTAAACAACATCATGTAATAAATACATATATAAACTGCCCGACCATATAGGTACGGTGTGATCATCATTAGCCCACGTCCGGGGTAACCATCTCATGTAGCCCACTAGTGGTGACTGCCCGGCCAACTAGGTCCGGTGTAATTATCATCATAGCCGCCCATTACGCCCATTGTAGTGGTGTCTGCCCGACCAACTTGGCACGGTGTATTCTTACATATACATAATATAAAGCATGCATGAGAGCTCAAGTAAAAGCTATAACTCTATCGGAGTGACGTAAGGTCGGTAACCTCCGATCATATTATGGAACAATCTTCGTCGCCATGTCTCACCTTAAAAGAACTAATATCATGAGGTGAGACTACAACAAGAAGTAACATCAATGAAATCATAAAAATAAGATCATCAAGCTCATAATAGCATCATTCATAAGCATCGGAATCTCTAGAAATAGAATCATCTTCATTATCATCATCCTAGAACATATCTTATCTCTAGCTCATAGGAAGCTCTTAAGGATCGTGAACTTTCAACTTTTAGAATGTAAGAAGGTCATGGAACATGTATAGAAAATCGTAATATAGGAGTCATGCCTTTTGAAAGAAGGGGGACTAGCCTTAACATACCTTTGTGTCTCCTTACGACTAAACGTTCTTCTCCCAAGCTCATGATTCTACATTCAAGAGAATTCGTATCATGGTTAGGCCATTGGAAACATACTTAAGTTTGAACTAAGGCAACTAAGAGCTAAAGAAAATTGGGCAGCATTTCCTTTGTTTCGACAACTTTCTCCATATAATAAACAACTCCCAAACATCAATATCAATACCCATAATACCATAATCAATAGACTTTTTCAAGTTAAACATTGTTCAATCCTCAAAACTCCTTTTCAAAGTCATTCATAACCATAACTACAACATAATACCATATTCATTTTCACATAATACTTCCTCAACGTCATTAGTATCATCCACAACAAAATTACACTCATGGCACACCAAGAACTATGACTCAAGTCAAGTTACTATTCAAGAATACCATTAAATCCATATTTGAGCTTCATATTCTTGTTCCCTCCTTCATTCAAGTTATTAAACAACCAAATATTCTTAATAACATGAAAGAGATGTGAAACTCACTTTTGATTTTGGAGGAATGAACTTTGGATGAATATACTTCACTTGAAAGAAACCCCAACTTTAATACCAAAGGGAATCTTGACTTCTACAAACTCTAGTGGGCCTCTTTGCACTTGATTCTCTTAATTCCTGGTAATTAATCCTTGATTCTCCTAAGTTTGTGTTGATATGGTATGGAGAATATTCTAGAACCCTCAAGAGTTGTGGAGAGGATGGAAAATGAGAAATAATAACTTGGGTCACATATATATAATTATGCAAAATCTGACCCGACATGATTTATAGAGACACTTATACGGTCCGTATAATTTTATACGGTCCGTATAAGTGACCGTATAATTTCACCAGGGACTGCCCCTTTCTGTGACTGTTATACGGACCCTTATACGGTCTGTATAATTTTATACGGTCCGTATAAGTGACCGTATAATTTCACCAAGAATGACCCTTCACTGTAACTGTTATACGGATTGTATAAGTGGTCATATAACTCAATTTTTTCTGAAATTGTTCTCGTCAATTCGTTTGATCACCAATCTTTACGGAACCTTCTTGGAACTTATTTAACACTTCATTAACCATCTAAGGAGCTCTATAACTTCTCCTCAAGACATTACTAAATAATCATTAACTCGATAATCGCTAAACCTTCCCAACACAACTTATACTTCACTTCCTTTGACGAACTTAGATTCACCTATTCATATAGCTTCAAAATCTTTTAGTATACATTTTAAAGCTACCAAATACTCTCCTTAGTGTCATAAGGGCTTCATGTTCACCTTAAGCTCCCGTTAATCTATTCACAGCACAACATGACAACACGAAATTTCTGAGGTGTAACATATTTCTCGTAGAAGAGACTTTGTTGGGAAAGGGTATCTTAGTGGGGGTTTATTTGTACTGAACATTGTTCAAGAGATTATCAATAATGCAAATATTTCCAGTTCTGCTTATATTGTTGAGTCTATTGATTTATGGCATGGTAGCCTAGGTCATGTTAATATTGCTTCAATTAAAAGACTTAGAAAAATGGAATTAATCGCTGCAATAAACGTTGGCTATTTTTCTAAGTGTTCTCTGTGTGTAGAAGCAAAACATGCTAAGAAACCATTTAAATCAGTTACTAGTAGAAAGACAGAATTGCTTGAACTAGTACATTCAGACTTAGTTAATTTCAAGAACACTGTTAGTAAAGGTGGAAAGAAGTATTACATTACTTTTGTTGATAACTTTTCTAGATACACTAAGGTATATTTTCTTAAGTCTAAAGATGAGGTTGAAATCATGTTTTAAAATTTAAAGCACAAGTAGAAAACCAATTAGATAGGAAAATCAAGAGACTTAGATCTGATAGGGGCGGTGAATCTAGTACTAATACTCTAGAGGCTTTTTGTGAGAAAAACAGTATTATACATGAGATTAGTGCCCCCTATACTCCCCAACAAATGGTGTAGTCGAACGTAAAAACCAAACACTTAAGGAAATGATGAACTCTATGCTTTTAAGTTCGGGTCTATCTGACAACATGTGGGGAGAAGTTGTTTTGTCTGCATGTTATATTCGTAATAGAGTCCCTCATAAAAAGTTAGATAAGACACCATATGAGTTGTGGAAAGGGTTTTCCCCTAACTTGAAATTTCTAAAAGTGTTGGGGGTGTTTGACTAAGGTTGGTCTACCTGATTTCAAATGAGTAAATGTATGGTCTAAGACTTTTGACCCCGTTTTTATTGGTCATGCTCAAAATAATGTTGCTTATAGATTTATGTCTTTGAATGATTAAACTATTTGTGAATCTAGAGATGCAGAATATTTTAAGCATGTTTTTCCTTTGAAAAATAATGTGCCTAGTGATGTGAAAAATAATACTTCTATATCTATGCATGTTAATTCTCATGTTATGCCTTCTTCTAATGTTGTTGATAATGAGCATGAAATTGAACTTAGAAGAAGTAAAAGACGTAGAATTGAGACTAGCTTTGGTCCTTATTTTATTACTGCTTTCTTGATTGAGAATTGTGATATTGATATTTTAAATGATGAATTAGTGTCTTTCTACTTATTGGAAGAAGACCATAAGACTTATGATGAAGCAATGAGGTCAATAGATTCTATGTTTTGGAAATAGACTATTAAAAGTGAATTAGACTCTATAGTTTCTAATCATACTTGGGACTTGCATGATTCGCCTAAAGGTTCTAGACCCATAAGTAGCAAGTGGATATTTAAGATGAAATTGAGACCTGATAGTACAATTGATAAATATAAGGCTAGACTTGTAATTAGAACTCTTATTGCCTTAACCGTTATTCATAGTTTAGTGGTATACCAAATGGATGTTAAAATGACTTTTCTAAATGGTGATTTAGAGGAAGAGACCTATATGACTCAACCTGAAGGTTTTGTGGTCCCAGGACAGGAAGATAAAGTATGCAAATTGAGAAAGTCCTTATATGGACGAAAGCAGGCACCTAACCAGTGGTATAAAAAGTTTAATAGCACATTAGTGGCTGAAGGTTTTGTTGCTAATACTTCTGATGTCTGTGTTTATTCTAAAATGATAGGATCAGATTGTGTGATTAAATGTTTATATGTGGATGACATGTTAATCTTTGGCCCTAATGTGAATGTTGTTAATGAGACTAAGAACTTTTTGTCTTCGAAGTTTGAAATGAAAGACCTTGGAGAAGCACATGTGATTTTAGGAATTAAAATCAAAAGAAATGTTAATGGCTTTTATTTGTGTCAGTCTCATTACATTGAGAAGATGCTAAAAAAGTTTGATTGTTTTGATGTTGCTCCAGTAAGAACTCCTTATGATCCTAGCATACACTTAAGAAAGAATAAAGAATCTAGTGTTTCTCAAACTAAATATGCTAAAATAATTGGGAGTGTAATGTTTCTCATGAACTACACTCGGCCTAATATAGCTTATGTTGTTAGTAGATTGATTAGATATACTCATAATCCCTATAGTGAACACTGGACTGCTCTTCATCGTTTGTTAAGGTATTTGAGAGGTACTATGGATTGGTGTTTGCATTTTACTAAATTTCCTGCTGTTTAGAAGGTTTTTGTGATGCAAACTGGGTAATTGACTATGATGAAGTTAGCTCCACCAGTGGCTTTGTCTTTACTTTGAGTGCAAGTGTTATTTCATAGAAGTCTTCCAAACAAACTTACATAGCACTTTCAACTATGGAATCTGAGTTTATTGCTCTTGAGCTGGCAGGGCCAGAAGCTTAGTGGTTGAGAAATCTTTCGGCAGATGTGCTGTTGTGGGGAAGACAAGCTTTACCAGTCTTTTTACATTGTGAATCACAGGCGGTAATTAAAATTGCTAAGAACATTGTGTATAATGAAAAAAGGAGACATATTCGCATCAGACATGGTGCAGTTGAACAATTGTTGAAACATGGTGTTATCTCCTTGGAATATGTACGGTCCGAAAGAAATGTGACGAAACCTCTAACCAAGGGTTTAGCGAGGAAGATGATCCTTGAAACGTCGAGGGGGATGGGGCTAAATCCTATGGATTGAGGTAATATGGTGGATACCCGTTTGTGGTCAAACGAAGCCATATAGGCCGTCAATATACACTAAATTTCCTATCCCTATAGCGTGTAATAGTATTTATAAGGTTGAACTTATTTGCTCTTAATGATTCCATAGCCTTAAGGTGATCTATGTTGAGATAGACTTGGTGGAATCACCTACGTAAGCATAAAGGTGTGGTCGCCTTTTACGAAAGACTTGGGCCGTCTTTCTAGGGCATTCATTAGACCCAAGGTGTGTGCATAACCATAAAAGAACTTTGTTAGTATCGTGGAGTTTGCATAAAAAAAAGGATATAGTATGTGGTGTGGGAGTCTCAACTTATGTCCAATCAGTTCAAGAGTACTTCACTTATTAGATATTGGTTGTTGCCTCATTTCACTATGTGATAATTCAAATCGAAAGTTATTGACACTTAAGTACATGTTCCTTCTTTTGCCCAGAAATTATTCTTATTCTTTATCTTTGCATTATTGGGGGATTGTGAGAATTATGTATATATTAAGTCTTGATTGGTAATGCAAAGCCAAAGTTTCCTTGTGGGTTCTTTTTCTCTCACTTCTCTTTTATCCTTCATGAACCCAAAATGTCTCTCATAGGTGGTAATAAGTCTTTCTTTCTAATTTACAATGAGAAGTCATTTATTGGGTTAATAAGTGGGCTAGAATAAGAGAGTGGGCTCGTGCACATGAAAATTGGGATTCGTAGGCAAAACGGGTTGGTTTGCCCCCTCCCCCCCACCCCCACCCCAACCCCTGCGTGCGCTCGAGATATACGTGAGGCCCTATTCAATGGAACATTAGGAAGCGAACGGGCTAAATGATTTTCACCGTAATCGGTGCGAAATCGCTTTCAAGACAATGGCTTGCCACGACGCAGCGGTGATTTGATAAGTTGTTTTTTGCCTTATTTGTTATAAATCAATATTGTTCTAACTTTTTACTAACAATAGGTTGGGGTGGGATGGTTCGGGGTCTCTCCATCCTTAATCAGAGATCTCGGGTTTGAGCCCTAAGAACGAAAAAAAATACTGGGAGTGTGCCCTCAGAAATGGTCCCTGCAACGCGCGATTCGATTTTAGTTGGCCCCAGTACGCAGGCACCGAACACTGAACAGGGCCCCAATATGCAGGTAGCCAAGACCGAGTAGGAAACAAAAAATAAAAGTTGAACTTCAGAGAAAAGAGAGGTTTATATATGCATAGGGAACATGACATTGACAAAGCAAAGGAAGAGAATATAGAGGGAGCATATTATATCAGTTAAAAGATGCGGAAATGACAAAACAAAATGCAGCAACAAGAGAAGACGCCCGATTTGTAGGGAATATGACATTGACAAAGCAAAGGAAGAGAGTATAGAGGGAGCATATTATATCAGTTAAAAGATGCGGAAATGACAAAACAAAATGCAGCAACAAGAGAAGACGGCCGATGTTCACGGCTTTTTCATGAGAAGACACACAGTCATGGCCATATTGTACTGCGACTACCATGTCGACAATGCCATGCTCTTTCTCTATTTCTATAGATGACAAAATTAGCTCATAAACATGTTGGCTTGAAACAAAATTTATTGAGCAAATTTCGTAAATATTTGTTTTACCATATTTACAACTTACCAATTTAGGAAATTACCTATTGAGGAAACTATGATCATCTAATTGTTGAAGATTGTGATAAGGATAATGGCTAAGATTGTGATAAGTATATCGATCCTAGCTACCTGATAGGACTGATTTTGTTCTAGTTTTAAACTATGCATATCTCAGTGCTGGAATCTAGCTCTACCTCTTGAGAGACGAGCGCTGTATAGCAGTTAGGACTCCTCTTGTGTTCTGCCTCAAGCGGTATAAATAGGGCACACAGTGTACTCATGAATATATAGAAAAACATTCGTTGTTCTCTCGCCCTTTCTAGTTACATGAACAGAAGCGCGTTATGACTGATACCAACTAAATGCTCTTGATAAAATGAAATAGTAATATAAAAGTGCCTTTTCTAATCAATGTTCGTTGAAGATTCACTCTCAGTTTCAATTGATTAGACCTGGTCCCTACGTGACCGATGCCTACCTAGATATAGATCGAATGGAACCAAGCCTGGAAACAAAAACAGTTAGGAAATTAAACAAACGAGAAGTCGAGCACGTTAGCAGGTGGAAAATGCATGTAGGGGTGTCGGCCTCCGCTAATAACTCTATCAAAGGCGGCGGCGACAACGTATCCAATGTAATCCCACAAATGGGGTTTAGGGAGGGTAGAGTGTACACAGACCTTATCCCTACCTTGAAAGGAAGAGAGATTGTTTCCGATAGACCCTAGGCTCAAAGAAAGCAAAACAAAACAGTCGGGAAAAGGTAATGACAAAAGTAAAGAAGTGATGGCAACCAGTGGCGGACCTAGAGTTTTACACAAGTGGGTTCGACGATACAGGCAACCGGCAAGTGAACTTTTTTCAAAACTCCTTTTTTAGAAAAATCAAGATCGGCATTCCTCTTTCCTTTTTTTTTTTTCTCTAAAATAGTTGGGGAAGAAATTTTAAAACGTTCAGCAAAGACCTATTACTTTAACTAAAATTGTTAAAAAATATTTAATTTAACAACGTTGTTTCAACAAGTTTTACAATTTGTTAAACTTTAACAAAAGAAAATTATTTTATCCAAATTAGAAATCAATTAAACTCTGAAAAATTTGACAAAATCTAAAATCTGTTTCTTATTGATAAAGAACAAAAAATTGTTTATTTACAAACAAAAGAACAAATATAAAGAGATATAGATATATAACATATAACATAACTTAAACTAATACAATCTATAAAGAAGAGAGCTTATAAAAGTAAACTAACAATTTCAATGCAATATCAATACAATTTAGCGTTAACTAATTTAAGACGAACTAACAATCAATTATAAGTTTTCCATGATTACAAGTGCATATATTTTAGATAAAATAATACCCTATGATTTTTCTTTGTTAGAAATTTTCTATATTTAAAGTGTAATTGACTGTAAAATAATTCTATGAAATTTGAGTAAAGAGAAAAAAAAATATAAACAAAAAAAATCATCATCATAATAGAGCAGGTGAATAACAAAAACTATGCACGCAAAAGCATTTGCAGTAGCTAAGTTTCAAACTCACGATCCCCCGCCCAAGTTTGACCCCACTAGACCATCCATTCACGGGAACACTTTAGTCTAAAGGGGATTCAAATACTACATATATCCTAATTTACGGAATTTAATCTATATAAAATAACAGATGTTTTTTGGCGAAGTGGGTTCATTTGATCCCTTTTGACCCTACGTGGGTCCGCCCCTAATGGTAACATACAGGGTAAGGTGTTTGGGCCAAAGGCAGAGTTACGATTTTGAATTTATGGGTTCTGAATTTTAGAAAAGACAACTTATTGGGTTCTTGATAAATTATTTATACATATTACATGAACTTTTAATAATAAATATAGGATTTGAGCCAAATCTATTGAGTTATGCAGAACTTGTCAGCGAAGCAGTAGCTCCGCTCCTGAATTTATTTTATTTATTTACCCCTATATTCGTGGCCCCTTCGATAAGAGGGAGGTTCAATTCTCTCCTCTTCGTGTTTGTTTATGTATTCAATCATTTATGTGTATTTATGCTTACATGCATGTGTATTCGTGTTGTCTTTCTGGCTATACGAGAGATCAGTACTACTAAGGCTAGTGTTAAATCCTAGTAAGTGATGCACATATTATATTTGTGCTTGTATATGCTGAAGGATGATGCATTTTATATAACTCTTTGAAAGTAGAGGCGGAATTAGAATTTGAAATTCATGAATTTAAAATTCTAATTCTTTTATGTTTTTAAATTTTAAATTAATAATATGTACATATTCAATAAATCTTTTTAAAAGTAAATGCTGAGTTTGAACAAAATTGACTCCGTTCAGCCGGACCGTACGCATTAGCTCCGCCTCTATACTCCCAGGTAATGCTCAATAGCGTTCCTGGACTGGCCAGTTGCAGTGGTCCTCTATTACGCATGCATATTGACAGAAACCCTTATATGGGCGCTCATGCACCCTTTTCAACTAATTAATATCATTTGGCTATCAATCAACATTAATTAATGAAATAGCTGATCAGGTAGGTAGTTGGTCGATTTCTTATAAAATGTGATCACACTTGTCTTAGCTAGATCCTCAAAAAATACATATTTTTAGAGAATCCGACACATGGACATGGTCATCAGAATTTCTTATGAAAAATTCGAGCAAACATAACTTACGAGTGACTATGATGGAGAGACTAGATGGTGTTGACGTAGAGGACTTGTCATTATTATGGGCACCTTTAACCGTACATCCTGCATCCCTATGCTCCTAGAGAGGTGCTATATAGTGGGTGGTCACTTGTTTTCAATCATCTGAGTTTGGCTTGTCTGATAAGTTGCTCCACCAAGTACGCTGCCTCTTTCTTTCGCTTGTAGTTATTCCATTCATCTTAACTAAGAATTTAACTTATTAATAAGTTAAAAGAAGGGAAATTGACATAAATAGTCACCCACAAAAATACTAGTCATCAAATGTATATTTTTGTATATGAATGTACACATATTACATAATAATATATACTCCCTTTGTTTCAATTAATGTGACATAGTTTAAATTTTGAGAGTCAAACAGTTTAACTTTGATCGTGAATTTGGACATGAAATCTTTAAGTTTATTGAAATAAAATTTACATATTTGGAAACTACGTAAAAAATATCAAGTCGCAATGATTGACTTCAATATATTTAAAAGATACTATATAAGAAAATTACAGTCAAATTTTTTTTTATTTGAATCTTAAAATGCAAAAAATGTAACATAAATTGAGATGGAAGGAGTATTTCTTATGATTGACTTCAATATATTTAAAAGATACTATATAAGAAAATTACAATCAAATTTTTTTTTATTTGAATCTTAAAATGCAAAAAATGTAACATAAATTGAGATGGAAGGAGTACTTCTTATATGTTTAACTAGCTAATATAATTATTTTTTATCGACCATCGATTATGTAACTTGCCCAAAGACAGGTCAACCATTAATCCTAACCAATGTTTTAGGCAAACATTGGATAGTTACAGCCTGAGAGACCAGCCCACGTTGTGAGTGGGACGAGAAATATCAATTTTAGCTTTACAATGGACCCCTCATATTTAGCCCACAAATCCTCAATCATCTAACACAATCTCCTTGCCTCGTGTAGTTTGTCTACCAAGTTAACATTTTCTTTTACCTTAATCCTCCAACTTTATGGACTTCCTTATATGTTCCCCTCCCTTTAAGTTTTAATCTTTTTTAAAGCAACAGAAAATGTAACTGTGTTCCCTGAAAATATATCCGAAATGTTCAATTTGTTCATGTCAACGGTAATAACAATATAGCATTAATCCTCCAAGTAGCCAAGAGATAACAATATAATAAGCATTTTCGCGGGTTTCGAATTTGTTTCCAGTTTCTGATGTATTTTATGTTAGGATTTTAAATCTCAAATCCGACCTTTTGTAAGCAGGTTCCCAGAAAAGATTGGAGAGTCACAGCTGGACCACTTAAATACCAACCTCCTTAGACAGAACCTACTTACGCCGTGATGTAAGCGAAGAATAAATAGCACACACAGATTTATAGTGGTTCACCCTCAATGTGAGAGCTACGTCCACGTTGCTGCTGCAGATCTTATTAAAGAAGAAATATTACAAGTGTTTACAACACTCAACCTCACAACCCCAATCTCAATTACACTCAAGAATTTTTTACTAAAAAATTCTCTCAAAGACTTCTCTTACTTAAGCCTTTCACTAAGAGTATTTCTCTTAGATTTTTTCTCTCTTTGGGATGTGTTGCCTTCTTCAATTTTTGGTGTATATAGCAAATGAGAAAGCTTCCCTATTTATAAGTATGAGATGAACTTATTGATGTCATTAGTGACTCAAGCAAGCACTTGACAATTTTCCAAAGACAAGGAAGTGTTTTCTTCCTCAAAACAAGGGAAATGTTTTCTTCCCTAAAATAAGGGAGGTGTTTTCTTCCTCAAAATAAGGGGATGGACCCAACAAATCTCCCACTTGAAGACTAATTTTAATTTGTCTTCACACTTTGATCGATGCAGCAGCTCTTTCCTAATTTCATACTTCGTGCAGGCCAACTGAAACTGAGCATAGCTTCAGTTTGTCTATCATCACTGCCTTTGTCAGCATGTCTGCTGGATTCTGACTCCCTGCGATCTTCTCAAGCACTAGCGCTCCATCTTCCAAAGCTGATCTAATGAAATGGTACCGGAGTTGTATGTGCTTCGTTCGAGCATGGTAGACCGGGTTCTTTGCCAAATGAATGGCACTTTGGCTATCACAATATAGCACACTTCCCTCGTGGTCCTGATCCAATTCCCGAAGAAAAGATTGTAGCCACATCATTTCCTTTGTGGCCTCCGTCACAGCAACGTACTCAGCCTCACAACTAGAGAGAGCTACTATCTTTTGCAACTTGGAAACCCAAGAGATTGCAGTACCTCCGAAGGTGTAAACATACCCGGATGTGCTCTTTCTGCTATCAACATCACCACCGTTGTCAGCATCAACATACCCTTGCAATCCTGTTTTTGATTTTCAGAAATACAGAGCTGAACTCGAGCTGCCTTTCAGATATCTGAATATCCACTTCACAGCCTCCCAGTGTTGCTTTCCCGAATTGCTTATAAATCGGCTGACAACTCCCACTGCATGTGCAATGTCTGGCCTTGTACATATCATTGCATACATAAGACTACCTATTGCAGATGCATAAGGTATCTTGTCCATCTGCTTCTTCTCATCCTCGGTTGTCGGCGACTGATCCTTTGACAACCGAAAGTGTCCAGCCAAGGGAGTGCTGACTGGCTTGGCATCATGCATGTTGAACCTTTTGATAACTTTCCTCACATATTCTTCTTGTGAGAGTTTGATGCCCTCCTTGCTTCGATCGATTCTCATCCCAAGGATTTGCTTTGCAGCTCCCAAATCCTTCATTGCAAACTCTTCCGATAACCCTTTTTTCAACCGATCAATCTCCTGTAGGTTTGCTCCTACTATTAGCATGTCGTCGACATAGAGTAGCAGTATCATGTACGAGTCTTCAAACTTCTTGAAGTAACAACAGTGATCTGCCTCGCACCTTGAAAAATCAGCTTTCTTCATAAAGCTGTCAAACTTTAAATACCACTGTCTTGGAGCCTGTTTTAGTCCGTACAGACTCTTTTGAAGTTTGCACACCAGATTCTCCTTTCCTTTGACTTTGAATCCCTCCGGCTGTCGCATGTAGATTTCCTCGTCTAGATCACCGTGAAGAAATGCAGTTTTCACGTCCATCTGTTGCAGATGTAGATTTTCCTTTGCTACCAGTCCAAGAACAGTTCTGATAGTCACCATCTTGACTACGGGAGAGAAGATCTCCATATAGTCGATGCCTTCTTTCTGTTGAAATCCCTTTGCAACCAGTCTTTCTTTATAACGCTTGCTTCCATTGGGTTCTTCCTTTATCCGATAAACCCATTTATTTTGCAATGCCCTCTTATTCTTTGGCAACTCGGCTAATTCCCATGTATGATTTGCCGATAGTGAATCCATCTCATCTTTCATTGCCAGCTCCCACTTGGTCGATTCATCGACTTGCATTGCTGCTTCATAACATTCTGGCTCCCCTCTATCAGTGAGTAGAATGTAGTTGAGGGATGGAGAGTACCTGTGAATCGGCTTCCAGATCCTGGATGATCTACGTAGTTCTGTGATTGGCGTCTGCTTATTTGTTTTAGAATCGTCACTTTCATCAGCACCTTCTTGGATTGTTTGTTCCTCTGCCTCGGCTATACTTGGCTGCGGCTCAGGTGTCGGGAAGTCCCTCAAATCGACTATTTCCGATTCCTTGTCCTGATATTCTGAATTTTTTTGCAACTTGTCTTTGTACAGTACCTCTTCGTTGAAGACAACATTCCTGCTTCGGATGATCTTCCGATTTTGTTCATCCCAAAATCGGTAACCAAGCTCGGTGTCACCATAGCCAATAAAGTAACACTTCTTTGATTTTGGATCAAGCTTGCTTCTAGCCGTATCATCATTATGAACATATGATAAGCAGCCGAACACTTTCAGAAATGAAAGATTTACCTTCTTGCCACTCCAGACTTCTTCTGGAATTCTGAAATCCAAGGGAACTGACGGTCCTCGGTTAATTAAGAAGACCGCGGTATTGACTGCATCTGCCCAGAATGTCTTGGGCAGTCCAGAGTGTATTCTCATACTCCGAGCACGCTCGTTCAACGTTCGGTTCATTCTTTCGGCTATTCCATTTTGTTGCGGCGTTCCAGGAATAGTCTTCATCATCTTGATCCCATTATCGGCACAGTACCGTTTGAAATCACCATCAGTGTATTCTCCGCCGTTGTCGGACCTCAAACACTTCAACTTGAGGTTTGTTTCATTCTCAACCATGGCTTTCCATCTTTTGAATACACTAAACACATCGGATTTATTTTTCATAAAGTAAACCCACACCTTCCTGGTTGAATCATCAATGAAGGTCACGTAGTAGTGTGATCCTCCAAGAGAGGGGACAGTGGTAGGTCCCCACACGTCTGTGTACACCAATTCCAGCTTCTCGACCTTCAACTCCCTGCCTGCATTTGAGAAGCTTACTCACTTTTGTTTTCCGAGAATGCAACTCTCACACGTATGAAGGTCCACCGTCTTCAGCTCCGGAATTAAGCCATTTGTCACCAACAGCTTCATCCCCTTCTGGCTGATATGTCCCAGCCGACAATGCCACAAATATGTCTTATTTGTGTTGTCAACCATAGCAACAGTATCACGACAGCTAGTCGTCATGTGAGTGCCAATCTTCTTTCCTCGGCCAACTACCATAGCACCTTTCGCCACCTTCCAAGACCCATTACCAAAGTTGAGATCATATCCCTCATCATCAAGCTGACCTACTGAGATCAGGTTTCGCATCAGCTTTGGAACATGTCTAACTTTTGTAATCTTCCACGAGGATCCATTTGACATCTTCAAATTAATGTCTCCCGTGCTAACAACGTCTAGCGGCTCTCCATCGGCTAAATAAACTTTGCCGAGATTCCCAGCCACGTAGTTTGTCATTATATCATGATGTGGGGTGGTATGAAAGGACGCTCCAGAGTCAAGCACCCAAGAGTCTATCGGGCTGTCAACCGATAGCAACAACGCATCGCCAATGTCTTCCGTAACAGCGTTGATTCCATCCCCCATGTTGTCCTCCTTCTTTGGCGCCCTGCAGTTCTTCTTGAAGTGACCTGGTTTTCCACAGTTCCAGCACTCAAGTGTTCGTCCTGGTCTGGATTGACCCCTGCCATTCCTTGACTTCGATCTGCCCCTATTTTGGTTGTAGTTTCTGTCATAATTTCTGCTTCTGTTTTCAACATTAAAAGCAGAACTCATCGATGCCTCTCCAGAATCTGTCCTGCGCACCTCCTCAGCAAGGATACGATCCCTAACATCGTTGAACTTTAGTTTGTCACTGCCGACAGAATTACTAACAGCTGCTCTCATTGGCTCCCAGCTATTTGGTAGGGATGCCAACAAAATTAGAACTTGTACTTCATCATCGAAATCAATTTTTACTGATGACAATTGATTTACAATGGTATTGAATTCATTTATGTGTGCAGCAACATGAGCATTTTCCATCATCTTTAGATGAAATAGTTTCTTCATGAGAAATACCTTATTATTTGCCGAAGGTTTCTCATACATGTCAGACAATACCTTCATCATATCTGCGGTGGTCTTCTCCTTTGCCACGTTGTGAGCAACGTTCTTCGACAGCGTTAGCCGAATGACTCCCAGAACTTGTCTGTCGAGGAGATCCCAATCTGCTTGCTTCATCTCCTCTGGTTTCGGACTCAGAGGTTCATGAAGCTTTCTGCCATATAAATAATCTTCAATTTGCATTCTCCAGAACGCAAAATCTGTACCATCGAATTTACCGATGCCGTGCGTCGTACCATCTTCGCCTCCCATCGTTTCTAAATCACAACACAACCTGTTGCTCTGATACCAGTTGTTATGATTTTAAATCCCAAATCCGACCTTTTGTAAGCAGGTTCCCAGGAAAGATTGGAGAGTCACAGCCGGACCACTTAAATACCAACCTCCTTAGACAGAACCTACTTACGCCGTGATGTAAGCGAAGAATAAATAGCACACACAGATTTATAGTGGTTCACCCTCAATGTGAGAGCTACGTCCACGTTGCTGCTGCAGATCTTATTAAAGAAGAAATATTACAAGTGTTTACAACACTCAACCTCACAACCCCAATCTCAATTACACTCAAGAATATTTTTACTAAAAAATTCTCTCAAAGACTTCTCTTACTTAAGCCTTTCACTAAGAGTATTTCTCTTAGATTTTTTCTCTCTTTGGGATGTGTTGTTGTCTTCTTCAATTTTTGGTGTATACAACAAATGAGAAAGCTTCCCTATTTATAGGTATGAGATGAACCTATTGATGTCATTAGTGACTCAAGCAAGCACTTGACAATTTTCCAAAGACAAGGAAGTGTTTTCTTCCTCAAAACAAGGGAAGTGTTTTCTTCCCTAAAATAAGGGAGGTGTTTTCTTCCTCAAAATAAGGGGATGGACCCAACATTTAATATATCTTTCTTAACTTCTTTCTGAAATTAAATTAAATGTTTAGAAATTTTATAAGAGTAATATAAATCTTAAAAGAATTCATAGAAAATATTTTAAAATGTTGAAAAGTTAAATTAAATCAAAATTATATTTTGAACGAGTGTGCTTGGAAGCGCTAAGAGCAAAAATGTCCTGTTCACCACTGTACACCAAACAAATAGGTCTGAGAAGAGACGTAAAAGAGAAAAATGGGACCCAAAGTGTTATATAAGAAGAAAACAGAAGGAGAAAAAGCAGGTCCGGCCCACAGTATATTTTCCCAATTCAGTGGGCCTTTCGCTGTCATCAGTTAATAACACACTTGTATTCCTCCTCTTTGCTCTGGTTACTTTATTAATTTATATAAACATCAAGCAACATAAGATAGTTAACCATTCAAGTAATAAGATATACTGAGTTACTTGTAACTGTATGCAATAACACTGATTAGTGTTTCCTCTATAGAAAAGGCAAATAACATGTTGTATCAGGTTAAATCATAACGTTAATTTTCTTGACACTATTAATGTATATAACTTAAAAATTTGCTTGTGTTATTGGCAAGACTCTTAGCGCCAACCTGCTTGTAGTAAAGCAAAAACGTCCTATTTTGTGATTTTTCATAACGATTTGGATGTTTTGGTGGGTAAGAAGAAAATTAGTATCCAAGGGTGTGGTCTAATGATCAATTGAAGTGGGTTGAGAATCATGAGGTCTTATGTCCAAATCTCAACAGAGACAAAAGAATTATAGGTGATTTCTTCCCAGAGGCGAATCCAGGACTTCAAAAAGATGAATTCACCCTTGTTTTTAAGATAAAATATAAAATTTTATAGTGACATCAACTTAGCGAGCAAAACGTTAAAGGCTGCTGAGGAATTTTTCTTTAAAAAAAAAAAAAAAGACGCAAAAGTGCATTTAGCGTTTGATCCTGCGACATTAAGGAAGTAAAGCCAGCACTTAACCCAGTGCTCCACTCGGTCTTGTTTGACAATGGGCTCCTTTAGTTAATATTAGATATATTTTAAGAATTATATACATAATTTATTGAGTTTAGTCGGGTGATCATGGGTTCACGTGACCTATTTTTCTACATGAATTCGCTCGTGTTTCTCCCCATCTATCCTAGCCTTGGTGGATAGAGTTACGTGGTACATGTTACAGGTGGAAGGTGATAGGTGTCCCCTGAAATTAATCGAGGTGCACGCAAGCTGACCTGGCTATCACGATTATGAAAAGAAATACTCCTTCCGTTTTAATTTATGTGAACCTATTTCCTTATTAGTCCGTACAAAAAAGAATGACCTCTTTCTATATTTGAAAATAATTTACCTTTATGCAATGATTTATAGCCACACAAAATTTATGTGACTCATTTAAGATCACAATTTTAAAACTCTTCTCTTCTTTCTTAAACTCCGTGCTCAGTCAAATGAGTTCATATAAATTAAAACGGAGGGAGTATATATTATAAGAAGCCTTTGGAGAGAGAAAAAAAAAAAAAAAAGAATCCAAGTTTTTGGCAGTGAGGGAAGGAGTGACTAGTTGAGCTGATCTCTAAAGGCTATAGACTTTTTCAGGGACATGCATTATAGAATCCTCCTACAAGAAGAAGCACAAAGGAAGGACATGCCAAAAGCCCAAATTTATTGTTTCGTAGTGTGACTGAGCATCATTCTTTCACTCAATCCATCACCTCTTGCTCTTGGTAGTCAAACAAATATATTTGACGTTTTCACATGCGTGAACACTACCCACAACCTGTAAACCCATCCATCTCCGAATCTATTCCATATCTAGGCAACACGATACCGATGGCCTAAAGCTAAATTTTAATAAAATGCGTAAAACAATTGAGGGAAGGAGTGACTAGTTGAGCTGATCTCTAAAGGCTATAGACTTTTTCAGGGACATGCATTATAGAATCCTCCTACAAGAAGAAGCACAAAGGAAGGACATGCCAAAAGCCCAAATTTATTGTTTCGTAGTGTGACTGAGCCATCATTCTTTCACTCAATCCATCACCTCTTGCTCTTGGTAGTCAAACAAATATATTTGACGTTTTCACATGCGTGAACACTACCCACAACCTGTAAACCCATCCATCTCCGAATCTATTCTATATCTAGGCAACACGATGATGGCCTAAAGCTAAATTTTAATAAAATGCGTAAAACAATTGAGGGAAGGAGTGACTAGTTGAGCTGATCTCTAAAGGCTATAGACTTTTTCAGGGACATGCATTATAGAATCCTCCTACAAGAAGAAGCACAAAGGAAGAACATGCCAAAAGCCCAAATTTATTGTTTCGTAGTGTGACTGAGCCATCATTCTTTCACTCAATCCATCACCTCTTGCTCTTGGTAGTCAAACAAATATATTTGACGTTTTCACATGCGTGAACACTACCCACAACCTTTAAACCTATCCATCTCCGAATCTATTCCATATCTAGGCAACACGATACGACCGGTGGCTTAAAGCTAAATTTTAATAAAATGCGTAAAAAAACTGAGCATTTTTCTATTTTTCTGAGCTGTGAAACGTAGAGGCTTATCCTATCTTTCGCGATCGCTCTATGTTTTGTGTTTGCTTTTCTAAGATCAATTCATCCTTGCTAAATCTACAAATAATGTTAACTTTCTTCTCTATATTTCCCGACATAGAAGGAACAGCTCCAAGTCTTGAAGAAACAAATGATCATAAATAATGGTGGTTACAGGTACGTTTAAATAGTCACTACAAGAAAAAAAAAATCTGGCAATAAAAATATTATTGTCACATATTGTTGCAAAAAGTACTTTTAGTAAAAAAAAAAATCATTGTATAGACTTTTTCCCAACGGCTATTATTGCAACAACATGCAATAACTTTTTTTTGTTATCAAAAATACTTTTTGCAATAATAATCAATACTATGACAATAAAATTAAATTTTTTGACAATAAAAAAGTTCGTTTGCCAATAATAAAATTAAGTTATTATCAAATATTAAATTTTTTGTTACTATTTCTATACTTCGGGGCCTAAACGAATTTGGAGGCCTAAAGAAGTTGCTTTAGCAGGCACTGCAAATTGAATGCTTAACAATGAAATGAAAGTACACTGTGCTAATCATCAACATTGCTATATAGTGACTCCTTCCAGTTACTTTCAACATTTGATCAGATCGCATGATTAGAACACCTAGATTCCGTTTGGATGGAGTTATGACTTTTAAATCAAAAATCATAAGTTAAAAATTTTAATTTATGACTTTTGGTTTATTTTTATCATTTTGACTTAAAAATAAATACTTAAAAATATATTTTTAGTTCTACCCAAATATTATAAAATTACTTAAAAGCTATTCTGGCTTAAAAGTACCGAAAATAAGTCAATCCAAACATGCTCCTAAGCTCCTCAAAAAAGAATTAACAGGCATTATTCATAAAACAATAAATGATCCCACTAGTCAAGTTCAAGATAATCTCAAATCACGACGACTAATAATTGTATGTCACTTGGTACAATTATTAATATGAGATTATCGAGTTGTGGGCTTGTGGCCCTGAGAATGCACAACCATATGATGTTCGGATTCACTTTCAATATAAAGAATATTAATACTACTACAAACTGCTTTTTTTTTTTTTTATGGGAAAAGGATCAAACATACCCCGCTATTTTGAGAAAGGGGTTAAAAATATACTCCATTATAAATTTGGGTAAGAAATACCTCTCCCATCATTAAATTTTTCAAATATATATCTGTCTTTACTGAAATCTCAAAAAAATTTCGATTTCATTTTTAAACCCGCTCTATTTAAACTCAACCCAACTAAATATAAAATCCATATGGGTTACCCGCTCATGTGCCTAGAGGCTCCAGAGTAGGACTCTGGAACAAATTAGTCGCATATGAGTTTTTTATGTAGTTGGGTCGGGTTTTAATGAAGCAAATTTAAAAATGAAATCCGATTATTTTGGGGATTTCCGTTAAGACACGAGTATATTTGAAAACTTTAATGACGCGAGGGTATTTTGACCCAAATTGTAACAGATGATATTTTTAGCCCTTTTCCTAAAGTAGAGGGACATGTTTTACCCTTTTTCCTTTTTTTATTGTAGAATGTAATTTACCTTATTTTTCAAGTTTTTAATCCTACTTTATGAATAGTTATTATTACTATATTTTAGATGATATGAATTTTTTTATTATATATTATCTGAGTATACAAGT